>NC_083721.1:107310420-107930208 GCF_028564815.1 Eubalaena glacialis | reverse complement strand
AACCCCATTATAAAAATGAATTACTTACAAAAAACCCCATAAAACAAAGACAGTGAAAGAGAGAGAAATTCTTACAAAATCCATTCAGGGGCTCTGATGCAACCTGGATGGACCATATATAGACCCACAGCTGGATGAGACATAAGGCTGGACACTCTTTGGGCTGAGAGCATTGGTGAGGTTGGGTGAGCAAACACAGACCCTTTAAAGTCATACTGCGTGGTACCCATCCCATGAGTCCCAAATCTCCAGGTTCAAAGGCATCTGCCTCCATCGAAATCATGCATGGGAAACCCAGAAGATGGTACACCGTGAGATCGGGATAGGTTTAGAAAACGCACCTCATTTCTCCTGTCCTTGTGCTCGGGTTCGCCATTCCAGCCGCTTTTACTAACAATCTCCCTACTTGGAGAATCAGCACCGTTAACCTCCTGTTTCGTACAGGTTGCAATTTGTCCTGAGGATGAACGGGAAGAGGGGGAACCAATGAGAGACTACCTCTAGGTGTTGGGACAGGCACAGGTCACTCTATTT
The DNA here is from genome assembly GCF_028564815.1 of Eubalaena glacialis. Classification (NCBI taxonomy): domain Eukaryota; kingdom Metazoa; phylum Chordata; class Mammalia; order Artiodactyla; family Balaenidae; genus Eubalaena; species Eubalaena glacialis. The sequence continues at coordinate 107,929,674 of NC_083721.1, read as the reverse complement.
TCCCATCAGGAAGAAGAATGGAAAACAGGCTCAGCCTCCCTCCCGGAACCGGAAGAGGGCCTGAAGCAATCCTGCGCTTTTGCGCCCAGCTCCCAAAAAAGCGAGTTGAAAAATGGAGCTCAGGGGCACTGCAATTCACAAGCCTGCAGAGTTATAAACGAAAACTCTCGTCCACAAATATACTGAGGTAAGGCAACTAAGAGGATTTGAAAGCAAGGCAGAATTGCAGGAAACAGATTTCTGGAGGTAGATTCGACTCGCCTTTAAAGCACATGAAAAGCGGCAAAGCTTTGACAATGATGCCCTTGGCCAAAAAGGGCGTATGCGTTTTTTCCTGAATATATTCAGGAAAAAACGCATACGCCCTTTTTGGCCAACCAAGGAAGCCGGAAGTGCACATCAGCGCTACAAAGAAGTCTCGCTTGCCATCGGTCAAAAGGGCCATGCTGAAAAAAGTGTAAAACCAGAAATGTAAGACAGGCCATTGAGATACGGGAGCATTGCTACGCTGGTGGGCGGGATGTAAATTGCCAAAAGCCACTCTGGAGAAGTGTACGGTGTGTCCTGAAACATGTAATAAACACAGCTTAGAGAGCATAGGGCACTTCCACTCATGGGCGTATAAATCGGGAAAACTACAAATCAACAAGACACAGGCACCCCAAAGTTTAGGGTTGCTCTGTTTCCAAGAACCTCCACTTCGGTACACCTCTAAATATCCCAGGTAAGAGCAATATGGATAAAGAAGTTGTGGTACTTATGCACAATGGAATATCACTCAACCATGAAATCAATGTCATAAGGCTAGTAGCAGCATGATGAGTGGATTTAGGTACGATGACTCTAAGTGAAATAAGTCACACAGAAAAAGACACTTATCCTACGATATCACTCATAGAGGGAATGTCAAAATCGCTACACTTGAACTGAATTACAAAACAGAACAGAGTCACACATTAAAAAACACACTATGCCTGCTTAACGGGAAAGGTGAGGTGGGGTGATGCATAAAACAAGGGTTTGAAATTAGCTCAGATACCGTTCCAGAAGCCAAATAGGTAATAGACAAGACCTACTCCCTGCTCAGTGAACTGGAATCAACACCACCTATTCACCGCCCAAGAATATATCTGACTAGTAAGAGTCTTAAAACCTATGTATTGATATCTCTCTGTCAGTGAATCAAGAGGGTGTAAAGCGGCATAAACACAGCTGTGAAAAGCAGCTAAACCCCATTATAAAAATAAATTACTTACAAAAAACCCCATAAAACAAAGACAGTGAAAGAGAGAGAAATTCTTACAAAATCCGTTCAGGGGCTCTGATGCAACGTGGATGGACCATATCTAGACCCACCCCTGGATGAGACATAAGGCCGGACACTCTTAGGGCTGAGAGGATTGGTGAGGTTGGGTGAGCAAACGCAGACCCTTTAAAGTCATACTGCGTGGTACCCATCCAATGGGTCCCAAATCTCCAGGTTCAAGGACATCTGCCTCCATCGAAATCATGCATGGGAAACCCAGAAGATGGTACACCGTGTGATCGGGAAAGGTTTCTAAAACGCACCTCATTTCTCCTGTCCTTGTGCTCGGGTTCGCCATTCCAGCCGCCTTTAATAACAATCTCCCTACTTGGAGAATCAGCACCGTGAACCTCCTGTTTCGTACAGGTTGCAATTTGTACTGAGGATGAACGGGAAGAGGGGGAACCAATGAGAGACTATCTCTAGGTGTTGGGACAGGCACAGGTCACTCTATTTTCCCATCAGGAAGAAGAATGAACCACAGGCTCAGCCTGCCCCCCAGAACCAGAAGAGGGCCTGAAGCAATCCTGCCCTTTTGCGGCCAGCTCCCAAAAAAGCGAGTTGAAAAATGGAGCTCAGGGGCCGTGCAATTCACAAACCTGCAGAGTTATAAACGATAACTCTCGTCCACAAATATACTGAGGGTAGGCAACGAAGAGGATTTGAAAGCAAGGCAGAATTGCAGGAAACAGATTTCAGGAGGTAGATTCGACTCGCCTTTAAAGCACATGAAAAGCGGCAAAGCGTTGACAATGATGCCCTTGGCCAAAACTGGCGTATGCGTTTTTTCCTGAATATATTCAGGAAAAAAAAGCATACGCCCTTTTTGGCCAACCAAGCAAGCCAGAAGTGCAAATCAGCGCTACAAAGAAGTCTCGCTTGCCATCGGTCAAAAGGGCCATGCTGAAAAAAGTGTAAAAACCAGAAATGCAGGACAGGCCATGGAGACACGGGAGCCTTGCTACGCTGGTGGTCGGGATGTAAATTGCCAACAGCCACTCTGGAGAAGTGTACGGTGTGTCCTGAAACATGTAATAAACACAGCTTAGAGAGCATAGGGCACTTCCACTCATGGGCGTATAAATCGGGAAAACTAAAAATCAACAAGACACAGGCACCCCAAAGTTTAGGGCTGCTCTGTTTCCAAGAACCTCCACTTCGGCACACCTTAAATATCCCAGGCAAGAGCGAAATGGATAAAGAAGTTGTGGTACTTATGCACAATGGAATATCACTCAGCCATGAAATCAATGTCATAAGGCTAGTAGCAGCATGATGAGTGGATTTAGGTACAATGAGTCTAAGTGAAATAAGTCACACAGAAAAAGACACTTATCCTACTATATCACTTATAGAGGGAATGGAAAAATCGCTACACTTGAACTGAATTACAAAACAGAACAGAGTCACACATTTAGAAAACACACTATGGCTGCTTAACGGGAAAGTTGAGGTGGGGTGATGCTTAAAAGAAGGGTTTGAAATTAGCTCAGATACAGTTCCAGAACCCAAATATGTAATAGACAAGACCTACTCCCTGCTCAGTGAACTGGACTCAACACCCCCTATTCACCGCCCAAGAATATATCTGACTAGTAAGAGTCTTAAACCTATGTATTGATATCTCTCTGTCAGTGAATCAAGAGGGTGTAAAGCGGCATAAACACAGCAGTGAAAAGCAGCTAAACCGCATTATAAAAATAAATTACTTACAAAAAACCCCATAAAACAAAGACAGTGAAAGAGAGAAAATTCTTACAAAATCCGTTCAGGGGCTCTGATGCAACCTGGATGGACCATATCTAGACCCACAGCTGGAGGAGACATAAGGCTGGACACTCTTCGGGCTGAGAGGATTGGTGAGGTTGGGTGAGCAAACGCAGACCCTTTAAAGTCATACTGCGTGGTACCCATCCCATGAGTCCCAAATCTCCAGGTTCAAGGGCATCTGCCTCCATCGAAATCATGCATGGGAAACTCAGAAGATGGTACACCGTGTGATCGGGAAAGGTTTCTAAAACGCACCTCATTTCTCCTGTCCTTGTGCTCGGGTTCGCCATTCCAGCCGCCTTTAATAACAATCTCCCTACTTGGAGAATCAGCACCGTTAACTTCCTGTTTCGTACAGGTTGCAATTTGTCCTGAGGATGAACGGGAAGAGGGGGAACCAATGAGAGACTATCTCTAGGTGTTGGGACAAGCACAGATCACTCTATTTTCCCATCAGGAAGAAGAATGAACCACAGGCTCAGCCTGCCCCCCGGAACCAGAAGAGGGCCTGAAGCAATCCTGCGCTTTTGCGGCCAGCTCCCAAAAAAGCGAGTTGAAAAATGGAGCTCAGGGGCACTGCAATTCACAAACCTGCAGAGTTATAAAGGATAACTCTCGTCCACAAATATACTGAGGGAAGGCAACGAAGAGGATGTGAAAGCAAGGCAGAATTGCAGGGAACAGATTTCAGGAGGTAGATTCGACTCGCCTTTAAAGCACATGAAAAGCGGCAAAGCTTTGACAATGATGCCCTTGGCCAAAAAGGGCGTATGCGTTTTTTCCTGAATATATTCAGGAAAAAACGCATACGCCCTTTTTGGCCAACCAAGCAAGCCGGAAGTGCAAATCAGCGCTACAAAGAAGTCTCGCTTGCCATCGGTCAAAAGGGCCATGCTGAAAAAAGTGTAAAAACCAGAAATGCAGGACAGGCCATGGAGATTCGGGAGCCTTGCTACGCTGGTGGGCCGGATGTAAATTACCAACAGCCACTCTGGAGAAGTGTACGGTGTGTCCTGAAAATGTAATAAACACAGCTTAGAGAGCATAGGGCATTTCCACTCATGGTCGTATAAATCGGGAAAACTACAAATCAACAAGACACAGGCACCCAAAGTTTAGGGTTGCTCTGTTTCCAAGAACCTCCACTTCGGTACACCTCTAAATATCCCAGGCAAGAGCAATATGGATAAAGAAGTTGTGGTACTTATGCACAATGGAATATCACTCAGCCATGAAATCAATGTCATAAGGCAAGTAGCAGCATGATGAGTGGATTTAGGTACGATGACTCTAAGTGAAATAAGTCACACAGAAAAAGACACTTATCCTACGATATCACTTATAGAGGGAATGTAAAAATCGCTACATTTGAACTGAATTACAAAACAGAACAGAGTCACACATTTAGAAAACACACTATGGCTGCTTAACGGGAAAGGCGAAGTGGGGTGATGCATAAAACAAGGGTTTGAAATTAGCTCAGATACCGTTCCAGAAGCCAAATATGTAATAGAGAAGACCTACTCCCTGCTCAGTGAACTGGACTCAACACCCCCTATTCACCGCCCAAGAATATATCTGACTAGTAAGAGTCTTAAAACCTATGTATTGATATCTCTCTGTCAGTGAATCAAGAGGGTGTAAAGCGGCATAAACACAGCAGTGAAAAGCAGCTAAACCCCATTATAAAAATGAATTACTTACAAAAAACCCCATAAAACAAAGACAGTGAAAGAGAGAGAAATTCTTACAAAATCCATTCAGGGGCTCTGATGCAACCTGGATGGACCATATATAGACCCACAGCTGGATGAGACATAAGGCTGGACACTCTTTGGGCTGAGAGCATTGGTGAGGTTGGGTGAGCAAACACAGACCCTTTAAAGTCATACTGCGTGGTACCCATCCCATGAGTCCCAAATCTCCAGGTTCAAAGGCATCTGCCTCCATCGAAATCATGCATGGGAAACCCAGAAGATGGTACACCGTGAGATCGGGATAGGTTTAGAAAACGCACCTCATTTCTCCTGTCCTTGTGCTCGGGTTCGCCATTCCAGCCGCTTTTACTAACAATCTCCCTACTTGGAGAATCAGCACCGTTAACCTCCTGTTTCGTACAGGTTGCAATTTGTCCTGAGGATGAACGGGAAGAGGGGGAACCAATGAGAGACTACCTCTAGGTGTTGGGACAGGCACAGGTCACTCTATTTTCCCATCAGGAAGAAGAATGAAAAACAGGCTCAGCCTGCCTCCCGGAACCGGAAGAGGGCCTGAAGCAATCCTGCGCTTTTGCGGCCAGCTCCCAAAAAAGCGAGTTGAAAAATGGAGCTCAGGGGCACTGCAATTCACAAGCCTGCAGAGTTATAAACGATAACTCTCGTCCACAAATATACTGAGGTAAGGCAACTAAGAGGATTTGAAAGCAAGGCAGAATTGCAGGAAACAGATTTCTGGAGGTAGATTCGACTCGCCTTTAAAGCACATGAAAAGCGGCAAAGCTTTGACAATGATGCCCTTGGCCAAAAAGGGCGTATGCGTTTTTTCCTGAATATATTCAGGAAAAAACGCATACGCCCTTTTTGGCCAACCAAGGAAGCCGGAAGTGCACATCAGCGCTACAAAGAAGTCTCGCTTGCCATCGGTCAAAAGGGCCATGCTGAAAAAAGTGTAAAACCAGAAATGTAAGACAGGCCATTGAGATACGGGAGCATTGCTACGCTGGTGGGCGGGATGTAAATTGCCAAAAGCCACTCTGGAGAAGTGTACGGTGTGTCCTGAAACATGTAATAAACACAGCTTAGAGAGCATAGGGCACTTCCACTCATGGGCGTATAAATCGGGAAAACTAAAAATCAACAAGACACAGGCACCCCAAAGTTTAGGGTTGCTCTGTTTCCAAGAACCTCCACTTCGGTACACCTCTAAATATCCCAGGTAAGAGCAATATGGATAAAGAAGTTGTGGTACTTATGCACAATGGAATATCACTCAACCATGAAATCAATGTCATAAGGCTAGTAGCAGCATGATGAGTGGATTTAGGTACGATGACTCTAAGTGAAATAAGTCACACAGAAAAAGACACTTATCCTACGATATCACTCATAGAGGGAATGTCAAAATCGCTACACTTGAACTGAATTACAAAACAGAACAGAGTCACACATTAAAAAACACACTATGCCTGCTTAACGGGAAAGGTGAGGTGGGGTGATGCATAAAACAAGGGTTTGAAATTAGCTCAGATACCGTTCCAGAAGCCAAATAGGTAATAGACAAGACCTACTCCCTGCTCAGTGAACTGGAATCAACACCACCTATTCACCGCCCAAGAATATATCTGACTAGTAAGAGTCTTAAAACCTATGTATTGATATCTCTCTGTCAGTGAATCAAGAGGGTGTAAAGCGGCATAAACACAGCTGTGAAAAGCAGCTAAACCCCATTATAAAAATAAATTACTTACAAAAAACCCCATAAAACAAAGACAGTGAAAGAGAGAGAAATTCTTACAAAATCCGTTCAGGGGCTCTGATGCAACGTGGATGGACCATATCTAGACCCACCCCTGGATGAGACATAAGGCCGGACACTCTTAGGGCTGAGAGGATTGGTGAGGTTGGGTGAGCAAACGCAGACCCTTTAAAGTCATACTGCGTGGTACCCATCCAATGGGTCCCAAATCTCCAGGTTCAAGGACATCTGCCTCCATCGAAATCATGCATGGGAAACCCAGAAGATGGTACACCGTGTGATCGGGAAAGGTTTCTAAAACGCACCTCATTTCTCCTGTCCTTGTGCTCGGGTTCGCCATTCCAGCCGCCTTTAATAACAATCTCCCTACTTGGAGAATCAGCACCGTGAACCTCCTGTTTCGTACAGGTTGCAATTTGTACTGAGGATGAACGGGAAGAGGGGGAACCAATGAGAGACTATCTCTAGGTGTTGGGACAGGCACAGGTCACTCTATTTTCCCATCAGGAAGAAGAATGAACCACAGGCTCAGCCTGCCCCCCAGAACCAGAAGAGGGCCTGAAGCAATCCTGCCCTTTTGCGGCCAGCTCCCAAAAAAGCGAGTTGAAAAATGGAGCTCAGGGGCACTGCAATTCACAAACCTGCAGAGTTATAAACGATAACTCTCGTCCACAAATATACTGAGGGTAGGCAACGAAGAGGATTTGAAAGCAAGGCAGAATTGCAGGAAACAGATTTCAGGAGGTAGATTCGACTCGCCTTTAAAGCACATGAAAAGCGGCAAAGCGTTGACAATGATGCCCTTGGCCAAAACTGGCGTATGCGTTTTTTCCTGAATATATTCAGGAAAAAAAAGCATACGCCCTTTTTGGCCAACCAAGCAAGCCAGAAGTGCAAATCAGCGCTACAAAGAAGTCTCGCTTGCCATCGGTCAAAAGGGCCATGCTGAAAAAAGTGTAAAAACCAGAAATGCAGGACAGGCCATGGAGACACGGGAGCCTTGCTACGCTGGTGGTCGGGATGTAAATTGCCAACAGCCACTCTGGAGAAGTGTACGGTGTGTCCTGAAACATGTAATAAACACAGCTTAGAGAGCATAGGGCACTTCCACTCTTGGGCGTATAAATCGGGAAAACTAAAAATCAACAAGACACAGGCACCCCAAAGTTTAGGGCTGCTCTGTTTCCAAGAACCTCCACTTCGGCACACCTTAAATATCCCAGGCAAGAGCGAAATGGATAAAGAAGTTGTGGTACTTATGCACAATGGAATATCACTCAGCCATGAAATCAATGTCATAAGGCTAGTAGCAGCATGATGAGTGGATTTAGGTACAATGAGTCTAAGTGAAATAAGTCACACAGAAAAAGACACTTATCCTACTATATCACTTATAGAGGGAATGGAAAAATCGCTACACTTGAACTGAATTACAAAACAGAACAGAGTCACACATTTAGAAAACACACTATGGCTGCTTAACGGGAAAGTTGAGGTGGGGTGATGCTTAAAAGAAGGGTTTGAAATTAGCTCAGATACAGTTCCAGAACCCAAATATGTAATAGACAAGACCTACTCCCTGCTCAGTGAACTGGACTCAACACCCCCTATTCACCGCCCAAGAATATATCTGACTAGTAAGAGTCTTAAACCTATGTATTGATATCTCTCTGTCAGTGAATCAAGAGGGTGTAAAGCGGCATAAACACAGCAGTGAAAAGCAGCTAAACCGCATTATAAAAATAAATTACTTACAAAAAACCCCATAAAACAAAGACAGTGAAAGAGAGAAAATTCTTACAAAATCCGTTCAGGGGCTCTGATGCAACCTGGATGGACCATATCTAGACCCACAGCTGGAGGAGACATAAGGCTGGACACTCTTCGGGCTGAGAGGATTGGTGAGGTTGGGTGAGCAAACGCAGACCCTTTAAAGTCATACTGCGTGGTACCCATCCCATGAGTCCCAAATCTCCAGGTTCAAGGGCATCTGCCTCCATCGAAATCATGCATGGGAAACTCAGAAGATGGTACACCGTGTGATCGGGAAAGGTTTCTAAAACGCACCTCATTTCTCCTGTCCTTGTGCTCGGGTTCGCCATTCCAGCCGCCTTTAATAACAATCTCCCTACTTGGAGAATCAGCACCGTTAACTTCCTGTTTCGTACAGGTTGCAATTTGTCCTGAGGATGAACGGGAAGAGGGGGAACCAATGAGAGACTATCTCTAGGTGTTGGGACAAGCACAGATCACTCTATTTTCCCATCAGGAAGAAGAATGAACCACAGGCTCAGCCTGCCCCCCGGAACCAGAAGAGGGCCTGAAGCAATCCTGCGCTTTTGCGGCCAGCTCCCAAAAAAGCGAGTTGAAAAATGGAGCTCAGGGGCACTGCAATTCACAAACCTGCAGAGTTATAAAGGATAACTCTCGTCCACAAATATACTGAGGGAAGGCAACGAAGAGGATGTGAAAGCAAGGCAGAATTGCAGGGAACAGATTTCAGGAGGTAGATTCGACTCGCCTTTAAAGCACATGAAAAGCGGCAAAGCTTTGACAATGATGCCCTTGGCCAAAAAGGGCGTATGCGTTTTTTCCTGAATATATTCAGGAAAAAACGCATACGCCCTTTTTGGCCAACCAAGCAAGCCGGAAGTGCAAATCAGCGCTACAAAGAAGTCTCGCTTGCCATCGGTCAAAAGGGCCATGCTGAAAAAAGTGTAAAAACCAGAAATGCAGGACAGGCCATGGAGATTCGGGAGCCTTGCTACGCTGGTGGGCCGGATGTAAATTACCAACAGCCACTCTGGAGAAGTGTACGGTGTGTCCTGAAAATGTAATAAACACAGCTTAGAGAGCATAGGGCATTTCCACTCATGGTCGTATAAATCGGGAAAACTACAAATCAACAAGACACAGGCACCCAAAGTTTAGGGTTGCTCTGTTTCCAAGAACCTCCACTTCGGTACACCTCTAAATATCCCAGGCAAGAGCAATATGGATAAAGAAGTTGTGGTACTTATGCACAATGGAATATCACTCAGCCATGAAATCAATGTCATAAGGCAAGTAGCAGCATGATGAGTGGATTTAGGTACGATGACTCTAAGTGAAATAAGTCACACAGAAAAAGACACTTATCCTACGATATCACTTATAGAGGGAATGTAAAAATCGCTACATTTGAACTGAATTACAAAACAGAACAGAGTCACACATTTAGAAAACACACTATGGCTGCTTAACGGGAAAGGCGAAGTGGGGTGATGCATAAAACAAGGGTTTGAAATTAGCTCAGATACCGTTCCAGAAGCCAAATATGTAATAGAGAAGACCTACTCCCTGCTCAGTGAACTGGACTCAACACCCCCTATTCACCGCCCAAGAATATATCTGACTAGTAAGAGTCTTAAAACCTATGTATTGATATCTCTCTGTCAGTGAATCAAGAGGGTGTAAAGCGGCATAAACACAGCAGTGAAAAGCAGCTAAACCCCATTATAAAAATGAATTACTTACAAAAAACCCCATAAAACAAAGACAGTGAAAGAGAGAGAAATTCTTACAAAATCCATTCAGGGGCTCTGATGCAACCTGGATGGACCATATATAGACCCACAGCTGGATGAGACATAAGGCTGGACACTCTTTGGGCTGAGAGCATTGGTGAGGTTGGGTGAGCAAACACAGACCCTTTAAAGTCATACTGCGTGGTACCCATCCCATGAGTCCCAAATCTCCAGGTTCAAAGGCATCTGCCTCCATCGAAATCATGCATGGGAAACCCAGAAGATGGTACACCGTGAGATCGGGATAGGTTTAGAAAACGCACCTCATTTCTCCTGTCCTTGTGCTCGGGTTCGCCATTCCAGCCGCTTTTACTAACAATCTCCCTACTTGGAGAATCAGCACCGTTAACCTCCTGTTTCGTACAGGTTGCAATTTGTCCTGAGGATGAACGGGAAGAGGGGGAACCAATGAGAGACTACCTCTAGGTGTTGGGACAGGCACAGGTCACTCTATTTTCCCATCAGGAAGAAGAATGGAAAACAGGCTCAGCCTCCCTCCCGGAACCGGAAGAGGGCCTGAAGCAATCCTGCGCTTTTGCGCCCAGCTCCCAAAAAAGCGAGTTGAAAAATGGAGCTCAGGGGCACTGCAATTCACAAGCCTGCAGAGTTATAAACGAAAACTCTCGTCCACAAATATACTGAGGTAAGGCAACTAAGAGGATTTGAAAGCAAGGCAGAATTGCAGGAAACAGATTTCTGGAGGTAGATTCGACTCGCCTTTAAAGCACATGAAAAGCGGCAAAGCTTTGACAATGATGCCCTTGGCCAAAAAGGGCGTATGCGTTTTTTCCTGAATATATTCAGGAAAAAACGCATACGCCCTTTTTGGCCAACCAAGGAAGCCGGAAGTGCACATCAGCGCTACAAAGAAGTCTCGCTTGCCATCGGTCAAAAGGGCCATGCTGAAAAAAGTGTAAAACCAGAAATGTAAGACAGGCCATTGAGATACGGGAGCATTGCTACGCTGGTGGGCGGGATGTAAATTGCCAAAAGCCACTCTGGAGAAGTGTACGGTGTGTCCTGAAACATGTAATAAACACAGCTTAGAGAGCATAGGGCACTTCCACTCATGGGCGTATAAATCGGGAAAACTAAAAATCAACAAGACACAGGCACCCCAAAGTTTAGGGTTGCTCTGTTTCCAAGAACCTCCACTTCGGTACACCTCTAAATATCCCAGGTAAGAGCAATATGGATAAAGAAGTTGTGGTACTTATGCACAATGGAATATCACTCAACCATGAAATCAATGTCATAAGGCTAGTAGCAGCATGATGAGTGGATTTAGGTACGATGACTCTAAGTGAAATAAGTCACACAGAAAAAGACACTTATCCTACGATATCACTCATAGAGGGAATGTCAAAATCGCTACACTTGAACTGAATTACAAAACAGAACAGAGTCACACATTAAAAAACACACTATGCCTGCTTAACGGGAAAGGTGAGGTGGGGTGATGCATAAAACAAGGGTTTGAAATTAGCTCAGATACCGTTCCAGAAGCCAAATAGGTAATAGACAAGACCTACTCCCTGCTCAGTGAACTGGAATCAACACCACCTATTCACCGCCCAAGAATATATCTGACTAGTAAGAGTCTTAAAACCTATGTATTGATATCTCTCTGTCAGTGAATCAAGAGGGTGTAAAGCGGCATAAACACAGCTGTGAAAAGCAGCTAAACCCCATTATAAAAATAAATTACTTACAAAAAACCCCATAAAACAAAGACAGTGAAAGAGAGAGAAATTCTTACAAAATCCGTTCAGGGGCTCTGATGCAACGTGGATGGACCATATCTAGACCCACCCCTGGATGAGACATAAGGCCGGACACTCTTAGGGCTGAGAGGATTGGTGAGGTTGGGTGAGCAAACGCAGACCCTTTAAAGTCATACTGCGTGGTACCCATCCAATGGGTCCCAAATCTCCAGGTTCAAGGACATCTGCCTCCATCGAAATCATGCATGGGAAACCCAGAAGATGGTACACCGTGTGATCGGGAAAGGTTTCTAAAACGCACCTCATTTCTCCTGTCCTTGTGCTCGGGTTCGCCATTCCAGCCGCCTTTAATAACAATCTCCCTACTTGGAGAATCAGCACCGTGAACCTCCTGTTTCGTACAGGTTGCAATTTGTACTGAGGATGAACGGGAAGAGGGGGAACCAATGAGAGACTATCTCTAGGTGTTGGGACAGGCACAGGTCACTCTATTTTCCCATCAGGAAGAAGAATGAACCACAGGCTCAGCCTGCCCCCCAGAACCAGAAGAGGGCCTGAAGCAATCCTGCCCTTTTGCGGCCAGCTCCCAAAAAAGCGAGTTGAAAAATGGAGCTCAGGGGCCGTGCAATTCACAAACCTGCAGAGTTATAAACGATAACTCTCGTCCACAAATATACTGAGGGTAGGCAACGAAGAGGATTTGAAAGCAAGGCAGAATTGCAGGAAACAGATTTCAGGAGGTAGATTCGACTCGCCTTTAAAGCACATGAAAAGCGGCAAAGCGTTGACAATGATGCCCTTGGCCAAAACTGGCGTATGCGTTTTTTCCTGAATATATTCAGGAAAAAAAAGCATACGCCCTTTTTGGCCAACCAAGCAAGCCAGAAGTGCAAATCAGCGCTACAAAGAAGTCTCGCTTGCCATCGGTCAAAAGGGCCATGCTGAAAAAAGTGTAAAAACCAGAAATGCAGGACAGGCCATGGAGACACGGGAGCCTTGCTACGCTGGTGGTCGGGATGTAAATTGCCAACAGCCACTCTGGAGAAGTGTACGGTGTGTCCTGAAACATGTAATAAACACAGCTTAGAGAGCATAGGGCACTTCCACTCATGGGCGTATAAATCGGGAAAACTAAAAATCAACAAGACACAGGCACCCCAAAGTTTAGGGCTGCTCTGTTTCCAAGAACCTCCACTTCGGCACACCTTAAATATCCCAGGCAAGAGCGAAATGGATAAAGAAGTTGTGGTACTTATGCACAATGGAATATCACTCAGCCATGAAATCAATGTCATAAGGCTAGTAGCAGCATGATGAGTGGATTTAGGTACAATGAGTCTAAGTGAAATAAGTCACACAGAAAAAGACACTTATCCTACTATATCACTTATAGAGGGAATGGAAAAATCGCTACACTTGAACTGAATTACAAAACAGAACAGAGTCACACATTTAGAAAACACACTATGGCTGCTTAACGGGAAAGTTGAGGTGGGGTGATGCTTAAAAGAAGGGTTTGAAATTAGCTCAGATACAGTTCCAGAACCCAAATATGTAATAGACAAGACCTACTCCCTGCTCAGTGAACTGGACTCAACACCCCCTATTCACCGCCCAAGAATATATCTGACTAGTAAGAGTCTTAAACCTATGTATTGATATCTCTCTGTCAGTGAATCAAGAGGGTGTAAAGCGGCATAAACACAGCAGTGAAAAGCAGCTAAACCGCATTATAAAAATAAATTACTTACAAAAAACCCCATAAAACAAAGACAGTGAAAGAGAGAAAATTCTTACAAAATCCGTTCAGGGGCTCTGATGCAACCTGGATGGACCATATCTAGACCCACAGCTGGAGGAGACATAAGGCTGGACACTCTTCGGGCTGAGAGGATTGGTGAGGTTGGGTGAGCAAACGCAGACCCTTTAAAGTCATACTGCGTGGTACCCATCCCATGAGTCCCAAATCTCCAGGTTCAAGGGCATCTGCCTCCATCGAAATCATGCATGGGAAACTCAGAAGATGGTACACCGTGTGATCGGGAAAGGTTTCTAAAACGCACCTCATTTCTCCTGTCCTTGTGCTCGGGTTCGCCATTCCAGCCGCCTTTAATAACAATCTCCCTACTTGGAGAATCAGCACCGTTAACTTCCTGTTTCGTACAGGTTGCAATTTGTCCTGAGGATGAACGGGAAGAGGGGGAACCAATGAGAGACTATCTCTAGGTGTTGGGACAAGCACAGATCACTCTATTTTCCCATCAGGAAGAAGAATGAACCACAGGCTCAGCCTGCCCCCCGGAACCAGAAGAGGGCCTGAAGCAATCCTGCGCTTTTGCGGCCAGCTCCCAAAAAAGCGAGTTGAAAAATGGAGCTCAGGGGCACTGCAATTCACAAACCTGCAGAGTTATAAAGGATAACTCTCGTCCACAAATATACTGAGGGAAGGCAACGAAGAGGATGTGAAAGCAAGGCAGAATTGCAGGGAACAGATTTCAGGAGGTAGATTCGACTCGCCTTTAAAGCACATGAAAAGCGGCAAAGCTTTGACAATGATGCCCTTGGCCAAAAAGGGCGTATGCGTTTTTTCCTGAATATATTCAGGAAAAAACGCATACGCCCTTTTTGGCCAACCAAGCAAGCCGGAAGTGCAAATCAGCGCTACAAAGAAGTCTCGCTTGCCATCGGTCAAAAGGGCCATGCTGAAAAAAGTGTAAAAACCAGAAATGCAGGACAGGCCATGGAGATTCGGGAGCCTTGCTACGCTGGTGGGCCGGATGTAAATTACCAACAGCCACTCTGGAGAAGTGTACGGTGTGTCCTGAAAATGTAATAAACACAGCTTAGAGAGCATAGGGCACTTCCACTCATGGTCGTATAAATCGGGAAAACTACAAATCAACAAGACACAGGCACCCAAAGTTTAGGGTTGCTCTGTTTCCAAGAACCTCCACTTCGGTACACCTCTAAATATCCCAGGCAAGAGCAATATGGATAAAGAAGTTGTGGTACTTATGCACAATGGAATATCACTCAGCCATGAAATCAATGTCATAAGGCAAGTAGCAGCATGATGAGTGGATTTAGGTACGATGACTCTAAGTGAAATAAGTCACACAGAAAAAGACACTTATCCTACGATATCACTTATACAGGGAATGTAAAAATCGCTACATTTGAACTGAATTACAAAACAGAACAGAGTCACACATTTAGAAAACACACTATGGCTGCTTAACGGGAAAGGCGAAGTGGGGTGATGCATAAAACAAGGGTTTGAAATTAGCTCAGATACCGTTCCAGAAGCCAAATATGTAATAGAGAAGACCTACTCCCTGCTCAGTGAACTGGACTCAACACCCCCTATTCACCGCCCAAGAATATATCTGACTAGTAAGAGTCTTAAAACCTATGTATTGATATCTCTCTGTCAGTGAATCAAGAGGGTGTAAAGCGGCATAAACACAGCAGTGAAAAGCAGCTAAACCCCATTATAAAAATGAATTACTTACAAAAAACCCCATAAAACAAAGACAGTGAAAGAGAGAGAAATTCTTACAAAATCCATTCAGGGGCTCTGATGCAACCTGGATGGACCATATATAGACCCACAGCTGGATGAGACATAAGGCTGGACACTCTTTGGGCTGAGAGCATTGGTGAGGTTGGGTGAGCAAACACAGACCCTTTAAAGTCATACTGCGTGGTACCCATCCCATGAGTCCCAAATCTCCAGGTTCAAAGGCATCTGCCTCCATCGAAATCATGCATGGGAAACCCAGAAGATGGTACACCGTGAGATCGGGATAGGTTTAGAAAACGCACCTCATTTCTCCTGTCCTTGTGCTCGGGTTCGCCATTCCAGCCGCTTTTACTAACAATCTCCCTACTTGGAGAATCAGCACCGTTAACCTCCTGTTTCGTACAGGTTGCAATTTGTCCTGAGGATGAACGGGAAGAGGGGGAACCAATGAGAGACTACCTCTAGGTGTTGGGACAGGCACAGGTCACTCTATTTTCCCATCAGGAAGAAGAATGAAAAACAGGCTCAGCCTGCCTCCCGGAACCGGAAGAGGGCCTGAAGCAATCCTGCGCTTTTGCGGCCAGCTCCCAAAAAAGCGAGTTGAAAAATGGAGCTCAGGGGCACTGCAATTCACAAGCCTGCAGAGTTATAAACGATAACTCTCGTCCACAAATATACTGAGGTAAGGCAACTAAGAGGATTTGAAAGCAAGGCAGAATTGCAGGAAACAGATTTCTGGAGGTAGATTCGACTCGCCTTTAAAGCACATGAAAAGCGGCAAAGCTTTGACAATGATGCCCTTGGCCAAAAAGGGCGTATGCGTTTTTTCCTGAATATATTCAGGAAAAAACGCATACGCCCTTTTTGGCCAACCAAGGAAGCCGGAAGTGCACATCAGCGCTACAAAGAAGTCTCGCTTGCCATCGGTCAAAAGGGCCATGCTGAAAAAAGTGTAAAACCAGAAATGTAAGACAGGCCATTGAGATACGGGAGCATTGCTACGCTGGTGGGCGGGATGTAAATTGCCAAAAGCCACTCTGGAGAAGTGTACGGTGTGTCCTGAAACATGTAATAAACACAGCTTAGAGAGCATAGGGCACTTCCACTCATGGGCGTATAAATCGGGAAAACTAAAAATCAACAAGACACAGGCACCCCAAAGTTTAGGGTTGCTCTGTTTCCAAGAACCTCCACTTCGGTACACCTCTAAATATCCCAGGTAAGAGCAATATGGATAAAGAAGTTGTGGTACTTATGCACAATGGAATATCACTCAGCCATGAAATCAATGTCATAAGGCTAGTAGCAGCATGATGAGTGGATTTAGGTACGATGACTGTAAGTGAAATAAGTCACACAGAAAAAGACACTTATCCTACGATATCACTCATAGAGGGAATGTCAAAATCGCTACACTTGAACTGAATTACAAAACAGAACAGAGTCACACATTAAAAAACACACTATGCCTGCTTAACGGGAAAGGTGAGGTGGGGTGATGCATAAAACAAGGGTTTGAAATTAGCTCAGATACCGTTCCAGAAGCCAAATAGGTAATAGACAAGACCTACTCCCTGCTCAGTGAACTGGAATCAACACCACCTATTCACCGCCCAAGAATATATCTGACTAGTAAGAGTCTTAAAACCTATGTATTGATATCTCTCTGTCAGTGAATCAAGAGGGTGTAAAGCGGCATAAACACAGCAGTGAAAAGCAGCTAAACCCCATTATAAAAATAAATTACTTACAAAAAACCCCATAAAACAAAGACAGTGAAAGAGAGAGAAATTCTTACAAAATCCGTTCAGGGGCTCTGATGCAACCTGGATGGACCATATCTAGACCCACCCCTGGATGAGACATAAGGCCGGACACTCTTGGGGCTGAGAGGATTGGTGAGGTTGGGTGAGCAAACGCAGACCCTTTAAAGTCATACTGCGTGGTACCCATCCAATGGGTCCCAAATCTCCAGGTTCAAGGACATCTGCCTCCATCGAAATCATGCGTGGGAAACCCAGAAGATGGTACACCGTGTGATCGGGAAAGGTTTCTAAAACGCACCTCATTTCTCCTGTCCTTGTGCTCGGGTTCGCCATTCCAGCCGCCTTTACTAACAATCTCCCTACTTGGAGAATCAGCACCGTGAACCTCCTGTTTCGTACAGGTTGCAATTTGTACTGAGGATGAACGGGAAGAGGGGGAACCAATGAGAGACTATCTCTAGGTGTTGGGACAGGCACAGGTCACTCTATTTTCCCATCAGGAAGAAGAATGAACCAGAGGCTCAGCCTGCCCCCCAGAACCAGAAGAGGGCCTGAAGCAATCCTGCCCTTTTGCGGCCAGCTCCCAAAAAAGCGAGTTGAAAAATGGAGCTCAGGGGCCGTGCAATTCACAAACCTGCAGAGTTATAAACGATAACTCTCGTCCACAAATATACTGAGGGTAGGCAACGAAGAGGATTTGAAAGCAAGGCAGAATTGCAGGAAACAGATTTCAGGAGGTAGATTCGACTCGCCTTTAAAGCACATGAAAAGCGGCAAAGCGTTGACAATGATGCCCTTGGCCAAAACTGGCGTATGCGTTTTTTCCTGAATATATTCAGGAAAAAAAAGCATACGCCCTTTTTGGCCAACCAAGCAAGCCAGAAGTGCAAATCAGCGCTACAAAGAAGTCTCGCTTGCCATCGGTCAAAAGGGCCATGCTGAAAAAAGTGTAAAAACCAGAAATGCAGGACAGGCCATGGAGACACGGGAGCCTTGCTACGCTGGTGGTCGGGATGTAAATTGCCAACAGCCACTCTGGAGAAGTGTACGGTGTGTCCTGAAACATGTAATAAACACAGCTTAGAGAGCATAGGGCACTTCCACTCATGGGCGTATAAATCGGGAAAACTAAAAATCAACAAGACACAGGCACCCCAAAGTTTAGGGCTGCTCTGTTTCCAAGAACCTCCACTTCGGCACACCTTAAATATCCCAGGCAAGAGCGAAATGGATAAAGAAGTTGTGGTACTTATGCACAATGGAATATCACTCAGCCATGAAATCAATGTCATAAGGCTAGTAGCAGCATGATGAGTGGATTTAGGTACAATGAGTCTAAGTGAAATAAGTCACACAGAAAAAGACACTTATCCTACTATATCACTTATAGAGGGAATGGAAAAATCGCTACACTTGAACTGAATTACAAAACAGAACAGAGTCACACATTTAGAAAACACACTATGGCTGCTTAACGGGAAAGTTGAGGTGGGGTGATGCTTAAAAGAAGGGTTTGAAATTAGCTCAGATACAGTTCCAGAACCCAAATATGTAATAGACAAGACCTACTCCCTGCTCAGTGAACTGGACTCAACACCCCCTATTCACCGCCCAAGAATATATCTGACTAGTAAGAGTCTTAAACCTATGTATTGATATCTCTCTGTCAGTGAATCAAGAGGGTGTAAAGCGGCATAAACACAGCAGTGAAAAGCAGCTAAACCGCATTATAAAAATAAATTACTTACAAAAAACCCCATAAAACAAAGACAGTGAAAGAGAGAAAATTCTTACAAAATCCGTTCAGGGGCTCTGATGCAACCTGGATGGACCATATCTACACCCACAGCTGGAGGAGACATAAGGCTGGACACTCTTTGGGCTGAGAGCATTGGTGAGGTTGGGTGAGCAAACACAGACCCTTTAAAGTCATACTGCGTGGTACCCATCCCATGAGTCCCAAATCTCCAGGTTCAAAGGCATCTGCCTCCATCGAAATCATGCATGGGAAACCCAGAAGATGGTACACCGTGAGATCGGGATAGGTTTAGAAAACGCACCTCATTTCTCCTGTCCTTGTGCTCGGGTTCGCCATTCCAGCCGCTTTTACTAACAATCTCCCTACTTGGAGAATCAGCACCGTTAACCTCCTGTTTCGTACAGGTTGCAATTTGTCCTGAGGATGAACGGGAAGAGGGGGAACCAATGAGAGACTACCTCTAGGTGTTGGGACAGGCACAGGTCACTCTATTTTCCCATCAGGAAGAAGAATGAAAAACAGGCTCAGCCTGCCTCCCGGAACCGGAAGAGGGCCTGAAGCAATCCTGCGCTTTTGCGGCCAGCTCCCAAAAAAGCGAGTTGAAAAATGGAGCTCAGGGGCACTGCAATTCACAAGCCTGCAGAGTTATAAACGATAACTCTCGTCCACAAATATACTGAGGTAAGGCAACTAAGAGGATTTGAAAGCAAGGCAGAATTGCAGGAAACAGATTTCTGGAGGTAGATTCGACTCGCCTTTAAAGCACATGAAAAGCGGCAAAGCTTTGACAATGATGCCCTTGGCCAAAAAGGGCGTATGCGTTTTTTCCTGAATATATTCAGGAAAAAACGCATACGCCCTTTTTGGCCAACCAAGGAAGCCGGAAGTGCACATCAGCGCTACAAAGAAGTCTCGCTTGCCATCGGTCAAAAGGGCCATGCTGAAAAAAGTGTAAAACCAGAAATGTAAGACAGGCCATTGAGATACGGGAGCATTGCTACGCTGGTGGGCGGGATGTAAATTGCCAAAAGCCACTCTGGAGAAGTGTACGGTGTGTCCTGAAACATGTAATAAACACAGCTTAGAGAGCATAGGGCACTTCCACTCATGGGCGTATAAATCGGGAAAACTAAAAATCAACAAGACACAGGCACCCCAAAGTTTAGGGTTGCTCTGTTTCCAAGAACCTCCACTTCGGTACACCTCTAAATATCCCAGGTAAGAGCAATATGGATAAAGAAGTTGTGGTACTTATGCACAATGGAATATCACTCAGCCATGAAATCAATGTCATAAGGCTAGTAGCAGCATGATGAGTGGATTTAGGTACGATGACTGTAAGTGAAATAAGTCACACAGAAAAAGACACTTATCCTACGATATCACTCATAGAGGGAATGTCAAAATCGCTACACTTGAACTGAATTACAAAACAGAACAGAGTCACACATTAAAAAACACACTATGCCTGCTTAACGGGAAAGGTGAGGTGGGGTGATGCATAAAACAAGGGTTTGAAATTAGCTCAGATACCGTTCCAGAAGCCAAATAGGTAATAGACAAGACCTACTCCCTGCTCAGTGAACTGGAATCAACACCACCTATTCACCGCCCAAGAATATATCTGACTAGTAAGAGTCTTAAAACCTATGTATTGATATCTCTCTGTCAGTGAATCAAGAGGGTGTAAAGCGGCATAAACACAGCAGTGAAAAGCAGCTAAACCCCATTATAAAAATAAATTACTTACAAAAAACCCCATAAAACAAAGACAGTGAAAGAGAGAGAAATTCTTACAAAATCCGTTCAGGGGCTCTGATGCAACCTGGATGGACCATATCTAGACCCACCCCTGGATGAGACATAAGGCCGGACACTCTTGGGGCTGAGAGGATTGGTGAGGTTGGGTGAGCAAACGCAGACCCTTTAAAGTCATACTGCGTGGTACCCATCCAATGGGTCCCAAATCTCCAGGTTCAAGGACATCTGCCTCCATCGAAATCATGCGTGGGAAACCCAGAAGATGGTACACCGTGTGATCGGGAAAGGTTTCTAAAACGCACCTCATTTCTCCTGTCCTTGTGCTCGGGTTCGCCATTCCAGCCGCCTTTACTAACAATCTCCCTACTTGGAGAATCAGCACCGTGAACCTCCTGTTTCGTACAGGTTGCAATTTGTACTGAGGATGAACGGGAAGAGGGGGAACCAATGAGAGACTATCTCTAGGTGTTTGGACAGGCACAGGTCACTCTATTTTCCCATCAGGAAGAAGAATGAACCAGAGGCTCAGCCTGCCCCCCAGAACCAGAAGAGGGCCTGAAGCAATCCTGCCCTTTTGCGGCCAGCTCCCAAAAAAGCGAGTTGAAAAATGGAGCTCAGGGGCCGTGCAATTCACAAACCTGCAGAGTTATAAACGATAACTCTCGTCCACAAATATACTGAGGGTAGGCAACGAAGAGGATTTGAAAGCAAGGCAGAATTGCAGGAAACAGATTTCAGGAGGTAGATTCGACTCGCCTTTAAAGCACATGAAAAGCGGCAAAGCGTTGACAATGATGCCCTTGGCCAAAACTGGCGTATGCGTTTTTTCCTGAATATATTCAGGAAAAAAAAGCATACGCCCTTTTTGGCCAACCAAGCAAGCCAGAAGTGCAAATCAGCGCTACAAAGAAGTCTCGCTTGCCATCGGTCAAAAGGGCCATGCTGAAAAAAGTGTAAAAACCAGAAATGCAGGACAGGCCATGGAGACACGGGAGCCTTGCTACGCTGGTGGTCGGGATGTAAATTGCCAACAGCCACTCTGGAGAAGTGTACGGTGTGTCCTGAAACATGTAATAAACACAGCTTAGAGAGCATAGGGCACTTCCACTCATGGGCGTATAAATCGGGAAAACTAAAAATCAACAAGACACAGGCACCCCAAAGTTTAGGGCTGCTCTGTTTCCAAGAACCTCCACTTCGGCACACCTTAAATATCCCAGGCAAGAGCGAAATGGATAAAGAAGTTGTGGTACTTATGCACAATGGAATATCACTCAGCCATGAAATCAATGTCATAAGGCTAGTAGCAGCATGATGAGTGGATTTAGGTACAATGAGTCTAAGTGAAATAAGTCACACAGAAAAAGACACTTATCCTACTATATCACTTATAGAGGGAATGGAAAAATCGCTACACTTGAACTGAATTACAAAACAGAACAGAGTCACACATTTAGAAAACACACTATGGCTGCTTAACGGGAAAGTTGAGGTGGGGTGATGCTTAAAAGAAGGGTTTGAAATTAGCTCAGATACAGTTCCAGAACCCAAATATGTAATAGACAAGACCTACTCCCTGCTCAGTGAACTGGACTCAACACCCCCTATTCACCGCCCAAGAATATATCTGACTAGTAAGAGTCTTAAACCTATGTATTGATATCTCTCTGTCAGTGAATCAAGAGGGTGTAAAGCGGCATAAACACAGCAGTGAAAAGCAGCTAAACCGCATTATAAAAATAAATTACTTACAAAAAACCCCATAAAACAAAGACAGTGAAAGAGAGAAAATTCTTACAAAATCCGTTCAGGGGCTCTGATGCAACCTGGATGGACCATATCTACACCCACAGCTGGAGGAGACATAAGGCTGGACACTCTTTGGGCTGAGAGCATTGGTGAGGTTGGGTGAGCAAACACAGACCCTTTAAAGTCATACTGCGTGGTACCCATCCCATGAGTCCCAAATCTCCAGGTTCAAAGGCATCTGCCTCCATCGAAATCATGCATGGGAAACCCAGAAGATGGTACACCGTGAGATCGGGATAGGTTTAGAAAACGCACCTCATTTCTCCTGTCCTTGTGCTCGGGTTCGCCATTCCAGCCGCTTTTACTAACAATCTCCCTACTTGGAGAATCAGCACCGTTAACCTCCTGTTTCGTACAGGTTGCAATTTGTCCTGAGGATGAACGGGAAGAGGGGGAACCAATGAGAGACTACCTCTAGGTGCTGGGACAGGCACAGGTCACTCTATTTTCCCATCAGGAAGAAAAATGAAAAACAGGCTCAGCCTGCCTCCCGGAACCGGAAGAGGGCCTGAAGCAATCCTGCGCTTTTGCGGCCAGCTCCCAAAAAAGCGAGTTTAAAAATGGAGCTCAGGGGCACTGCAATTCACAAACCTGCAGGTATAAACGATAACTCTCGTCCACAAATATACTGAGGGAAGGCAACGAAGAGGATTTGAAAGCAAGGCAGAATTGCAGGAAACAGATTTCCGGAGGTAGATTCGACTCGCCTTTAAAGCACATGAAAAGCGGCAAAGCGTTGACAATGATGCCCTTGGCCAAAAAGGGCGTATGCGTTTTTTCCTGAATATATTCAGGAAAAAACGCATACGCCCTTTTTGGCCAACCAAGCAAGCCGGAAGTGCAAATCAGCGCTACAAAGAAGTCTCGCTTGCCATCGGTCAAAAGGGCCATGTTGAAAAAAGAGTAAAAACCAGAAATGCAGGACAGGCCATGGAGACACGGGAGCCTTGCTACGCTGCTGGGCTGGATGTAAATTGCCAACGGCCACTCTGGAGAAGTGTATGGTGTGTCCTGAAACATGTAATAAACACAGCTTAGAGAGCATAGGGCACTTCCACTCATGGGCGTATAAATCGGGAAAACTAAAAATCAATAAGACACAGACACCTCAAAGTTTAGGGCTGCTCTGTTTCCAAGAACCTCCACTTCGGTACACCTCTAAATATCCCAGGTAAGAGCAATATGGATAAAGAAGTTGTGGTACTTATGCACAATGGAATATCACTCAGCCATGAAATCAATGTCATAAGGCTAGTAGCAGCATGATGAGTGGATTTAGGTACGATGACTCTAAGTGAAATAAGTCACACAGAAAAAGACACTTATCCTACGATATCACTTATAGTGGGAATGTAAAAATCGCTACACTTGAACTGAATTAGAAAACAGAACAGAGTCACACATTTAGAAAACACACTATGGCTGCTTAACGGGAAATTTGAGGTGGGGTGATGCATAAAACAAGGGTTTGAAATTAGCGCAGATACTGTTCCAGAAGCCAAATATGTAATAGACAAGACATCCTCCCTGCTCAGTGAACTGAACTCAACACCCCCTATTCACCGCCCAAGAATATATCTGACTAGTAAGAGTCTTAAAACCTATGTATTGATATCTCTCTGTCAGTGAATCAAGAGGGTGTAAAGCGGCATAAACACAGCAGTGAAAAGCAGCTAAACCCCATTATAAAAATAAATTACTTACAAAAAACCCCATAAAAAAAGAGAGTGAAAGAGAGAGAAATTCTTACAAAATCAGTTCAGGGGTTCTGATGCAACCTGGATGGACCATAACTAGACCCACAGCTGGATGAGACATAAGGCTGGACACTCTTGGGGCTGAGAGGAGTGGTGAGGTTGGGTGAGCCAACGCAGACCCTTTAAAGTCATACTGCGTGGTACCCATCCCAAGGGTCCCAAATCTCCAGGTTCAAGGGCATCTTCGTCCATCGAAAACATGCATGGGAGACCCAGAAGATGGTACACCGTGTGATCGGGAAAGGTTTCTAAAACGCACCTCATTTCTTCTGTTCTTGTGCTCGGGTTCGCCATTCCAGCCGCTTTTACTAACAATCTCCCTACTTGGAGAATAAGCACCGTTTTTGGCCAACCAAGCAAGCCGGAAGTGCAAATCAGCGCTACAAAGAAGTCTCGCTTGCCATCGCTCAAAAGGGCCATGCTGAAAAAAGTGTAAAAACCAGAAATGCAGGACAGGCCATGGAGACACGGGAGCCTTGCTACGCTGGTGGGCGGGATGTAAATTGCCAACAGCCACTCTGGAGAAGTGTATGGTGTGTCCTGAAACATGTAATAAACACAGCTTAGAGAGCATAGGGCACTTCCACTCATGGGCGTATAAATCGGGAAAACTACAAATCAACAAGACACAGGCACCCCAAACTTTAGGGCTGCTCTGTTACCAAGAACCTCCACTTCGGCACACCTTAAATATCCCAGGCAAGAGCGAAATGGATAAAGAAGTCGTGGTATTATGCACAATGGAATATCACTCAGCCATAAAATCAATGTCATAAGGCTAGTAGCAGCATGATGAGTGGATTTAGGTACGATGACTCTAAGTGAAATAAGTCACACGGAAAAAGACACTTACCCTACAATATCACTTATAGAGGGAATGTAAAAATCGCTACACTTGAACCGAATTACAAAACAGAACACAGTCACACATTTAGAAAACACACTATGGCTGCTTCACGGGAAAGGTGAGGTGGGGTGATGCATAAAACAAGGGTTTAAAATTAGCTCAGATACCGTTCCAGAAGCCAAATATGTAATAGACAAGACCTACACCCTGCTCAGTGAACTGGACTCAACACCCCCTATTCACCGCCCAAGAATATATCTGACTAGTAAGAGTCTTAAAACATATGTATTGATATCTGTCTTTCAGTGAATCAAGACGGTGTAAAGCGGCATAAACACAGCAGTGAAAAGCAGCTAAAGCCCATTATAAAAATAAATTACTTACAAAAACCCCATAAAACAAAGACAGTGAAAGAGAGAGAAATTCTTACAAAATCCGTTCAGGGGCTCTGATGCAACCTGGATGGACCATATCTAGACCCACAGCTGGATGAGACATAAGGCTCGACGATCTTGGGGCTGAGAGGATTGGTGAGGTTGGGTGAGCAAACCACACCCTTTAAAGTCATACTGCGTGGTACCCATCCCATGGGTCCCAAATCTCCAGGTTGAAGGCCATCTGCCTCCATCGAAATCATGCATGGGAAACCGAGAAAATGGTACACCGTGTGGTCGGGAAAGGTTTCTAAAACGCACCTCATTTCTCCTGTCCTTGTGCTCGGGTTCGCCATTCCATCCGCTTTTACTAACAATCTCCCTACTTGGAGAATCAGCACCGTTAACCTCTTGTTTCGTACAGGTTGCAATTTGTCCTGAGGATGAACGAGAAGAGGGGTAACCAATGAGAGACTACCTCTAGGTGTTGGGACAGGCACAGGTCACTGTATTTTCCCATCAGGAAGAAGAATGAAAAACAGGCTCAGCCTGCCTCCCGGAACCGGAAGAGGGCCTGAAGCAATCCTGCGCTTTTGCGGCCAGCTCCCAAAAAAGCGAGTTGAAAAATGGAGCTCAGGGGCACTGCAATTCACAAGCCTGCAGAGTTATAAACGATAACTCTCGTCCACAAATATACTGAGGTAAGGCAACGAAGAGGATTTGAAAGCAAGGCAGAATTGCAGGAAACAGATTTCTGGAGGTAGATTCGACTCGCCTTTAAAGCACATGAAAAGCGGCAAAGCTTTGACAATGATGCCCTTGGCCAAAAAGGGCGTATGCGTTTTTTCCTGAATATATTCAGGAAAAAACGCATACGCCCTTTTTGGCCAACCAAGCAAGCCGGAAGTGCAAATCAGCGCTACAAAGAAGTCTCGCTTGCCATCGGTCAAAAGGGCCATGCTGAAAAAAGTGTAAAACCAGAAATGTAGAACAGGCCATTGAGATACGGGAGCATTGCTACGCTGGTGGGCGGGATGTAAATTGCCAACAGCCACTCTGGAGAAGTGTACGGTGTGTCCTGAAACATGTAATAAACACAGCTTAGAGAGCATAGGGCACTTCCACTCATGGGCGTATAAATCGGGAAAACTAAAAATCAACAAGACACAGGCACCCCAAAGTTTAGGGTTGCTCTGTTTCCAAGAACCTCCACTTCGGTACACCTCTAAATATCCCAGGCAAGAGCAATATGGATAAAGAAGTTGTGGTACTTATGCACAATGGAATATCACTCAGCTATGAAATCAATGTCATAAGGCAAGTAGCAGCATGATGAGTGGATTTAGGTACGATGACTCTAAGTGAAATAAGTCACACAGAAAAAGACACTTATCCTACGATATCACTTATAGAGGGAATGTAAAAATCGCTACATTTGAACTGAATTACAAAACAGAACAGAGTCACACATTTAGAAAACACACTATGGCTGCTTAAAGGGTAAGGTGAGGTGGGGTGATGCATAAAACAAGGGTTTGAAATTAGCTCAGATACCGTTCCAGAAGCCAAATATGTAATAGAGAAGACCTACTACCTGCTCAGTGAACTGGACTCAACACCCCCTATTCACCGCCCAAGAATATATCTGACTAGTAAGAGTCTTAAAACCTATGTATTGATATCTCTCTGTCAGTGAATCAAGAGGGTGTAAAGCGGCATAAACACAGCAGTGAAAAGCAGCTAAACCCCATTATAAAAATAAATTACTTACAAAAAACCCCATAAAAAAAGAGAGTGAAAGAGAGAGAAATTCTTACAAAATCAGTTCAGGGGTTCTGATGCAACCTGGATGGACCATAACTAGACCCACAGCTGGATGAGACATAAGGCTGGACACTCTTGGGGCTGAGAGGAGTGGTGAGGTTGGGTGAGCCAACGCAGACCCTTTAAAGTCATACTGCGTGGTACCCATCCCAAGGGTCCCAAATCTCCAGGTTCAAGGGCATCTTCGTCCATCGAAAACATGCATGGGAGACCCAGAAGATGGTACACCGTGTGATCGGGAAAGGTTTCTAAAACGCACCTCATTTCTTCTGTTCTTGTGCTCGGGTTCGCCATTCCAGCCGCTTTTACTAACAATCTCCCTACTTGGAGAATAAGCACCGTTTTTGGCCAACCAAGCAAGCCGGAAGTGCAAATCAGCGCTACAAAGAAGTCTCGCTTGCCATCGCTCAAAAGGGCCATGCTGAAAAAAGTGTAAAAACCAGAAATGCAGGACAGGCCATGGAGACACGGGAGCCTTGCTACGCTGGTGGGCGGGATGTAAATTGCCAACAGCCACTCTGGAGAAGTGTATGGTGTGTCCTGAAACATGTAATAAACACAGCTTAGAGAGCATAGGGCACTTCCACTCATGGGCGTATAAATCGGGAAAACTACAAATCAACAAGACACAGGCACCCCAAACTTTAGGGCTGCTCTGTTACCAAGAACCTCCACTTCGGCACACCTTAAATATCCCAGGCAAGAGCGAAATGGATAAAGAAGTCGTGGTATTATGCACAATGGAATATCACTCAGCCATAAAATCAATGTCATAAGGCTAGTAGCAGCATGATGAGTGGATTTAGGTACGATGACTCTAAGTGAAATAAGTCACACGGAAAAAGACACTTACCCTACAATATCACTTATAGAGGGAATGTAAAAATCGCTACACTTGAACCGAATTACAAAACAGAACACAGTCACACATTTAGAAAACACACTATGGCTGCTTCACGGGAAAGGTGAGGTGGGGTGATGCATAAAACAAGGGTTTAAAATTAGCTCAGATACCGTTCCAGAAGCCAAATATGTAATAGACAAGACCTACACCCTGCTCAGTGAACTGGACTCAACACCCCCTATTCACCGCCCAAGAATATATCTGACTAGTAAGAGTCTTAAAACATATGTATTGATATCTGTCTTTCAGTGAATCAAGACGGTGTAAAGCGGCATAAACACAGCAGTGAAAAGCAGCTAAAGCCCATTATAAAAATAAATTACTTACAAAAACCCCATAAAACAAAGACAGTGAAAGAGAGAGAAATTCTTACAAAATCCGTTCAGGGGCTCTGATGCAACCTGGATGGACCATATCTAGACCCACAGCTGGATGAGACATAAGGCTCGACGATCTTGGGGCTGAGAGGATTGGTGAGGTTGGGTGAGCAAACCACACCCTTTAAAGTCATACTGCGTGGTACCCATCCCATGGGTCCCAAATCTCCAGGTTGAAGGCCATCTGCCTCCATCGAAATCATGCATGGGAAACCGAGAAAATGGTACACCGTGTGGTCGGGAAAGGTTTCTAAAACGCACCTCATTTCTCCTGTCCTTGTGCTCGGGTTCGCCATTCCATCCGCTTTTACTAACAATCTCCCTACTTGGAGAATCAGCACCGTTAACCTCCTGTTTCGTACAGGTTGCAATTTGTCCTGAGGATGAACGAGAAGAGGGGTAACCAATGAGAGACTACCTCTAGGTGTTGGGACAGGCACAGGTCACTGTATTTTCCCATCAGGAAGAAGAATGAAAAACAGGCTCAGCCTGCCTCCCGGAACCGGAAGAGGGCCTGAAGCAATCCTGCGCTTTTGCGGCCAGCTCCCAAAAAAGCGAGTTGAAAAATGGAGCTCAGGGGCACTGCAATTCACAAGCCTGCAGAGTTATAAACGATAACTCTCGTCCACAAATATACTGAGGTAAGGCAACGAAGAGGATTTGAAAGCAAGGCAGAATTGCAGGAAACAGATTTCTGGAGGTAGATTCGACTCGCCTTTAAAGCACATGAAAAGCGGCAAAGCTTTGACAATGATGCCCTTGGCCAAAAAGGGCGTATGCGTTTTTTCCTGAATATATTCAGGAAAAAACGCATACGCCCTTTTTGGCCAACCAAGCAAGCCGGAAGTGCAAATCAGCGCTACAAAGAAGTCTCGCTTGCCATCGGTCAAAAGGGCCATGCTGAAAAAAGTGTAAAACCAGAAATGTAGAACAGGCCATTGAGATACGGGAGCATTGCTACGCTGGTGGGCGGGATGTAAATTGCCAACAGCCACTCTGGAGAAGTGTACGGTGTGTCCTGAAACATGTAATAAACACAGCTTAGAGAGCATAGGGCACTTCCACTCATGGGCGTATAAATCGGGAAAACTAAAAATCAACAAGACACAGGCACCCCAAAGTTTAGGGTTGCTCTGTTTCCAAGAACCTCCACTTCGGTACACCTCTAAATATCCCAGGCAAGAGCAATATGGATAAAGAAGTTGTGGTACTTATGCACAATGGAATATCACTCAGCTATGAAATCAATGTCATAAGGCAAGTAGCAGCATGATGAGTGGATTTAGGTACGATGACTCTAAGTGAAATAAGTCACACAGAAAAAGACACTTATCCTACGATATCACTTATAGAGGGAATGTAAAAATCGCTACATTTGAACTGAATTACAAAACAGAACAGAGTCACACATTTAGAAAACACACTATGGCTGCTTAAAGGGTAAGGTGAGGTGGGGTGATGCATAAAACAAGGGTTTGAAATTAGCTCAGATACCGTTCCAGAAGCCAAATATGTAATAGAGAAGACCTACTACCTGCTCAGTGAACTGGACTCAACACCCCCTATTCACCGCCCAAGAATATATCTGACTAGTAAGAGTCTTAAAACCTATGTATTGATATCTCTCTGTCAGTGAATCAAGAGGGTGTAAAGCGGCATAAACACAGTAGTGAAAAGCAGCTAAACCCCATTATAAAAATAAATTACTTACAAAAAACCCCATAAAACAAAGACAGTGAAAGAGAGAGAAATTCTTACAAAATCCATTCAGGGGCTCTGATGCAACCTGGATGGACCATAACTAGACCCACAGCTGGATGAGACATAAGGCTGGACACTCTTGGGGCTGAGAGCATTGGTGAGGTGGGGTGAGCAAACGCAGACCCTTTAAAGTCATACTGCGTGGTACCCATCCCATGGGTCCCAAATCTCCAGGTTGAAGGGCATCTGCCTCCATCGAAATCATGCATGGGAAACCCAGAAGATGGTACACCGTGTGATCGGGAAAGGTTTCTAAAACGCACCTCATTTCTCCTGTCCTTGTGCTCGGGTTCGTCATTCTAGCCGCTTTTACTAACAATCTCCCTACTTGGAGAATCAGCACCATGAACCTCCTGTTTCGTACAGGTTGCAATTTGTCCTGAGAATGAATGGGAAGAGGGGGAACCAATGATAGACTAACTCTAGGTGTTGGGACAGGCACAGGTCACTGTATTTTCCCATCAGGAAGAAGAATGAACCACAGGCTCAGCCTGCCCCCCGGAACCAGAAGAGGGCCTGAATCAAACCTGCGCGTTTGCGGCCAGCTCAAAAAAAGGGAGTTGAAAAATGGAGCTCAGGGGCACTGCAATTCACAAACCTGCAGAGTTATAAACGGTAACTCTCGTCCACAAATATACTGAGGGAAGGCAACGAAGAGGATTTGAAAGCAAGGCAGAATTGCAGGAAACAGATTTCAGGAGGTAGATTCGACTCGCCTTTAAAGCACATGAAAAGAGGCACAGCGTTGACAATGATGCCCTTGGCCAAAAAGGGCGTATGCGTTTTTTCCTGAATATGTTCAGGAAAAAACGCATACGCCATTTTGGACGAACCAAGCAAGCCGGAAGTGCAAATCAGCGCTACAAAGAAGTCTCGCTTGCCATCGCTCAAAAGGGCCATGCTGAAAAAATTGTAAAAACCAGAAATGCAGGACAGGCCATGGAGACACGGGAGCCTTGCTACGCTGGTGGGCGGGATGTAAATTGCCAACAGCCACTCTGGAGAAGTGTACGGTGTGTCCTGAAACGTGTAATAAACACAGCTTAGAGAGCATAGGGCACTTCCACTCATGGGCGTATAAATCGGGAAAACTACAAATCAACAAGACACAGGCACCCCAAAGTTTAGGGCTGCTCTGTTTCCAAGAACCTCCACTTTGGCACACGTTAAATATCCCAGGCAAGAGCGAAATGGATAAAGAAGTTGTGGTACTTATGCACAATGGAATATCACTCAGCCATGAAATCAATGTCATAAGGCTAGTAGCAGCATGATGAGTGGATTTAGGTACGATGACTCTAAGTGAAATAAGTCACACAGAAAAAGACGCTTATCCTACGATATCACTTATAGAGGGAATGTAAAAATCGCTACACTTGAACTGAATTACAAAACAAAACAGAGTCACACATTTAGAAAACACACGATGGCTGCTTAACGGGAAAGGTGAGGTGGGGTGATGCATAAAACAAGGGTTTGAAATTAGCTCAGATACCGTTCCAGAAGCCAAATATGTAATACACAAGACCTACTCCCTGCTCAGTGAACTGGACTCAACACCCCCTATTCACCGACCAAGAATATATCTGACTAGTAAGAGTCTTAAAACCTATGTATTGATATCTCTCTGTCAGTGAATCAAGAGGGTGTAAAGCGGCATAAACCCAGCAGTGAAAAGGAGCTAAACCGCATTATAAAAATAAATTACTTACAAAAAACCCCATAAAAAAAGACAGTGAAAGAGAGAGATATTCTTACAAAATCCGTTCAGGGGTTCTGATGCAACCTGGATGGACCATATCTAGACCCACAGCTGGATGAGACATAAGGCTGTACACTCTTGGTGCTGAGAGGAGTGGTGAGGTTGGGTGAGCCAACGCAGACCCTTTAAAGTCATACTGCGTGGTACCCATCCCATGAGTCCCAAATCTCCAGGTTCAAGGGCATCTTCCTCCATCGAAAACATGCATGGGAGACCCAGAAGATGGTACACCGTGTGATCGGGAAAGGTTTCTAAAACGCACCTCATTTCTTCTGTTCTTGTGCTCGGGTTCGCCATTCCAGCCGCTTTTACTAACAATCTCCCTACTTGGAGAATAAGCACCGTTAACCTCCTCTTTCGTACAGGTTGCAATTTGTCCTGAGGATGAACGGGAAGAGGGGGAACCAATGAGAGACTAGCTCTAGGTTTTGGGACAGGCAAAGTTCACTCTATTTTCCCATCAGGAAGAAGACTGAACCACTGGCTCAGCCTGCCCCTCCGGAACCAGAAGAGGGCCTGAAGCAATCCTGCGCTTTTGCGGCCAGCTCCCAAAAAAGCGAGTTTAAAAATGGAGCTCAGGGGCACTGCAATTCACAAACCTGCAGGTATAAACGATAACTCTCGTCCACAAATATACTGAGGGAAGGAAACGAAGAGGATTTGAAAGCAAGGCAGAATTGCAGGAAACAGATTTCCGGAGGTAGATTCGACTCGCCTTTAAAGCACATGAAAACCGGCAAAGCGTTGACAATGATGCCCTTGGCCAAAAAGGGCGTATGCGTTTTTTCCTGAATATATTCAGGAAAAAACGCATACGCCCTTTTTGGCCAACCAAGCAAGCCGGAAGTGCAAATCAGCGCTACAAAGAAGTCTCGCTTGCCATCGGTCAAAAGGGCCATGTTGAAAAAAGAGTAAAAACCAGAAATGCAGGACAGGCCATGGAGACACGGGAGCCTTGCTACGCTGCTGGGCTGGATGTAAATTGCCAACGGCCACTCTGGAGAAGTGTATGGTGTGTCCTGAAACATGTAATAAACACAGCTTAGAGAGCATAGGGCACTTCCACTCATGGGCGTATAAATCGGGAAAACTAAAAATCAATAAGACACAGACACCTCAAAGTTTAGGGCTGCTCTGTTTCCAAGAACCTCCACTTCGGTACACCTCTAAATATCCCAGGTAAGAGCAATATGGATAAAGAAGTTGTGGTACTTATGCACAATGGAATATCACTCAGCCATGAAATCAATGTCATAAGGCTAGTAGCAGCATGATGAGTGGATTTAGGTACGATGACTCTAAGTGAAATAAGTCACACAGAAAAAGACACTTATCCTACGATATCACTTATAGTGGGAATGTAAAAATCGCTACACTTGAACTGAATTAGAAAACAGAACAGTGTCACACATTTAGAAAACACACTATGGCTGCTTCACGGGAAAGGTGAGGTGGGGTGATGCATAAAACAAGGGTTTGAAATTAGCTCAGATACCGTTCCAGAAGCCAAATATGTAATAGACAATACCTACACCCTGCTCAGTGAACTGGACTCAACACCCCCTATTCACCGCCCAAGAATATATCTGACTAGTAAGAGTCTTAAAACATATGTATTGATATCTCTCTGTCAGTGAATCAAGAGGGTGTAAAGCGGCATAAACACAGCAGTGAAAAGGAGCTAAAGCCCATTATAAAAATAAATTACTTACAAAAAACCCCATAAAACAAAGACAGTGAAAGAGAGAGAAATTCTTACAAAATCCGTTCAGGGGCTCTGATGCAACCTGGATGGACCATATCTAGACCCACAGCTGGATGAGACATAAGGCTCGACGATCTTGGGGCTGAGAGGATTGGTGAGGTTGGGTGAGCAAACCAGATCTTTTAAAGTCATACTGCGTGGTACCCATCCCATGGGTCCCAAATCTCCAGGTTGACGGGCATCTGCCTCCATCGAAATCATGCATGGGAAACCCAGAAGATGGTACACCGTGAGATCGGGAAAGGTTTCTAAAACGCACCTCATTTCTCCTGTCCTTGTGCTCGGGTTCGCCATTCCAGCCGCTTTTACTAACAATCTCCCTACTTGGAGAATCAGCACCGTTAACCTCCTGTTTCGTACAGGTTGCAATTTGTCCTGAGGATGAACGGGAAGAGGGGGAACCAATGAGAGACTAGCTCTACGTGTTGGGATAGGCACAGGTCACTCTATTTTCGCATCAGGGAGAAGAATGAACCACAGGCTCGGCCTGCCCCCCGGAACCAGAAGAGGGCCTGAAGCAATCCTGCGCTTTTGCGGCCAGCTCCCAAAAAAGCGAGCTGAAAAATGGAGCTCAGGGGCACTGCAATTCACAAAACTGCAGAGTTATAAAGGATAACTCTCATCCACAAATATACTGAGGGAAGGCAACGAAGAGGATTTGAAAGCAAAGCAGAATTGCAGGAAACAGACTTCAGGAGGTAGATTCGACTCGCCTTTAAAGCACATGAAAAGCGGCAAAGCGTTGACAATGATGCCCTTGGCCAAAAAGGGCGTATGCGTTTTTTCCTGAATATATTCAGGAAAAAACGCATACGCCCTTTTTGGCCAAGCAAGCAAGCCGGAAGTGCAAATCAGCGCTACAAAGAAGTCTCACTTGCCATCGGTCAAAAAGGCCATGCTGAAAAAAGTGTAAAAACCAGAAATGCAGGACAGGCCATGGAGACACAGGAGCCTTGCTACGCTGGTGGGCGGGATGTAAATTGCCAACAGCCACTCTGGAGAAGTGTACGGTGTGTCCTGAAACATGTAATAAACACAGCTTAGAGAGCATAGGGCACTGCCACTCATGGGCGTATAAATCGTGAAAACTACAAATCAACAAGACACAGGCACCCCAAAGTTTAGGGCTGCTCTGTTTCCAAGAACCTCCACTTCGGTACACCTTAAATATTCCAGGCAAGAGCAAAATGGTTAAAGAAGTTGTGGTACTGATGCACAATGGAATATCACTCAACCATGAAGTCAATATCATAAGGCTGGTAGCAGCATGATGAGTGGATTTAGGTACGATGACTCTAAGTGAAATAAGTCACACAGAAAAAGACACTTATCCTACGATATCACTTAAAGAGGGAATGTAAAAATCGCTACACTTGAACTGAATTACAAAACAGAACAGTGTCACACATTTACAAAACACACTATGGCTGCTTAACGGGAAAGGCGAGGTGGGGTGATGCATAAAATGGGTTTGAAATTAGCTCACATTCGGTTCCAGAAGCCAAATATGTAAGAGACAAGACCTACTCCCTGCTCAGTGAACTGGACTCAACACCCCGTATTCACCGCCCAAGAATATATCTGACTAGAAAGAGTCTTAAAACCTATGTATTGATATCTCTCTGTCAGTGAATCAAGAGGGTGTAAAGCGGCATAAACACAGCAGTGAAAAGCAGCTAAACCCCATTATAAACATAAATTAATTTAAAAAAATACATAAAACAAAGATAGTGAAAGTGAGAGAAATTCTTACAAAATCCATTCAGGGGCTCTGATGCAACCTGGATGGACTATATCTAGACCCACAGCTGGATGAGACATAAGGCTGGACACTCTTGGGGCTGAGAGCATTGGTGAGGTGGGGTGAGCAAACGCAGAGCCTTTAAAGTCATAATGCGTGGTACCCATCCCATGGGTCCCAAATCTCCAGGTTCAAGGGCATCTTCCTCCATCGAAAACATGCATGGGAAACCCAGAAGATGGTACACCGTGTGATAGGGAAAGGTTTCTAAAACGCACCTCATTTCTCCTGTCCTTGTGCTCGGGTTCGCCATTCCAGCCGCTTTTACTAACAATCTCCCTACTTGGAGAATCAGCACCGTTAACCTCCTGTTTCGTACAGGTTGCACTTTGTCCTGAGGATGAACGGGAAGAGGGGGAACCAATGAGAGACTAGCTCTAGGTGTTGGGACAGGCACAGGTCACTCTAGTTTCCCATCAGGAAGAAGAATGAACCACAGGCTCGGCCTGCCCCCGGAACCAGAAGAGGGCCTGAAGCAATCCTGCGCTTTTGCGGCCAGCTCCCAAAAAAGCGAGTTGAAAAATGGAGCTCAGGGGCACTGCAATTCACAAACCTGCAGAGTTATAAATGAGAACTCTCGTCCACAAATATACTGAGGGAAGGCAACGAAGAGGATTTGAAAGCAAGGCAGAATTGCAGGAAACAGACTTCAAGAGGTAGATACGACTCACCTTTAAAGCACATGAAAAGCGGCAAAGCGTTGACAATGATGCCCTTGGCCAAAAAGGGCGTATGCGTTTTTTCCTGAATATATTCAGGAAAAAACGCATACGCCCTTTTTGGCCAACCATCCAACCGGAAGTGCAAATCAGCGCTACAAAGAAGTCTCGCTTGCCATCGGTCAAAAGGGCCATGCTGAAAAAAGTGTAAAAACCAGAAATGCAGGACAGGCCAAGGAGACACGCGAGTCTTGCTACGCTGGTGGGCGGGATGTAAATTGCCAACAGCCACTCTGGAGAAGTGTACGGTGTGTCCTGAAACATGTACTAAACACAGCTTAGAGAGCATAGGGCACTTCCACTCATGGGCGTATAAATCGGAAAAACTAAAAATCAACAAGACACAGACACCTCAAAGTTTAGGGCTGCTCTGTTTCCAAGAACCTCCACTTCGGTACACCTTAAATATCCCAGGCAAGATCGAAATGGATAAAGAAGTTGTGGTACTTATGCACAATGGAATATCACTCAGCCATGAAATCAATGTCATAGGGCTAGTAGCAGCATGATGAGTGGATTTAGGTACAATGAGGCTAAGTGAAATAAATCACAGAGAAAGAGACACTTATCCTACGATATCACTTATAGAGGGAATGTAAAAATCGCTACACTTAAACTGAATTACAAAACAGAACAGAGTCACACGTTTAGAAAACACACTATGGCTGCTTAACGGGAAAGGCGAGGTGGGGTGATGCATAAAACAAGGGTTTGAAATTAGATCAGATACCAGTCCAGAAGCCAAGTATGTAATATACAAGACCTCCTCCCTGCTCAGTGAACTGGACTCAACACCCCCTATTCACCGCCCAAGAATATATCTGACTAGTAAGAGTCTTAAAACCTATGTATTGATATCTCTCTGTCAGTGAATCAAGAGGGTGTAAAGCGGCATAAACACAGCAGTGAAAAGCAGCTAAACCCCATTATAAACATAAATTAATTTAAAAAAATACATAAAACAAAGACAGTGAAAGTGAGAGAAATTCTTACAAAATCCATTCAGGGGCTCTGATGCAACCTGGATGGACCATATCTAGACCCACAGCTGGATGAGACATAAGGCTGGACACTCTTGGGGCTGAGAGCATTGGTGAGGTGGGGTGAGCAAACGCAGAGCCTTTAAAGTCATAATGCGTGGTACCCATCCCATGGGTCCCAAATCTCCAGGTTCAAGGGCATCTTCCTCCATCGAAAACATGCATGGGAAACCCAGAAGATGGTACACCGTGTGATAGGGAAAGGTTTCTAAAACGCACCTCATTTCTCCTGTCCTTGTGCTCGGGTTCGCCATTCCAGCCGCTTTTACTAACAATCTCCCTACTTGGAGAATCAGCACCGTTAACCTCCTGTTTCGTACAGGTTGCACTTTGTCCTGAGGATGAACGGGAAGAGGGGGAACCAATGAGAGACTAGCTCTAGGTGTTGGGACAGGCACAGGTCACTCTATTTTCCCATCAGGAAGAAGAATGAACCACAGGCTCGGCCTGCCCCCCGGAACCAGAAGAGGGCCTGAAGCAATCCTGCGCTTTTGCGGCCAGCTCCCAAAAAAGCGAGTTGAAAAATGGAGCTCAGGGGCACTGCAATTCACAAACCTGCAGAGTTATAAATGAGAACTCTCGTCCACAAATATACTGAGGGAAGGCAACGAAGAGGATTTGAAAGCAAGGCAGAATTGCAGGAAACAGACTTCAAGAGGTAGATTCGACTCGCCTTTAAGCACATGAAAAGCGGCAAAGCGTTGACAATGATGCCCTTGGCCAAAGAGGGCCTATGCGTTTTTTCCTGAATATATTCAGGAAAAAACGCATAGGCCCTCTTTGGCCAACCAAGCAAGCCGGAAGTGCAAATCAGCGCTACAAAGAAGTCTCGCTTGCCATCGGTCAAAAGGGCCATGCTGAAAAAAGTGTAAAAACCAGAAATGCAGGACAGGCCAAGGAGACACGGGAGTCTTGCTACGCTGGTGGGCGGGATGTAAATTGCCAACAGCCACTCTGGAGAAGTGTACGGTGTGTCCTGAAACATGTACTAAACACAGCTTAGAGAGCATAGGGCACTTCCACTCATGGGCGTATAAATCGGGAAAATTACAAATCAACAAGACACAGGCATCCCAAAGTTTAGGGCTGCTCTGTTTCCAAGAACCTCCACTGCGGTACACCTTAAATATCCCAGGCAAGAGCAAAATGGATAAAGAAGTTGTCATACTTATGCACAATGGAATATCACTCAGCCATGTAGTCAATGTCATAAGGCTAGTAGCAGCGTGATGAGTGGATTTAGGTACGAAGACTCTAAGTGAAATAAGTCACACAGAAAAAGACACTTATCCTACGATATCACATACAGAGGGAATGTAAAAATGGCTACACTTGAACTGAATTACAAAACAGAACAGAGTCACACGTTTAGAAAACACACTATGGCTGCTTAACGGGAAAGGCGAGGTGGGGTGATGCATAAAACAAGGGTTTGAAATTAGCTCAGATACCAGTCCAGAAGCCAAATATGTAATAGACGAGGCCTACTCCCTGCTCAGTGAACTGGACTCAACACCCCCTATTCACCGCCCAAGAATATATCTGACTAGTAAGAGTCTTAAAACCTATGTATTGATATCTCTCTGTCAGTGAATCAAGAGGGTGTAAAGCGGCATAAACACAGC
This sequence comes from Eubalaena glacialis, assembly GCF_028564815.1. Taxonomy (NCBI): domain Eukaryota; kingdom Metazoa; phylum Chordata; class Mammalia; order Artiodactyla; family Balaenidae; genus Eubalaena; species Eubalaena glacialis. The sequence goes on along the minus strand of NC_083721.1, from coordinate 107,890,660 downwards.
AGTGAAAAGCAGCTAAACTCCATTATAAAAAATAAATTATTTTAAAAAAAAACCTATAAAACAAAGACAGTGAAAGAGAGAGAAGTTCTTACAAAATCCGTTCAGGGGCTCTGATGCCACCTGGATGGACCATATCTAGACCCACAGCTGGATGAGACATAAGGCTGGACGCTCTTGGGGCTGAGAGCATTGGTGAGGTGGGGTGAGCAAACGCAGAGCCTTTAAAGTCATAATGCGTGGTACCCATCCCATGGGTCCCAAATCTCCAGGTTCAAGGGCATCTTCCTCCATCGAAAGCATGCACGGGAAACCCAGAAGATGGTATACCGTGTGAGAGGGAAAGGTTTCTAAAACGCACCTCATTTCTCCTGTCCTTGTGCTCGGGTTCGCCATTCCAGCCGCTTTTACTAACAATCTCCCTACTTGGAGAATCAGCACCGTTAACCTCCTGTTTCGTACAGGTTGCAATTTGTCCTGAGGATGAACGGGAAGAGGGGGAACCAATGAGAGACTAGCTCTAGATGTTGGGACAGGCACAGGTTACTCTATTTTCCCATCAGGAAGAAGAATGAACCACAGGCTCAGCCTGCCCCCCGGAACCAGAGGAGGGCCTGAAGCAATACTGCGCTTTTGCGGCCAGCTTCCAAAAAAGCGAGTTGAAAAATGGAGCTCAGGGGCACTGCAATTCACAAACCTGCAGAGTTATAAATGAGAACTCTCGTCCACAAATATACTGAGGGAAGGCAACGAAGAGGATTTGAAAGCAAGGCAGAATTGCAGGAAACAGACTTCAAGAGGTAGATTCGACTCGCCTTTAAAGCACATGAAAAGCGGCAAAGCTTTGACAATGATGCCCTTGGCCAATATATTCAGGAAAAAACGCATACGCCCTTTTTGGCCAACCAAGCAACCGGAAGTGCAAATCAGCGCTACAAAGAAGTCTCGCTTGCCATCGGTCAAAAGGGCCATGCTGAAAAAACTGTAAAAAGCAGAAATGCAGGACAGGCCTTGGAGACACGGGAGCCTTGCTACGCTGGTGGGCGGGATGTAAATTGCCAACAGCCACTCTGGAGAAGTGTACGGTGTGTCCTGAAACATGTAATAAACACAGCTTCGAGAGAATAGGGCACTTCCACTCATGGGCGTATAAATCGGGAAAATTAAAAATGAACAAGACACAGGCACCCCAAAGTTTAGGGCAGCTCTGTTCCCAAGAACCTCCACTTTGGCACACCTTAAATATCCCAGGCAACAGCGAAATGGATAAAGAAGTCGTGGTACTTATGCACAATGTAATATCACTCAGCCATGAAATCAATGTCATAAGGCTAGTAGCAGCATGATGAGTGGATTTAGGTACGATGACTCTAAACGAAATAAGTCACACAGAAAAAGACACTTATCCTACGATATCACTTATAGAGGGAATGTAAAAATCGCTACACTTGAAATGAATTAGAAAACAGAACAGAGTCACACATTTAGAAAACACACTATGGCTGCTTAACGGGAAATTTGAGGTGGGGTGATGCATAAAACAAGGGTTTGAAATTAGCTCAGATACCGTTCCAGAAGCCAAATATGTAATAGACAAGACCTCCTCCCTGCTCAGTGAACTGGACTCAACACCCCCTATTCACCGCCCAAGAATATATCTGACTAGTAAGAGTCTTAAAGCCTATGTATTGATATCTCTCTGTCAGTGAATAAACAGGGTGTAAAGCGGCATAAACACAGCAGTGAAAAGCAGCTAAACCCCATTATAAAAATAAATTACTTACAAAAAACCCCATAAAACAAAGACAGTGAAAGAGAGAGAAATTCTTACAAAATCCGTTCAGGGGTTCTGATGCCACCTGGATGGACCATATCTAGACCCACAGCTAGATGAGACATAAGGCTGGACACTCTTGGAGCTGAGAGGATTGGTGAGGTTGGGTGAGCAAACGCAGACCCTTTCAAGTCATACTGCGTGGTACCCATCCCATGAGTCCCAAATCTCCAGGTTCAAGGGCATCTTCGTCCATCGAAAACATGCATGGGAGACCCAGAAGATGGTACACCGTGTGATCGGAAAAGGTTTCTAAAACGCACCTCATTTCTTCTGTTCCTGTGCTCGGGTTCGCCATTCCAGCCGCTTTTACTAAAAATCTCCCTACTTGGAGAATAAGCACCGTTAACCTCCTGTTTCGTACAGGTTGCAATTTGTCCTGAGGATGAACGGGAAGAGGTGGAACCAATGAGAGACTAGCTCCAGGTGTTGGGACAGGCACAGGTCACTCTATTTTCCCATCAGGAAGAAGAATGAACCACAGGCTCGGCCTGCCCCCCGGAACGAGAGGAGGGCCTGAAGCAATCCTGCGCTTTTGCGGCCAGCTCCCAAAAAAGCGAGTTGAAAAATGGAGCTCAGGGGCACTGCAATTCACAAACCTGCAGAGTTATAAATGAGAACTCTCGTCCACAAATATACTGAGGGAAGGCAACGAAGAGGATTTGAAAGCAAGGCAGAATTTCAGGAAACAGACTTCAGGAGGTAGATTCGACTCGCCTTTAAAGCACATGAAAAGCGGCAAAGCGTTGACAATGATGCCCTTGGCCAAAAAGGGCCTATGCGTTTTTTCCTGAATATATTCAGGAAAAAACGCATAGGCCCTTTTTGGCCAACCAAGCAAGCCGGAAGTGCAAATCAGCGCTACAAAGAAGTCTCCCTTGCCATCGCTCAAAAGGGCCATGCTGAAAAAAGTGTAAAAACCAGAAATGCAGGACAGGCCATGGAGACACGGGAGCCTTGCTACGCTGGTGGGCGGGATGTAAATTGCCAACAGCCACTCTGGAGAAGTGTACGGTGTGTCCTGAAACATGTAATAAACACAGCTTCGAGAGAATAGGGCACTTCCACTCATGGGCGTATAAATCGGGAAAACTAAAAATGAACAAGACACAGGCACCCCAAAGTTTAGGGCTGCTCTGTTCCCAAGAACCTCCACTTTGGCACACCTTAAATATCCCAGGCAACAGCGAAATGGATAAAGAAGTCGTGGTACTTATGCACAATGTAATATCACTCAGCCATGAAATCAATGTCATAAGGCTAGTAGCAGCATGATGAGTGGATTTAGGTACGATGACTCTAAGTGAAATAAGTCACACAGAAAAAGACACTTATCCTACGATATCACTTATAGAGGGAATGTAAAAATCGCTACACTTGAAATGAATTAGAAAACAGAACAGAGTCACACATTTAGAAAACACACTATGGCTGCTTAACGGGAAATTTGAGGTGGGGTGATGCATAAAACAAGGGTTTGAAATTAGCTCACATACCGTTCCAGAAGCCAAATATGTAATAGACAAGACCTCCTCCCTGCTCAGTGAACTGGACTCAACACCCCCTATTCACCGCCCAAGAATATATCTGACTAGTAAGAGTCTTAAAGCCTATGTATTGATATCTCTCTGTCAGTGAATAAACAGGGTGTAAAGCGGCATAAACACAGCAGTGAAAAGCAGCTAAACCCCATAATAAAAATAAATTACTTACAAAAAACCCCATAAAACAAAGACAGTGAAAGAGAGAGAAATTCTTACAAAATCCGTTCAGGGGTTCTGATGCCACCTGGATGGACCATATCTAGACCCACAGCTAGATGAGACATAAGGCTGGAAACTCTTGGAGCTGAGAGGATTGGTGAGGTTGGGTGAGCAAACGCAGACCCTTTCAAGTCATACTGCGTGGTACCCATCCTATGAGTCCCAAATCTCCAGGTTCAAGGGCATCTTCGTCCATCGAAAACATGCATGGGAGACCCAGAAGATGGTACACCGTGTGATCGGGAAAGGTTTCTAAAACGCACCTCATTTCTTCTGTTCCTGTGCTCGGGTTCGCCATTCCAGCCGCTTTTACTAAAAATCTCCCTACTTGGAGAATAAGCACCGTTAACCTCCTGTTTCGTACAGGTTGCAATTTGTCCTGAGGATGAACGGGAAGAGGGGGAACCAATGAGAGACTAGCTCTAGGTGTTGGGACAGGCACAGGTCACTCTATTTTCCCATCAGGAAGAAGAATGAACCACAGGCTCAGCCTGCCCCCCGGAACGAGAGGAGGGCCTGAAGCAATCCTGCGCTTTTGCGGCCAGCTCCCAAAAAAGCGAGTTGAAAAATGGAGCTCAGGGGCACTGCAATTCACAAACCTGCAGAGTTATAAATGAGAACTCTCGTCCACAAATATACTGAGGGAAGGCAACGAAGAGGATTTGAAAGCAAGGCAGAATTGCAGGAAACAGACTTCAGGAGGTAGATTCGACTCGCCTTTAAAGCACATGAAAAGCGGCAAAGCGTTGACAATGATGCCCTTGGCCAAAAAGGGCGTATGCGTTTTTTCCTGAATATATTCAGGAAAAAACGCATACGCCCTTTTTGGCCAACCAAGCAAGCCGGAAGTGCAAATCAGCGCTACAAAGAAGTCTCGCTTGCCATCGCTCAAAAGGGCAATGCTGAAAAAAGTGTAAAAACCAGAAATGCAGGACAGGCCATGGAGACACGGGAGCCTTGCTACGCTGGTGGGCGGGATGTAAATTGCCAACAGCCACTCTGGAGAAGTGTACGGTGTGTCCTGAAACATGTAATAAACACAGCTTCGAGAGAATAGGGCACTTCCACTCATGGGCGTATAAATCGGGAAAACTAAAAATGAACAAGACACAGGCACCCCAAAGTTTAGGGCTGCTCTGTTCCCAAGAACCTCCACTTTGGCACACCTTAAATATCCCAGGCAACAGCGAAATGGATAAAGAAGTCGTGGTACTTATGCACAATGTAATATCACTCAGCCATGAAATCAATGTCATAAGGCTAGTAGCAGCATGATGAGTGGATTTAGGTACGATGACACTAAGTGAAATAAGTCACACAGAAAAAGACACTTATTCTACGATATCAAATATAGAGGGAATGTAAAAATCGCTACACTTGAACTGAATTACAAAACAGAACAGAGTCACACATTTAGAAAACACACTATGGCTGCTTAACGGGAAATTTGAGGTGGGGTGATGCATAAAACAAGGGTTTGAAATTAGCTCACATACCGTTCCAGAAGCCAAATATGTAATAGACAAGACCTCCTCCCTGCTCAGAGAACTGGACTCAACACCCCGTATTCACCGCCCAAGAATATATCTGACTAGAAAGAGTCTTAAAACCTATGTATTGATATCTCTCTGTCAGTGAATCAAGAGGGTGTAAAGCGGCATAAACACAGCAGTGAAAAGCAGCTAAACCCCATTATAAACATAAATTAATTTAAAAAAATACATAAAAGAAAGATAGTGAAAGTGAGAGAAATTCTTACAAAATCCATTCAGGGGCTCTGATGCAACCTGGATGGACTATATCTAGACCCACAGCTGGATGAGACATAAGGCTGGACACTCTTGGGGCTGAGAGCATTGGTGAGGTGGGGTGAGCAAACGCAGAGCCTTTAAAGTCATAATGCGTGGTACCCATCCCATGGGTCCCAAATCTCCAGGTTCAAGGGCATCTTCCTCCATCGAAAACATGCATGGGAAACCCAGAAGATGGTACACCGTGTGATAGGGAAAGGTTTCTAAAACGCACCTCATTTCTCCTGTCCTTGTGCTCGGGTTCGCCATTCCAGCCGCTTTTACTAACAATCTCCCTACTTGGAGAATCAGCACCGTTAACCTCCTGTTTCGTACAGGTTGCACTTTGTCCTGAGGATGAACGGGAAGAGGGGGAACCAATGAGAGACTAGCTCTAGGTGTTGGGACAGGCACAGGTCACTCTAGTTTCCCATCAGGAAGAAGAATGAACCACAGGCTCGGCCTGCCCCCGGAACCAGAAGAGGGCCTGAAGCAATCCTGCGCTTTTGCGGCCAGCTCCCAAAAAAGCGAGTTGAAAAATGGAGCTCAGGGGCACTGCAATTCACAAACCTGCAGAGTTATAAATGAGAACTCTCGTCCACAAATATACTGAGGGAAGGCAACGAAGAGGATTTGAAAGCAAGGCAGAATTGCAGGAAACAGACTTCAAGAGGTAGATTCGACTCACCTTTAAAGCACATGAAAAGCGGCAAAGCGTTGACAATGATGCCCTTGGCCAAAAAGGGCGTATGCGTTTTTTCCTGAATATATTCAGGAAAAAACGCATACGCCCTTTTTGGCCAACCATGCAACCGGAAGTGCAAATCAGCGCTACAAAGAAGTCTCGCTTGCCATCGGTCAAAAGGGCCATGCTGAAAAAAGTGTAAAAACCAGAAATGCAGGACAGGCCAAGGAGACACGCGAGTCTTGCTACGCTGGTGGGCGGGATGTAAATTGCCAACAGCCACTCTGGAGAAGTGTACGGTGTGTCCTGAAACATGTACTAAACACAGCTTAGAGAGCATAGGGCACTTCCACTCATGGGCGTATAAATCGGAAAAACTAAAAATCAACAAGACACAGACACCTCAAAGTTTAGGGCTGCTCTGTTTCCAAGAACCTCCACTTCGGTACACCTTAAATATCCCAGGCAAGATCGAAATGGATAAAGAAGTTGTGGTACTTATGCACAATGGAATATCACTCAGCCATGAAATCAATGTCATAGGGCTAGTAGCAGCATGATGAGTGGATTTAGGTACAATGAGGCTAAGTGAAATAAATCACAGAGAAAGAGACACTTATCCTACGATATCACTTATAGAGGGAATGTAAAAATCGCTACACTTAAACTGAATTACAAAACAGAACAGAGTCACACGTTTAGAAAACACACTATGGCTGCTTAACGGGAAAGGCGAGGTGGGGTGATGCATAAAACAAGGGTTTGAAATTAGATCAGATACCAGTCCAGAAGCCAAGTATGTAATATACAAGACCTCCTCCCTGCTCAGTGAACTGGACTCAACACCCCCTATTCACCGCCCAAGAATATATCTGACTAGTAAGAGTCTTAAAACCTATGTATTGATATCTCTCTGTCAGTGAATGAAGAGGGTGTAAAGCGGCATAAACACAGCAGTGAAAAGCAGCTAAACCCCATTATAAACATAAATTAATTTAAAAAAATACATAAAACAAAGACAGTGAAAGTGAGAGAAATTCTTACAAAATCCATTCAGGGGCTCTGATGCAACCTGGATGGACCATATCTAGACCCACAGCTGGATGAGACATAAGGCTGGACACTCTTGGGGCTGAGAGCATTGGTGAGGTGGGGTGAGCAAACGCAGAGCCTTTAAAGTCATAATGCGTGGTACCCATCCCATGGGTCCCAAATCTCCAGGTTCAAGGGCATCTTCCTCCATCGAAAACATGCATGGGAAACCCAGAAGATGGTACACCGTGTGATAGGGAAAGGTTTCTAAAACGCACCTCATTTCTCCTGTCCTTGTGCTCGGGTTCGCCATTCCAGCCGCTTTTACTAACAATCTCCCTACTTGGAGAATCAGCACCGTTAACCTCCTGTTTCGTACAGGTTGCACTTTGTCCTGAGGATGAACGGGAAGAGGGGGAACCAATGAGAGACTAGCTCTAGGTGTTGGGACAGGCACAGGTCACTCTATTTTCCCATCAGGAAGAAGAATGAACCACAGGCTCGGCCTGCCCCCCGGAACCAGAAGAGGGCCTGAAGCAATCCTGCGCTTTTGCGGCCAGCTCCCAAAAAAGCGAGTTGAAAAATGGAGCTCAGGGGCACTGCAATTCACAAACCTGCAGAGTTATAAATGAGAACTCTCGTCCACAAATATACTGAGGGAAGGCAACGAAGAGGATTTGAAAGCAAGGCAGAATTGCAGGAAACAGACTTCAAGAGGTAGATTCGACTCGCCTTTAAGCACATGAAAAGCGGCAAAGCGTTGACAATGATGCCCTTGGCCAAAGAGGGCCTATGCGTTTTTTCCTGAATATATTCAGGAAAAAACGCATAGGCCCTCTTTGGCCAACCAAGCAAGCCGGAAGTGCAAATCAGCGCTACAAAGAAGTCTCGCTTGCCATCGGTCAAAAGGGCCATGCTGAAAAAAGTGTAAAAACCAGAAATGCAGGACAGGCCAAGGAGACACGGGAGTCTTGCTACGCTGGTGGGCGGGATGTAAATTGCCAACAGCCACTCTGGAGAAGTGTACGGTGTGTCCTGAAACATGTACTAAACACAGCTTAGAGAGCATAGGGCACTTCCACTCATGGGCGTATAAATCGGGAAAATTACAAATCAACAAGACACAGGCATCCCAAAGTTTAGGGCTGCTCTGTTTCCAAGAACCTCCACTGCGGTACACCTTAAATATCCCAGGCAAGAGCAAAATGGATAAAGAAGTTGTCATACTTATGCACAATGGAATATCACTCAGCCATGTAGTCAATGTCATAAGGCTAGTAGCAGCGTGATGAGTGGATTTAGGTACGAAGACTCTAAGTGAAATAAGTCACACAGAAAAAGACACTTATCCTACGATATCACATACAGAGGGAATGTAAAAATGGCTACACTTGAACTGAATTACAAAACAGAACAGAGTCACACGTTTAGAAAACACACTATGGCTGCTTAACGGGAAAGGCGAGGTGGGGTGATGCATAAAACAAGGGTTTGAAATTAGCTCAGATACCAGTCCAGAAGCCAAATATGTAATAGACGAGGCCTACTCCCTGCTCAGTGAACTGGACTCAACACCCCCTATTCACCGCCCAAGAATATATCTGACTAGTAAGAGTCTTAAAACCTATGTATTGATATCTCTCTGTCAGTGAATCAAGAGGGTGTAAAGCGGCATAAACACAGCAGTGAAAAGCAGCTAAACTCCATTATAAAAAATAAATTATTTAAAAAAAAAAACCTATAAAACAAAGACAGTGAAAGAGAGAGAAGTTCTTACAAAATCCGTTCAGGGGCTCTGATGCCACCTGGATGGACCATATCTAGACCCACAGCTGGATGAGACATAAGGCTGGACACTCTTGGGGCTGAGAGCATTGGTGAGGTGGGGTGAGCAAACGCAGAGCCTTTAAAGTCATAATGCGTGGTACCCATCCCATGGGTCCCAAATCTCCAGGTTCAAGGGCATCTTCCTCCATCGAAAGCATGCACGGGAAACCCAGAAGATGGTATACCGTGTGAGAGGGAAAGGTTTCTAAAACGCACCTCATTTCTCCTGTCCTTGTGCTCGGGTTCGCCATTCCAGCCGCTTTTACTAACAATCTCCCTACTTGGAGAATCAGCACCGTTAACCTCCTGTTTCGTACAGGTTGCAATTTGTCCTGAGGATGAACGGGAAGAGGGGGAACCAATGAGAGACTAGCTCTAGATGTTGGGACAGGCACAGGTTACTCTATTTTCCCATCAGGAAGAAGAATGAACCACAGGCTCAGCCTGCCCCCCGGAACCAGAGGAGGGCCTGAAGCAATACTGCGCTTTTGCGGCCAGCTTCCAAAAAAGCGAGTTGAAAAATGGAGCTCAGGGGCACTGCAATTCACAAACCTGCAGAGTTATAAATGAGAACTCTCGTCCACAAATATACTGAGGGAAGGCAACGAAGAGGATTTGAAAGCAAGGCAGAATTGCAGGAAACAGACTTCAAGAGGTAGATTCGACTCGCCTTTAAAGCACATGAAAAGCGGCAAAGCTTTGACAATGATGCCCTTGGCCAATATATTCAGGAAAAAACGCATACGCCCTTTTTGGCCAACCAAGCAACCGGAAGTGCAAATCAGCGCTACAAAGAAGTCTCGCTTGCCATCGGTCAAAAGGGCCATGCTGAAAAAACTGTAAAAAGCAGAAATGCAGGACAGGCCTTGGAGACACGGGAGCCTTGCTACGCTGGTGGGCGGGATGTAAATTGCCAACAGCCACTCTGGAGAAGTGTACGGTGTGTCCTGAAACATGTAATAAACACAGCTTCGAGAGAATAGGGCACTTCCACTCATGGGCGTATAAATCGGGAAAACTAAAAATGAACAAGACACAGGCACCCCAAAGTTTAGGGCAGCTCTGTTCCCAAGAACCTCCACTTTGGCACACCTTAAATATCCCAGGCAACAGCGAAATGGATAAAGAAGTCGTGGTACTTATGCACAATGTAATATCACTCAGCCATGAAATCAATGTCATAAGGCTAGTAGCAGCATGATGAGTGGATTTAGGTACGATGACTCTAAACGAAATAAGTCACACAGAAAAAGACACTTATCCTACGATATCACTTATAGAGGGAATGTAAAAATCGCTACACTTGAAATGAATTAGAAAACAGAACAGAGTCACACATTTAGAAAACACACTATGGCTGCTTAACGGGAAATTTGAGGTGGGGTGATGCATAAAACAAGGGTTTGAAATTAGCTCAGATACCGTTCCAGAAGCCAAATATGTAATACACAAGACCTCCTCCCTGCTCAGTGAACTGGACTCAACACCCCCTATTCACCGCCCAAGAATATATCTGACTAGTAAGAGTCTTAAAGCCTATGTATTGATATCTCTCTGTCAGTGAATAAACAGGGTGTAAAGCGGCATAAACACAGCAGTGAAAAGCAGCTAAACCCCATTATAAAAATAAATTACTTACAAAAAACCCCATAAAACAAAGACAGTGAAAGAGAGAGAAATTCTTACAAAATCCGTTCAGGGGTTCTGATGCCACCTGGATGGACCATATCTAGACCCACAGCTAGATGAGACATAAGGCTGGCCACTCTTGGAGCTGAGAGAATTGGTGAGGTTGGGTGAGCAAACGCAGACCCTTTCAAGTCATACTGCGTGGTACCCATCCCATGAGTCCCAAATCTCCAGGTTCAAGGGCATCTTCGTCCATCGAAAACATGCATGGGAGACCCAGAAGATGGTACACCGTGTGATCGGAAAAGGTTTCTAAAACGCACCTCATTTCTTCTGTTCCTGTGCTCGGGTTCGCCATTCCAGCCGCTTTTACTAAAAATCTCCCTACTTGGAGAATAAGCACCGTTAACCTCCTGTTTCGTACAGGTTGCAATTTGTCCTGAGGATGAACGGGAAGAGGTGGAACCAATGAGAGACTAGCTCCAGGTGTTGGGACAGGCACAGGTCACTCTATTTTCCCATCAGGAAGAAGAATGAACCACAGGCTCGGCCTGCCCCCCGGAACGAGAGGAGGGCCTGAAGCAATCCTGCGCTTTTGCGGCCAGCTCCCAAAAAAGCGAGTTGAAAAATGGAGCTCAGGGGCACTGCAATTCACAAACCTGCAGAGTTATAAATGAGAACTCTCGTCCACAAATATACTGAGGGAAGGCAACGAAGAGGATTTGAAAGCAAGGCAGAATTTCAGGAAACAGACTTCAGGAGGTAGATTCGACTCGCCTTTAAAGCACATGAAAAGCGGCAAAGCGTTGACAATGATGCCCTTGGCCAAAAAGGGCCTATGCGTTTTTTCCAGAATATATTCAGGAAAAAACGCATAGGCCCTTTTTGGCCAACCAAGCAAGCCGGAAGTGCAAATCAGCGCTACAAAGAAGTCTCCCTTGCCATCGCTCAAAAGGGCCATGCTGAAAAAAGTGTAAAAACCAGAAATGCAGGACAGGCCATGGAGACACGGGAGCCTTGCTACGCTGGTGGGCGGGATGTAAATTGCCAACAGCCACTCTGGAGAAGTGTACGGTGTGTCCTGAAACATGTAATAAACACAGCTTCGAGAGAATAGGGCACTTCCACTCATGGGCGTATAAATCGGGAAAACTAAAAATGAACAAGACACAGGCACCCCAAAGTTTAGGGCTGCTCTGTTCCCAAGAACCTCCACTTTGGCACACCTTAAATATCCCAGGCAACAGCGAAATGGATAAAGAAGTCGTGGTACTTATGCACAATGTAATATCACTCAGCCATGAAATCAATGTCATAAGGCTAGTAGCAGCATGATGAGTGGATTTAGGTACGATGACTCTAAGTGAAATAAGTCACACAGAAAAAGACACTTATCCTACGATATCACTTATAGAGGGAATGTAAAAATCGCTACACTTGAAATGAATTAGAAAACAGAACAGAGTCACACATTTAGAAAACACACTATGGCTGCTTAACGGGAAATTTGAGGTGGGGTGATGCATAAAACAAGGGTTTGAAATTAGCTCACATACCGTTCCAGAAGCCAAATATGTAATAGACAAGACCTCCTCCCTGCTCAGTGAACTGGACTCAACACCCCCTATTCACCGCCCAAGAATATATCTGACTAGTAAGGGTCTTAAAGCCTATGTATTGATATCTCTCTGTCAGTGAATAAACAGGGTGTAAAGCGGCATAAACACAGCAGTGAAAAGCAGCTAAACCCCATAATAAAAATAAATTACTTACAAAAAACCCCATAAAACAAAGACAGTGAAAGAGAGAGAAATTCTTACAAAATCCGTTCAGGGGTTCTGATGCCACCTGGATGGACCATATCTAGACCCACAGCTAGATGAGACATAAGGCTGGAAACTCTTGGAGCTGAGAGGATTGGTGAGGTTGGGTGAGCAAACGCAGACCCTTTCAAGTCATACTGCGTGGTACCCATCCTATGAGTCCCAAATCTCCAGGTTCAAGGGCATCTTCGTCCATCGAAAACATGCATGGGAGACCCAGAAGATGGTACACCGTGTGATCGGGAAAGGTTTCTAAAACGCACCTCATTTCTTCTGTTCCTGTGCTCGGGTTCGCCATTCCAGCCGCTTTTACTAAAAATCTCCCTACTTGGAGAATAAGCACCGTTAACCTCCTGTTTCGTACAGGTTGCAATTTGTCCTGAGGATGAACGGGAAGAGGGGGAACCAATGAGAGACTAGCTCTAGGTGTTGGGACAGGCACAGGTCACTCTATTTTCCCATCAGTAAGAAGAATGAACCACAGGCTCAGCCTGCCCCCCGGAACGAGAGGAGGGCCTGAAGCAATCCTGCGCTTTTGCGGCCAGCTCCCAAAAAAGCGAGTTGAAAAATGGAGCTCAGGGGCACTGCAATTCACAAACCTGCAGAGTTATAAATGAGAACTCTCGTCCACAAATATACTGAGGGAAGGCAACGAAGAGGATTTGAAAGCAAGGCAGAATTGCAGGAAACAGACTTCAGGAGGTAGATTCGACTCGCCTTTAAAGCACATGAAAAGCGGCAAAGCGTTGACAATGATGCCCTTGGCCAAAAAGGGCGTATGCGTTTTTTCCTGAATATATTCAGGAAAAAACGCATACGCCCTTTTTGGCCAACCAAGCAAGCCGGAAGTGCAAATCAGCGCTACGAAGAAGTCTCGCTTGCCATCGCTCAAAAGGGCAATGCTGAAAAAAGTGTAAAAACCAGAAATGCAGGACAGGCCATGGAGACACGGGAGCCTTGCTACGCTGGTGGGCGGGATGTAAATTGCCAACAGCCACTCTGGAGAAGTGTACGGTGTGTCCTGAAACATGTAATAAACACAGCTTCGAGAGAATAGGGCACTTCCACTCATGGGCGTATAAATCGGGAAAACTAAAAATGAACAAGACACAGGCACCCCAAAGTTTAGGGCTGCTCTGTTCCCAAGAACCTCCACTTTGGCACACCTTAAATATCCCAGGCAACAGCGAAATGGATAAAGAAGTCGTGGTACTTATGCACAATGTAATATCACTCAGCCATGAAATCAATGTCATAAGGCTAGTAGCAGCATGATGAGTGGATTTAGGTACGATGACACTAAGTGAAATAAGTCACACAGAAAAAGACACTTATTCTACGATATCAAATATAGAGGGAATGTAAAAATCGCTACACTTGAACTGAATTACAAAACAGAACAGAGTCACACATTTAGAAAACACACTATGGCTGCTTAACGGGAAATTTGAGGTGGGGTGATGCATAAAACAAGGGTTTGAAATTAGCTCAGATACCGTTCCAGAAGCCAAATATGTAATAGACAAGACCTCCTCCCTGCTCAGAGAACTGGACTCAACACCCCGTATTCACCGCCCAAGAATATATCTGACTAGTAAGAGTCTTAAAACCTATGTATTGATATCTCTCTGTCAGTGAATCAAGAGGGTGTAAAGCGGCATAAACACAGCAGTGAAAAGCAGCTAAACCCCATTATAAAAATAAATTATTTACAAAAAACCCCATAAAACAAAGACAGTGAAAGAGAGAGAAATTCTTACAAAATCCGTTCAGGGGCTCTGATGCAACCTGGATTGACCATATCTAGACCCACAGCTAGATGAGACATAAGGTTGGACACTCTTGGGGCTGAGAGGATTGGTGAGGTTGGGTGAGCAAACGCAGACCCTTTAAAGTCATACTGCGTGGTACCCATCCCATGGGTCCCAAATCTCCAGGTTCAAGGGCATCTCCCTCCATCGAAAACATGCTTGGGAAAACCAGAAGATGGTACACAGTGTGATCGGGAAAGGTTTCTAAAACGCACCTCATTTCTCCTGTCCTTGTGCTCGGGTTCGCCATTCCAGCCGCTTTTACTAACAATCTCCCTACTTGGAGAATCAGCACCGTTAACCTCCTGTTATGAACAGGTTGCAATTTGTCCTGAGGATGAACGGGAAGAGGGGGAACCAATAAGAGACTAGCTCTAGGTGTTGGGACAGGCACAGGTCACTCTATTTTCCCATAAGGAAGAAGAATGAACCACAGGCTCACCCTGCCCCCCGGAACCAGAAGAGGGCCTGAAGCAATCCTGCGCTTTTGCAGCCAGCTCCCAAAAAAGCGAGTTGAAAAATGGAGCTCAGGGGCACTGCAATTCACAAACCTGCAGAGTTATAAATGAGAACTCTCGTCCACAAATATACTGAGGGAAGGCAACGAAGAGGATTTGAAAGCAAGGCAGAATTGCAGGAAACAGATTTCCGGAGGTAGATTCGACTCGCCTTTAAAGCACATGAAAAGCGGCAAAGCGTTGACAATGATGCCCTTGGGCAAAAAGGGCGTATGCGTTTTTTCCTGAATATATTCAGGAAAAAACGCATACGCCCTTTTTGGCCAAGCAAGCAAGCCGGAAGTGCAAAGCAGCGCTACAAAGAAGTCTCGCTTGCCATCGGTCAAAAGGGCCATGCTGAAAAAAGTGTAAAAACCAGAAATGCAGGACAGGCCATGGAGACACGGGAGCCTTGCTACGCTGGTGGGCGGGATGTAAATTGCCAACAGCCACTCTGGAGAAGTGTACGGTGTGTCCTGAAACATGTAATAAACACAGCTTAGAGAGCATAGGGCACTTCCACTCATGGGCGTATAAATCGGGAAAACTACAAATCAACAAGACACAGGCACCCCAAAGGTTAGGGCTGCTCTGTTCCCAAGAACCTCCACTTTGGCACACCTTAAATATCCCAGGCAAGAGTGAAATGGATAAAGAAGTTGTGGTACTTATGGACAATGGAATATCACTCAGCCATGAAATCAATGTCATAAGGCTAGTAGCAGCATGATGAGTGGATTTAGGTACGATGACTCTAAGTGAAATAAGTCACACAGAAAAAGACACTTATCCTACGATATCACTTAAAGAGGGAATGTAAAAATCGCTACACTTGAACTGAATTACAAAACAGAACAGAGTCACACGTTTAGAAAACACACTATGGCTGCTTAACGGGAAAGGCGAGGTGGTTTGATGCATAAAACAAGGGTTTGAAATTAGCTCAGATACCAGTCCAGAAGCCAAATATGTAATAGACGAGGCCTACTCCCTGCTCAGTGAACTGGACTCAACACCCCCTATTCACCGCCCAAGAATATATCTGACTACTAAGAGTCTTAAAACCTATGTATTGATATCTCTCTGTCAGTGAATCAAGAGGGTGTAAAGCGGCATAAACACAGCAGTGAAAAGCAGCTAAACTCCATTATAAAAAATAAATTATTTAAAAAAAAACCTATAAAACAAAGACAGTGAAAGAGAGAGAAGTTCTTACAAAATCCGTTCAGGGGCTCTGATGCAACCTGGATTGACCATATCTAGACCCACAGCTGGATGAGACATAAGGCTGGACACTCTTGGGGCTGAGAACATTGGTGAGGTGGGGTGACCAAACGCAGAGCCTTTAAAGTCATAATGCGTGGTACCCATCCCATGGGTCCCAAATCTCCAGGTTCAAGGGCATCTTCCTCCATCGAAAACATGCACGGGAAACCCAGAAGATGGTACACCGTGTGAGAGGGAAAGGTTTCTAAAACGCACCTCATTTCTCCTGTCCTTGTGCTCGGGTTCGCCATTCCAGCCGCTTTTACTAACAATCTCCCTACTTGGAGAATCAGCACCGTTAACCTCCTGTTTCGTACAGGTTGCAATTTGTCCTGAGGATGAACGGGAAGAGGGGGAACCAATGAGAGACTAGCTCTAGATGTTGGGACAGGCACAGGTCACTCTATTTTCCCATCAAGAAGAAGAATGAACCACAGGCTCAGCCTGCCCCCCGGAACCAGAAGAGGGCCTGAAGCAATCCTGCGCTTTTGCGGCCAGCTCCCAAAAAAGCGAGTTGAAAAATGGAGCTCAGGGGCACTGCAATTCACAAACCTGCAGAGTTATAAATGAGAACTCTCGTCCACAAATATACTGAGGGAAGGCAACGAAGAGGATTTGAAAGCAAGGCAGAATTGCAGGAAACAGACTTCAAGAGGTAGATTCGACTCGCCTTTAAAGCACATGAAAAGCGGCAAAGCGTTGACAATGATGCCCTTGGCCAAAAAGGGCGTATGCGTTTTTTCCTGAATATATTCAGGAAAAAACGCATACGCCCTTTTTGGCCAACCAAGCAACCGGAAGTGCAAATCAGCGCTACAAAGAAGTCTCGCTTGCCATCGGTCAAAAGGGCCATGCTGAAAAAACTGTAAAAAGCAGAAATGCAGGACAGGCCTTGGAGACACGGGAGCCTTGCTACGCTGGTGGGCGGCATGTAAATTGCCAACAGCCACTCTGGAGAAGTGTACGGTGTGTCCTGAAACGTGTAATAAACACAGCTTACAGAGCATAAGGCACTTCCACTCATGGGCGTATAAATCGGGAAAATTACAAATCAACAAGACACAAGCACCCCAAAGTTTAGGGCTGCTCTGTTTCCAAGAACCTCCACTTCGGTACACCTTAAATATCCCAGGCAAGAGCAAAATGGATAAAGAAGTTGTGGTACTGATGCACAATGGAATATCACTCAGCCATGAAGTCAATGTCATAAGGCTAGTAGCAGCATGATGAGTGGATTTAGGTACGATGACTCTAAGTGAAATAAGTCACACAGAAAAAGACACTTATCCTACGATATCACTTATAGAGGAAATGTACAAATCGCTACACTTGAACTGAATTACAAAACAGAACAGAGTCACACATTTAGAAAACACACTATGGCTGCTTAACGGGAAAGGCGAGGTGGGGTGATGCATAAAACAAGGGTTTGAAATTAGCTCAGATACCATTCCAGAAGCCAAATATGGAAGAGACAAGACCTACTCCCTGCTCAGTGAACTGGACTCAACACCCCCTATTCACCGCCCAACAATATATCTGATTAGTAAGAGTCTTAAAACCTATGTGTTGATATCTCTCTGTCAGTGAATCAAGAGGGTGTAAAGCAGCATAAACACAGCAGTGAAAAGCAGCTAAACCCCATTATAAACATAAATTAATTTAAAAAAATACATAAAACAAAGACAGTGAAAGTGAGAGAAATTCTTACAAAATCCATTCAGGGGCTCTGATGCAACCTGGATGGACCATATCTAGACCCACAGCTGGATGAGACATAAGGCTGGACACTCTTGGGGCTGAGAGCATTGGTGAGGTGGGGTGAGCAAACGCAGAGCCTTTAAAGTCATAATGCGTGGTACCCATCCCATGGGTCCCAAATCTCCAGGTTCAAGGGCATCTTCCTCCATCGAAAACATGCATGGGAAACCCAGAAGATGGTACACCGTGTGATAGGGAAAGGTTTCTAAAACGCACCTCATTTCTCCTGTCCTTGTGCTCGGGTTCGCCATTCCAGCCGCTTTTACTAACCATCTCCCTACTTGGAGAATCAGCACCGTTAACCTCCTGTTTCGTACAGGTTGCACTTTGTCCTGAGGATGAACGGGAAGAGGGGGAACCAATGAGAGACTAGCTCTAGGTGTTGGGACAGGCACAGGTCACTCTAGTTTCCCATCAGGAAGAAGAATGAACCACAGGCTCGGCCTGCCCCCCGGAACCAGAAGAGGGCCTGAAGCAATCCTGCGCTTTTGCGGCCAGCTCCCAAAAAAGCGAGTTGAAAAATGGAGCTCAGGGGCACTGCAATTCACAAAACTGCAGAGTTATAAATGAGAACTCTCGTCCACAAATATACTGAGGGAAGGCAACGAAGAGGATTTGAAAGCAAGGCAGAATTTCAGGAAACAGACTTCAGGAGGTAGATTCGACTCGCCTTTAAAGCACATGAAAAGCGGCAAAGCGTTGACAATGATGCCCTTGGCCAAAAAGGGCGTATGCGTTTTTTCCTGAATATATTCAGGAAAAAACGCATACGCCCTTTTTGGCCAAGCAAGCAAGCCGGAAGTGCAAATCAGCGCTACAAAGAAGTCTCGCTTGCCATCGGTCAAAAGGGCCATGCTGAAAAAAGTGTAAAAACCAGAAATGCAGGACAGGCCATGGAGACACGGGAGCCTTGCTACGCTGGTGGGCGGGATGTAAATTGCCAACAGCCACTCTGGAGAAGTGTACGGTGTGTCCTGAAACATGTAATAAACACAGCTTAGAGAGCATAGGGCACTTCCACTCATGGGCGTATAAATCGGGAAAACTACAAATCAACAAGACACAGGCACCCCAAAGTTTAGGGCTGCTCTGTTTCCAAGAACCTCCACTTCGGTACACCTTAAATATTCCAGGCAAGAGCAAAATGGTTAAAGAAGTTGTGGTACTGACGCACAATGGAATATCACTCAACCATGAAGTCAATATCATAAGGCTGGTAGCAGCATGATGAGTGGATTTAGGTACGATGACTCTAAGTGAAATAAGTCACAGAGAAAAAGACACTTATCCTACGATATCACTTAAAGAGGGAATGTAAAAATCGCTACACTTGAACTGAATTACAAAACAGAACAGTGTCACACATTTACAAAACACACTATGGCTGTTTAACGGGAAAGGCGAGGTGGGGTGATGCATAAAATGGGTTTGAAATTAGCTCACATTCGGTTCCAGAAGCCAAATATGTAAGAGACAAGACCTACTCCCTGCTCAGTGAACTGGACTCAACACCCCGTATTCACCGCCCAAGAATATATCTGACTAGAAAGAGTCTTAAAACCTATGTATTGATATCTCTCTGTCAGTGAATCAAGAGGGTGTAAAGCGGCATAAACACAGCAGTGAAAAGCAGCTAAACCCCATTATAAACATAAATTAATTTTAAAAAATACATAAAACAAAGACAGTGAAAGTGAGAGAAATTCTTACAAAATCCATTCAGGGGCTCTGATGCCACCTGGATGGACCATATCTAGACCCACAGCTGGATGAGACATAAGGCTGGACACTCTTGGGGCTGAGAGCATTGGTGAGGTGGGGTGAGCAAACGCAGAGCCTTTAAAGTCATAATGCGTGGTACCCATCCCATGGGTCCCAAATCTCCAGGTTCAAGGGCATCTTCCTCCATCGAAAACATGCATGGGAAACCCAGAAGATGGTACACCGTGTGATAGGGAAAGGTTTCTAAAACGCACCTCATTTCTCCTGTCCTTGTGCTCGGGTTCGCCATTCCAGCCGCTTTTACTAACAATCTCCCTACTTGGAGAATCAGCACCGTTAACCTCCTGTTTCGTACAGGTTGCACTTTGTCCTGAGGATGAACGGGAAGAGGGGGAACCAATGAGAGACTAGCTCTAGGTGTTGGGACAGGCACAGGTCACTCTAGTTTCCCATCAGGAAGAAGAATGAACCACAGGCTCGGCCTGCCCCCCGGAACCAGAAGAGGGCCTGAAGCAATCCTGCGCTTTTGCGGCCAGCTCCCAAAAAAGCGAGTTGAAAAATGGAGCTCAGGGGCACTGCAATTCACACACCTGCAGAGTTATAAATGAGAACTCTCGTCCACAAATATACTGAGGGAAGGCAACGAAGAGGATTTGAAAGCAA
Organism: Eubalaena glacialis; assembly: GCF_028564815.1. Taxonomy (NCBI): domain Eukaryota; kingdom Metazoa; phylum Chordata; class Mammalia; order Artiodactyla; family Balaenidae; genus Eubalaena; species Eubalaena glacialis. Next base: position 107,870,560 of record NC_083721.1, on the reverse strand, counting down.
GGCAGAATTGCAGGAAACAGACTTCAAGAGGTAGATTCGACTCGCCTTTAAGCACATGAAAAGCGGCAAAGCGTTGACAATGATGCCCTTGGCCAAAAAGGGCCTATGCGTTTTTTCCTGAATATATTCAGGAAAAAACGCATAGGCCCTTTTTGGCCAACCAAGCAAGCCGGAAGTGCAAATCAGCGCTACAAAGAAGTCTCGCTTGCCATCGGTCAAAAGGGCCATGCTGAAAAAAGTGTAAAAACCAGAAATGCAGGACAGGCCAAGGAGACACGGGAGTCTTGCTACGCTGGTGGGCGGGATGTAAATTGCCAACAGCCACTCTGGAGAAGTGTACGGTGTGTCCTGAAACATGTACTAAACACAGCTTAGAGAGCATAGGGCACTTCCACTCATGGGCGTATAAATCGGGAAAATTACAAATCAACAAGACACAGGCATCCCAAAGTTTAGGGCTGCTCTGTTTCCAAGAACCTCCACTGCGGTACACCTTAAATATCCCAGGCAAGAGCAAAATGGATAAAGAAGTTGTCATACTTATGCACAATGGAATATCACTCAGCCATGTAGTCAATGTCATAAGGCTAGTAGCAGCATGATGAGTGGATTTAGGTACGAAGACTCTAAGTGAAATAAGTCACACAGAAAAAGACACTTATCCTACGATATCACATACAGAGGGAATGTAAAAATGGCTACACTTGAACTGAATTACAAAACAGAACAGAGTCACACGTTTAGAAAACACACTATGGCTGCTTAACGGGAAAGGCGAGGTGGGGTGATGCATAAAACAAGGGTTTGAAATTAGCTCAGATACCAGTCCAGAAGCCAAATATGTAATAGACGAGGCCTACTCCCTGCTCAGTGAACTGGACTCAACACCCCCTATTCACCGCCCAAGAATATATCTGACTAGTAAGAGTCTTAAAACCTATGTATTGATATCTCTCTGTCAGTGAATCAAGAGGGTGTAAAGCGGCATAAACACAGCAGTGAAAAGCAGCTAAACTCCATTATAAAAAATAAATTATTTTAAAAAAAAACCTATAAAACAAAGACAGTGAAAGAGAGAGAAGTTCTTACAAAATCCGTTCAGGGGCTCTGATGCCACCTGGATGGACCATATCTAGACCCACAGCTGGATGAGACATAAGGCTGGACACTCTTGGGGCTGAGAGCATTGGTGAGGTGGGGTGAGCAAACGCAGAGCCTTTAAAGTCATAATGCGTGGTACCCATCCCATGGGTCCCAAATCTCCAGGTTCAAGGGCATCTTCCTCCATCGAAAACATGCACGGGAAACCCAGAAGATGGTACACCATGTGAGAGGGAAAGGTTTCTAAAACGCACCTCATTTCTCCTGTCCTTGTGCTCGGGTTCGCCATTCCAGCCGCTTTTACTAACAATCTCCCTACTTGGAGAATCAGCACCGTTAACCTCCTGTTTCGTACAGGTTGCAATTTGTCCTGAGGATGAACGGGAAGAGGGGGAACCAATGAGAGACTAGCTCTAGATGTTGGGACAGGCACAGGTCACTCTATTTTCCCATCAAGAAGAAGAATGAACCACAGGCTCAGCCTGCCCCCCGGAACCAGAAGAGGGCCTGAAGCAATCCTGCGCTTTTGCGGCCAGCTCCCAAAAAAGCGAGTTGAAAAATGGAGCTCAGGGGCACTGCAATTCACAAAACTGCAGAGTTATAAATGAGAACTCTCGTCCACAAATATACTGAGGGAAGGCAACGAAGAGGATTTGAAAGCAAGGCAGAATTGCAGGAAACAGACTTCAGGAGGTAGATTCGACTCGCCTTAAAAGCACATGAAAAGCAGCAAAGCGTTGACAATGATTCCCTTGGCCAAAAAGGGCCTATGCGTTTTTTCCTGAATATATTCAGGAAAAAACGCATAGGCCCTTTTTGGCCAACCAAGCAAGCCGGAAATGCAAATCAGCGCTACAAAGAAGTCTCGCTTGCCATCGGTCAAAATGGCCATGCTGAAAAAAGTGTAAAAACCAGAAATGCAGGACAGGCCATGGAGACACGGGAGCCTTGCTACGCTGGTGGGCGGCATGTAAATTGCCAACAGCCACTCTGGAGAAGTGTACGGTGTGTCCTGAAACATGTAATAAACACAGCTTCGAGAGAATAGGGCACTTCCACTCATGGGCGTATAAATCGGGAAAACTAAAAATGAACAAGACACAGGCACCCCAAAGTTTAGGGCTGCTCTGTTCCAAAGAACCTCCACTTTGGCACACCTTAAATATCCCAGGCAACAGCAAAATGGATAAAGTAGTCGTGGTACTTATGCACAATGGAATATCACTCAGCCATGTAGTCAATGTCATAAGGCTAGTAGCAGCATGATGAGTGGATTTAGGTACGAAGACTCTAAGTGAAATAAGTCACACAGAAAAAGACACTTATCCTACGATATCACATACAGAGGGAATGTAAAAATGGCTACACTTGAACTGAATTACCAAACAGAACAGAGTCACACGTTTAGAAAACACACTATGGCTGCTTAACGGGAAAGGCGAGGTGGGGTGATGCATAAAACAAGGGTTTGAAATTAGCTCAGATACCAGTCCAGAAGCCAAATATGTAATAGACGAGGCCTATTCCCTGCTCAGTGAACTGGACTCAACACCCCCTATTCACCGCCCAAGAATATATCTGACTAGTAAGAGTCTTAAAACCTATGTATTGATATCTCTCTGTCAGTGAATCAAGAGGGTGTAAAGCGGCATAAACACAGCAGTGAAAAGCAGCTAAACTCCATTATAAAAAATAAATTATTTTAAAAAAAAACCTATAAAACAAAGACAGTGAAAGAGAGAGAAGTTCTTACAAAATCCGTTCAGGGGCTCTGATGCCACCTGGATGGACCATATCTAGACCCACAGCTGGATGAGACATAAGGCTGGACACTCTTGGGGCTGAGAGCATTGGTGAGGTGGGGTGAGCAAACGCAGAGCCTTTAAAGTCATAATGCGTGGTACCCATCCCATGGGTCCCAAATCTCCAGGTTCAAGGGCATCTTCCTCCATCGAAAACATGCACGGGAAACCCAGAAGATGGTACACCATGTGAGAGGGAAAGGTTTCTAAAACGCACCTCATTTCTCCTGTCCTTGTGCTCGGGTTCGCCATTCCAGCCGCTTTTACTAACAATCTCCCTACTTGGAGAATCAGCACCGTTAACCTCCTGTTTCGTACAGGTTGCAATTTGTCCTGAGGATGAACGGGAAGAGGGGGAACCAATGAGAGACTAGCTCTAGATGTTGGGACAGGCACAGGTCACTCTATTTTCCCATCAAGAAGAAGAATGAACCACAGGCTCAGCCTGCCCCCCGGAACCAGAAGAGGGCCTGAAGCAATCCTGCGCTTTTGCGGCCAGCTCCCAAAAAAGCGAGTTGAAAAATGGAGCTCAGGGGCACTGCAATTCACAAAACTGCAGAGTTATAAATGAGAACTCTCGTCCACAAATATACTGAGGGAAGGCAACGAAGAGGATTTGAAAGCAAGGCAGAATTGCAGGAAACAGACTTCAGGAGGTAGATTCGACTCGCCTTAAAAGCACATGAAAAGCAGCAAAGCGTTGACAATGATTCCCTTGGCCAAAAAGGGCCTATGCGTTTTTTCCTGAATATATTCAGGAAAAAACGCATAGGCCCTTTTTGGCCAACCAAGCAAGCCGGAAATGCAAATCAGCGCTACAAAGAAGTCTCGCTTGCCATCGGTCAAAATGGCCATGCTGAAAAAAGTGTAAAAACCAGAAATGCAGGACAGGCCATGGAGACACGGGAGCCTTGCTACGCTGGTGGGCGGCATGTAAATTGCCAACAGCCACTCTGGAGAAGTGTACGGTGTGTCCTGAAACATGTAATAAACACAGCTTCGAGAGAATAGGGCACTTCCACTCATGGGCGTATAAATCGGGAAAACTAAAAATGAACAAGACACAGGCACCCCAAAGTTTAGGGCTGCTCTGTTCCAAAGAACCTCCACTTTGGCACACCTTAAATATCCCAGGCAACAGCAAAATGGATAAAGTAGTCGTGGTACTTATGCACAATGTAATATCACTCAGCCATGAAATCAATGTCATAAGGCTAGTAGCAGCATGATGAGTGGATTTAGGTACGATGACTCTAAGTGAAATAAGTCACACAGAAAAAGACACTTATCCTACGATATCACATACAGAGGGAATGTAAAAATGGCTACACTTGAACTGAATTACAAAACAGAACAGAGTCACACGTTTAGAAAACACACTATGGCTGCTTAACGGGAAAGGCGAGGTGGGGTGATGCATAAAACAAGGGTTTGAAATTAGCTCAGATACCATTAAAGAAGCCAAATATGGAAGAGACAAGACCTACTCCCTGCTCAGTGAACTGGACTCAACACCCCCTATTCACCGCCCAACAATATATCTGACTAGTAAGAGTCTTAAAACCTATGTGTTGATATCTCTCTGTCAGTGAATCAAGAGGGTGTAAAGCGGCATAAACACCGCAGTGAAAAGCAGCTAAACCCCATTATAAAAATAAATTACTTACAAAAAACCCCATAAAACAAAGACAGTGAAAGTGAGAGAAATTCTTACAAAATCCATTCAGGGGCTCTGATGCAACCTGGATGGACCATATCTAGACCCACAGCTGGATGAGACATAAGGCTGGACACTCTTGGGGCTGAGAGCATTGGTGAGGTGGGGTGAGCAAACGCAGAGCCTTTAAAGTCATAATGCGTGGTACCCATCCCATGGGTCCCAAATCTCCAGGTTCAAGGGCATCTTCCTCCATCGAAAACATGCATGGGAAACCCAGAAGACGGTACACCGTGTGATAGGGAAAGGTTTCTAAAACGCACCTCATTTCTCCTGTCCTTGTGCTCGGGTTCGCCATTCCAGCCGCTTTTACTAACAATCTCCCTACTTGGAGAATCAGCACCGTTAACCTCCTGTTTCGTACAGGTTGCAATTTGTCCTGAGGATGAACGGGAAGAGGGGGAACCAATGAGAGACTAGCTCTAGGTGTTGGGACAGGCACAGGTCACTCTAGTTTCCCATCAGGAAGAAGAATGAACCACAGGCTCGGCCTGCCCCCCGGAACCAGAAGAGGGCCTGAAGCAATCCTGCGCTTTTGCGGCCAGCTCCCAAAAAAGCGAGTTGAAAAATGGAGCTCAGGGGCACTGCAATTCACAAAACTGCAGAGTTATAAATGAGAACTCTCGTCCACAAATATACTGAGGGAAGGCAACGAAGAGGATTTGAAAGCAAGGCAGAATTGCAGGAAACAGACTTCAGGAGGTAGATTCGACTCGCCTTTAAAGCACATGAAAAGCGGCAAAGCGTTGACAATGATGCCCTTGGCCAAAAAGGGCGTATGCGTTTTTTCCTGAATATATTCAGGAAAAAACGCATACGCCCTTTTTGGCCAAGCAAGCAAGCCGGAAGTGCAAATCAGCGCTACAAAGAAGTCTCGCTTGCCATCGGTCAAAAGGGCCATGCTGAAAAAAGTGTAAAAACCAGAAATGCAGGACAGGCCATGGAGACACGGGAGCCTTGCTACGCTGGTGGGCGGGATGTAAATTGCCAACAGCCACTCTGGAGAAGTGTACGGTGTGTCCTGAAACATGTAATAAACACAGCTTAGAGAGCATAGGGCACTTCCACTCATGGGCGTATAAATCGGGAAAACTACAAATCAACAAGACACAGGCACCCCAAAGTTTAGGGCTGCTCTGTTTCCAAGAACCTCCACTTCGGTACACCTTAAATATTCCAGGCAAGAGCAAAATGGTTAAAGAAGTTGTGGTACTGATGCATAATGGAATATCACTCAACCATGAAGTCAATATCATAAGGCTGGTAGCAGCATGATGAGTGGATTTAGGTACGATGACTCTAAGTGAAATAAGTCACACAGAAAAAGACACTTATCCTACGATATCATTTAAAGAGGGAATGTAAAAATCGCTACACTTGAACTGAATTACAAAACAGAACAGTGTCACACATTTACAAAACACAGTATGGCTGCTTAACGGGAAAGGCGAGGTGGGGTGATGCATAAAATGGGTTTGAAATTAGCTCACATTCGGTTCCAGAAGCCAAATATGTAAGAGACAAGACCTACTCCCTGCTCAGTGAACTGGACTCAACACCCCGTATTCACCGCCCAAGAATATATCTGACTAGAAAGAGTCTTAAAACCTATGTATTGATATCTCTCTGTCAGTGAATCAAGAGGGTGTAAAGCGGCATAAACACAGCAGTGAAAAGCAGCTAAACCCCATTATAAACATAAATTAATTTAAAAAAATACATAAAACAAAGACAGTGAAAGTGAGAGAAATTCTTACAAAATCCATTCAGGGGCTCTGATGCAACCTGGATGGACCATATCTAGACCCACAGCTGGATGAGACATAAGGCTGGACACTCTTGGGGCTGAGAGCATTGGTGAGGTGGGGTGAGCAAACGCAGAGCCTTTAAAGTCATAATGCGTGGTACCCATCCCATGGGTCCCAAATCTCCAGGTTCAAGGGCATCTTCCTCCATCGAAAACATGCATGGGAAACCCAGAAGACGGTACACCGTGTGATAGGGAAAGGTTTCTAAAACGCACCTCATTTCTCCTGTCCTTGTGCTCGGGTTCGCCATTCCAGCCGCTTTTACTAACCATCTCCCTACTTGGAGAATCAGCACCGTTAACCTCCTGTTTCGTACAGGTTGCACTTTGTCCTGAGGATGAACGGGAAGAGGGGGAACCAATGAGAGACTAGCTCTAGGTGTTGGGACAGGCACAGGTCACTCTAGTTTCCCATCAGGAAGAAGAATGAACCACAGGCTCGGCCTGCCCCCCGGAACCAGAAGAGGGCCTGAAGCAATCCTGCGCTTTTGCGGCCAGCTCCCAAAAAAGCGAGTTGAAAAATGGAGCTCAGGGGCACTGCAATTCACAAACCTGCAGAGTTATAAATGAGAACTCTCGTCCACAAATATACTGAGGGAAGGCAACGAAGAGGATTTGAAAGCAAGGCAGAATTGCAGGAAACAGACTTCAAGAGGTAGATTCGACTCGCCTTTAAGCACATGAAAAGCGGCAAAGCGTTGACAATGATGCCCTTGGCCAAAAAGGGCCTATGCGTTTTTTCCTGAATATATTCAGGAAAAAACGCATACGCACTTTTTGGCCAACCAAGCAAGCCGGAAGTGCAAATCAGCGCTACAAAGAAGTCTCGCTTGCCATCGGTCAAAAGGGCCGTGCTGAAAAAACTGTAAAAAGCAGAAATGCAGGACAGGCCTTGGAGACACGGGAGCCTTGCTACGCTGGTGGGCGGCATGTAAATTGCCAACAGCCACTCTGGAGAAGTGTACGGTGTGTCCTGAAACGTGTAATAAACACAGCTTACAGAACATAGGGCACTTCCACTCATGGGCGTATAAATCGGGAAAACTACAAATCAACAAGACACAAGCACCCCAAAATTTAGGGCTGCTCTGTTTCCAAGAACCTCCACTTCGGTACACCTTAAATATCCCGGGCAAGAGCAAAATGGATAAAGAAGTTGTGGTACTGATGCACAATGGACTATCACTCAGCCATGAAGTCAATGTCATAAGGCTAGTAGCAGCATGATGAGTGGATTTAGGTACGATGACTCTAAGTGAAATAAGTCACACAGAAAAAGACACTTATCCTACGATATCACTTATAGAGGGAATGTACAAATCGCTACACTTGAACTGAATTACAAAACAGAACAGAGTCACACATTTAGAAAACACACTATGGCTGCTTAACGGGACAGGCGAGGTGGGGTGATGCATAAAACAAGGGTTTGAAATTAGCTCAGATACCAGTCCAGAAGCCAAATATGTAATAGACGAGGCCTACTCCCTGCTCAGTTAACTGGACTCAACACCCCCTATTCACCGCCCAAGAATATATCTGACTAGTAAGAGTCTTAAAACCTATGTATTGATATCTCTCTGTCAGTGAATCAAGAGGGTGTAAAGCGGCATAAACACAGCAGTGAAAAGCAGCTAAACTCCATTATAAAAAATAAATTATTTTAAAAAAAAACCTATAAAACAAAGACAGTGAAAGAGAGAGAAGTTCTTACAAAATCCGTTCAGGGGCTCTGATGCCACCTGGATGGACCATATCTAGACCCACAGCTGGATGAGACATAAGGCTGGACACTCTTGGGGCTGAGAGCATTGGTGAGGTGGGGTGAGCAAACGCAGAGCCTTTAAAGTCATAATGCGTGGTACCCATCCCATGGGTCCCAAATCTCCAGGTTCAAGGGCATCTTCCTCCATCGAAAACATGCACGGGAAACCCAGAAGATGGTACACCGTGTGAGAGGGAAAGGTTTCTAAAACGCACCTCATTTCTCCTGTCCTTGTGCTCGGGTTCGCCATTCCAGCCGCTTTTACTAACAATCTCCCTACTTGGAGAATCAGCACCGTTAACCTCCTGTTTTGTACAGGTTGCAATTTGTCCTGAGGATGAACGGGAAGAGGGGGAACCAATGAGAGACTAGCCCTAGATGTTGGGACAGGCACAGGTCACTCTATTTTCCCATCAGGAAGAAGAATGAACCACAGGCTCAGCCTGCCCCCCGGAACCAGAAGAGGGCCTGAAGCAATCCTGCGCTTTTGCGGCCAGCTCCCAAAAAAGCGAGTTGAAAAATGGAGCTCAGGGGCACTGCAATTCACAAACCTGCAGAGTTATAAATGAGAACTCTCGTCCACAAATATACTGAGGGAAGGCAACGAAGAGGATTTGAAAGCAAGGCAGAATTGCAGGAAACAGACTTCAAGAGGTAGATTCGACTCGCCTTTAAAGCACATGAAAAGCGGCAAAGCGTTGACAATGATGCCCTTGGCCAAAAAGGGCGTATGCCTTTTTTCCTGAATATATTCAGGAAAAAACGCATACGCCCTTTTTGGCCAACCAAGCAACCGGAAGTGCAAATCAGCGCTACAAAGAAGTCTCGCTTGCCATCGGTCAAAAGGGCCGTGCTGAAAAAACTGTAAAAAGCAGAAATGCAGGACAGGCCTTGGAGACACGGGAGCCTTGCTACGCTGGTGGGCGGCATGTAAATTGCCAACAGCCACTCTGGAGAAGTGTACGGTGTGTCCTGAAACGTGTAATAAACACAGCTTACAGAGCATAGGGCACTTCCACTCATGGGCGTATAAATCGGGAAAACTACAAATCAACAAGACACAAGCACCCCAAAATTTAGGGCTGCTCTGTTTCCAAGAACCTCCACTTCGGTACACCTTAAATATCCCAGGCAAGAGCAAAATGGATAAAGAAGTTGTGGTACTGATGCACAATGGAATATCACTCAGCCATGAAGTCAATGTCATAAGGCTAGTAGCAGCATGATGAGTGGATTTAGGTACGATGACTCTAAGTGAAATAAGTCACACAGAAAAAGACACTTATCCTACGATATCACTTATAGAGGGAATGTACAAATCGCTACACTTGAACTGAATTACAAAACAGAACAGAGTCACACATTTAGAAAACACACTATGGCTGCTTAACGGGACAGGCGAGGTGGGGTGATGCATAAAACAAGGGTTTGAAATTAGCTCAGATACCATTCCAGAAGCCAAATATGGAAGAGACAAGACCTACTCCCTGCTCAGTGAACTGGACTCAACACCCCTTATTCACCGCCCAACAATATATCTGACTAGTAAGAGTCTTAAAACCTATGTGTTGATATCTCTCTGTCAGTGAATCAAGAGGGTGTAAAGCAGCATAAACACAGCAGTGAAAAGCAGCTAAACCCCATTATAAAAATAAATTACTTACAAAAAACCCCATAAAACAAAGACAGTGAAAGTGAGAGAAATTCTTACAAAATCCATTCAGGGGCTCTGATGCAACCTGGATGGACCATATCTAGACCCACAGCTGGATGAGACATAAGGCTGGACACTCTTGGGGCTGAGAGCATTGGTGAGGTGGGGTGAGCAAACGCAGAGCCTTTAAAGTCATAATGCGTGGTACCCATCCCATGGGTCCCAAATCTCCAGGTTCAAGGGCATCTTCCTCCATCGAAAACATGCATGGGAAACCCAGAAGACGGTACACCGTGTGATAGGGAAAGGTTTCTAAAACGCACCTCATTTCTCCTGTCCTTGTGCTCGGGTTCGCCATTCCAGCCGCTTTTACTAACAATCTCCCTACTTGGAGAATCAGCACCGTTAACCTCCTGTTTCGTACAGGTTGCAATTTGTCCTGAGGATGAACGGGAAGAGGGGGAACCAATGAGAGACTAGCTCTAGGTGTTGGGACAGGCACAGGTCACTCTAGTTTCCCATCAGGAAGAAGAATGAACCACAGGCTCGGCCTGCCCCCCGGAACCAGAAGAGGGCCTGAAGCAATCCTGCGCTTTTGCGGCCAGCTCCCAAAAAAGCGAGTTGAAAAATGGAGCTCAGGGGCACTGCAATTCACAAAACTGCAGAGTTATAAATGAGAACTCTCGTCCACAAATATACTGAGGGAAGGCAACGAAGAGGATTTGAAAGCAAGGCAGAATTGCAGGAAACAGACTTCAGGAGGTAGATTCGACTCGCCTTTAAAGCACATGAAAAGCGGCAAAGCGTTGACAATGATGCCCTTGGCCAAAAAGGGCGTATGCGTTTTTTCCTGAATATATTCAGGAAAAAACGCATACGCCCTTTTTGGCCAAGCAAGCAAGCCGGAAGTGCAAATCAGCGCTACAAAGAAGTCTCGCTTGCCATCGGTCAAAAGGGCCATGCTGAAAAAAGTGTAAAAACCAGAAATGCAGGACAGGCCATGGAGACACGGGAGCCTTGCTACGCTGGTGGGCGGGATGTAAATTGCCAACAGCCACTCTGGAGAAGTGTACGGTGTGTCCTGAAACATGTAATAAACACAGCTTAGAGAGCATAGGGCACTTCCACTCATGGGCGTATAAATCGGGAAAACTACAAATCAACAAGACACAGGCACCCCAAAGTTTAGGGCTGCTCTGTTTCCAAGAACCTCCATTTCGGTACACTTTAAATATTCCAGGCAAGAGCAAAATGGTTAAAGAAGTTGTGGTACTGATGCATAATGGAATATCACTCAACCATGAAGTCAATATCATAAGGCTGGTAGCAGCATGATGAGTGGATTTAGGTACGATGACTCTAAGTGAAATAAGTCACACAGAAAAAGACACTTATCCTACGATATCACTTAAAGAGGGAATGTAAAAATCGCTACACTTGAACTGAATTACAAAACAGAACAGTGTCACACATTTACAAAACACAGTATGGCTGCTTAACGGGAAAGGCGAGGTGGGGTGATGCATAAAATGGGTTTGAAATTAGCTCACATTCGGTTCCAGAAGCCAAATATGTAAGAGACAAGACCTACTCCCTGCTCAGTGAACTGGACTCAACACCCCGTATTCACCGCCCAAGAATATATCTGACTAGAAAGAGTCTTAAAACCTATGTATTGATATCTCTCTGTCAGTGAATCAAGAGGGTGTAAAGCGGCATAAACACAGCAGTGAAAAGCAGCTAAACCCCATTATAAACATAAATTAATTTAAAAAAATACATAAAACAAAGACAGTGAAAGTGAGAGAAATTCTTACAAAATCCATTCAGGGGCTCTGATGCAACCTGGATGGACCATATCTAGACCCACAGGTGGATGAGACATAAGGCTGGACACTCTTGGGGCTGAGAGCATTGGTGAGGTGGGGTGAGCAAACGCAGAGCTTTAAAGTCATAATGCGTGGTACCCATCCCATGGGTCCCAAATCTCCAGGTTCAAGGGCATCTTCCTCCATCGAAAACATGCATGGGAAACCCAGAAGACGGTACACCGTGTGATAGGGAAAGGTTTCTAAAACGCACCTCATTTCTCCTGTCCTTGTGCTCGGGTTCGCCATTCCAGCCGCTTTTACTAACAATCTCCCTACTTGGAGAATCAGCACCGTTAACCTCCTGTTTCGTAAAGGTTGCACTTTGTCCTGAGGATGAACGGGAAGAGGGGGAACCAATGAGAGACTAGCTCTAGGTGTTGGGACAGGCACAGGTCACTCTAGTTTCCCATCAGGAAGAAGAATGAACCACAGGCTCGGCCTGCCCCCCGGAACCAGAAGAGGGCCTGAAGCAACCCTGCGCTTTTGCGGCCAGCTCCCAAAAAAGCGAATTGAAAAATGGAGCTCAGGGGCACTGCAATTCACAAACCTGCAGAGTTATAAATGAGAACTCTCGTCCACAAATATACTGAGGGAAGGCAACGAAGAGGATTTGAAAGCAAGGCAGAATTGCAGGAAACAGACTTCAAGAGGTAGATTCGACTCGCCTTTAAGCACATGAAAAGCGGCAAAGCGTTGACAATGATGCCCTTAGCCAAAAAGGGCCTATGCGTTTTTTCCTGAATATATTCAGGAAAAAACGCATACGCACTTTTTGGCCAACCAAGCAAGCCGGAAGTGCAAATCAGCGCTACAAAGAAGTCTCGCTTGCCATCGGTCAAAAGGGCCATGCTGAAAAAAGTGTAAAAACCAGAAATGCAGGACAGGCCAAGGAGACACGGGAGTCTTGCTACGCTGGTGGGCGGGATGTAAATTGCCAACAGCCACTCTGGAGAAGTGTACGGTGTGTCCTGAAACATGTACTAAACACAGCTTAGAGAGCATAGGGCACTTCCACTCATGGGCGTATAAATCGGGAAAATTACAAATCAACAAGACACAGGCATCACAAAGTTTAGGGCTGCTCTGTTTCCAAGAACCTCCACTGCGGTACACCTTAAATATCCCAGGCAAGAGCAAAATGGATAAAGAAGTTGTCATACTTATGCACAATGGAATATCACTCAGCCATGTAGTCAATGTCATAAGGCTAGTAGCAGCATGATGAGTGGATTTAGGTACGAAGACTCTAAGTGAAATAAGTCACACAGAAAAAGACACTTATCCTACGATATCACATACAGAGGGAATGTAAAAATGGCTACACTTGAACTGAATTACAAAACAGAACAGAGTCACACGTTTAGAAAACACACTATGGCTGCTTAACGGGAAAGGCGAGGTGGGGTGATGCATAAAACAAGGGTTTGAAATTAGCTCAGATACCAGTCCAGAAGCCAAATATGTAATAGACGAGGCCTACTCCCTGCTCAGTGAACTGGACTCAACACCCCCTATTCACCGCCCAAGAATATATCTGACTAGTAAGAGTCTTAAAACCTATGTATTGATATCTCTCTGTCAGTGAATCAAGAGGGTGTAAAGCGGCATAAACACAGCAGTGAAAAGCAGCTAAACTCCATTATAAAAAATAAATTATTTTAAAAAAAAACCTATAAAACAAAGACAGTGAAAGAGAGAGAAGTTCTTACAAAATCCGTTCAGGGGCTCTGATGCCACCTGGATGGACCATATCTAGACCCACAGCTGGATGAGACATAAGGCTGGACACTCTTGGGGCTGAGAGCATTGGTGAGGTGGGGTGAGCAAACGCAGAGCCTTTAAAGTCATAATGCGTGGTACCCATCCCATGGGTCCCAAATCTCCAGGTTCAAGGGCATCTTCCTCCATCGAAAACATGCACGGGAAACCCAGAAGATGGTACACCGTGTGAGAGGGAAAGGTTTCTAAAACGCACCTCATTTCTCCTGTCCTTGTGCTCGGGTTCGCCATTCCAGCCGCTTTTACTAACAATCTCCCTACTTGGAGAATCAGCACCGTTAACCTCCTGTTTCGTACAGGTTGCAATTTGTCCTGAGGATGAACGGGAAGAGGGGGAACCAATGAGAGACTAGCTCTAGATGTTGGGACAGGCACAGGTCACTCTATTTTCCCATCAGGAAGAAGAATGAACCACAGGCTTTTGCGGCCAGCTCCCAATAAAGCGAGTTGAAAAATGGAGCTCAGGGGCACTGCAATTCACAAACCTGCAGAGTTATAAATGAGAACTCTCGTCCACAAATATACTGAGGGAAGGCAACGAAGAGGATTTGAAAGCAAGGCAGAATTGCAGGAAACAGACTTCAAGAGGTAGATTCGACTCGCCTTTAAAGCACATGAAAAGCGGCAAAGCGTTGACAATGATGCCCTTGGCCAAAAAGGGCGTATGCCTTTTTTCCTGAATATATTCAGGAAAAAACGCATACGCCCTTTTTGGCCAACCAAGCAACCGGAAGTGCAAATCAGCGCTACAAAGAAGTCTCGCTTGCCATCGGTCAAAAGGGCCGTGCTGAAAAAACTGTAAAAAGCAGAAATGCAGGACAGGCCTTGGAGACACGGGAGCCTTGCTACGCTGGTGGGCGGCATGTAAATTGCCAACAGCCACTCTGGAGAAGTGTACGGTGTGTCCTGAAACGTGTAATAAACACAGCTTACAGAGCATAGGGCACTTCCACTCATGGGCGTATAAATCGGGAAAACTACAAATCAACAAGACACAAGCACCCCAAAATTTAGGGCTGCTCTGTTTCCAAGAACCTCCACTTCGGTACACCTTAAATATCCCAGGCAAGAGCAAAATGGATAAAGAAGTTGTGGTACTGATGCACAATGGAATATCACTCAGCCATGAAGTCAATGTCATAAGGCTAGTAGCAGCATGATGAGTGGATTTAGGTACGATGACTCTAAGTGAAATAAGTCACACAGAAAAAGACACTTATCCTACGATATCACTTATAGAGGGAATGTACAAATCGCTACACTTGAACTGGATTACAAAACAGAACAGAGTCACACATTTAGAAAACACACTATGGCTGCTTAACGGGAAAGGCGAGGTGGGGTGATGCATAAAACAAGGGTTTGAAATTAGCTCAGATACCATTCCAGAAGCCAAATATGGAAGAGACAAGACCTACTCACTGCTCAGTGAACTGGACTCAACACCCCCTATTCACCGCCCAACAATATATCTGACTAGTAAGAGTCTTAAAACCTATGTGTTGATATCTCTCTGTCAGTGAATCAAGAGGGTGTAAAGCAGCATAAACACAGCAGTGAAAAGCAGCTAAACCCCATTATAAAAATAAATTACTTAAAAAAACCCATAAAACAAAGACAGTGAAACAGAGAGAAATTCTTACCAAATCCATTCAGGGGCTCTGATGCCACCTGGATGGACCATATCTAGACCAACAGCTGGATGAGACATAAGGCTGGACACTCTTGGGGCTGAGAGCATTGGTGAGGTTGGGTGAGCAAACGCAGACCCTTTAAAGTCATACTGCGTGGTACCCATCCCATGGGTCCCAAATCTCCAGGTTCAAGGGCATCTTCCTCCATTGAAAACATGCACGGGAAACCCAGAAGATGGTACACCGTGTGATCGGGAAAGGTTTCTAAAACGCACCTCATTTATCCTGTCCTTGTGCTCGGGTTCGCCATTCCAGCCGCTTTTACTAACAATCTCCCTACTTGGAGAATCAGCACCGTTAACCTCCTGTTTCGTACAGGTTGCAATTTGTCCTGAGGATGAACGGGAAGAGGGGGAACCAATGAGACACTAGCTCTAGGTGTTGGGACAGGCACAGGTCACTCTATTTTCCCATCAGGAAGAAGAATGAACCACAGGCTCGGCCTGCCCCCCGGAACCAGAAGAGGGCCTGAAGCAATCCTGCGCTTTTGCGGCCAGCTCCCAATAAAGCGAGTTGAAAAATGGAGCTCAGGGGCACTGCAATTCACAAACCTGCAGAGTTATAAATGAGAACTCTCGTCCACAAATATACTGAGGGAAGGCAACGAAGAGGATTTGAAAGCAAGGCAGAATTGCAGGAAACAGACTTCAGGAGGTAGATTCGACTCGTCTTTAAAGCACATGAAAAGCGGCAAAGCGTTGACAATGATGCCCTTGGCCAAAAAGGGCCTATGCGTTTTTTCCTGAATATATTCAGGAAAAAACGCATAGGCCCTTTTTGGCCAACCAAGCAAGCCGGAAGTGCAAATCAGCGCTACAAAGAAGTCTCGCTTGCCATCGGTCAAAAGGGCCATGCTGAAAAAAGTGTAAAAACCAGAAATGCAGGACAGGCCAAGGAGACACGGGAGTCTTGCTACGCTGGTGGGCGGGATGTAAATTGCCAACAGCCACTCTGGAGAAGTGTACGGTGTGTCCTGAAACATGTACTAAACACAGCTTAGAGAGCATAGGGCACTTCCACTCATGGGCGTATAAATCGGGAAAACTAAAAATCAACAAGACACAGGCATCCCAAAGTTTAGGGCTGCTCTGTTTCCAAGAACCTCCACTGCGGTACACTTTAAATATCCCAGGCAAGAGCAAAATGGATAAAGAAGTTGTCATACTTATGCACAATGGAATATCACTCAGCCATGTAGTCAATGTCATAAGGCTAGTAGCAGCAGGATGAGTGGATTTAGGTACGAAGACTCTAAGTGAAATAAGTCACACAGAAAAAGACACTTATCCTACGATATCACATACAGAGGGAATGTAAAAATGGCTACACTTGAACTGAATTACAAAACAGAACAGAGTCACACGTTTAGAAAACACACTATGGCTGCTTAACGGGAAAGGCGAGGTGGGGTGATGCATAAAACAAGGGTTTGAAATTAGCTCAGATACCGTTCCAGAAGCCAAATATGTAATAGACAAGACGTACTCCCTGCTCAGTGAACTGGACTCAACACCCCTATTCACCGCCCAAGAATATATCTGACTAGTAAGAGTCTTAAAACCTATGTATTGATATCTCTCTGTCAGTGAATCAAGAGGGTGTAAAGCGGCATAAACACAGCAGTGAAAAGCAGCTAAACCCCATTATAAAACTAAATTACTTTAAAAAAAACCATAAAACAAAGACAGTGAAAGAGAGAGAAATTCTTACAAAATCCGTTCAGGGGCTCTGATGCCACCTGGATGGTCCATATCTAGACCCACAGCTGGATGAGACATAAGGCTGGACACTCTTGGGGCTGAGAGCATTGGTGAGGTTGGGTGAGCAAACGCAGACCCTTTAAAGTCATACTGCGTGGTACCCATCCCATGGGTCCCAAATCTCCAGGATCAAGGGCATCCTCCTCCATCGAAAACATGCATGGGAAACCCAGAAGATGGTAGACCGTGTGATAGGGAAAGGTTTCTAAAACGCACCTCATTTCTCCTGTCCTTGTTCTCGGGTTCCTCATTCCAGCCGCTTTTACTAACAATCTCCCTACGTGGAGAATCAGCTCCGTTAACCTCCTGTTTCGTACAGGTTGCAATTTGTCCTGAGGATGAACGGGAAGAGGGGGAACCAATGAGAGACTAGCTCTAGGTGTTGGGACAGGCACAGGTCACTCTATTTTCCCATCAGGAAGAAGAATGAACCACAGGCTCGGCCTGCCCCCCGGAACCAGAAGAGGGCCTGAAGCAATCCTCCGCTTTTGCGGCCAGCTCCCAAAAAAGTGAGTTGAAAAATGGAGCTCAGGGGCACTGCAATTCACAAACCTGCAGAGTTATAAATGAGAACTCTCGTCCACAAATATACTGAGGGAAGGCAACGAAGAGGATTTGAAAGCAAGGCAGAATTGCAGGAAACAGACGTCAGGAGGTAGATTCGACTCGCCTTTAAAGCACATGAAAAGCGGCAAAGGGTTGACAATGATGCCCTTGGCCAAAAAGGGCGTATGCGTTTTTTCCTGAATATATTCAGGAAAAAAAACATACGCCCTTTTTGGCCAACCAAGCAAGCCGGAAGTGCAAATCAGCGCTACAAAGAAGTCTCGCTTGCCATCGGTCAAAAGGGCCATGCTGAAAAAAGTGTAAAAACCAGAAATGCAGGACAGGCCATGGAGACACGGGAGCCTTGCTACGCTGGTGGGCGGGATGTAAATTGCCAACAGCCACTCTGGAGAAGTGTACGGTGTGTCCTGAAACGTGTAATAAACACAGCTTAGAGAGCATAGGGCACTTCCACTCATGGGCGTATAAATCGGGAAAACTACAAATCAACAAGACACAGGCACCCCAAAGTTTAGGGCTGCTCTGTTTCCAAGAACCTCCACTTCCGTACACCTTAAATATCCCAGGCAAGAGCAAAATGGGTAAAGAAGTTGTGGTACAGATGCACAATGGAATATCACTCAGCCATGAAGTCAATGTCATAAGGCTAGTAGCAGCATGATGAGTGGATTTAGGTACGATGACTCTAAGTGAAATAAGTCACACAGAAAAAGACACTTATCCTACGATATCACTTATAGAGGGAATGTACAAATCGCTACACTTGAACTGAATTACAAAACAGAACAGAGTCACACATTTAGAAAACACACTATGGCTGCTTAACGGGAAAGGCGAGGTGGGGTGATGCATAAAACAAGGGTTTGAAATTAGCTCAGATACCGTTCCAGAAGCCAAATATGGAAGAGACAAGACCTACTCCCTGCTCAGTGAACTGGACTCAACACCCCCTATTCACCGCCCAAGAATATATGTGACTAGTAAGAGTCTTAAAACCTATGTGTTGATATCTCTCTGTCAGTGAATCAAGAGGGTGTAAAGCAGCATAAACACAGCAGTGAAAAGCAGCTAAACCCCATTATAAAAATAAATTACTTAAAAAAACCCAAAAAACAAAGACAGTGAAAGAGAGAGAAATTCTTACCAAATCCATTCAGGGGCTCTGATGCCACCTGGATGGACCATATCTAGACCAATAGCTGGATGAGACATAAGGCTGGAAACTCTTGGGGCTGAGAGCATTGGTGAGGTTGGGGGAGCAAACGCAGACCCTTTAAAGTCATACTGCGTGGTACCCATCCCATGGGTCCCAAATCTCCAGGTTCAAGGGCATCTTCCTCCATCGAAAACATGCATGGGAAACCCAGAAGATGGTACACCATGTGATCGGGAAAGGTTTCTAAAACGCACCTCATTTCTCCTGTCCTTGTGCTTGGGTTCGCCATTCCAGCCGCTTTTACTAACAATCTCCCTACTTGGAGAATCAGCACCGTTAACCTCCTGTTACGTACAGGTTGCAATTTTTCCTGAGGATGAACGGAAAGAGGGGGAACCAATGAGAGACTAGCTCTAGGTGTTGGGACAGGCACACGTCACTCTATTTTCCCATTAGGAAGAAGAATGAACCACAGGCTCGGCCTGCCCCCCGGAACCAGAAGAGGGCCTGAAGCAATCCTGCGCTTTTGCGGCCAGCTCCCAAAAAAGCGAGTTCAAAAATGGAGCTCAGGGGCACTGCAATTCACAAACCTGCAGAGTTATAAATGAGAACTCTCGTCCACAAATATACTGAGGGAAGGCAACGAAGAGGATTTGAAAGCAAGGCAGAATTGCAGGAAACAGACGTCAGGAGGTAGATTCGACTCGCCATTAAAGCACATGAAAAGCGGCAAAGCGTTGACAATGATTCCCTTGGCCAAAAAGGGCGTAGGCGTTTTTTCCTGAATATATTCAGGAAAAAAAACATACGCCATTTTTGGCCAACCAAGCAAGCCGGAAGTGCAAATCAGCGCTACAAAGAAGTCTCGCTTCCCATTGGTCAAAAGGGCCATGCTGAAAAAAGTGTAAAAACCAGAAATGCAAGACAGGCCATGGAGACACGGGAGCCTTGCTACGCTGGTGGGCGGGATGTATATTGCCAACAGCCACTCTGGAGAAGTGTACGGTGTGTCCTGAAACGTGTAATAAACACAGCTTAGAGAGCATAGGGCACTTCCACTCATGGGCGTATAAATCGGGAAAACTACAAATCAACAAGACACAGGCACCCCAAAGTTTAGGGCTGCTCTGTTTCCAAGAACCTCCACTTCGGTACACCTTAAATATCCCAGGCAAGAGCAAAATGGATAAAGAATTTGTGGTACTGATGCACAATGGAATATCACTCAGCCATGAAGTCAATGTCATAAGGCTAGTAGCAGCATGATGAGTGGATTTAGGTACGATGACTCTAAGTGAAATAAGTCACACAGAAAAAGACACTTATCCTACCATATCACTTATAGAGGGAATGTACAAATCGCTACACTTGAACTGAATTACAAAACAGAACAGAGTCACACATTTAGAAAACACACTATGGCTGCTTAACGGGAAAGGCGAGGTGGGGTGATGCATAAAACAAGGGTTTGAAATTAGCTCAAATACCGTTACAGAAGCCAAATATGGAAGAGACAAGACCTACTCCCTGCTCAGTGAACTGGACTCAACACCCCCTATTCACCGCCCAAGAATATATGTGACTAGTAAGAGTCTTAAAACCTATGTGTTGATATCTCTCTGTCAGTGAATCAAGAGGGTGTAAAGCAGCATAAACACAGCAGTGAAAAGCAGCTAAACCCCATGATAAAAATAAATTACTAAAAAAAACCCATAAAACAAAGACAGTGAAAGAGAGAGAAATTCTTACCAAATCCATTCAGGGGCTCTGATGCCACCTGGATGGACCATATCTACACCCACAGCTGGATGAGACATAAGGCTGGACACTCTTGGGGCTGAGAGCATTGGTGAGGTTGGGTGAGCAAACGCAGACCCTTTAAAGTCATACTGCGTGGTACCCATCCCATGGGTCCCAAATCTCCAGGATCAAGGGCATCCTCCTCCATCGAAAACATGCATGGGAAACCCAGAAAATTGTACACCGTGTGATAGGGAAAGGTTTCTAAAACGCACCTCATTTCTCCTGTCCTTGTGCTCGGGTTCGCCATTCCAGCCTCTTTTACTAACAATCTCCCTACTTGGAGAATCAGCACCATTAACCTCCTGTTTCGTACAGGTTGCAATTTGTCCTGAGGATGAACGGGAAGAGGGGGAACCAATGAGAGACTAGCTCTAGGTGTTGGGACAGGCACAGGTCACTCTATTTTCCCATCAGGAAGAAGAATGAACCACAGGCTCAGCCTGCCCCCCGGAACAAGAAGAGGGCCTGAAGCAATCCTGCGCTTTTGCGGCCAGCTCCCAAAAAAGCGAGTTGAAAAATGGAGCTCAGGGGCACTGCAATTCACAAAACTGCAGAGTTATAAATGAGAACTCTCGTCCACAAATATACTGAGGGAAGGCAACGAAGAGGATTTGAAAGCAAGGCAGAATTTCAGGAAACAGACTTCAAGAGGTAGATTCGACTCGCCTTTAAAGCACATGAAAAGCGGCAAAGCGTTGACAATGATGCCCTTGGCCAAAAAGGGCGTATGCGTTTTTTCCTGAATATATTCAGGAAAAAACGCATACGCCGTTTTTGGCCAACCAAGCAAGCCGGAAGTGCAAATCAGCGCTACAAAGAAGTCTCGCTTGCCATCGGTCAAAAGGGCCATGCTGAAAAAAGTGTAAAAACCAGAAATGCAGGACAGGCCATGGAGACACGGGAGCCTTGCTACGCTGGTGGGCGGCATGTAAATTGCCAACAGCCACTCTGGAGAAGTGTACGGTGTGTCCTGAAACATGTAATAAACACAGCTTACAGAGCATAGGGCACTTCCACTCATGGGCGTATAAATCGGGAAAACTAAAAATCAACAAGACACAGGCACCCCAAAGTTTAGGGCTGCTCTGTTTCCAAGAACCTTCACTTCGGTACACCTTAAATATCCAGGGCAAGAGCAAAATGGATAAAGAAGTTGTGGTACAGATGCACAATGGAATATCACTCAGACATGAAGTCAATGTCATAAGGCTAGTAGCAGCATGATGAGTGGATTTAGGTACGATGACTCTAAGTGAAATAAGTCACACAGAAAAGGACACTTATCCTACGATACCACTTATAGAGGGATTGTAAAAATCGCTACACTTGAACTGAATTACAAAACAGAACAGAGTCACACATTTAGAAAACACACTATGGCTGCTTAACGGGAAAGGCGAGGTGGGGTGATGCATAAAACAAGGGTTGGAAATTAGCTCAGATACCGTTCCAGAAGCCAAATATGGAAGAGACAAGACCTACTCCCTGCTCAGTGAACTGGACTCAACACCCCCTATTCACAGCCCAAGAATATATGTGACTAGTAAGAGTCTTAAAACCTATGTGTTGATATCTCTCTATCAGTGAATCAAGAGGGTGTAAAGCAGCATAAACACAGCAGTGAAAAGCAGCTAAACCCCATTATAAAAATAAATTACTTAAAAAAACCCATAAAACAAAGACAGTGAAACAGAGAGAAATTCTTACCAAATCCATTCAGGGGCTCTGATGCCACCTGGATGGACCATATCTAGACCAACAGCTGGATGAGACATAAGGCTGGACACTCTTGGGGCTGAGAGCATTGGTGAGGTTGGGTGAGCAAACGCAGACCCTTTAAAGTCATACTGCGTGGTACCCATCCCATGGGTCCCAAATCTCCAGGTTCAAGGGCATCTTCCTCCATTGAAAACATGCACGGGAAACCCAGAAGATGGTACACCGTGTGATCGGGAAAGGTTTCTAAAACGCACCTCATTTATCCTGTCCTTGTGCTCGGGTTCGCCATTCCAGCCGCTTTTACTAACAATCTCCCTACTTGGAGAATCAGCACCGTTAACCTCCTGTTTCGTACAGGTTGCAATTTGTCCTGAGGATGAACGGGAAGAGGGGGAACCAATGAGACACTAGCTCTAGGTGTTGGGACAGGCACAGGTCACTCTATTTTCCCATCAGGAAGAAGAATGAACCACAGGCTCGGCCTGCCCCCCGGAACCAGAAGAGGGCCTGAAGCAATCCTGCGCTTTTGCGGCCAGCTCCCAATAAAGCGAGTTGAAAAATGGAGCTCAGGGGCACTGCAATTCACAAACCTGCAGAGTTATAAATGAGAACTCTCGTCCACAAATATACTGAGGGAAGGCAACGAAGAGGATTTGAAAGCAAGGCAGAATTGCAGGAAACAGACTTCAGGAGGTAGATTCGACTCGTCTTTAAAGCACATGAAAAGCGGCAAAGCGTTGACAATGATGCCCTTGGCCAAAAAGGGCCTATGCGTTTTTTCCTGAATATATTCAGGAAAAAACGCATAGGCCCTTTTTGGCCAACCAAGCAAGCCGGAAGTGCAAATCAGCGCTACAAAGAAGTCTCGCTTGCCATCGGTCAAAAGGGCCATGCTGAAAAAAGTGTAAAAACCAGAAATGCAGGACAGGCCAAGGAGACACGGGAGTCTTGCTACGCTGGTGGGCGGGATGTAAATTGCCAACAGCCACTCTGGAGAAGTGTACGGTGTGTCCTGAAACATGTACTAAACACAGCTTAGAGAGCATAGGGCACTTCCACTCATGGGCGTATAAATCGGGAAAACTAAAAATCAACAAGACACAGGCATCCCAAAGTTTAGGGCTGCTCTGTTTCCAAGAACCTCCACTGCGGTACACTTTAAATATCCCAGGCAAGAGCAAAATGGATAAAGAAGTTGTCATACTTATGCACAATGGAATATCACTCAGCCATGTAGTCAATGTCATAAGGCTAGTAGCAGCAGGATGAGTGGATTTAGGTACGAAGACTCTAAGTGAAATAAGTCACACAGAAAAAGACACTTATCCTACGATATCACATACAGAGGGAATGTAAAAATGGCTACACTTGAACTGAATTACAAAACAGAACAGAGTCACACGTTTAGAAAACACACTATGGCTGCTTAACGGGAAAGGCGAGGTGGGGTGATGCATAAAACAAGGGTTTGAAATTAGCTCAGATACCGTTCCAGAAGCCAAATATGTAATAGACAAGACGTACTCCCTGCTCAGTGAACTGGACTCAACACCCCTATTCACCGCCCAAGAATATATCTGACTAGTAAGAGTCTTAAAACCTATGTATTGATATCTCTCTGTCAGTGAATCAAGAGGGTGTAAAGCGGCATAAACACAGCAGTGAAAAGCAGCTAAACCCCATTATAAAACTAAATTACTTTAAAAAAAACCATAAAACAAAGACAGTGAAAGAGAGAGAAATTCTTACAAAATCCGTTCAGGGGCTCTGATGCCACCTGGATGGTCCATATCTAGACCCACAGCTGGATGAGACATAAGGCTGGACACTCTTGGGGCTGAGAGCATTGGTGAGGTTGGGTGAGCAAACGCAGACCCTTTAAAGTCATACTGCGTGGTACCCATCCCATGGGTCCCAAATCTCCAGGATCAAGGGCATCCTCCTCCATCGAAAACATGCATGGGAAACCCAGAAGATGGTAGACCGTGTGATAGGGAAAGGTTTCTAAAACGCACCTCATTTCTCCTGTCCTTGTTCTCGGGTTCCTCATTCCAGCCGCTTTTACTAACAATCTCCCTACGTGGAGAATCAGCTCCGTTAACCTCCTGTTTCGTACAGGTTGCAATTTGTCCTGAGGATGAACGGGAAGAGGGGGAACCAATGAGAGACTAGCTCTAGGTGTTGGGACAGGCACAGGTCACTCTATTTTCCCATCAGGAAGAAGAATGAACCACAGGCTCGGCCTGCCCCCCGGAACCAGAAGAGGGCCTGAAGCAATCCTCCGCTTTTGCGGCCAGCTCCCAAAAAAGTGAGTTGAAAAATGGAGCTCAGGGGCACTGCAATTCACAAACCTGCAGAGTTATAAATGAGAACTCTCGTCCACAAATATACTGAGGGAAGGCAACGAAGAGGATTTGAAAGCAAGGCAGAATTGCAGGAAACAGACGTCAGGAGGTAGATTCGACTCGCCTTTAAAGCACATGAAAAGCGGCAAAGGGTTGACAATGATGCCCTTGGCCAAAAAGGGCGTATGCGTTTTTTCCTGAATATATTCAGGAAAAAAAACATACGCCCTTTTTGGCCAACCAAGCAAGCCGGAAGTGCAAATCAGCGCTACAAAGAAGTCTCGCTTGCCATCGGTCAAAAGGGCCATGCTGAAAAAAGTGTAAAAACCAGAAATGCAGGACAGGCCATGGAGACACGGGAGCCTTGCTACGCTGGTGGGCGGGATGTAAATTGCCAACAGCCACTCTGGAGAAGTGTACGGTGTGTCCTGAAACGTGTAATAAACACAGCTTAGAGAGCATAGGGCACTTCCACTCATGGGCGTATAAATCGGGAAAACTACAAATCAACAAGACACAGGCACCCCAAAGTTTAGGGCTGCTCTGTTTCCAAGAACCTCCACTTCCGTACACCTTAAATATCCCAGGCAAGAGCAAAATGGGTAAAGAAGTTGTGGTACAGATGCACAATGGAATATCACTCAGCCATGAAGTCAATGTCATAAGGCTAGTAGCAGCATGATGAGTGGATTTAGGTACGATGACTCTAAGTGAAATAAGTCACACAGAAAAAGACACTTATCCTACGATATCACTTATAGAGGGAATGTACAAATCGCTACACTTGAACTGAATTACAAAACAGAACAGAGTCACACATTTAGAAAACACACTATGGCTGCTTAACGGGAAAGGCGAGGTGGGGTGATGCATAAAACAAGGGTTTGAAATTAGCTCAGATACCGTTCCAGAAGCCAAATATGGAAGAGACAAGACCTACTCCCTGCTCAGTGAACTGGACTCAACACCCCCTATTCACCGCCCAAGAATATATGTGACTAGTAAGAGTCTTAAAACCTATGTGTTGATATCTCTCTGTCAGTGAATCAAGAGGGTGTAAAGCAGCATAAACACAGCAGTGAAAAGCAGCTAAACCCCATTATAAAAATAAATTACTTAAAAAAACCCAAAAAACAAAGACAGTGAAAGAGAGAGAAATTCTTACCAAATCCATTCAGGGGCTCTGATGCCACCTGGATGGACCATATCTAGACCAATAGCTGGATGAGACATAAGGCTGGAAACTCTTGGGGCTGAGAGCATTGGTGAGGTTGGGGGAGCAAACGCAGACCCTTTAAAGTCATACTGCGTGGTACCCATCCCATGGGTCCCAAATCTCCAGGTTCAAGGGCATCTTCCTCCATCGAAAACATGCATGGGAAACCCAGAAGATGGTACACCGTGTGATCGGGAAAGGTTTCTAAAACGCACCTCATTTCTCCTGTCCTTGTGCTTGGGTTCGCCATTCCAGCCGCTTTTACTAACAATCTCCCTACTTGGAGAATCAGCACCGTTAACCTCCTGTTACGTACAGGTTGCAATTTTTCCTGAGGATGAACGGAAAGAGGGGGAACCAATGAGAGACTAGCTCTAGGTGTTGGGACAGGCACAGGTCACTCTATTTTCCCATTAGGAAGAAGAATGAACCACAGGCTCGGCCTGCCCCCCGGAACCAGAAGAGGGCCTGAAGCAATCCTGCGCTTTTGCGGCCAGCTCCCAAAAAAGCGAGTTCAAAAATGGAGCTCAGGGGCACTGCAATTCACAAACCTGCAGAGTTATAAATGAGAACTCTCGTCCACAAATATACTGAGGGAAGGCAACGAAGAGGATTTGAAAGCAAGGCAGAATTGCAGGAAACAGACGTCAGGAGGTAGATTCGACTCGCCATTAAAGCACATGAAAAGCGGCAAAGCGTTGACAATGATTCCCTTGGCCAAAAAGGGCGTAGGCGTTTTTTCCTGAATATATTCAGGAAAAAAAACATACGCCATTTTTGGCCAACCAAGCAAGCCGGAAGTGCAAATCAGCGCTACAAAGAAGTCTCGCTTCCCATTGGTCAAAAGGGCCATGCTGAAAAAAGTGTAAAAACCAGAAATGCAAGACAGGCAATGGAGAAACGGGAGCCTTGCTACGCTGGTGGGCGGGATGTATATTGCCAACAGCCACTCTGGAGAAGTGTACGGTGTGTCCTGAAACGTGTAATAAACACAGCTTAGAGAGCATAGGGCACTTCCACTCATGGGCGTATAAATCGGGAAAACTACAAATCAACAAGACACAGGCATCCCAAAGTTTAGGGCTGCTCTGTTTCCAAGAACCTCCACTTCGGTACACCTTAAATATCCCAGGCAAGAGCAAAATGGGTAAAGAATTTGTGGTACTGATGCACAATGGAATATCACTCAGCCATGTAGTCAATGTCATAAGGCTAGTAGCAGCAGGATGAGTGGATTTAGGTACGAAGACTCTAAGTGAAATAAGTCACACAGAAAAAGACACTTATCCTACGATATCACATACAGAGGGAATGTAAAAATGGCTACACTTGAACTGAATTACAAAACAGAACAGAGTCACACGTTTAGAAAACACACTATGGCTGCTTAACGGGAAAGGCGAGGTGGGGTGATGCATAAAACAAGGGTTTGAAATTAGCTCAGATACCGTTCCAGAAGCCAAATATGTAATAGACAAGACGTACTCCCTGCTCAGTGAACTGGACTCAACACCCCTATTCACCGCCCAAGAATATATCTGACTAGTAAGAGTCTTAAAACCTATGTATTGATATCTCTCTGTCAGTGAATCAAGAGGGTGTAAAGCGGCATAAACACAGCAGTGAAAAGCAGCTAAACCCCATTATAAAACTAAATTACTTTAAAAAAAACCATAAAACAAAGACAGTGAAAGAGAGAGAAATTCTTACAAAATCCGTTCAGGGGCTCTGATGCCACCTGGATGGTCCATATCTAGACCCACAGCTGGATGAGACATAAGGCTGGACACTCTTGGGGCTGAGAGCATTGGTGAGGTTGGGTGAGCAAACGCAGACCCTTTAAAGTCATACTGCGTGGTACCCATCCCATGGGTCCCAAATCTCCAGGATCAAGGGCATCCTCCTCCATCGAAAACATGCATGGGAAACCCAGAAGATGGTAGACCGTGTGATAGGGAAAGGTTTCTAAAACGCACCTCATTTCTCCTGTCCTTGTTCTCGGGTTCCTCATTCCAGCCGCTTTTACTAACAATCTCCCTACGTGGAGAATCAGCTCCGTTAACCTCCTGTTTCGTACAGGTTGCAATTTGTCCTGAGGATGAACGGGAAGAGGGGGAACCAATGAGAGACTAGCTCTAGGTGTTGGGACAGGCACAGGTCACTCTATTTTCCCATCAGGAAGAAGAATGAACCACAGGCTCGGCCTGCCCCCCGGAACCAGAAGAGGGCCTGAAGCAATCCTCCGCTTTTGCGGCCAGCTCCCAAAAAAGTGAGTTGAAAAATGGAGCTCAGGGGCACTGCAATTCACAAACCTGCAGAGTTATAAATGAGAACTCTCGTCCACAAATATACTGAGGGAAGGCAACGAAGAGGATTTGAAAGCAAGGCAGAATTGCAGGAAACAGACGTCAGGAGGTAGATTCGACTCGCCTTTAAAGCACATGAAAAGCGGCAAAGGGTTGACAATGATGCCCTTGGCCAAAAAGGGCGTATGCGTTTTTTCCTGAATATATTCAGGAAAAAAAACATACGCCCTTTTTGGCCAACCAAGCAAGCCGGAAGTGCAAATCAGCGCTACAAAGAAGTCTCGCTTGCCATCGGTCAAAAGGGCCATGCTGAAAAAAGTGTAAAAACCAGAAATGCAGGACAGGCCATGGAGACACGGGAGCCTTGCTACGCTGGTGGGCGGGATGTAAATTGCCAACAGCCACTCTGGAGAAGTGTACGGTGTGTCCTGAAACGTGTAATAAACACAGCTTAGAGAGCATAGGGCACTTCCACTCATGGGCGTATAAATCGGGAAAACTACAAATCAACAAGACACAGGCACCCCAAAGTTTAGGGCTGCTCTGTTTCCAAGAACCTCCACTTCCGTACACCTTAAATATCCCAGGCAAGAGCAAAATGGGTAAAGAAGTTGTGGTACAGATGCACAATGGAATATCACTCAGCCATGAAGTCAATGTCATAAGGCTAGTAGCAGCATGATGAGTGGATTTAGGTACGATGACTCTAAGTGAAATAAGTCACACAGAAAAAGACACTTATCCTACGATATCACTTATAGAGGGAATGTACAAATCGCTACACTTGAACTGAATTACAAAACAGAACAGAGTCACACATTTAGAAAACACACTATGGCTGCTTAACGGGAAAGGCGAGGTGGGGTGATGCATAAAACAAGGGTTTGAAATTAGCTCAGATACCGTTCCAGAAGCCAAATATGGAAGAGACAAGACCTACTCCCTGCTCAGTGAACTGGACTCAACACCCCCTATTCACCGCCCAAGAATATATGTGACTAGTAAGAGTCTTAAAACCTATGTGTTGATATCTCTCTGTCAGTGAATCAAGAGGGTGTAAAGCAGCATAAACACAGCAGTGAAAAGCAGCTAAACCCCATTATAAAAATAAATTACTTAAAAAAACCCAAAAAACAAAGACAGTGAAAGAGAGAGAAATTCTTACCAAATCCATTCAGGGGCTCTGATGCCACCTGGATGGACCATATCTAGACCAATAGCTGGATGAGACATAAGGCTGGAAACTCTTGGGGCTGAGAGCATTGGTGAGGTTGGGGGAGCAAACGCAGACCCTTTAAAGTCATACTGCGTGGTACCCATCCCATGGGTCCCAAATCTCCAGGTTCAAGGGCATCTTCCTCCATCGAAAACATGCATGGGAAACCCAGAAGATGGTACACCGTGTGATCGGGAAAGGTTTCTAAAACGCACCTCATTTCTCCTGTCCTTGTGCTTGGGTTCGCCATTCCAGCCGCTTTTACTAACAATCTCCCTACTTGGAGAATCAGCACCGTTAACCTCCTGTTACGTACAGGTTGCAATTTTTCCTGAGGATGAACGGAAAGAGGGGGAACCAATGAGAGACTAGCTCTAGGTGTTGGGACAGGCACAGGTCACTCTATTTTCCCATTAGGAAGAAGAATGAACCACAGGCTCGGCCTGCCCCCCGGAACCAGAAGAGGGCCTGAAGCAATCCTGCGCTTTTGCGGCCAGCTCCCAAAAAAGCGAGTTGAAAAATGGAGCTCAGGGGCACTGCAATTCACAAACCTGCAGAGTTATAAATGAGAACTCTCGTCCACAAATATACTGAGGGAAGGCAACGAAGAGGATTTGAAAGCAAGGCAGAATTGCAGGAAACAGACGTCAGGAGGTAGATTCGACTCGCCATTAAAGCACATGAAAAGCGGCAAAGCGTTGACAATGATTCCCTTGGCCAAAAAGGGCGTAGGCGTTTTTTCCTGAATATATTCAGGAAAAAAAACATACGCCATTTTTGGCCAACCAAGCAAGCCGGAAGTGCAAATCAGCGCTACAAAGAAGTCTCGCTTCCCATTGGTCAAAAGGGCCATGCTGAAAAAAGTGTAAAAACCAGAAATGCAAGACAGGCCATGGAGACACGGGAGCCTTGCTACGCTGGTGGGCGGGATGTATATTGCCAACAGCCACTCTGGAGAAGTGTACGGTGTGTCCTGAAACGTGTAATAAACACAGCTTAGAGAGCATAGGGCACTTCCACTCATGGGCGTATAAATCGGGAAAACTACAAATCAACAAGACACAGGCACCCCAAAGTTTAGGGCTGCTCTGTTTCCAAGAACCTCCACTTCGGTACACCTTAAATATCCCAGGCAAGAGCAAAATGGATAAAGAATTTGTGGTACTGATGCACAATGGAATATCACTCAGCCATGAAGTCAATGTCATAAGGCTAGTAGCAGCATGATGAGTGGATTTAGGTACGATGACTCTAAGTGAAATAAGTCACACAGAAAAAGACACTTATCCTACCATATCACTTATAGAGGGAATGTACAAATCGCTACACTTGAACTGAATTACAAAACAGAACAGAGTCACACATTTAGAAAACACACTATGGCTGCTTAACGGGAAAGGCGAGGTGGGGTGATGCATAAAACAAGGGTTTGAAATTAGCTCAAATACCGTTACAGAAGCCAAATATGGAAGAGACAAGACCTACTCCCTGCTCAGTGAACTGGACTCAACACCCCCTATTCACCGCCCAAGAATATATGTGACTAGTAAGAGTCTTAAAACCTATGTGTTGATATCTCTCTGTCAGTGAATCAAGAGGGTGTAAAGCAGCATAAACACAGCAGTGAAAAGCAGCTAAACCCCATGATAAAAATAAATTACTAAAAAAAACCCATAAAACAAAGACAGTGAAAGAGAGAGAAATTCTTACCAAATCCATTCAGGGGCTCTGATGCCACCTGGATGGACCATATCTACACCCACAGCTGGATGAGACATAAGGCTGGAAACTCTTGGGGCTGAGAGCATTGGTGAGGTTGGGGGAGCAAACGCAGACCCTTTAAAGTCATACTGCGTGGTACCCATCCCATGGGTCCCAAATCTCCAGGTTCAAGGGCATCTTCCTCCATCGAAAACATGCATGGGAAACCCAGAAGATGGTACACCGTGTGATCGGGAAAGGTTTCTAAAACGCACCTCATTTCTCCTGTCCTTGTGCTTGGGTTCGCCATTCCAGCCGCTTTTACTAACAATCTCCCTACTTGGAGAATCAGCACCGTTAACCTCCTGTTACGTACAGGTTGCAATTTTTCCTGAGGATGAACGGAAAGAGGGGGAACCAATGAGAGACTAGCTCTAGGTGTTGGGACAGGCACAGGTCACTCTATTTTCCCATTAGGAAGAAGAATGAACCACAGGCTCGGCCTGCCCCCCGGAACCAGAAGAGGGCCTGAAGCAATCCTGCGCTTTTGCGGCCAGCTCCCAAAAAAGCGAGTTCAAAAATGGAGCTCAGGGGCACTGCAATTCACAAACCTGCAGAGTTATAAATGAGAACTCTCGTCCACAAATATACTGAGGGAAGGCAACGAAGAGGATTTGAAAGCAAGGCAGAATTGCAGGAAACAGACGTCAGGAGGTAGATTCGACTCGCCATTAAAGCACATGAAAAGCGGCAAAGCGTTGACAATGATTCCCTTGGCCAAAAAGGGCGTAGGCGTTTTTTCCTGAATATATTCAGGAAAAAAAACATACGCCATTTTTGGCCAACCAAGCAAGCCGGAAGTGCAAATCAGCGCTACAAAGAAGTCTCGCTTCCCATTGGTCAAAAGGGCCATGCTGAAAAAAGTGTAAAAACCAGAAATGCAAGACAGGCAATGGAGAAACGGGAGCCTTGCTACGCTGGTGGGCGGGATGTATATTGCCAACAGCCACTCTGGAGAAGTGTACGGTGTGTCCTGAAACGTGTAATAAACACAGCTTAGAGAGCATAGGGCACTTCCACTCATGGGCGTATAAATCGGGAAAACTACAAATCAACAAGACACAGGCATCCCAAAGTTTAGGGCTGCTCTGTTTCCAAGAACCTCCACTTCGGTACACCTTAAATATCCCAGGCAAGAGCAAAATGGGTAAAGAATTTGTGGTACTGATGCACAATGGAATATCACTCAGCCATGTAGTCAATGTCATAAGGCTAGTAGCAGCAGGATGAGTGGATTTAGGTACGAAGACTCTAAGTGAAATAAGTCACACAGAAAAAGACACTTATCCTACGATATCACATACAGAGGGAATGTAAAAATGGCTACACTTGAACTGAATTACAAAACAGAACAGAGTCACACGTTTAGAAAACACACTATGGCTGCTTAACGGGAAAGGCGAGGTGGGGTGATGCATAAAACAAGGGTTTGAAATTAGCTCAGATACCGTTCCAGAAGCCAAATATGTAATAGACAAGACGTACTCCCTGCTCAGTGAACTGGACTCAACACCCCTATTCACCGCCCAAGAATATATCTGACTAGTAAGAGTCTTAAAACCTATGTATTGATATCTCTCTGTCAGTGAATCAAGAGGGTGTAAAGCGGCATAAACACAGCAGTGAAAAGCAGCTAAACCCCATTATAAAACTAAATTACTTTAAAAAAAACCATAAAACAAAGACAGTGAAAGAGAGAGAAATTCTTACAAAATCCGTTCAGGGGCTCTGATGCCACCTGGATGGTCCATATCTAGACCCACAGCTGGATGAGACATAAGGCTGGACACTCTTGGGGCTGAGAGCATTGGTGAGGTTGGGTGAGCAAACGCAGACCCTTTAAAGTCATACTGCGTGGTACCCATCCCATGGGTCCCAAATCTCCAGGATCAAGGGCATCCTCCTCCATCGAAAACATGCATGGGAAACCCAGAAGATGGTAGACCGTGTGATAGGGAAAGGTTTCTAAAACGCACCTCATTTCTCCTGTCCTTGTTCTCGGGTTCCTCATTCCAGCCGCTTTTACTAACAATCTCCCTACGTGGAGAATCAGCTCCGTTAACCTCCTGTTTCGTACAGGTTGCAATTTGTCCTGAGGATGAACGGGAAGAGGGGGAACCAATGAGAGACTAGCTCTAGGTGTTGGGACAGGCACAGGTCACTCTATTTTCCCATCAGGAAGAAGAATGAACCACAGGCTCGGCCTGCCCCCCGGAACCAGAAGAGGGCCTGAAGCAATCCTCCGCTTTTGCGGCCAGCTCCCAAAAAAGTGAGTTGAAAAATGGAGCTCAGGGGCACTGCAATTCACAAACCTGCAGAGTTATAAATGAGAACTCTCGTCCACAAATATACTGAGGGAAGGCAACGAAGAGGATTTGAAAGCAAGGCAGAATTGCAGGAAACAGACGTCAGGAGGTAGATTCGACTCGCCTTTAAAGCACATGAAAAGCGGCAAAGGGTTGACAATGATGCCCTTGGCCAAAAAGGGCGTATGCGTTTTTTCCTGAATATATTCAGGAAAAAAAACATACGCCCTTTTTGGCCAACCAAGCAAGCCGGAAGTGCAAATCAGCGCTACAAAGAAGTCTCGCTTGCCATCGGTCAAAAGGGCCATGCTGAAAAAAGTGTAAAAACCAGAAATGCAGGACAGGCCATGGAGACACGGGAGCCTTGCTACGCTGGTGGGCGGGATGTAAATTGCCAACAGCCACTCTGGAGAAGTGTACGGTGTGTCCTGAAACGTGTAATAAACACAGCTTAGAGAGCA
This sequence comes from Eubalaena glacialis, assembly GCF_028564815.1. Classification (NCBI taxonomy): domain Eukaryota; kingdom Metazoa; phylum Chordata; class Mammalia; order Artiodactyla; family Balaenidae; genus Eubalaena; species Eubalaena glacialis. Next base: position 107,836,754 of record NC_083721.1, on the reverse strand, counting down.
TAGGGCACTTCCACTCATGGGCGTATAAATCGGGAAAACTACAAATCAACAAGACACAGGCACCCCAAAGTTTAGGGCTGCTCTGTTTCCAAGAACCTCCACTTCCGTACACCTTAAATATCCCAGGCAAGAGCAAAATGGGTAAAGAAGTTGTGGTACAGATGCACAATGGAATATCACTCAGCCATGAAGTCAATGTCATAAGGCTAGTAGCAGCATGATGAGTGGATTTAGGTACGATGACTCTAAGTGAAATAAGTCACACAGAAAAAGACACTTATCCTACGATATCACTTATAGAGGGAATGTACAAATCGCTACACTTGAACTGAATTACAAAACAGAACAGAGTCACACATTTAGAAAACACACTATGGCTGCTTAACGGGAAAGGCGAGGTGGGGTGATGCATAAAACAAGGGTTTGAAATTAGCTCAGATACCGTTCCAGAAGCCAAATATGGAAGAGACAAGACCTACTCCCTGCTCAGTGAACTGGACTCAACACCCCCTATTCACCGCCCAAGAATATATGTGACTAGTAAGAGTCTTAAAACCTATGTGTTGATATCTCTCTGTCAGTGAATCAAGAGGGTGTAAAGCAGCATAAACACAGCAGTGAAAAGCAGCTAAACCCCATTATAAAAATAAATTACTTAAAAAAACCCAAAAAACAAAGACAGTGAAAGAGAGAGAAATTCTTACCAAATCCATTCAGGGGCTCTGATGCCACCTGGATGGACCATATCTAGACCAATAGCTGGATGAGACATAAGGCTGGAAACTCTTGGGGCTGAGAGCATTGGTGAGGTTGGGGGAGCAAACGCAGACCCTTTAAAGTCATACTGCGTGGTACCCATCCCATGGGTCCCAAATCTCCAGGTTCAAGGGCATCTTCCTCCATCGAAAACATGCATGGGAAACCCAGAAGATGGTACACCGTGTGATCGGGAAAGGTTTCTAAAACGCACCTCATTTCTCCTGTCCTTGTGCTTGGGTTCGCCATTCCAGCCGCTTTTACTAACAATCTCCCTACTTGGAGAATCAGCACCGTTAACCTCCTGTTACGTACAGGTTGCAATTTTTCCTGAGGATGAACGGAAAGAGGGGGAACCAATGAGAGACTAGCTCTAGGTGTTGGGACAGGCACAGGTCACTCTATTTTCCCATTAGGAAGAAGAATGAACCACAGGCTCGGCCTGCCCCCCGGAACCAGAAGAGGGCCTGAAGCAATCCTGCGCTTTTGCGGCCAGCTCCCAAAAAAGCGAGTTGAAAAATGGAGCTCAGGGGCACTGCAATTCACAAACCTGCAGAGTTATAAATGAGAACTCTCGTCCACAAATATACTGAGGGAAGGCAACGAAGAGGATTTGAAAGCAAGGCAGAATTGCAGGAAACAGACGTCAGGAGGTAGATTCGACTCGCCATTAAAGCACATGAAAAGCGGCAAAGCGTTGACAATGATTCCCTTGGCCAAAAAGGGCGTAGGCGTTTTTTCCTGAATATATTCAGGAAAAAAAACATACGCCATTTTTGGCCAACCAAGCAAGCCGGAAGTGCAAATCAGCGCTACAAAGAAGTCTCGCTTCCCATTGGTCAAAAGGGCCATGCTGAAAAAAGTGTAAAAACCAGAAATGCAAGACAGGCCATGGAGACACGGGAGCCTTGCTACGCTGGTGGGCGGGATGTATATTGCCAACAGCCACTCTGGAGAAGTGTACGGTGTGTCCTGAAACGTGTAATAAACACAGCTTAGAGAGCATAGGGCACTTCCACTCATGGGCGTATAAATCGGGAAAACTACAAATCAACAAGACACAGGCACCCCAAAGTTTAGGGCTGCTCTGTTTCCAAGAACCTCCACTTCGGTACACCTTAAATATCCCAGGCAAGAGCAAAATGGATAAAGAATTTGTGGTACTGATGCACAATGGAATATCACTCAGCCATGAAGTCAATGTCATAAGGCTAGTAGCAGCATGATGAGTGGATTTAGGTACGATGACTCTAAGTGAAATAAGTCACACAGAAAAAGACACTTATCCTACCATATCACTTATAGAGGGAATGTACAAATCGCTACACTTGAACTGAATTACAAAACAGAACAGAGTCACACATTTAGAAAACACACTATGGCTGCTTAACGGGAAAGGCGAGGTGGGGTGATGCATAAAACAAGGGTTTGAAATTAGCTCAAATACCGTTACAGAAGCCAAATATGGAAGAGACAAGACCTACTCCCTGCTCAGTGAACTGGACTCAACACCCCCTATTCACCGCCCAAGAATATATGTGACTAGTAAGAGTCTTAAAACCTATGTGTTGATATCTCTCTGTCAGTGAATCAAGAGGGTGTAAAGCAGCATAAACACAGCAGTGAAAAGCAGCTAAACCCCATGATAAAAATAAATTACTAAAAAAAACCCATAAAACAAAGACAGTGAAAGAGAGAGAAATTCTTACCAAATCCATTCAGGGGCTCTGATGCCACCTGGATGGACCATATCTACACCCACAGCTGGATGAGACATAAGGCTGGACACTCTTGGGGCTGAGAGCATTGGTGAGGTTGGGTGAGCAAACGCAGACCCTTTAAAGTCATACTGCGTGGTACCCATCCCATGGGTCCCAAATCTCCAGGATCAAGGGCATCCTCCTCCATCGAAAACATGCATGGGAAACCCAGAAAATTGTACACCGTGTGATAGGGAAAGGTTTCTAAAACGCACCTCATTTCTCCTGTCCTTGTGCTCGGGTTCGCCATTCCAGCCTCTTTTACTAACAATCTCCCTACTTGGAGAATCAGCACCATTAACCTCCTGTTTCGTACAGGTTGCAATTTGTCCTGAGGATGAACGGGAAGAGGGGGAACCAATGAGAGACTAGCTCTAGGTGTTGGGACAGGCACAGGTCACTCTATTTTCCCATCAGGAAGAAGAATGAACCACAGGCTCAGCCTGCCCCCCGGAACAAGAAGAGGGCCTGAAGCAATCCTGCGCTTTTGCGGCCAGCTCCCAAAAAAGCGAGTTGAAAAATGGAGCTCAGGGGCACTGCAATTCACAAAACTGCAGAGTTATAAATGAGAACTCTCGTCCACAAATATACTGAGGGAAGGCAACGAAGAGGATTTGAAAGCAAGCCAGAATTTCAGGAAACAGACTTCAAGAGGTAGATTCGACTCGCCTTTAAAGCACATGAAAAGCGGCAAAGCGTTGACAATGATGCCCTTGGCCAAAAAGGGCGTATGCGTTTTTTCCTGAATATATTCAGGAAAAAACGCATACGCCGTTTTTGGCCAACCAAGCAAGCCGGAAGTGCAAATCAGCGCTACAAAGAAGTCTCGCTTGCCATCGGTCAAAAGGGCCATGCTGAAAAAAGTGTAAAAACCAGAAATGCAGGACAGGCCATGGAGACACGGGAGCCTTGCTACGCTGGTGGGCGGCATGTAAATTGCCAACAGCCACTCTGGAGAAGTGTACGGTGTGTCCTGAAACATGTAATAAACACAGCTTACAGAGCATAGGGCACTTCCACTCATGGGCGTATAAATCGGGAAAACTAAAAATCAACAAGACACAGGCACCCCAAAGTTTAGGGCTGCTCTGTTTCCAAGAACCTTCACTTCGGTACACCTTAAATATCCAGGGCAAGAGCAAAATGGATAAAGAAGTTGTGGTACAGATGCACAATGGAATATCACTCAGACATGAAGTCAATGTCATAAGGCTAGTAGCAGCATGATGAGTGGATTTAGGTACGATGACTCTAAGTGAAATAAGTCACACAGAAAAGGACACTTATCCTACGATACCACTTATAGAGGGATTGTAAAAATCGCTACACTTGAACTGAATTACAAAACAGAACAGAGTCACACATTTAGAAAACACACTATGGCTGCTTAACGGGAAAGGCGAGGTGGGGTGATGCATAAAACAAGGGTTTGAAATTAGCTCAAATACCGTTACAGAAGCCAAATATGGAAGAGACAAGACCTACTCCCTGCTCAGTGAACTGGACTCAACACCCCCTATTCACCGCCCAAGAATATATGTGACTCGTAAGAGTCTTAAAACCTATGTGTTGATATCTCTCTGTCAGTGAATCAAGAGGGTGTAAAGCAGCATAAACACAGCAGTGAAAAGCAGCTAAACCCCATGATAAAAATAAATTACTAAAAAAAACCCATAAAACAAAGACAGTGAAAGAGAGAGAAATTCTTACCAAATCCATTCAGGGGCTCTGATGCCACCTGGATGGACCATATCTACACCCACAGCTGGATGAGACATAAGGCTGGACACTCTTGGGGCTGAGAGCATTGGTGAGGTTGGGTGAGCAAACGCAGACCCTTTAAAGTCATACTGCGTGGTACCCATCCCATGGGTCCCAAATCTCCAGGATCAAGGGCATCCTCCTCCATCGAAAACATGCATGGGAAACCCAGAAAATTGTACACCGTGTGATAGGGAAAGGTTTCTAAAACGCACCTCATTTCTCCTGTCCTTGTGCTCGGGTTCGCCATTCCAGCCTCTTTTACTAACAATCTCCCTACTTGGAGAATCAGCACCATTAACCTCCTGTTTCGTACAGGTTGCAATTTGTCCTGAGGATGAACGGGAAGAGGGGGAACCAATGAGAGACTAGCTCTAGGTGTTGGGACAGGCACAGGTCACTCTATTTTCCCATCAGGAAGAAGAATGAACCACAGGCTCAGCCTGCCCCCCGGAACAAGAAGAGGGCCTGAAGCAATCCTGCGCTTTTGCGGCCAGCTCCCAAAAAAGCGAGTTGAAAAATGGAGCTCAGGGGCACTGCAATTCACAAAACTGCAGAGTTATAAATGAGAACTCTCGTCCGCAAATATACTGAGGGAAGGCAACGAAGAGGATTTGAAAGCAAGGCAGAATTTCAGGAAACAGACTTCAAGAGGTAGATTCGACTCGCCTTTAAAGCACATGAAAAGCGGCAAAGCGTTGACAATGATGCCCTTGGCCAAAAAGGGCGTATGCGTTTTTTCCTGAATATATTCAGGAAAAAACGCATACGCCCTTTTTGGCCAACCAAGCAAGCCGGAAGTGCAAATCAGCGCTACAAAGAAGTCTCGCTTGCCATCGGTCAAAAGGGCCATGCTGAAAAAAGTGTAAAAACCAGAAATGCAGGACAGGCCATGGAGACACGGGAGCCTTGCTACGCTGGTGGGCGGCATGTAAATTGCCAACAGCCACTCTGGAGAAGTGTACGGTGTGTCCTGAAACATGTAATAAACACAGCTTACAGAGCATAGGGCACTTCCACTCATGGGCGTATAAATCGGGAAAACTAAATATCAACAAGACACAGCACCCCAAAGTTTAGGGCTGCTCTGTTTCCAAGAACCTTCACTTCGGTACACCTTAAATATCCAGGGCAAGAGCAAAATGGATAAAGAAGTTGTGGTACAGATGCACAATGGAATATCACTCAGACATGAAGTCAATGTCATAAGGCTAGTAGCAGCATGATGAGTGGATTTAGGTACGATGACTCTAAGTGAAATAAGTCACACAGAAAAGGACACTTATCCTACGATACCACTTATAGAGGGATTGTAAAAATCGCTACACTTGAACTGAATTACAAAACAGAACAGAGTCACACATTTAGAAAACACACTATGGCTGCTTAACGGGAAAGGCGAGGTGGGGTGATGCATAAAACAAGGGTTTGAAATTAGCTCAAATACCGTTACAGAAGCCAAATATGGAAGAGACAAGACCTACTCCCTGCTCAGTGAACTGGACTCAACACCCCCTATTCACCGCCCAAGAATATATGTGACTAGTAAGAGTCTTAAAACCTATGTGTTGATATCTCTCTGTCAGTGAATCAAGAGGGTGTAAAGCAGCATAAACACAGCAGTGAAAAGCAGCTAAACCCCATGATAAAAATAAATTACTAAAAAAAACCCATAAAACAAAGACAGTGAAAGAGAGAGAAATTCTTACCAAATCCATTCAGGGGCTCTGATGCCACCTGGATGTACCATATCTAGACCAATAGCTGGATGAGACATAAGGCTGGACACTCTTGGGGCTGAGAGCATTGGTGAGGTTGGGGGAGCAAACGCAGACCCTTTAAAGTCATACTGCGTGGTACCCATCCCATGGGTCCCAAATCTCCAGGTTCAAGGGCATCTTCCTCCATCGAAAACATGCATGGGAAACCCAGAAGATGGTACACCGTGTGATCGGGAAAGGTTTCTAAAACGCACCTCATTTCTCCTGTCCTTGTGCTTGGGTTCGCCATTCCAGCCGCTTTTACTAACAATCTCCCTACTTGGAGAATCAGCACCGTTAACCTCCTGTTACGTACAGGTTGCAATTTGTCCTGAGGATGAACGGGAAGAGGGGGAACCAATGAGAGACTAGCTCTAGGTGTTGGGACAGGCACAGGTCACTCTATTTTCCCATCAGGAAGAAGAATGAACCACAGGCTCGGCCTGCCCCCCGGAACCAGAAGAGGGCCTGAAGCAATCCTGCGCTTTTGCGGCCAGCTCCCAAAAAAGCGAGTTGAAAAATGGAGCTCAGGGGCACTGCAATTCACAAATCTGCAGAGTTATAAATGAGAACATTCGTCCACAAATATACTGAGGTAAGGCAACGAAGAGGATTTGAAAGCAAGGCAGAATTTCAGGAAACAGACTTCAGGAGGTAGATTCGACTCGCCTTTAAAGCACATGAAAAGCGGCAAAGCGTTGACAATGATGCCCTTGGCCAAAAAGGGCGTATGCGTTTTTTCCTGAATATATTCAGGAAAAAACGCATACGCCCTTTTTGGCCAAGCAAGCAAGCCGGAAGTGCAAATCAGCGCTACAAAGAAGTCTCGCTTGCCATCGGTCAAAAGGGACATGCTGAAAAAAGTGTAAAAACCAGAAATGCAGGACAGGCCATGGAGACACGGGAGCCTTGCTACGCTGGTGGGCGGGATGTAAATTGCCAACAGCCACTCTGGAGAAGTGTACGGTGTGTCCTGAAACATGTAATAAACACAGCTTAGAGAGCATAGGGCACTTCCACTCATGGGCGTATAAATCGGGAAAACTACAAATCAACAAGACACAGGCACCCCAAAGTTTAGGGCTGCTCTGTTTCCAAGAACCTCCACTTCGGTACACCTTAAATATTCCAGGCAAGAGCAAAATGGTTAAAGAAGTTGTGGTACTGATGCACAATGGAATATCACTCAACCATGAAGTCAATATCATAAGGCTGGTAGCAGCATGATGAGTGGATTTAGGTACGATGACTCTAAGTGAAATAAGTCACACAGAAAAAGACACTTATCCTACGATACACTTAAAGAGGGAATGTAAAAATCGCTACACTTGAACTGAATTACAAAACAGAACAGTGTCACACATTTACAAAACACACTATGGCTGCTTCACGGGAAAGGCGAGGTGGGGTGATGCATAAAATGGGTTTGAAATTAGCTCACATTCGGTTCCAGAAGCCAAATATGTAAGAGACAAGACCTACTCCCTGCTCAGTGAACTGGACTCAACACCCCGTATTCACCGCCCAAGAATATATCTGAATGGAAAGAGTCTTAAAACCTATGTATTGATATCTCTCTGTCAGTGAATCAAGAGGGTGTAAAGCGGCATAAACACAGCAGTGAAAAGCAGCTAAACCCCATTATAAACATAAATTAATTTAAAAAAATACATAAAAAAAAGACAGTGAAAGTAAGAGAAATTCTTACAAAATCCATTCAGGGGCTCTGATGCAACCTGGATGGACCATATCTAGACCCACAGCTGGATGAGACATAAGGCTGGACCCTCTTGGGGCTGAGAGCATTGGTGAGGTGGGGTGAGCAAACGCAGAGCCTTTAAAGTCATAATGCGTGGTACCCATCCCATGGGTCCCAAATCTCCAGGTTCAAGGGCATCTTCCTCCATCGAAAACATGCATGGGAAACCCAGAAGACGGTACACCGTGTGATAGGGAAAGGTTTCTAAAACGCACCTCATTTCTCCTGTCCTTGTGCTCGGGTTCGCCATTCCAGCCGCTTTTACTAACAATCTCCCTACTTGGAGAATCAGCACCGTTAACCTCCTGTTTCGTACAGGTTGCACTTTGTCCTGAGGATGAACGGGAAGAGGGGGAACCAATGAGAGACTAGCTCTAGGTGTTGGGACAGGCACAGGTCACTCTAGTTTCCCATCAGGAAGAAGAATGAACCACAGGCTCGGCCTGCCCCCCGGAACCAGAAGAGGGCCTGAAGCAATCCTGCGCTTTTGCGGCCAGCTCCCAAAAAAGCGAGTTGAAAAATGGAGCTCAGGGGCACTGCAATTCACAAACCTGCAGAGTTATAAATGAGAACTCTCGTCCACAAATATACTGAGGGAAGGCAACGAAGAGGATTTGAAAGCAAGGCAGAATTGCAGGAAACAGACTTCAAGAGGTAGATTCGACTCGCCTTTAAGCACATGAAAAGCGGCAAAGCGTTGACAATGATGCCCTTGGCCAAAAAGGGCCTATGCGTTTTTTCCTGAATATATTCAGGAAAAAACGCATACGCACTTTTTGGCCAACCAAGCAAGCCGGAAGTGCAAATCAGCGCTACAAAGAAGTCTCGCTTGCCATCGGTCAAAAGGGCCATGCTGAAAAAAGTGTAAAAACCAGAAATGCAGGACAGGCCAAGGAGACACGGGAGTCTTGCTACGCTGGTGGGCGGGATGTAAATTGCCAACAGCCACTCTGGAGAAGTGTACGGTGTGTCCTGAAACATGTACTAAACACAGCTTAGAGAGCATAGGGCACTTCCACTCATGGGCGTATAAATCGGGAAAATTACAAATCAACAAGACACAGGCATCCCAAAGTTTCGGGCTGCTCTGTTTCCAAGAACCTCCACTGCGGTACACCTTAAATATCCCAGGCAAGAGCAAAATGGATAAAGAAGTTGTCATACTTATGCACAATGGAATATCACTCAGCCATGTAGTCAATGTCATAAGGCTAGTAGCAGCATGATGAGTGGATTTAGGTACGAAGACTCTAAGTGAAATAAGTCACACAGAAAAAGACACTTATCCTACGATATCACATACAGAGGGAATGTAAAAATGGCTACACTTGAACTGAATTACAAAACAGAACAGAGTCACACGTTTAGAAAACACACTATGGCTGCTTAACGGGAAAGGCGAGGTGGGGTGATGCATAAAACAAGGGTTTGAAATTAGCTCAGATACCAGTCCAGAAGCCAAATATGTAATAGACGAGGCCTACTCCCTGCTCAGTGAACTGGACTCAACACCCCCTATTCACCGCCCAAGAATATATCTGACTAGTAAGAGTCTTAAAACCTATGTATTGATATCTCTCTGTCAGTGAATCAAGAGGGTGTAAAGCGGCATAAACACAGCAGTGAAAAGCAGCTAAACTCCATTATAAAAAATAAATTATTTTAAAAAAAACCTATAAAACAAAGACAGTGAAAGAGAGAGAAGTTCTTACAAAATCCGTTCAGGGGCTCTGATGCCACCTGGATGGACCATGTCTAGACCCACAGCTGGATGAGACATAAGGCTGGACACTCTTGGGGCTGAGAGCATTGGTGAGGTGGGGTGAGCAAACGCAGAGCCTTTAAAGTCATAATGCGTGGTACCCATCCCATGGGTCCCAAATCTCCAGGTTCAAGGGCATCTTCCTCCATCGAAAACATGCACGGGAAACCCAGAAGATGGTACACCGTGTGAGAGGGAAAGGTTTCTAAAACGCACCTCATTTCTCCTGTCCTTGTGCTCGGGTTCGCCATTCCAGCCGCTTTTACTAACAATCTCCCTACTTGGAGAATCAGCACCGTTAACCTCCTGTTTCGTACAGGTTGCAATTTGTCCTGAGGATGAACGGGAAGAGGGGGAACCAATGAGAGACTAGCTCTAGATGTTGGGACAGGCACAGGTCACTCTAGTTTCCCATCAGGAAGAAGAATGAACCACAGGCTCGGCCTGCCCCCCGGAAGCAGAAGAGGGCCTGAAGCAATCCTGCGCTTTTGCGGCCAGCTCCCAAAAAAGCGAGTTGAAAAATGGAGCTCAGGGGCACTGCAATTCACAAACCTGCAGAGTTATAAATGAGAACTCTCGTCACAAATATACTGAGGGAAGGCAACGAAGAGGATTTGAAAGCAAGGCAGAATTGCAGGAAACAGACTTCAAGAGGTAGATTCGACTCGCCTTTAAGCATATGAAAAGCGGCAAAGCGTTGACAATGATGCCCTTGGCCAAAAAGGGCCTATGCGTTTTTTCCTGAATATATTCAGGAAAAAACGCATACGCACTTTTTGGCCAACCAAGCAAGCCGGAAGTGCAAATCAGCGCTACAAAGAAGTCTCGCTTGCCATCGGTCAAAAGGGCCATGCTGAAAAAATTGTAAAAACCAGAAATGCAGGACAGGCCAAGGAGACACGGGAGTCTTGCTACGCTGGTGGGCGGGATGTAAATTGCCAACAGCCACTCTGGAGAAGTGTACGGTGTGTCCTGAAACATGTACTAAACACAGCTTAGAGAGCATAGGGCACTTCCACTCATGGGCGTATAAATCGGGAAAATTACAAATCAACAAGACACAGGCATCCCAAAGTTTAGGGCTGCTCTGTTTCCAAGAACCTCCACTGCGGTACACCTTAAATATCCCAGGCAAGAGCAAAATGGATAAAGAAGTTGTCATACTTATGCACAATGGAATATCACTCAGCCATGTAGTCAATGTCATAAGGCTAGTAGCAGCATGATGAGTGGATTTAGGTACGAAGACTCTAAGTGAAATAAGTCACACAGAAAAAGACACTTATCCTACGATATCACATACAGTGGGAATGTAAAAATGGCTACACTTGAACTGAATTACAAAACAGAACAGAGTCACACGTTTAGAAAACACACTATGGCTGCTTAACGGGAAAGGCGAGGTGGGGTGATGCATAAAACAAGGGTTTGAAATTAGCTCAGATACCAGTCCAGAAGCCAAATATGTAATAGACGAGGCCTACTCCCTGCTCAGTGAACTGGACTCAACACCCCCTATTCACCGCCCAAGAATATATCTGACTAGTAAGAGTCTTAAAACCTATGTATTGATATCTCTCTGTCAGTGAATCAAGAGGGTGTAAAGCGGCATAAACACAGCAGTGAAAAGCAGCTAAACTCCATTATAAAAAATAAATTATTTTAAAAAAAAACCTATAAAACAAAGACAGTGAAAGAGAGAGAAGTTCTTACAAAATCCGTTCAGGGGCTCTGATGCCACCTGGATGGACCATGTCTAGACCCACAGCTGGATGAGACATAAGGCTGGACACTCTTGGGGCTGAGAGCATTGGTGAGGTGGGGTGAGCAAACGCAGAGCCTTTAAAGTCATAATGCGTGGTACCCATCCCATGGGTCCCAAATCTCCAGGTTCAAGGGCATCTTCCTCCATCGAAAACATGCACGGGAAACCCAGAAGATGGTACACCGTGTGAGAGGGAAAGGTTTCTAAAACGCGCCTCATTTCTCCTGTCCTTGTGCTCGGGTTCGCCATTCCAGCCGCTTTTACTAACAATCTCCCTACTTGGAGAATCAGCACCGTTAACCTCCTGTTTCGTACAGGTTGCAATTTGTCCTGAGGATGAACGGGAAGAGGGGGAACCAATGAGAGACTAGCTCTAGATGTTGGGACAGGCACAGGTCACTCTATTTTCCCATCAGGAAGAAGAATGAACCACAGGCTCAGCCTGCCCCCCGGAACCAGAAGAGGGCCTGAAGCAATCCTGCGCTTTTGCGGCCAGCTTCCAAAAAAGCGAGTTGAAAAATGGAGCTCAGGGGCACTGCAATTCACAAACCTGCAGAGTTATAAATGAGAACTCTCGTCCACAAATATACTGAGGGAAGGCAACGAAGAGGATTTGAAAGCAAGGCAGAATTGCAGGAAACAGACTTCAAGAGGTAGATTCGACTCGCCTTTAAAGCACATGAAAAGCGGCAAAGCGTTGACAATGATGCCCTTGGCCAAAAAGGGCGTATGCCTTTTTTCCTGAATATATTCAGGAAAAAAGGCATACGCCCTTTTTGGCCAACCAAGCAACCGGAAGTGCAAATCAGCGCTACAAAGAAGTCTCGCTTGCCATCGGTCAAAAGGGCCGTGCTGAAAAAACTGTAAAAAGCAGAAATGCAGGACAGGCCTTGGAGACACGGGAGCCTTGCTACGCTGGTGGGCGGCATGTAAATTGCCAACAGCCACTCTGGAGAAGTGTACGGTGTGTCCTGAAACGTGTAATAAACACAGCTTACAGAGCATAGGGCACTTCCACTCATGGGCGTATAAATCGGGAAAACTACAAATCAACAAGACACAAGCACCCCAAAGTTTAGGGCTGCTCTGTTTCCAAGAACCTCCACTTCGGTACACCTTAAATATCCCAGGCAAGAGCAAAATGGATAAAGAAGTTGTGGTACTGATGCACAATGGAATATCACTCAGCCATGAAGTCAATGTCATAAGGCTAGTAGCAGCATGATGAGTGGATTTAGGTACGATGACTCTAAGTGAAATAAGTCACACAGAAAAAGACACTTATCCTACCATATCACTTATAGAGGGAATGTACAAATCGCTACACTTGAACTGAATTACAAAACAGAACAGAGTCACACATTTAGAAAACACACTATGGCTGCTTAACGGGAAAGGCGAGGTGGGGTGATGCATAAAACAAGGGTTTGAAATTAGCTCAGATACCATTCCAGAAGCCAAATATGGAAGAGACAAGACCTACTCCCTGCTCAGTGAACTGGACTCAACACCCCCTATTCACCGCCCAACAATATATCTGACTAGTAAGAGTCTTAAAACCTATGTGTTGATATCTCTCTGTCAGTGAATCAAGAGGGTGTAAAGCAGCATAAACACAGCAGTGAAAAGCAGCTAAACCCCATTATAAAAATAAATTACTTAAAAAAACCCATAAAACAAAGACAGTGAAACAGAGAGAAATTCTTACCAAATCCATTCAGGGGCTCTGATGCCACCTGGATGGACCATATCTAGACCAACAGCTGGATGAGACATAAGGCTGGACACTCTTGGGGCTGAGAGCATTGGTGAGGTTGGGTGAGCAAACGCAGACCCTTTAAAGTCATACTGCGTGGTACCCATCCCATGGGTCCCAAATCTCCAGGTTCAAGGGCATCTTCCTCCATTGAAAACATGCACGGGAAACCCAGAAGATGGTACACCGTGTGATCGGGAAAGGTTTCTAAAACGCACCTCATTTATCCTGTCCTTGTGCTCGGGTTCGCCATTCCAGCCGCTTTTACTAACAATCTCCCTACTTGGAGAATCAGCACCGTTAACCTCCTGTTTCGTACAGGTTGCAATTTGTCCTGAGGATGAACGGGAAGAGGGGGAACCAATGAGAGACTAGCTCTAGGTGTTGGGACAGGCACAGGTCACTCTATTTTCCCATCAGGAAGAAGAATGAACCACAGGCTCGGCCTGACCCCCGGAACCAGAAGAGGGCCTGAAGCAATCCTGCGCTTTTGCGGCCAGCTCCCAAAAAAGCGAGTTGAAAAATGGAGCTCAGGGGCACTGCAATTCACAAACCTGCAGAGTTATAAATGAGAACTCTCGTCCACAAATGTACTGAGGGAAGGCAACGAAGAGGATTTGAAACCAAGGCAGAATTGCAGGAAACAGACTTCAGGAGGTAGATTCGACTCGTCTTTAAAGCAAATGAAAAGCGGCAAAGCGTTGACAATGATGCCCTTGGCCAAAAAGGGCCTATGCGTTTTTTCCTGAATATATTCAGGAAAAAACGCATAGGCCCTTTTTGGCCAACCAAGCAAGCCGGAAGTGCAAATCAGCGCTACAAAGAAGTCTCGCTTGCCATCGGTCAAAAGGGCCATGCTGAAAAAAGTGTAAAAACCAGAAATGCAGGACAGGCCAAGGAGACACGGGAGTCTTGCTACGCTGGTGGGCGGGATGTAAATTGCCAACAGCCACTCTGGAGAAGTGTACGGTGTGTCCTGAAACATGTACTAAACACAGCTTAGAGAGCATAGGGCACTTCCACTCATGGGCGTATAAATCGGGAAAATTACAAATCAACAAGACACAGGCATCCCAAAGTTTAGGGCTGCTCTGTTTCCAAGAACCTCCACTGCGGTACACCTTAAATATCCCAGGCAAGAGCAAAATGGATAAAGAAGTTGTCATACTTATGCACAATGGAATATCACTCAGCCATGTAGTCAATGTCATAAGGCTAGTAGCAGCATGATGAGTGGATTTAGGTACGAAGACTCTAAGTGAAATAAGTCACACAGAAAAAGACACTTATCCTACGATATCACATACAGAGGGAATGTAAAAATGGCTACACTTGAACTGAATTACAAAACAGAACAGAGTCACACGTTTAGAAAACACACTATGGCTGCTTAACGGGAAAGGCGAGGTGGGGTGATGCATAAAACAAGGGTTTGAAATTAGCTCAGATACCAGTCCAGAAGCCAAATATGTAATAGACGAGGCCTACTCCCTGCTCAGTGAACTGGACTCAACACCCCCTATTCACCGCCCAAGAATATATCTGACTAGTAAGAGTCTTAAAACCTATGTATTGATATCTCTCTGTCAGTGAATCAAGAGGGTGTAAAGCGGCATAAACACAGCAGTGAAAAGCAGCTAAACTCCATTATAAAAAATAAATTATTTTAAAAAAAAACCTATAAAACAAAGACAGTGAAAGAGAGAGAAGTTCTTACAAAATCCGTTCAGGGGCTCTGATGCCACCTGGATGGACCATGTCTAGACCCACAGCTGGATGAGACATAAGGCTGGACATTCTTGGGGCTGAGAGCATTGGTGAGGTGGGGTGAGCAAACGCAGAGCCTTTAAAGTCATAATGCGTGGTACCCATCCCATGGGTCCCAAATCTCCAGGTTCAAGGGCATCTTCCTCCATCGAAAACATGCACGGGAAACCCAGAAGATGGTACACCGTGTGAGAGGGAAAGGTTTCTAAAACGCACCTCATTTCTCCTGTCCTTGTGCTCGGGGTCGCCATTCCAGCCGCTTTTACTAACAATCTCCCTATTGGAGAATCAGCACCGTTAACCTCCTGTTTCGTACAGGTTGCAATTTGTCCTGAGGATGAACGGGAAGAGGGGGAACCAATGAGAGACTAGCTCTAGATGTTGGGACAGGCACAGGTCACTCTATTTTCCCATCAGGAAGAAGAATGAACCACAGGCTCAGCCTGCCCCCCGGAACCAGAAGAGGGCCTGAAGCAATCCTGCGCTTTTGCGGCCAGCTTCCAAAAAAGCGAGTTGAAAAATGGAGCTCAGGGGCACTGCAATTCACAAACCTGCAGAGTTATAAATGAGAACTCTCGTCCACAAATATACTGAGGGAAGGCAACGAAGAGGATTTGAAAGCAAGGCAGAATTGCAGGAAACAGACTTCAAGAGGTAGATTCGACTCGCCTTTAAAGCACATGAAAAGCGGCAAAGCGTTGACAATGATGCCCTTGGCCAAAAAGGGCGTATGCCTTTTTTCCTGAATATATTCAGGAAAAAACGCATACGCTCTTTTTGGCCAACCAAGCAACCGGAAGTGCAAATCAGCGCTACAAAGAAGTCTCGCTTGCCATCGGTCAAAAGGGCCGTGCTGAAAAAACTGTAAAAAGCAGAAATGCAGGACAGGCCTTGGAGACACGGGAGCCTTGCTACGCTGGTGGGCGGCATGTAAATTGCCAACAGCCACTCTGGAGAAGTGTACGGTGTGTCCTGAAACGTGTAATAAACACAGCTTACAGAGCATAGGGCACTTCCACTCATGGGCGAATAAATCGGGAAAACTACAAATCAACAAGACACAAGCACCCCAAAATTTAGGGCTGCTCTGTTTCCAAGAACCTCCACTTCGGTACACCTTAAATATCCCAGGCAAGAGCAAAATGGATAAAGAATTTGTGGTACTGATGCACAATGGAATATCACTCAGCCATGAAGTCAATGTCATAAGGCTAGTAGCAGCATGATGAGTGGATTTAGGTACGATGACTCTAAGTGAAATAAGTCACACAGAAAAAGACACTTCTCCTACGATATCACTTATAGAGGGAATGTACAAATCGCTACACTTGAACTGAATTACAAAACAGAACAGAGTCACACATTTAGAAAACACACTATGGCTGCTTAACGGGAAAGGCGAGGTGGGGTGATGCATAAAACAAGGGTTTGAAATTAGCTCAGATACCATTCCAGAAGCCAAATATGGAAGAGACAAGACCTACTCCCTGCTCAGTGAACTGGACTCAACACCCCCTATTCACCGCCCAACAATATATCTGACTAGTAAGAGTCTTAAAACTTATGTGTTGATATCTCTCTGTCAGTGAATCAAGAGGGTGTAAAGCAGCATAAACACAGCAGTGAAAAGCAGCTAAACCCCATTATAAAAATAAATTACTTAAAAAAACCCATAAAACAAAGACAGTGAAACAGAGAGAAATTCTTACCAAATCCATTCAGGGGCTCTGATGCCACCTGGATGGACCATATCTAGACCAACAGCTGGATGAGACATAAGGCTGGACACTCTTGGGGCTGAGAGCATTGGTGAGGTTGGGTGAGCAAACGCAGACCCTTTAAAGTCATACTGCGTGGTACCCATCCCATGGGTCCCAAATCTCCAGGTTCAAGGGCATCTTCCTCCATTGAAAACATGCACGGGAAACCCAGAAGATGGTACACCGTGTGATCGGGAAAGGTTTCTAAAACGCACCTCATTTATCCTGTCCTTGTGCTCGGGTTCGCCATTCCAGCCGCTTTTACTAACAATCTCCCTACTTGGAGAATCAGCACCGTTAACCTCCTGTTTCGTACAGGTTGCAATTTGTCCTGAGGATGAACGGGAAGAGGGGGAACCAAAGAGAGACTAGCTCTAGGTGTTGGGACAGGCACAGGTCACTCTATTTTCCCATCAGGAAGAAGAATGAACCACAGGCTCGGCCTGCCCCCCGGAACCAGAAGAGGGCCTGAAGCAATCCTGCGCTTTTGCGGCCAGCTCCCAAAAAAGCGAGTTGAAAAATGGAGCTCAGGGGCACTGCAATTCACAAACCTGCAGAGTTATAAATGAGAACTCTCGTCCACAAATATACTGAGGGAAGGCAACGAAGAGGATTTGAAACCAAGGCAGAATTGCAGGAAACAGACTTCAGGAGGTAGATTCGACTCGTCTTTAAAGCAAATGAAAAGCGGCAAAGCGTTGACAATGATGCCCTTGGCCAAAAAGGGCCTATGCGTTTTTTCCTGAATATATTCAGGAAAAAACGCATAGGCCCTTTTTGGCCAACCAAGCAAGCCGGAAGTGCAAATCAGCGCTACAAAGAAGTCTCGCTTGCCATCGGTCAAAAGGGCCATGCTGAAAAAAGTGTAAAAACCAGAAATGCAGGACAGGCCAAGGAGACACGGGAGTCTTGCTACGCTGGTGGGCGGGATGTAAATTGCCAACAGCCACTCTGGAGAAGTGTACGGTGTGTCCTGAAACATGTACTAAACACAGCTTAGAGAGCATAGGGCACTTCCACTCATGGGCGTATAAATCGGGAAAATTACAAATCAACAAGACACAGGCATCCCAAAGTTTAGGGCTGCTCTGTTTCCAAGAACCTCCACTGCGGTACACCTTAAATATCCCAGGCAAGAGCAAAATGGATAAAGAAGTTGTCATACTTATGCACAATGGAATATCACTCAGCCATGTAGTCAATGTCATAAGGCTAGTAGCAGCATGATGAGTGGATTTAGGTACGAAGACTCTAAGTGAAATAAGTCACACAGAAAAAGACACTTATCCTACGATATCACTTATAGAGGAAATGTACAAATCGCTACACTTGAACTGAATTACAAAACAGAACAGAGTCACACATTTAGAAAACACACTATGGCTGCTTAACGGGAAAGGCGAGGTGGGGTGATGCATAAAACAAGGGTTGGAAATTAGCTCAGATACCGTTCCAGAAGCCAAATATGGAAGAGACAAGACCTACTCCCTGCTCAGTGAACTGGACCCAACACCCCCTATTCACCGCCCAAGAATATATGTGACTAGTAAGAGTCTTAAAACCTATGTGTTGATATTTCTCTGTCAGTGAATCAAGAGGGTGTAAAGCGGCATAAACACAGTAGTGTAAAGCAGCTAAACCCCATTATAAAACTAAATTACTTAAAAAAAACCCATAAAACAAAGACAGCGAAAGAGAGAGAAATTCTTACAAATCCGTTCAGGGGCTCTGATGCCACCTGGATGGACCATATCTAGACCCACAGCTGGATGAGACATAAGGCTGGACACTCTTGGGGCTGAGAGCATTGGTGAGGTGGGGTGAGCAAACGCAGAGCCTTTAAAGTCATAATGCGTGGTACCCATCCCATGGGTCCCAAATCTCCAGGTTCAAGGGCATCTTCCTCCATCGAAAACATGCACGGGAAACCCAGAAGATGGTACACCGTGTGATCGGGAAAGGTTTCTAAAACGCACCTCGTTTCTCCTGTCCTTGTGCTCGGGTTCCTCATTCCAGCCACTTTTACTAACAATCTCCCTACGTGGAGAATCAGCTCCGTTAAGCTCCTGTTTCATAGAGGTTGCAAATTGTCCTGAGGATGAACGGGAAGAAGGGGAACCAATGAGAGACTAGCTCTAGGTGTTGGGACAGGCACAGGTCACTCTATTTTCCCATCAGGAAGAAGAATGAACCACAGGCTCAGCCTGTCCCCCGGAACCAGAAGAGGGCCTGAAACAATCCTGCGCTTTTGCGGCCAGCTCCCAAAAAAGCGAGTTGAAAAATGGAGCTCAGGGGCACTGCAATTCACAAACCTGCAGAGTTATAAATGAGAACTCTCGTCCACAAATATACTGAGGGAAGGCAACGAAGAGGATTTGAAAGAAAGGCAGAATTGCAGGAAACAGACTTCAGGAGGTAGATTCGACTCGCCTTTAAAGCACATGAAAAGCGGCAAAGCGTTGACAATGATGCCCTTGGCCAAAAAGGGCGTATGCGTTTTTTCCTGAATATATTCAGGAAAAAACGCATACGCCCTTTAGGGCCAACCAAGCAAGCCGGAAGTGCAAATCACCGCTACAAAGAAGTCTCGCTTGCCATCGGTCAAAAGGGCCATGCTGAAAAAAGTGTAAAAACCAGAAATGCAGGACAGGCCATGGAGACACGGGAGCCTTGCTACGCTGGTGGTCGGGATGTAAATTGCCAACAGCCACTCTGGAGAAGTGTACGGTGTGTCCTGAAACGTGTAATAAACACAGCTTACAGAGCATAGGGCACTTCCACTCATGGGCGTATAAAATGGGAAAACTACAAATCAACAAGACACAGGCACCCCAAAGTTTAGGGCTGCTCTGTTTCCAAGAACCTCCACTTCGGTACACCTTAAATATCCAGGGCAAGAGCAAAATGGATAAAGAAGTTGTGGTACAGATGCACAATGGAATATCACTCAGCCATGAAGTCAATGTCATAAGGCTAGTAGCATGATGAGTGGATTTAGGTACGATGACTCTAAGTGAAATAAGTCACACAGAAAAGGACACTTATCCTACGATATCACTTATAGAGGGATTGTAAAAATCGCTACACTTGAACTGAATTACAAAACAGAACAGAGTCACACATTTAGAAAACACACTATGGCTGCTTAACGGGAAAGGCGAGGTGGGGTGATGCATAAAACAAGGGTTTGAAATTAGCTCAGATACCATTCCAGAAACCAAATATGGAAGAGACAAGACCTACTCCCTGCTCAGTGAACTGGACTCAACACCCCCTATTCACCGCCCAACAATATATCTGACTAGTAAGAGTCTTAAAACCTATGTGTTGATATCTCTCTGTCAGTGAATCAAGAGGGTGTAAAGCAGCATAAACACAGCAGTGAAAAGCAGCTAAACCCCATGATAAAAATAAATTACTTAAAAAAACCCATAAAACAAAGACAGTGAAACAGAGAGAAATTCTTACCAAATCCATTCAGGGGCTCTGATGCCACCTGGATGGACCATATCTAGACCAACAGCTGGATGAGACATAAGGCTGGACACTCTTGGGGCTGAGAGCATTGGTGAGGTTGGGTGAGCAAACGCAGACCCTTTAAAGTCATACTGCGTGGTACCCATCCCATGGGTCCCAAATCTCCAGGTTCAAGGGCATCTTCCTCCATTGAAAACATGCATGGGAAACCCAGAAGATGGTACACCGTGTGATCGGGAAAGGTTTCTAAAACGCACCTCATTTCTCCTGTCCTTGTGCTCGGGTTCGCCATTCCAGCCGCTTTTACTAACAATCTCCCTACTTGGAGAATCAGCACCGTTAACCTCCTGTTTCGTACAGGTTGCAATTTGTCCTGAGGATGAACGGGAAGAGGGGGAACCAATGAGACACTAGCTCTAGGTGTTGGGACAGGCACAGGTCACTCTATTTTCCCATCAGGAAGAAGAATGAACCACAGGCTCGGCCTGCTCCCCCGAACCAGAAGAGGGCCTGAAGCAATCCTGCGCTTTTGCGGCCAGCTCCCAAAAAAGCGAGTTGAAAAATGGAGCTCAGGGGCACTGCAATTCACAAACCTGCAGAGTTATAAATGAGAACTCTCGTCCACAAATATACTGAGGGAAGGCAACGAAGAGGATTTGAAAGCAAGGCAGAATTGCAGGAAACAGACTTCAGGAGGTAGATTCGACTCGCCTTTAAAGCACATGAAAAGCGGCAAAGCGTTGACAATGATGCCCTTGGCCAAAAAGGGCGTATGCGTTTTTTCCTGAATATATTCAGGAAAAAACGCATACGCCCTTTTTGGCCAACCAAGCAAGCCGGAAGTGCAAATCAGCGCTACAAAGAAGTCTCGCTTGCCATCGGTCAAAAGGGCCATGCTGAAAAATGTGTAAAAAACAGAAATGCAGGACAGGCCATGGAGACACGGGAGCCTTGCTACGCTGGTGGGCGGGATGTAAATTGCCAACAGCCACTCTGGAGAAGTGTACGGTGTGTCCTGAAACGTGTAATAAACACAGGATAGAGAGCATAGGGCACTTCCACTCATGGGCGTATAAATCGGGAAAACTAAAAATCAACAAGACACAGGCACCCCAAAGTTTAGGGCTGCTCTGTTTCCAAGAACCTCCACTTCGGTACACCTTAAATATCCCAGGCAAGAGCAAAATGGATAAAGAAGTTGTGGTACTGATGCACAATGGAATATCACTCAGCCATGAAGTCAATGTCATAAGGCTAGTAGCAGCATGATGAGTGGATTTAGGTACGATGACTCTAAGTGAAATAAGTCACACAGAAAAAGACACTTATCCTACGATATCACTTATAGAGGGAATGTACAAATCGCTACACTTGAACTGAATTACAAAACAGAACAGAGTCACACATTTAGAAAACACACTATGGCTGCTTAACGGGAAAGGCGAGGTGGGGTGATGCATGAAACAAGGGTTTGAAAGTAGCTCAGATACCGTTCCAGAAGCAAAATATGGAAGAGACAAGACCTACTCCCTGCTCAGTGAACTGGATTCAACACCCCCTATTCACCACCCAAGAATATATGTGACTAGTAAGAGTCTTAAAACCTATGTGTTGATATCTCTCTGTCAGTGAATCAAGAGGGTGTATAGCGGCATAAACACAGCAGTGAAAAGCAGCTAAACCCCATTATAAAACTAAATTACTTTAAAAAAAACCCCATAAAACAAAGACAGTGAAAGAGAGAGAAATTCTTACAAGTCCGTTCAGGGGCCCTGATGCCACCTGGATGGACCATATCTAGACCCACAGCTGGATGCGACATAAGGCTGGACACTCTTGGGGCTGAGAGCATTGGTGAGGTTGGGTGAGCAAACGCAGACCCTTTAAAGTCATAATGCGTGGTACCCATCCCATGGGTCCCAAATCTCCATGTTCAAGGGCATCTTCCTCCATCGAAAACATGCACGGGAAACCCAGAAGATGGTACACCGTGTGATCGGGAAAGGTTTTTAAAACGCACCTCGTTTCTCCTGTCCTTGTGCTCGGGTTCGCCATTCCAGCCGCTTTTACTAACAATCTCCCTACTTGGAGAATCAGCACCGTTAACCTCCTGTTTCGTACAGGTTGCAATTTGTCCTGAGGATGAACGGGAAGAGGGGGAACCAATGAGAGACTAGCTCTAGGTGTTGGGACAGGCACAGGTCACTCTATTTTCCCATCAGGAAGAAGAATGAACCACAGGCTCGGCCTGCCCCCCGGAACCAGAAGAGGGCCTGAAGCAATCCTGCGCTTTTGCGGCCAGCTCCCAAAAAAGCGAGTTGAAAAATGGAGCTCAGGGGCACTGCAATTCACAAACCTGCAGAGTTATAAATGAGAACTCTCGTCCACAAATATACTGAGGGAAGGCAACGAAGAGGATTTGAAAGCAAGGCAGAATTGCAGGAAACAGACTTCAGGAGGTAGATTCGACTCGCCTTTAAAGCACATGAAAAGCGGCAAAGCGTTGACAATGATGCCCTTGGCCAAAAAGGGCGTATGCGTTTTTTCCTGAATATATTCAGGAAAAAACGCATACGCCCTTTTTGGCCAACCAAGCAAGCCGGAAGTGCAAATCAGCGCTACAAAGAAGTCTCGCTTGCCATCGGTCAAAAGGGCCATGCTGAAAAATGTGTAAAAAACAGAAATGCAGGACAGGCCATGGAGACACGGGAGCCTTGCTACGCTGGTGGGCGGGATGTAAATTGCCAACAGCCACTCTGGAGAAGTGTACGGTGTGTCCTGAAACGTGTAATAAACACAGCTTAGAGAGCATAGGGCACTTCCACTCATGGGCGTATAAATCGGGAAAACTAAAAATCAACAAGACACAGGCACCCCAAAGTTTAGGGCTGCTCTGTTTCCAAGAACCTCCACTTCGGTACACCTTAAATATCCAGGGCAAGAGCAAAATGGATAAAGAAGTTGTGGTACTGATGCACAATGGAATATCACTCAGCCATGAAGTCAATGTCATAAAGCTAGTACCAGCATGATGAGTGGATTTAGGTACGATGACTCTAAGTGAAATAAGTCACACAGAAAAGGACACTTATCCTACGATATCACTTATAGAGGGATTGTAAAAATCGCTACACTTGAACTGAATTACAAAACAGAACAGAGTCACACATTTAGAAAGCACACTATGGCTATTTAACGGGAAAGGCGAGGTGGGGTGATGCATGAAACAAGGGTTTGAAATTAGCTCAGATACCGTTCCAGAAGCCAAATATGTAATAGAAAAGACCTACTCCCTGCTCAGTGAACTGGACTCAACACCCCCTATTCACCGCCCAAGAATATATCTGACTAGTAAGAGTCTTAAAACCTATGTATTGATATCTCTCTGTCAGTGAATCAAGAGGGTGTAAAGCGGCATAAACACAGCAGTGAAAAGCAGCTAAACCCCATTATAAAAATAAATTACTTAAAAAAAACCCATAAAACAAAGACAGTGAAAGAGAGAGAAATTCTTTCAAAATGCGTTCAGGGGCTCTGATGCCACCAGGATGCACCATATCTACACCCACAGCTGGATGAGACATAAGGCTGGAAACTCTTGGGGCTGAGAGCATTGGTGAGGTGGGGTGAGCAAACGCAGACCCTTTAAAGTCATACTGCGTGGTACCCATCCCATGGGTCCCAAATCTCCAGGATCAAGGGCATCCTCCTCCATCGAAAACATGCATGGGAAACCCAGAAAATTGTACACCGTGTGATAGGGAAAGGTTTCTAAAACGCACCTCATTTATCCTGTCCTTGTGCTCGGGTTCGCCATTCCAGCCGCTTTTACTAACAATCTCCCTACTTGGAGAATCAGCACCATTAACCTCCTGTTTCGTACAGGTTGCAATTTGGCCTGAGGATGAACGGGAAGAGGGGGAACCAATGAGAGACTAGCTCTAGGTGTTGGGACAGGCACAGGTCACTCTATTTTCCCATCAGGAAGAAGAATGAACCAGAGGCTTGGCCTGCCCCCCGGAACCAGAAGAGGGCCTGAAGCAATCCTCCGCTTTTGCGGCCAGCTCCTAAAAAAGTGAGTTGAAAAATGGAGCTCAGGGGCACTGCAATTCACAAACCTGCAGAGTTATAAATGAGAACTCTCGTCCACAAATATACTGAGGGAAGGCAACGAAGAGGATTTGAAAGCAAGGCAGAATTGCAGGAAACAGACGTCAGGAGGTAGATTCGACTCGCCTTTAAAGCACATGAAAAGCGGCAAAGGGTTGACAATGATGTCCTTGGCCAAAAAGGGCGTATGCGTTTTTTCCTGAACATATTCAGGAAAAAAAACATACGCCCTTTTTGGCCAACCAAGCAAGCCGGAAGTGCAAATCAGCGCTACAAAGAAGTCTCGCTTGCCATCGGTCAAAAGGGCCATGCTGAAAAAAGTGTAAAAACCAGAAATGCAGGACAGGCCATGGAGACACGGGAGCCTTGCTACGCTGGTGGGCGGGATGTAAATTGCCAACAGCCACTCTGGAGAAGTGTACGGTGTGTCCTGAAACGTGTAATAAACACAGCTTAGAGACAATAGGGCACTTCCACTCATGGGCGTATAAATCGGGAAAACTACAAATCAACAAGACACAGGCACCCCAAAGTTTAGGACTGCTCTGTTTCCAAGAACCTCCACTTCGGTACACCTTAAATATCCCAGGCAAGAGCAAAATGGATAAAGAATTTGTGGTACTGATGCACAATGGAATATCACTCAGCCATGAAGTCAATGTCATAAGGCTAGTAGCAGCATGATGAGTGGATTTAGGTACGATGACTCTAAGTGAAATAAGTCACACAGAAAAAGACACTTATCCTACCATATCACTTATAGAGGGAATGTACAAATCGCTACACTTGAACTGAATTACAAAACAGAACAGAGTCACACATTTAGAAAACACACTATGGCTGCTTAACGGGAAAGGCGAGGTGGGGTGATGCATAAAACAAGGGTTTGAAATTAGCTCAAATACCGTTACAGAAGCCAAATATGTAATAGACAAGACCTACTCCCTGCTCAGTGAACTGGACTCAACACCCCCTATTCACCGCCCAAGAATATATGTGACTAGTAAGAGTCTTAAAACCTATGTGTTGATATCTCTCTGTCAGTGAATCAAGAGGGTGTAAAGCAGCATAAACACAGCAGTGAAAAGCAGCTAAACCCCATTATAAAAATAAATTACTTAAAAAAACCCATAAAACAAAGACAGTGAAAGAGAGAGAAATTCTTACCAAATCCATTCAGGGGTTCTGATGCCACCTGGATGGACCATATCTACACCCACAGCTGGATGAGACATAAGGCTGGACACTCTTGGGGCTGAGAGCATTGGTGAGGTTGGGTGAGCAAACGCAGACCCTTTAAAGTCATACTGCGTGGTACCCATCCCATGGGTCCCAAATCTCCAGGATCAAGGGCATCCTCCTCCATCGAAAACATGCATGGGAAACCCAGAAAATTGTACACCGTGTGATAGGGAAAGGTTTCTAAAACGCACCTCATTTCTCCTGTCCTTGTGCTCGGGTTCGCCATTCCAGCCGCTTTTACTAACAATCTCCCTACTTGGAGAATCAGCACCATTAACCTCCTGTTTCGTACAGGTTGCAATTTGTCCTGAGGATGAACGGGAAGAGGGGGAACCAATGAGAGACTAGCTCTAGGTGTTGGGACAGGCACAGGTCACTCTATTTTCCCATCAGGAAGAAGAATGAACCACAGGCTCGGCCTGCCCCCCGGAACCAGAAGAGGGCCTGAAGCAATCCTGCGCTTTTGCGGCCAGCTCCCAAAAAAGCGAGTTGAAAAATGGAGCTCAGGGGCACTGCAATTCACAAAACTGCAGAGTTATAAATGAGAACTCTCGTCCACAAATATACTGAGGGAAGGCAACGAAGAGGATTTGAAAGCAAGGCAGAATTGCAGGAAACAGACTTCAGGAGGTAGATTCGACTCGCCTTTAAAGCACATGAAAAGCGGCAAAGCGTTGACAATGATGCCCTTGGCCAAAAAGGGCGTATGCGTTTTTTCCTGAATATATTCAGGAAAAAACGCATACGCCCTTTTTGGCCAAGCAAGCAAGCCGGAAGTGCAAATCAGCGCTACAAAGAAGTCTCGCTTGCCATCGGTCAAAAGGGCCATGCTGAAAAAAGTGTAAAAACCAGAAATGCAGGACAGGCCATGGAGACACGGGAGCCTTGCTACGCTGGTGGGCGGGATGTAAATTGCCAACAGCCACTCTGGAGAAGTGTACGGTGTGTCCTGAAACATGTAATAAACACAGCTTAGAGAGCATAGGGCACTTCCACTCATGGGCGTATAAATCGGGAAAACTACAAATCAACAAGACACAGGCACCCCAAAGTTTAGGGCTGCTCTGTTTCCAAGAACCTCCACTTCGGTACACCTTAAATATTCCAGGCAAGAGCAAAATGGTTAAAGAAGTTGTGGTACTGACGCACAATGGAATATCACTCAACCATGAAGTCAATATCATAAGGCTGGTAGCAGCATGATGAGTGGATTTAGGTACGATGACTCTAAGTGAAATAAGTCACACAGAAAAAGACACTTATCCTACGATATCACTTAAAGAGGGAATGTAAAAATCGCTACACTTGAACTGAATTACAAAACAGAACAGTGTCACACATTTACAAAACACACTATGGCTGTTTAACGGGAAAGGCGAGGTGGGGTGATGCATAAAATGGGTTTGAAATTAGCTCACATTCGGTTCCAGAAACCAAATATGTAAGAGACAAGACCTACTCCCTGCTCAGTGAACTGGACTCAACACCCCGTATTCACCGCCCAAGAATATATCTGACTAGAAAGAGTCTTAAAACCTATGTATTGATATCTCTCTGTCAGTGAATCAAGAGGGTGTAAAGCGCCATAAACACAGCAGTGAAAAGCAGCTAAACCCCATTATAAACATAAATTAATTTAAAAAAATACATAAAACAAAGACAGTGAAAGTGAGAGAAATTCTTACAAAATCCATTCAGGGGCTCTGATGCAACCTGGATGGACCATATCTAGACCCACAGCTGGATGAGACATAAGGCTGGACACTCTTGGGGCTGAGAGCATTGGTGAGGTGGGGTGAGCAAACGCAGAGCCTTTAAAGTCATAATGCGTGGTACCCATCCCATGGGTCCCAAATCTCCAGGTTCAAGGGCATCTTCCTCCATCGAAAACATGCATGGGAAACCCAGAAGACGGTACACCGTGTGATAGGGAAAGGTTTCTAAAACGCACCTCATTTCTCCTGTCCTTGTGCTCGGGTTCGCCATTCCAGCCGCTTTTACTAACAATCTCCCTACTTGGAGAATCAGCACCGTTAACCTCCTGTTTCGTACAGGTTGCACTTTGTCCTGAGGATGAACGGGAAGAGGGGGAACCAATGAGAGACTAGCTCTAGGTGTTGGGACAGGCACAGGTCACTCTAGTTTCCCATCAGGAAGAAGAATGAACCACAGGCTCGGCCTGCCCCCCGGAACCAGAAGAGGGCCTGAAGCAATCCTGCGCTTTTGCGGCCAGCTCCCAAAAAAGCGAGTTGAAAAATGGAGCTCAGGGGCACTGCAATTCACAAACCTGCAGAGTTATAAATGAGAACTCTCGTCCACAAATATACTGAGGGAAGGCAACGAAGAGGATTTGAAAGCAAGGCAGAATTGCAGGAAACAGACTTCAAGAGGTAGATTCGACTCGCCTTTAAGCACATGAAAAGCGGCAAAGCGTTGACAATGATGCCCTTGGCCAAAAAGGGCCTATGCGTTTTTTCCTGAATATATTCAGGAAAAAACGCATACGCACTTTTTGGCCAACCAAGCAAGCCGGAAGTGCAAATCAGCGCTACAAAGAAGTCTCGCTTGCCATCGGTCAAAAGGGCCATGCTGAAAAAAGTGTAAAAACCAGAAATGCAGGACAGGCCAAGGAGACACGGGAGTCTTGCTACGCTGGTGGGCGGGATGTAAATTGCCAACAGCCACTCTGGAGAAGTGTACGGTGTGTCCTGAAACATGTACTAAACACAGCTTAGAGAGCATAGGGCACTTCCACTCATGGGCGTATAAATCGGGAAAATTACAAATCAACAAGACACAGTCATCCCAAAGTTTAGGGCTGCTCTGTTTCCAAGAACCTCCACTGCGGTACACCTTAAATATCCCAGGCAAGAGCAAAATGGATAAAGAAGTTGTCATACTTATGCACAATGGAATATCACTCAGCCATGTAGTCAATGTCATAAGGCTAGTAGCAGCATGATGAGTGGATTTAGGTACGAAGACTCTAAGTGAAATAAGTCACACAGAAAAAGACACTTATCCTACGATATCACATACAGAGGGAATGTAAAAATGGCTACACTTGAACTGAATTACAAAACAGAACAGAGTCACACGTTTAGAAAACACACTATGGCTGCTTAACGGGAAAGGCGAGGTGGGGTGATGCATAAAACAAGGGTTTGAAATTAGCTCAGATACCAGTCCAGAAGCCAAATATGTAATAGACGAGGCCTACTCCCTGCTCAGTGAACTGGACTCAACACCCCCTATTCACCGCCCAAGAATATATCTGACTAGTAAGAGTCTTAAAACCTATGTATTGATATCTCTCTGTCAGTGAATCAAGAGGGTGTAAAGCGGCATAAACACAGCAGTGAAAAGCAGCTAAACTCCATTATAAAAAATAAATTATTTTAAAAAAAAACCTATAAAACAAAGACAGTGAAAGAGAGAGAAGTTCTTACAAAATCCGTTCAGGGGCTCTGATGCCACCTGGATGGACCATGTCTAGACCCACAGCTGGATGAGACATAAGGCTGGACACTCTTGGGGCTGAGAGCATTGGTGAGGTGGGGTGAGCAAACGCAGAGCCTTTAAAGTCATAATGCGTGGTACCCATCCCATGGGTCCCAAATCTCCAGGTTCAAGGGCATCTTCCTCCATCGAAAACATGCACGGGAAACCCAGAAGATGGTACACCGTGTGAGAGGGAAAGGTTTCTAAAACGCACCTCATTTCTCCTGTCCTTGTGCTCGGGTTCGCCATTCCAGCCGCTTTTACTAACAATCTCCCTACTTGGAGAATCAGCACCGTTAACCTCCTGTTTCGTACAGGTTGCAATTTGTCCTGAGGATGAACGGGAAGAGGGGGAACCAATGAGAGACTAGCTCTAGATGTTGGGACAGGCACAGGTCACTCTAGTTTCCCATCAGGAAGAAGAATGAACCACAGGCTCGGCCTGCCCCCCGGAACCAGAAGAGGGCCTGAAGCAATCCTGCGCTTTAGCGGCCAGCTCCCAAAAAAGCGAGTTGAAAAATGGAGCTCAGGGGCACTGCAATTCACAAACCTGCAGAGTTATAAATGAGAACTCTCGTCCACAAATATACTGAGGGAAGGCAACGAAGAGGATTTGAAAGCAAGGCAGAATTGCAGGAAACAGACTTCAAGAGGTAGATTCGACTCGCCTTTAAGCACATGAAAAGCGGCAAAGCGTTGACAATGATGCCCTTGGCCAAAAAGGGCCTATGCGTTTTTTCCTGAATATATTCAGGAAAAAACGCATACGCACTTTTTGGCCAACCAAGCAAGCCGGAAGTGCAAATCAGCGCTACAAAGAAGTCTCGCTTGCCATCAGTCAAAAGGGCCATGCTGAAAAAATTGTAAAAACCAGAAATGCAGGACAGGCCAAGGAGACACGGGAGTCTTGCTACGCTGGTGGGCGGGATGTAAATTGCCAACAGCCACTCTGGAGAAGTGTACGGTGTGTCCTGAAACATGTACTAAACACAGCTTATAGAGCATAGGGCACTTCCACTCATGGGCGTATAAATCGGGAAAATTACAAATCAACAAGACACAGGCATCCCAAAGTTTAGGGCTGCTCTGTTTCCAAGAACCTCCACTGCGGTACACCTTAAATATCCCAGGCAAGAGCAAAATGGATAAAGAAGTTGTCATACTTATGCACAATGGAATATCACTCAGCCATGTAGTCAATGTCATAAGGCTAGTAGCAGCATGATGAGTGGATTTAGGTACGAAGACTCTAAGTGAAATAAGTCACACAGAAAAAGACACTTATCCTACGATATCACATACAGAGGGAATGTAAAAATGGCTACACTTGAACTGAATTACAAAACAGAACAGAGTCACACGTTTAGAAAACACACTATGGCTGCTTAACGGGAAAGGCGAGGTGGGGTGATGCATAAAACAAGGGTTTGAAATTAGCTCAGATACCAGTCCAGAAGCCAAATATGTAATAGACGAGGCCTACTCCCTGCTCAGTGAACTGGACTCAACACCCCCTATTCACCGCCCAAGAATATATCTGACTAGTAAGAGTCTTAAAACCTATGTATTGATATCTCTCTGTCAGTGAATCAAGAGGGTGTAAAGCGGCATAAACACAGCAGTGAAAAGCAGCTAAACTCCATTATAAAAAATAAATTATTTAAAAAGAAACCTATAAAACAAAGACAGTGAAAGAGAGAGAAGTTCTTACAAAATCCGTTCAGGGGCTCTGATGCCACCTGGATGGACCATGTCTAGACCCACAGCTGGATGAGACATAAGGCTGGACACTCTTGGGGCTGAGAGCATTGGTGAGGTGGGGTGAGCAAACGCAGAGCCTTTAAAGTCATAATGCGTGGTACCCATCCCATGGGTCCCAAATCTCCAGGTTCAAGGGCATCTTCCTCCATCGAAAACATGCACGGGAAACCCAGAAGATGGTACACCGTGTGAGAGGGAAAGGTTTCTAAAACGCACCTCATTTCTCCTGTCCTTGTGCTCGGGTTCGCCATTCCAGCCGCTTTTACTAACAATCTCCCTACTTGGAGAATCAGCACCGTTAACCTCCTGTTTCGTACAGGTTGCAATTTGTCCTGAGGATGAACGGGAAGAGGGGGAACCAATGAGAGACTAGCCCTAGATGTTGGGACAGGCACAGGTCACTCTATTTTCCCATCAGGAAGAAGAATGAACCACAGGCTCAGCCTGCCCCCCGGAACCAGAAGAGGGCCTGAAGCAATCCTGCGCTTTTGCGGCCAGCTTCCAAAAAAGCGAGTGGAAAAATGGAGCTCAGGGGCACTGCAATTCACAAACCTGCAGAGTTATAAATGAGAACTCTCGTCCACAAATATACTGAGGGAAGGCAACGAAGAGGATTTGAAAGCAAGGCAGAATTGCAGGAAACAGACTTCAAGAGGTAGATTCGACTCGCCTTTAAAGCACATGAAAAGCGGCAAAGCGTTGACAATGATGCCCTTGGCCAAAAAGGGCGTATGCCTTTTTTCCTGAATATATTCAGGAAAAAACGCATACGCCCTTTTTGGCCAACCAAGCAACCGGAAGTGCAAATCAGCGCTACAAAGAAGTCTCGCTTGCCATCGGTCAAAAGGGCCGTGCTGAAAAAACTGTAAAAAGCAGAAATGCAGGACAGGCCTTGGAGACACGGGAGCCTTGCTACGCTGGTGGGCGGCATGTAAATTGCCAACAGCCACTCTGGAGAAGTGTACGGTGTGTCCTGAAACGTGTAATAAACACAGCTTACAGAGCATAGGGCACTTCCACTCATGGGCGTATAAATCGGGAAAACTACAAATCAACAAGACACAAGCACCCCAAAGTTTAGGGCTGCTCTGTTTCCAAGAACCTCCACTTCGGTACACCTTAAATATCCCAGGCAAGAGCAAAATGGATAAAGAAGTTGTGGTACTGATGCACAATGGAATATCACTCAGCCATGAAGTCAATGTCATAAGGCTAGTAGCAGCATGATGAGTGGATTTAGGTACGATGACTCTAAGTGAAATAAGTCACACAGAAAAAGACACTTATCCTACCATATCACTTATAGAGGGAATGTACAAATCGCTACACTTGAACTGAATTACAAAACAGAACAGAGTCACACATTTAGAAAACACACTATGGCTGCTTAACGGGAAAGGCGAGGTGGGGTGATGCATAAAACAAGGGTTTGAAATTAGCTCAGATACCATTCCAGAAGCCAAATATGGAAGAGACAAGACCTACTCCCTGCTCAGTGAACTGGACTCAACACCCCCTATTCACCGCCCAACAATATATCTGACTAGTAAGAGTCTTAAAACCTATGTGTTGATATCTCTCTGTCAGTGAATCAAGAGGGTGTAAAGCAGCATAAACACAGCAGTGAAAAGCAGCTAAACCACATTATAAAAATAAATTACTTAAAAAAACCCATAAAACAAAGACAGTGAAACAGAGAGAAATTCTTACCAAATCCATTCAGGGGCTCTGATGCCACCTGGATGGACCATATCTAGACCAACAGCTGGATGAGACATAAGGCTGGACACTCTTGGGGCTGAGAGCATTGGTGAGGTTGGGTGAGCAAACGCAGACCCTTTAAAGTCATACTGCGTGGTACCCATCCCATGGGTCCCAAATCTCCAGGTTCAAGGGCATCTTCCTCCATTGAAAACATGCACGGGAAACCCAGAAGATGGTACACCGTGTGATCGGGAAAGGTTTCTAAAACGCACCTCATTTATCCTGTCCTTGTGCTCGGGTTCGCCATTCCAGCCGCTTTTACTAACAATCTCCCTACTTGGAGAATCAGCACCGTTAACCTCCTGTTTCGTACAGGTTGCAATTTGTCCTGAGGATGAACGGGAAGAGGGGGAACCAATGAGAGACTAGCTCTAGGTGTTGGGACAGGCACAGGTCACTCTATTTTCCCATCAGGAAGAAGAATGAACCACAGGCTCGGCCTGCCCCCCGGAACCAGAAGAGGGCCTGAAGCAATCCTGCGCTTTTGCGGCCAGCTCCCAAAAAAGCGAGTTGAAAAATGGAGCTCAGGGGCACTGCAATTCACAAACCTGCAGAGTTATAAATGAGAACTCTCGTCCACAAATGTACTGAGGGAAGGCAACGAAGAGGATTTGAAACCAAGGCAGAATTGCAGGAAACAGACTTCAGGAGGTAGATTCGACTCGTCTTTAAAGCAAATGAAAAGCGGCAAAGCGTTGACAATGATGCCCTTGGCCAAAAAGGGCCTATGCGTTTTTTCCTGAATATATTCAGGAAAAAACGCATAGGCCCTTTTTGGCCAACCAAGCAAGCCGGAAGTGCAAATCAGCGCTACAAAGAAGTCTCGCTTGCCATCGGTCAAAAGGGCCATGCTGAAAAAAGTGTAAAAACCAGAAATGCAGGACAGGCCAAGGAGACACGGGAGTCTTGCTACGCTGGTGGGCGGGATGTAAATTGCCAACAGCCACTCTGGAGAAGTGTACGGTGTGTCCTGAAACATGTACTAAACACAGCTTAGAGAGCATAGGGCACTTCCACTCATGGGCGTATAAATCGGGAAAATTACAAATCAAGAAGACACAGGCATCCCAAAGTTTAGGGCTGCTCTGTTTCCAAGAACCTCCACTGCGGTACACTTTAAATATCCCAGGCAAGAGCAAAATGGATAAAGAAGTTGTCATACTTATGCACAATGGAATATCACTCAGCCATGTAGTCAATGTCATAAGGCTAGTAGCAGCAGGATGAGTGGATTTAGGTACGAAGACTCTAAGTGAAATAAGTCACACAGAAAAAGACACTTATCCTACGATATCACATACAGAGGGAATGTAAAAATGGCTACACTTGAACTGAATTACAAAACAGAACAGAGTCACACGTTTAGAAAACACACTATGGCTGCTTAACGGGAAAGGCGAGGTGGGGTGATGCATGAAACAAGGGTTGAAAGTAGCTCAGATACCGTTCCAGAAGCAAAATATGGAAGAGACAAGACCTACTCCCTGCTCAGTGAACTGGATTCAACACCCCCTATTCACCACCCAAGAATATATGTGACTAGTAAGAGTCTTAAAACCTATGTGTTGATATCTCTCTGTCAGTGAATCAAGAGGGTGTATAGCGGCATAAACACAGCAGTGAAAAGCAGCTAAACCCCATTATAAAACTAAATTACTTTAAAAAAAACCCCATAAAACAAAGACAGTGAAAGAGAGAGAAATTCTTACAAGTCCGTTCAGGGGCCCTGATGCCACCTGGATGGACCATATCTAGACCCACAGCTGGATGAGACATAAGGCTGGACACTCTTGGGGCTGAGAGCATTGGTGAGGTTGGGTGAGCAAACGCAGACCCTTTAAAGTCATAATGCGTGGTACCCATCCCATGGGTCCCAAATCTCCATGTTCAAGGGCATCTTCCTCCATCGAAAACATGCACGGGAAACCCAGAAGATGGTACACCGTGTGATCGGGAAAGGTTTTTAAAACGCACCTCGTTTCTCCTGTCCTTGTGCTCGGGTTCGCCATTCCAGCCGCTTTTACTAACAATCTCCCTACTTGGAGAATCAGCACCGTTAACCTCCTGTTTCGTACAGGTTGCAATTTGTCCTGAGGATGAACGGGAAGAGGGGGAACCAATGAGAGACTAGCTCTAGGTGTTGGGACAGGCACAGGTCACTCTATTTTCCCATCAGGAAGAAGAATGAACCACAGGCTCGGCCTGCCCCCCGGAACCAGAAGAGGGCCTGAAGCAATCCTGCGCTTTAGCGGCCAGCTCCCAAAAAAGCGAGTTGAAAAATGGAGCTCAGGGGCACTGCAATTCACAAACCTGCAGAGTTATAAATGAGAACTCTCGTCCACAAATATACTGAGGGAAGGCAACGAAGAGGATTTGAAAGCAAGGCAGAATTGCAGGAAACAGACTTCAAGAGGTAGATTCGACTCGCCTTTAAGCACATGAAAAGCGGCAAAGCGTTGACAATGATGCCCTTGGCCAAAAAGGGCCTATGCGTTTTTTCCTGAATATATTCAGGAAAAAAAGCATACGCACTTTTTGGCCAACCAAGCAAGCCGGAAGTGCAAATCAGCGCTACAAAGAAGTCTCGCTTGCCATCAGTCAAAAGGGCCATGCTGAAAAAATTGTAAAAACCAGAAATGCAGGACAGGCCAAGGAGACACGGGAGTCTTGCTACGCTGGTGGGCGGGATGTAAATTGCCAACAGCCACTCTGGAGAAGTGTACGGTGTGTCCTGAAACATGTACTAAACACAGCTTAGAGAGCATAGGGCACTTCCACTCATGGGCGTATAAATCGGGAAAATTACAAATCAACAAGACACAGGCATCCCAAAGTTTAGGGCTGCTCTGTTTCCAAGAACCTCCACTGCGGTACACCTTAAATATCCCAGGCAAGAGCAAAATGGATAAAGAAGTTGTCATACTTATGCACAATGGAATATCACTCAGCCATGTAGTCAATGTCATAAGGCTAGTAGCAGCATGATGAGTGGATTTAGGTACGAAGACTCTAAGTGAAATAAGTCACACAGAAAAAGACACTTATCCTACGATATCACATACAGAGGGAATGTAAAAATGGCTACACTTGAACTGAATTACAAAACAGAACAGAGTCACACGTTTAGAAAACACACTATGGCTGCTTAACGGGAAAGGCGAGGTGGGGTGATGCATAAAACAAGGGTTTGAAATTAGCTCAGATACCAGTCCAGAAGCCAAATATGTAATAGACGAGGCCTACTCCCTGCTCAGTGAACTGGACTCAACACCCCCTATTCACCGCCCAAGAATATATCTGACTAGTAAGAGTCTTAAAACCTATGTATTGATATCTCTCTGTCAGTGAATCAAGAGGGTGTAAAGCGGCATAAACACAGCAGTGAAAAGCAGCTAAACTCCATTATAAAAAATAAATTATTTAAAAAGAAACCTATAAAACAAAGACAGTGAAAGAGAGAGAAGTTCTTACAAAATCCGTTCAGGGGCTCTGATGCCACCTGGATGGACCATGTCTAGACCCACAGCTGGATGAGACATAAGGCTGGACACTCTTGGGGCTGAGAGCATTGGTGAGGTGGGGTGAGCAAACGCAGAGCCTTTAAAGTCATAATGCGTGGTACCCATCCCATGGGTCCCAAATCTCCAGGTTCAAGGGCATCTTCCTCCATCGAAAACATGCACGGGAAACCCAGAAGATGGTACACCGTGTGAGAGGGAAAGGTTTCTAAAACGCACCTCATTTCTCCTGTCCTTGTGCTCGGGTTCGCCATTCCAGCCGCTTTTACTAACAATCTCCCTACTTGGAGAATCAGCACCGTTAACCTCCTGTTTCGTACAGGTTGCAATTTGTCCTGAGGATGAACGGGAAGAGGGGGAACCAATGAGAGACTAGCTCTAGATGTTGGGACAGGCACAGGTCACTCTATTTTCCCATCAGGAAGAAGAATGAACCACAGGCTCAGCCTGCCCCCCGGAACCAGAAGAGGGCCTGAAGCAATCCTGCGCTTTTGCGGCCAGCTTCCAAAAAAGCGAGTGGAAAAATGGAGCTCAGGGGCACTGCAATTCACAAACCTGCAGAGTTATAAATGAGAACTCTTGTCCACAAATATACTGAGGGAAGGCAACGAAGAGGATTTGAAAGCAAGGCAGAATTGCAGGAAACAGACTTCAAGAGGTAGATTCGACTCGCCTTTAAAGCACATGAAAAGCGGCAAAGCGTTGACAATGATGCCCTTGGCCAAAAAGGGCGTATGCCTTTTTTCCTGAATATATTCAGGAAAAAACGCATACGCCCTTTTTGGCCAACCAAGCAACCGGAAGTGCAAATCAGCGCTACAAAGAAGTCTCGCTTGCCATCGGTCAAAAGGGCCGTGCTGAAAAAACTGTAAAAAGCAGAAATGCAGGACAGGCCTTGGAGACACGGGAGCCTTGCTACGCTGGTGGGCGGCATGTAAATTGCCAACAGCCACTCTGGAGAAGTGTACGGTGTGTCCTGAAACGTGTAATAAACACAGCTTACAGAGCATAGGGCACTTCCACTCATGGGCGTATAAATCGGGAAAACTACAAATCAACAAGACACAAGCACCCCAAAGTTTAGGGCTGCTCTGTTTCCAAGAACCTCCACTTCGGTACACCTTAAATATCCCAGGCAAGAGCAAAATGGATAAAGAAGTTGTGGTACTGATGCACAATGGAATATCACTCAGCCATGAAGTCAATGTCATAAGGCTAGTAGCAGCATGATGAGTGGATTTAGGTACGATGACTCTAAGTGAAATAAGTCACACAGAAAAAGACACTTATCCTACCATATCACTTATAGAGGGAATGTACAAATCGCTACACTTGAACTGAATTACAAAACAGAACAGAGTCACACATTTAGAAAACACACTATGGCTGCTTAACGGGAAAGGCGAGGTGGGGTGATGCATAAAACAAGGGTTTGAAATTAGCTCAGATACCATTCCAGAAGCCAAATATGGAAGAGACAAGACCTACTCCCTGCTCAGTGAACTGGACTCAACACCCCCTATTCACCGCCCAACAATATATCTGACTAGTAAGAGTCTTAAAACCTATGTGTTGATATCTCTCTGTCAGTGAATCAAGAGGGTGTAAAGCAGCATAAACACAGCAGTGAAAAGCAGCTAAACCACATTATAAAAATAAATTACTTAAAAAAACCCATAAAACAAAGACAGTGAAACAGAGAGAAATTCTTACCAAATCCATTCAGGGGCTCTGATGCCACCTGGATGGACCATATCTAGACCAACAGCTGGATGAGACATAAGGCTGGACACTCTTGGGGCTGAGAGCATTGGTGAGGTTGGGTGAGCAAACGCAGACCCTTTAAAGTCATACTGCGTGGTACCCATCCCATGGGTCCCAAATCTCCAGGTTCAAGGGCATCTTCCTCCATTGAAAACATGCACGGGAAACCCAGAAGATGGTACACCGTGTGATCGGGAAAGGTTTCTAAAACGCACCTCATTTATCCTGTCCTTGTGCTCGGGTTCGCCATTCCAGCCGCTTTTACTAACAATCTCCCTACTTGGAGAATCAGCACCGTTAACCTCCTGTTTCGTACAGGTTGCAATTTGTCCTGAGGATGAACGGGAAGAGGGGGAACCAATGAGAGACTAGCTCTAGGTGTTGGGACAGGCACAGGTCACTCTATTTTCCCATCAGGAAGAAGAATGAACCACAGGCTCGGCCTGCCCCCCGGAACCAGAAGAGGGCCTGAAGCAATCCTGCGCTTTTGCGGCCAGCTCCCAAAAAAGCGAGTTGAAAAATGGAGCTCAGGGGCACTGCAATTCACAAACCTGCAGAGTTATAAATGAGAACTCTCGTCCACAAATGTACTGAGGGAAGGCAACGAAGAGGATTTGAAACCAAGGCAGAATTGCAGGAAACAGACTTCAGGAGGTAGATTCGACTCGTCTTTAAAGCAAATGAAAAGCGGCAAAGCGTTGACAATGATGCCCTTGGCCAAAAAGGGCCTATGCGTTTTTTCCTGAATATATTCAGGAAAAAACGCATAGGCCCTTTTTGGCCAACCAAGCAAGCCGGAAGTGCAAATCAGCGCTACAAAGAAGTCTCGCTTGCCATCGGTCAAAAGGGCCATGCTGAAAAAAGTGTAAAAACCAGAAATGCAGGACAGGCCAAGGAGACACGGGAGTCTTGCTACGCTGGTGGGCGGGATGTAAATTGCCAACAGCCACTCTGGAGAAGTGTACGGTGTGTCCTGAAACATGTACTAAACACAGCTTAGAGAGCATAGGGCACTTCCACTCATGGGCGTATAAATCGGGAAAATTACAAATCAAGAAGACACAGGCATCCCAAAGTTTAGGGCTGCTCTGTTTCCAAGAACCTCCACTGCGGTACACTTTAAATATCCCAGGCAAGAGCAAAATGGATAAAGAAGTTGTCATACTTATGCACAATGGAATATCACTCAGCCATGTAGTCAATGTCATAAGGCTAGTAGCAGCAGGATGAGTGGATTTAGGTACGAAGACTCTAAGTGAAATAAGTCACACAGAAAAAGACACTTATCCTACGATATCACATACAGAGGGAATGTAAAAATGGCTACACTTGAACTGAATTACAAAACAGAACAGAGTCACACGTTTAGAAAACACACTATGGCTGCTTAACGGGAAAGGCGAGGTGGGGTGATGCATGAAACAAGGGTTTGAAAGTAGCTCAGATACCGTTCCAGAAGCAAAATATGGAAGAGACAAGACCTACTCCCTGCTCAGTGAACTGGATTCAACACCCCCTATTCACCACCCAAGAATATATGTGACTAGTAAGAGTCTTAAAACCTATGTGTTGATATCTCTCTGTCAGTGAATCAAGAGGGTGTATAGCGGCATAAACACAGCAGTGAAAAGCAGCTCAACCCCATTATAAAACTAAATTACTTTAAAAAAAACCCATAAAACAAAGACAGTGAAAGAGAGAGAAATTCTTACAAATCCGTTCAGGGGCTCTGATGCCACCTGGATGGACCATATCTAGACCCACAGCTGGATGAGACATAAGGATGGACACTCTTGGGGCTGAGAGGATTGGTGAGGTTGGGTGAGCAAACGCAGACCCTTTCAAGTCATACTGCGTGGTACCCATCCTATGAGTCCCAAATCTCCAGGTTCAAGGGCATCTTCGTCCATCGAAAACATGCATGGGAGACCCAGAAGATGGTACACCGTGTGATCGGGAAAGGTTTCTAAAACGCACCTCATTTCTTCTGTTCCTGTGCTCGGGTTCGCCATTCCAGCCGCTTTTACTAAAAATCTCCCTACTTGGAGAATAAGCACCGTTAACCTCCTGTTTCGTACAGGTTGCAATTTGTCCTGAGGATGAACGGGAAGAGGGGGAACCAATGAGAGACTAGCTCTAGGTGTTGGGACAGGCACAGGTCACTCTATTTTCCCATCAGTAAGAAGAATGAACCACAGGCTCAGCCTGCCCCCCGGAACGAGAGGAGGGCCTGAAGCAATCCTGCGCTTTTGCGGCCAGCTCCCAAAAAAGCGAGTTGAAAAATGGAGCTCAGGGGCACTGCAATTCACAAACCTGCAGAGTTATAAATGAGAACTCTCGTCCACAAATATACTGAGGGAAGGCAACGAAGAGGATTTGAAAGCAAGGCAGAATTGCAGGAAACAGACTTCAGGAGGTAGATTCGACTCGCCTTTAAAGCACATGAAAAGCGGCAAAGCGTTCACAATGATGCCCTTGGCCAAAAAGGGCGTATGCGTTTTTTCCTGAATATATTCAGGAAAAAACGCATACGCCCTTTTTGGCCAACCAAGCAAGCCGGAAGTGCAAATCAGCGCTACAAAGAAGTCTCGCTTGCCATCGGTCAAAAGGGCCATGCTGAAAAAAGTGTAAAAACCAGAAATGCAGGACAGGCCATGGAGACACGGGAGCCTTGCTACGCTGGTGGGCGAGATGTAAATTGCCAACAGCCACTCTGGACAAGTGTACGGTGTGTCCTGAAACGTGTAATAAACACAGCTTAGAGAGCATAGGGCACTTCCACTCATGGGCGTATAAATCGGGAAAACTACAAATCAACAAGACACAGGCACCCCAAAGTTTAGGGCTGCTCTGTTTCCAAGAACCTCCACTTCGGTACACCTTAAATATCCCAGGCAAGAGCAAAATGGATAAAGAAGTTGTGGTACTGATGCACAATGGAATATCACTCAGCCATGAAGTCAATGTCATAAGGCTAGTAGCAGCATGATGAGTGGATTTAGGTACGATGACTCCAAGTGAAATAAGTCACACAGAAAAAGACACTTATCCTACGATATCACTTATAGAGGGAATGTACAAATCGCTACACTTGAACTGAATTACAAAACAGAACAGAGTCACACATTTAGAAAACACACTATGGCTGCTTAACGGGAAAGGCGAGGTGGGGTGATGCATAAAACAAGGGTTTGAAATTAGCTCAGATACCGTTCCAGAAGCAAATATGGAAGAGACAAGACCTACTCCCTGCTCAGTGAACTGGACTCAACACCCCCTATTCACCGCCCAAGAATATATGTGACTAGTAAGAGTCTTAAAACCTATGTGTTGATATCTCTCTGTCAGTGAATCAAGAGGGTGTAAAGCAGCATAAACACAGCAGTGAAAAGCAGCTAAACCCCATTATAAAAATAAATTACTTAAAAAAACCCATAAAACAAAGACAGTGAAAGAGAGAGAAATTCTTACCAAATCCATTCAGGGGCTCTGATGCCACCTGGATGGACCATATCTAGACCCACAGCTGGATGAGACATAAGGCTGGACACTCTTGGGGCTGAGAGCATTGGTGAGGTTGGGTGAGCAAACGCAGACCCTTTAAATCATACTGCATGGTACCCATCCCATGGGTCCCAAATCTCCAGGTTCCAGGGCATCTTCCTCCATCGAAAACATGCATGGGAAACCCAGAAGGTGGTACACCGTGTGATCGGGAAAGGTTTCTAAAACGCACCTCATTTCTCCTGTCCTTGTGCTCGGGTTCGCCATTCCAGCCGCTTTTACTAACAATCTCCCTACTTGGAGAATCAGCACCGTTAACCTCCTGTTTCGTACAGGTTGCAATTTGTCCTGAGGATGAACGGGAAGAGGGGGAACCAATGAGAGACTAGCTCTAGGTGTTGGGACAGGCACTCGTCACTCTATTTTCCCATCAGGAAGAAGAATGAACCACAGGCTCGGCCTGCCCCCCGGAACCAGAAGAGGGCCTGAAGCAATCCTGCGCTTTTGCGGCCAGCTCCCAAAAAAGCGAGTTGAAAAATGGAGCTCAGGGGCACTGCAATTCACAAACCTGCAGAGTTATAAATGAGAACTCTCGTCCACAAATATACTGAGGGAAGGCAACGAAGAGGATTTGAAAGCAAGGCAGAATTGCAGGAAACAGACTTCAGGAGGGAGATTCGACTCGCCTTTAAAGCATATGAAAAGCGGCAAAGCGTTGACAATGATGCCCTTGGCCAAAAAGGGCTTATGCGTTTTTTCCTGAATATATTCAGGAAAAAACGCATAAGCCCTTTTTGGCCAACCAAGCAAGACGGAAGTGCAAATCAGCGCTACAAAGAAGTCTCGCTTGACATCGGTCAAAAGGGCCATGCTGAAAAAAGTGTAAAAACCAGAAAAGCAGGACAGGCCATGGAGACACGGGAGCCTTGCTACGCTGGTGGGCGGGATGTAAATTGCCATCAGCCACTCTGCAGAAGTGTACGCTGTGTCCTGAAACGTGTAATAAACACACCTTAGAGAGCATAGGGCACTTCCACTCATGGGCGTATAAATCGGGAAAACTACAAATCAGCAAGACACAGGCACCCCAAAGTTTAGGGCTGCTCTGTTTCCAAGAACCTCCACTTCGGTACACCTTAAATATCCCAGGCAAGAGCAAAATGGACAAAGAAGTTGTGGTACTGATGCACAATGGAATATCACTCAGCCATGAAGTCAATGTCATAAGGCTAGTAGCAGCATGATGAGTGGATTTAGGTACGATGACACTAAGTGAAATAAGTCACACAGAAAAAGACACTTATCCTACGATATCACTTATAGAGGGAATGTACAAATCGCTACACTTGAACTGAATTACAAAACAGAACAGAGTCACACATTTAGAAAACACACTATGGCTGCTTAACGGGAAAGGCGAGGTGGGGTGATGCATAAAACAAGGGTTGGAAATTAGCTCAGATACCGTTCCAGAAGCCAAATATGGAAGAGACAAGACCTACTCCCTGCTCAGTGAACTGGACTCAACACCCCCTATTCACCGCCC
This sequence comes from Eubalaena glacialis, assembly GCF_028564815.1. Taxonomy (NCBI): domain Eukaryota; kingdom Metazoa; phylum Chordata; class Mammalia; order Artiodactyla; family Balaenidae; genus Eubalaena; species Eubalaena glacialis. Next base: position 107,793,961 of record NC_083721.1, on the reverse strand, counting down.
AAGAATATATGTGACTAGTAAGAGTCTTAAAACCTATGTGTTGATATCTCTCTGTCAGTGAATCAAGAGGGTGTAAAGCAGCATAAACACAGCAGTGAAAAGCAGCTAAACCCCATTATAAAAATAAATTACTTAAAAAAACCCATAAAACAAAGACAGTGAAAGAGAGAGAAATTCTTACCAAATCCATTCAGGGGCTCTGATGCCACCTGGATGGACCATATCTAGACCCACAGCTGGATGAGACATAAGGCTGGACACTCTTGGGCCTGAGAGCATTGGTGAGGTTGGGTGAGCAAACGCAGACTCTTTAAATCATACTGCATGGTACCCATCCCATGGGTCCCAAATCTCCAGGTTCCAGGGCATCTTCCTCCATCGAAAACATGCATGGGAAACCCAGAAGGTGGTACACCGTGTGATCGGGAAAGGTTTCTAAAACGCACCTCATTTCTCCTGTCCTTGTGCTCGGGTTCGCCATTCCAGCAGCTTTTACTAACAATCTTCCTACTTGGAGAATCAGCACCGTGAACCTCCTGTTTCGTACAGGTTGCAATTTGTCCTGAGGATGAACGGGAAGAGGGGGAACACATGAGAGACTAGCTCTAGGTTTTGGGACAGGCACAGGTCACTCTATTTTCCCATCAGGAAGAAGAATGAACCACAGGCTCGGCCTGCCCCCCGGAACCAGAAGAGGGCCTGAAGCAATCCTGCGCTTTTGCGGCCAGCTCCCAAAAAAGCGAGTTGAAAAATGGAGCTCAGGGGCACTGCAATTCACAAACCTGCAGAGTTATAAATGAGAACTCTCGTCCACAAATATACTGAGGGAAGGCAACGAAGAGGATTTGAAAGCAAGGCAGAATTGCAGGAAACAGACTTCAGGAGGGAGATTCGACTCGCCTTTAAAGCACATGAAAAGCGGCAAAGCGTTGACAATGATGCCCTTGGCCAAAAAGGGCGTATGCGTTTTTTCCTGAATATATTCAGGAAAAAACGCATACGCCCTTTTTGGCCAACCAAGCAAGCCGGAAGTGCAAATCAGCGCTACAAAGAAGTCTCGCTTGCCATCGGTCAAAAGGGCCATGCTGAAAAAAGTGTAAAAACCAGAAATGCAGGACAGGCCATGGAGACACGGGAGCCTTGCTACGCTGGTGGGCGGGATGTAAATTGCCAACAGCCACTCTGGAGAAGTGTACGCTGTGTCCTGAAACGTGTAATAAACACAGCTTAGAGAGCATAGGGCACTTCCACTCATGGGCGTATAAATCGGGAAAACTACAAATCAACAAGACACAGGCACCCCAAAGTTTAGGGCTGCTCTGTTTCCAAGAACCTCCACTTCGGTACACCTTAAATATCCCAGGCAAGAGCAAAATGGATAAAGAAGTTGTGGTACTGATGCACAATGGAATATCACTCAGCCATGAAGTCAATGTCATAAGGCTAGTAGCAGCATGATGAGTGGATTTAGGTACGATGACTCCAAGTGAAATAAGTCACACAGAAAAAGACACTTATCCTACGATATCACTTATAGAGGGAATGTACAAATCGCTACACTTGAACTGAATTACAAAACAGAACAGAGTCACACATTTAGAAAACACACTATGGCTGCTTAACGGGAAAGGCGAGGTGGGGTGATGCATAAAACAAGGGTTTGAAATTAGCTCAGATACCGTTCCAGAAGCAAATATGGAAGAGACAAGACCTACTCCCTGCTCAGTGAACTGGACTCAACACCCCCTATTCACCGCCCAAGAATATATGTGACTAGTAAGAGTCTTAAAACCTATGTGTTGATATCTCTCTGTCAGTGAATCAAGAGGGTGTAAAGCAGCATAAACACAGCAGTGAAAAGCAGCTAAACCCCATTATAAAAATAAATTACTTAAAAAAACCCATAAAACAAAGACAGTGAAAGAGAGAGAAATTCTTACCAAATCCATTCAGGGGCTCTGATGCCACCTGGATGGACCATATCTAGACCCACAGCTGGATGAGACATAAGGCTGGACACTCTTGGGGCTGAGAGCATTGGTGAGGTTGGGTGAGCAAACGCAGACCCTTTAAATCATACTGCATGGTACCCATCCCATGGGTCCCAAATCTCCAGGTTCCAGGGCATCTTCCTCCATCGAAAACATGCATGGGAAACCCAGAAGGTGGTACACCGTGTGATCGGGAAAGGTTTCTAAAACGCACCTCATTTCTCCTGTCCTTGTGCTCGGGTTCGCCATTCCAGCCGCTTTTACTAACAATCTCCCTACTTGGAGAATCAGCACCGTTAACCTCCTGTTTCGTACAGGTTGCAATTTGTCCTGAGGATGAACGGGAAGAGGGGGAACCAATGAGAGACTAGCTCTAGGTGTTGGGACAGGCACTCGTCACTCTATTTTCCCATCAGGAAGAAGAATGAACCACAGGCTCGGCCTGCCCCCCGGAACCAGAAGAGGGCCTGAAGCAATCCTGCGCTTTTGCGGCCAGCTCCCAAAAAAGCGAGTTGAAAAATGGAGCTCAGGGGCACTGCAATTCACAAACCTGCAGAGTTATAAATGAGAACTCTCGTCCACAAATATACTGAGGGAAGGCAACGAAGAGGATTTGAAAGCAAGGCAGAATTGCAGGAAACAGACTTCAGGAGGGAGATTCGACTCGCCTTTAAAGCATATGAAAAGCGGCAAAGCGTTGACAATGATGCCCTTGGCCAAAAAGGGCTTATGCGTTTTTTCCTGAATATATTCAGGAAAAAACGCATAAGCCCTTTTTGGCCAACCAAGCAAGACGGAAGTGCAAATCAGCGCTACAAAGAAGTCTCGCTTGACATCGGTCAAAAGGGCCATGCTGAAAAAAGTGTAAAAACCAGAAAAGCAGGACAGGCCATGGAGACACGGGAGCCTTGCTACGCTGGTGGGCGGGATGTAAATTGCCATCAGCCACTCTGCAGAAGTGTACGCTGTGTCCTGAAACGTGTAATAAACACACCTTAGAGAGCATAGGGCACTTCCACTCATGGGCGTATAAATCGGGAAAACTACAAATCAGCAAGACACAGGCACCCCAAAGTTTAGGGCTGCTCTGTTTCCAAGAACCTCCACTTCGGTACACCTTAAATATCCCAGGCAAGAGCAAAATGGACAAAGAAGTTGTGGTACTGATGCACAATGGAATATCACTCAGCCATGAAGTCAATGTCATAAGGCTAGTAGCAGCATGATGAGTGGATTTAGGTACGATGACACTAAGTGAAATAAGTCACACAGAAAAAGACACTTATCCTACGATATCACTTATAGAGGGAATGTACAAATCGCTACACTTGAACTGAATTACAAAACAGAACAGAGTCACACATTTAGAAAACACACTATGGCTGCTTAACGGGAAAGGCGAGGTGGGGTGATGCATAAAACAAGGGTTGGAAATTAGCTCAGATACCGTTCCAGAAGCCAAATATGGAAGAGACAAGACCTACTCCCTGCTCAGTGAACTGGACTCAACACCCCCTATTCACCGCCCAAGAATATATGTGACTAGTAAGAGTCTTAAAACCTATGTGTTGATATCTCTCTGTCAGTGAATCAAGAGGGTGTAAAGCAGCATAAACACAGCAGTGAAAAGCAGCTAAACCCCATTATAAAAATAAATTACTTAAAAAAACCCATAAAACAAAGACAGTGAAAGAGAGAGAAATTCTTACCAAATCCATTCAGGGGCTCTGATGCCACCTGGATGGACCATATCTAGACCCACAGCTGGATGAGACATAAGGCTGGACACTCTTGGGCCTGAGAGCATTGGTGAGGTTGGGTGAGCAAACGCAGACTCTTTAAATCATACTGCATGGTACCCATCCCATGGGTCCCAAATCTCCAGGTTCCAGGGCATCTTCCTCCATCGAAAACATGCATGGGAAACCCAGAAGGTGGTACACCGTGTGATCGGGAAAGGTTTCTAAAACGCACCTCATTTCTCCTGTCCTTGTGCTCGGGTTCGCCATTCCAGCAGCTTTTACTAACAATCTTCCTACTTGGAGAATCAGCACCGTGAACCTCCTGTTTCGTACAGGTTGCAATTTGTCCTGAGGATGAACGGGAAGAGGGGGAACACATGAGAGACTAGCTCTAGGTTTTGGGACAGGCACAGGTCACTCTATTTTCCCATCAGGAAGAAGAATGAACCACAGGCTCGGCCTGCCCCCCGGAACCAGAAGAGGGCCTGAAGCAATCCTGCGCTTTTGCGGCCAGCTCCCAAAAAAGCGAGTTGAAAAATGGAGCTCAGGGGCACTGCAATTCACAAACCTGCAGAGTTATAAATGAGAACTCTCGTCCACAAATATACTGAGGGAAGGCAACGAAGAGGATTTGAAAGCAAGGCAGAATTGCAGGAAACAGACTTCAGGAGGGAGATTCGACTCGCCTTTAAAGCACATGAAAAGCGGCAAAGCGTTGACAATGATGCCCTTGGCCAAAAAGGGCGTATGCGTTTTTTCCTGAATATATTCAGGAAAAAACGCATACGCCCTTTTTGGCCAACCAAGCAAGCCGGAAGTGCAAATCAGCGCTACAAAGAAGTCTCGCTTGCCATCGGTCAAAAGGGCCATGCTGAAAAAAGTGTAAAAACCAGAAATGCAGGACAGGCCATGGAGACACGGGAGCCTTGCTACGCTGGTGGGCGGGATGTAAATTGCCAACAGCCACTCTGGAGAAGTGTACGCTGTGTCCTGAAACGTGTAATAAACACAACTTAGAGAGCATAGGGCACTTCCACTCATGGGCGTATAAATCGGGAAAACTACAAATCAACAAGACACAGGCACCCCAAAGTTTAGGGCTGCTCTGTTTCCAAGAACCTCCACTTCGGTACACCTTAAATATCCCAGGCAAGAGCAAAATGGATAAAGAAGTTGTGGTACTGATGCACAATGGAATATCACTCAGCCATGAAGTCAATGTCATAAGGCTAGTAGCAGCATGATGAGTGGATTTAGGTACGATGACTCTAAGTGAAATAAGTCACACAGAAAAAGACACTTATCCTACGATATCACTTATAGAGGGAATGTACAAATCGCTACACTTGAACTGAATTACAAAACAGAACAGAGTCACACATTTAGAAAACACACTATGGCTGCTTAACGGGAAAGGCGAGGTGGGGTGATGCATAAAACAAGGGTTGGAAATTAGCTCAGATACCGTTCCAGAAGCCAAATATGGAAGAGACAAGACCTACTCCCTGCTCAGTGAACTGGACTCAACACCCCCTATTCACCGCCCAAGAATATATGTGACTAGTAAGAGTCTTAAAACCTATGTGTTGATATCTCTCTGTCAGTGAATCAAGAGGGTGTAAAGCAGCATAAACACAGCAGTGAAAAGCAGCTAAACCCCATTATAAAAATAAATTACTTAAAAAAACCCATAAAACAAAGACAGTGAAAGAGAGAGAAATTCTTACCAAATCCATTCAGGGGCTCTGATGCCACCTGGATGGACCATATCTAGACCCACAGCTGGATGAGACATAAGGCTGGACACTCTTGGGCCTGAGAGCATTGGTGAGGTTGGGTGAGCAAACGCAGACTCTTTAAATTATACTGCATGGTACCCATCCCATGGGTCCCAAATCTCCAGGTTCCAGGGCATCTTCCTCCATCGAAAACATGCATGGGAAACCCAGAAGGTGGTACACCGTGTGATCGGGAAAGGTTTCTAAAACGCACCTCATTTCTCCTGTCCTTGTGCTCGGGTTCGCCATTCCAGCAGCTTTTACTAACAATCTTCCTACTTGGAGAATCAGCACCGTGAACCTCCTGTTTCGTACAGGTTGCAATTTGTCCTGAGGATGAACGGGAAGAGGGGGAACACATGAGAGACTAGCTCTAGGTTTTGGGACAGGCACAGGTCACTCTATTTTCCCATCAGGAAGAAGAATGAACCACAGGCTCGGCCTGCCCCCCGGAACCAGAAGAGGGCCTGAAGCAATCCTGCGCTTTTGCGGCCAGCTCCCAAAAAAGCGAGTTGAAAAATGGAGCTCAGGGGCACTGCAATTCACAAACCTGCAGAGTTATAAATGAGAACTCTCGTCCACAAATATACTGAGGGAAGGCAACGAAGAGGATTTGAAAGCAAGGCAGAATTGCAGGAAACAGACTTCAGGAGGGAGATTCGACTCGCCTTTAAAGCACATGAAAAGCGGCAAAGCGTTGACAATGATGCCCTTGGCCAAAAAGGGCGTATGCGTTTTTTCCTGAATATATTCAGGAAAAAACGCATACGCCCTTTTTGGCCAACCAAGCAAGCCGGAAGTGCAAATCAGCGCTACAAAGAAGTCTCGCTTGCCATCGGTCAAAAGGGCCATGCTGAAAAAAGTGTAAAAACCAGAAATGCAGGACAGGCCATGGAGACACGGGAGCCTTGCTACGCTGGTGGGCGGGATGTAAATTGCCAACAGCCACTCTGGAGAAGTGTACGCTGTGTCCTGAAACGTGTAATAAACACAACTTAGAGAGCATAGGGCACTTCCACTCATGGGCGTATAAATCGGGAAAACTACAAATCAACAAGACACAGGCACCCCAAAGTTTAGGGCTGATCTGTTTCCAAGAACCTCCACTTCGGTACACCTTAAATATCCCAGGCAAGAGCAAAATGGATAAAGAAGTTGTGGTACTGATGCACAGTGGAATATCACTCAGCCATGAAGTCAATGTCATAAGGCTAGTAGCAGCATGATGAGTGGATTTAGGTACGATGACTCTAAGTGAAATAAGTCACACAGAAAAAGACACTTATCCTACGATATCACTTATAGAGGGAATGTACAAATCGCTACACTTGAACTGAATTACAAAACAGAACAGAGTCACACATTTAGAAAACACACTATGGCTGCTTAACGGGAAAGGCGAGGTGGGGTGATGCATAAAACAAGGGTTGGAAATTAGCTCAGATACCGTTCCAGAAGCCAAATATGGAAGAGACAAGACCTACTCCCTGCTCAGTGAACTGGACTCAACACCCCCTATTCACCGCCCAAGAATATATGTGACTAGTAAGAGTCTTAAAACCTATGTGTTGATATCTCTCTGTCAGTGAATCAAGAGGGTGTAAAGCAGCATAAACACAGCAGTGAAAAGCAGCTAAACCCCATGATAAAAATAAATTACTTAAAAAAACCCATAAAACAAAGACAGTGAAAGAGAGAGAAATTCTTACCAAATCCATTCAGGGGCTCTGATGCCACCTGGATGGACCATATCTAGACCCACAGCTGGATGAGACATAAGGCTGGACACTCTTGGGGCTGAGAGCATTGGTGAGGTTGGGTGAGCAAACGCAGACCCTTTAAATCATACTGCATGGTACCCATCCCATGGGTCCCAAATCTCCAGGTTCCAGGGCATCTTCCTCCATCGAAAACATGCATGGGAAACCCAGAAGGTGGTACACCGTGTGATCGGGAAAGGTTTCTAAAACGCACCTCATTTCTCCTGTCCTTGTGCTCGGGTTCGCCATTCCAGCCGCTTTTACTAACAATCTCCCTACTTGGAGAATCAGCACCGTTAACCTCCTGTTTCGTACAGGTTGCAATTTGTCCTGAGGATGAACGGGAAGAGGGGGAACCAATGAGAGACTAGCTCTAGGTGTTGGGACAGGCACACGTCACTCTATTTTCCCATCAGGAAGAAGAATGAACCACAGGCTCGGCCTGCCCCCCGGAACCAGAAGAGGGCCTGAAGCAATCCTGCGCTTTTGCGGCCAGCTCCCAAAAAAGCGAGTTGAAAAATGGAGCTCAGGGGCACTGCAATTCACAAACCTGCAGAGTTATAAATGAGAACTCTCGTCCACAAATATACTGAGGGAAGGCAACGAAGAGGATTTGAAAGCAAGGCAGAATTGCAGGAAACAGACTTCAGGAGGGAGATTCGACTCGCCTTTAAAGCATATGAAAAGCGGCAAAGCGTTGACAATGATGCCCTTGGCCAAAAAGGGCTTATGCGTTTTTTCCTGAATATATTCAGGAAAAAACGCATAAGCCCTTTTTGGCCAACCAAGCAAGCCGGAAGTGCAAATCAGCGCTACAAAGAAGTCTCGCTTGCGATCGGTCAAAAGGGCCATGCTGAAAAAAGTGTAAAAACCAGAAATGCAGGACAGGCCATGGAGACACGGAGGCCTTGCTACGTCTGGTGGGCGGGATGTAAATTGCTAACAGCCACTCTGGAGAAGTGTACGGTGTGTCCTGAAACGTGTAATAAACACAGCTTAGAGAGCATAGGGCACTTCCACTCATGGGCGTATAAATCGGGAAAACTACAAATCAACAAGACACAGGCACCCCAAAGTTTAGGGCTGCTCTGTTTCCAAGAACCTCCACTTCGGTACACCTTAAATATCCCAGGCAAGAGCAAAATGGATAAAGAAGTTGTGGTACTGATGCACAATGGAATATCACTCAGCCATGAAGTCAATGTCATAAGGCTAGTAGCAGCATGATGAGTGGATTTAGGTACGATGACTCTAAGTGAAATAAGTCACACAGAAAAAGACACTTATCCTACGATATCACTTATAGAGGGAATGTACAAATCGCTACACTTGAACTGAATTACAAAACAGAACAGAGTCACACATTTAGAAAACACACTATGGCTGCTTAACGGGAAAGGCGAGGTGGGGTGATGCATAAAACAAGGGTTGGAAATTAGCTCAGATACCGTTCCAGAAGCCAAATATGGAAGAGACAAGACCTACTCCCTGCTCAGTGAACTGGACTCAACACCCCCTATTCACCGCCCAAGAATATATGTGACTAGTAAGAGTCTTAAAACCTATGTGTTGATATCTCTCTGTCAGTGAATCAAGAGGGTGTAAAGCAGCATAAACACAGTAGTGAAAAGCAGCTAAACCCCATGATAAAAATAAATTACTTAAAAAAACCCATAAAACAAAGACAGTGAAAGAGAGAGAAATTCTTACCAAATCCATTCAGGGGCTCTGATGCCACCTGGATGGACCATATCTAGACCCACAGCTGGATGAGACATAAGGCTGGACACTCTTGGGGCTGAGAGCATTGGTGAGGTTGGGTGAGCAAACGCAGACTCTTTAAATCATACTGCATGGTACCCATCCCATGGGTCCCAAATCTCCAGGTTCCAGGGCATCTTCCTCCATCGAAAACATGCATGGGAAACCCAGAAGGTGGTACACCGTGTGATCGGGAAAGGTTTCTAAAACGCACCTCATTTCTCCTGTCCTTGTGCTCGGGTTCGCCATTCCAGCCGCTTTTACTAACAATCTCCCTACTTGGAGAATCAGCACCGTTAACCTCCTGTTTCGTACAGGTTGCAATTTGTCCTGAGGATGAACGGGAAGAGGGGGAACCAATGAGAGACTAGCTCTAGCTGTTGGGACAGGCACAGGTCACTCTATTTTCCCATCAGGAAGAAGAATGAACCACAGGCTCGGCCTGCCCCCCGGAACCAGAAGAGGGCCTGAAGCAATCCTGGCTTTTGCGGCCAGCTCCCAAAAAAGCGAGTTGAAAAATGGAGCTCAGGGGCACTGCAATTCACAAACCTGCAGAGTTATAAATGAGAACTCTCGTGCACAAATATACTGAGGGAAGGCAACGAAGAGGATTTGAAAGCAAGGCAGAATTGCAGGAAACAGACTTCAGGAGGGAGATTCGACTCGCCTTTAAAGCATATGAAAAGCGGCAAAGCGTTGACAATGATGCCCTTGGCCAAAAAGGGCTTATGCGTTTTTTCCTGAATATATTCAGGAAAAAACGCATAAGCCCTTTTTGGCCAACCAAGCAAGACGGAAGTGCAAACCAGCGCTACAAAGAAGTCTCGCTTGACATCGGTCAAAAGGGCCATGCTGAAAAAAGTGTAAAAACCAGAAATGCAGGACAGGCAATGGAGACACGGGAGCCTTGCTACGCTGGTGGGCGGGATGTAAATTGCCAACAGCCACTCTGGAGAAGTGTACGGTGTGTCCTGAAACGTGTAATAAACACACCTTAGAGAGCATAGGGCACTTCCACTCATGGGCGTATAAATCGGGAAAACTACAAATCAGCAAGACACAGGCACCCCAAAGTTTAGGGCTGCTCTGTTTCCAAGAACCTCCACTTCGGTACACCTTAAATATCCCAGGCAAGAGCAAAATGGATAAAGAAGTTGTGGTACTGATGCACAATGGAATATCACTCAGCCATGAAGTCAATGTCATAAGGCTACTAGCAGCATGATGAGTGGATTTAGGTACGATGACACTAAGTGAAATAAGTCACACAGAAAAAGACACTTATCCTACGATATCGCTTATAGAGGGAATGTACAAATCGCTACACTTGAACTGAATTACAAAACAGAACAGAGTCACACATTTAGAAAACACACTATGGCTGCTTAACGGGAAAGGCGAGGTGGGGTGATGCATAAAACAAGGGTTGGAAATTAGCTCAGATACCGTTCCAGAAGCCAAATATGGAAGAGACAAGACCTACTCCCTGCTCAGTGAACTGGACTCAACACCCCCTATTCACCGCCCAAGAATATATGTGACTAGTAAGAGTCTTAAAACCTATGTGTTGATATCTCTCTGTCAGTGAATCAAGAGGGTGTAAAGCAGCATAAACACAGCAGTGAAAAGCAGCTAAACCCCATTATAAAAATAAATTACTTTAAAAAAATCCCCAGAAAACAAAGACAGTGAAAGAGAGAGAAATTCTTACAAATCCGTTCAGGGGCTCTGATGCCACCTGGATGGACCATATCTAGACCAACAGCTGGATGAGACATAAGGCTGGACACTCTTGGGGCTGAGAGCATTGGTGAGGTTGGGTGAGCAAACGCAGACCCTTTAAAGTCATAATGCGTGGTACCCATCCCATGGGTCCCAAATCTCCAGGTTCAAGGGCATCTTCCTCCATCGAAAACATGCACGGGAAACCCAGAAGATGGTACACCGTGTGATCGGGAAAGGTTTCTAAAACGCACCTCGTTTCTCCTCTCCTTGTGCTCGGGTTCGCCATTCCAGCCGCTTTTACTTACAATCTCCCTACTTGGAGAATCAGCACCGTTAACCTCCTGTTTCGTACAGGTTGCAATTTGTCCTGAGGATGAACAGGAAGAGGGGGAACCAATGAGAGACTAGCTCTAGGTGTTGGGACAGGCACAGGTCACTCTATTTTCCCATCAGGAAGAAGAATGAACCACAGGCTCGGCCTGCCCCCCGGAACCAGAAGAGGGCCTGAAGCAATCCTGCGCTTTTGCGGCCAATTCCCAAAAAAGCGAGTTGAAAACTGGAGCTCAGGGGCACTGCAATTCACAAACCTGCAGAGTTATAAATGAGAACTCTCGTCCACAAATATACTGAGGGAAGGCAACGAAGAGGATTTGAAAGCAAGGCAGAATTGCAGGAAACAGACTTCAGGGGGTAGATTCGACTCGCCTTTAAAGCACATGAAAAGCGGCAAAGCGTTGACAATGATGCCCTTGGCCAAAAAGGGCGTATGCGTTTTTTCCTGAATATATTCAGGAAAAAACGCATACGCCCTTTTTGGCCAACCAAGCAAGCCGGAAGTGCAAATCAGCGCTACAAAGAAGTCTCGCTTGACATCGGTCAAAAGGGCCATGCTGAAAAAAGTGTAAAAACCAGAAATGCAGGACAGGCCATGGAGACACGGGAGCCTTGCTACGCTGGTGGGCGGGATGTAAATTGCCAACAGCCACTCTGGAGAAGTGTACGGTGTGTCCTGAAACGTGTAATAAACACAGCTTAGAGAGCATAGGGCACTTCCACTCATGGGCGTATAAATCGGGAAAACTACAAATCAGCAAGACACAGGCACCCCAAAGTTTAGGGCTGCTCTGTTTCCAAGAACCTCCACTTCGGTACACCTTAAATATCCCAGGCAATAGCAAAATGGACAAAGAAGTTGTGGTACTGATGCACAATGGAATATCACTCAGCCATGAAGTCAATGTCATAAGGCTAGTAGCAGCATGATGAGTGGATTTAGGTACGATGACACTAAGTGAAATAAGTCACACAGAAAAAGACACTTATCCTACGATATCACTTATAGAGGGAATGTACAAATCGCTACACTTGAACTGAATTACAAAACAGAACAGAGTCACACATTTAGAAAACACACTATGGCTGCTTAACGGGAAAGGCGAGGTGGGGTGATGCATAAAACAAGGGTTGCAAATTAGCTCAGATACCGTCCCAGAAGCCAAATATGGAAGAGACAAGACCTACTCCCTGCTCAGTGAACTGGACTCAACACCCCCTATTCACCGCCCAAGAATATATGTGACTAGTAAGAGTCTTAAAACCTATGTGTTGATATCTCTCTGTCAGTGAATCAAGAGGGTGTAAAGCAGCATAAACACAGCAGTGAAAAGCAGCTAAACCCCATTATAAAAATAAATTACTTAAAAAAACCCCCATAAAAAAAAAAACAGTGAAACAGAGAGAAATTCTTACAAATCCGTTCAGGGGCTCTGATGCCACCTGGATGGACCATATCTAGACCCACAGCTGGATGAGACATAAGGCTGGACACTCTTGGGGCTGAGAGCATTGGTGAGGTTGGGTGAGCAAACGCAGACCCTTTAAAGTCATAATGCGTGGTACCCATCCCATGGGTCCCAAATCTCCATGTTCAAGGGCATCTTCCTCCATCGAAAACATGCACGGGAAACCCAGAAGATAGTACACCGTGTGATCGGGAAAGGTTTCTAAAACGCACCTCTTTACTCCTGTCCTTGTTTTCGGGTTCGCCATTCCAGCCGCTTTTACTAACAATCTCCCTACTTGGAGAATCAGCACCGTTAACCTCCTGTTTCGTACAGGTTGCAATTTGTCCTGAGGATGAACGGGAAGAGGGGGAACCAATGAGAGACTAGCTCTAGGTGTTGGGACAGGCACAGGTCACTCTATTTTCCCATCAGGAAGAAGAATGAACCACAGGCTCGGCCTGCCCCCCGGAACCAGAAGAGGGCCTGAAGCAATCCTGCGCTTTTGCGGCCAGCTCCCAAAAAAGCGAGTTGATAACTGGAGCTCAGGGGCACTGCAATTCACAAACCTGCAGAGTTATAAATGATAACTCTCGTCCACAAATATACTGAGGGAAGGCAACGAAGAGGACTTGAAAGCAAGGCAGAATTGCAGGAAACAGACTTCAGGAGGTAGATTCGACTCGCCTTTAAAGCACATGAAAAGCGGCAAAGCGTTGACAGTGATGCCCTTGGCCAAAAAGGGCGTATACGTTTTTTCCTGAATATATTCAGGAAAAAACGCATACGCCCTTTTTGGCCAACCAAGCAAGCCGGAAGTGCAAATCAGCGCTACAAAGAAGTCTCGCTTGCCATCGGTCAAAAGGGCCATGCTGAAAAAAGTGTAAAAACCAGAAATGCAGGACAGGCCATGGAGACACGGAGGCCTTGCTACGTCTGGTGGGCGGGATGTAAATTGCTAACAGCCACTCTGGAGAAGTGTACGGTGTGTCCTGAAACGTGTAATAAACACAGCTTAGAGAGCATAGGGCACTTCCACTCATGGGCGTATAAATCGGGAAAACTACAAATCAACAAGACACAGGCACCCCAAAGTTTAGGGCTGCTCTGTTTCCAAGAACCTCCACTTCGGTACACCTTAAATATCCCAGGCAATAGCAAAATGGACAAAGAAGTTGTGGTACTGATGCACAATGGAATATCACTCAGCCATGAAGTCAATGTCATAAGGCTAGTAGCAGCATGATGAGTGGATTTAGGTACGATGACACTAAGTGAAATAAGTCACACAGAAAAAGACACTTATCCTACGATATCACTTATAGAGGGAATGTACAAATCGCTACACTTGAACTGAATTACAAAACAGAACAGAGTCACACATTTAGAAAACACACTATGGCTGCTTAACGGGAAAGGCGAGGTGGGGTGATGCATAAAACAAGGGTTGCAAATTAGCTCAGATACCGTCCCAGAAGCCAAATATGGAAGAGACAAGACCTACTCCCTGCTCAGTGAACTGGACTCAACACCCCCTATTCACCGCCCAAGAATATATGTGACTAGTAAGAGTCTTAAAACCTATGTGTTGATATCTCTCTGTCAGTGAATCAAGAGGGTGTAAAGCAGCATAAACACAGCAGTGAAAAGCAGCTAAACCCCATTATAAAAATAAATTACTTAAAAAAACCCCCATAAAAAAAAAAACAGTGAAACAGAGAGAAATTCTTACAAATCCGTTCAGGGGCTCTGATGCCACCTGGATGGACCATATCTAGACCCACAGCTGGATGAGACATAAGGCTGGACACTCTTGGGGCTGAGAGCATTGGTGAGGTTGGGTGAGCAAACGCAGACCCTTTAAAGTCATAATGCGTGGTACCCATCCCATGGGTCCCAAATCTCCATGTTCAAGGGCATCTTCCTCCATCGAAAACATGCACGGGAAACCCAGAAGATAGTACACCGTGTGATCGGGAAAGGTTTCTAAAACGCACCTCTTTACTCCTGTCCTTGTTTTCGGGTTCGCCATTCCAGCCGCTTTTACTAACAATCTCCCTACTTGGAGAATCAGCACCGTTAACCTCCTGTTTCGTACAGGTTGCAATTTGTCCTGAGGATGAACGGGAAGAGGGGGAACCAATGAGAGACTAGCTCTAGGTGTTGGGACAGGCACAGGTCACTCTATTTTCCCATCAGGAAGAAGAATGAACCACAGGCTCGGCCTGCCCCCCGGAACCAGAAGAGGGCCTGAAGCAATCCTGCGCTTTTGCGGCCAGCTCCCAAAAAAGCGAGTTGAAAACTGGAGCTCAGGGGCACTGCAATTCACAAACCTGCAGAGTTATAAATGATAACTCTCGTCCACAAATATACTGAGGGAAGGCAACGAAGAGGACTTGAAAGCAAGGCAGAATTGCAGGAAACAGACTTCAGGAGGTAGATTCGACTCGCCTTTAAAGCACATGAAAAGCGGCAAAGCGTTGACAGTGATGCCCTTGGCCAAAAAGGGCGTATACGTTTTTTCCTGAATATATTCAGGAAAAAACGCATACGCCCTTTTTGGCCAACCAAGCAAGCCGGAAGTGCAAATCAGCGCTACAAAGAAGTCTCGCTTGCCATCGGTCAAAAGGGCCATGCTGAAAAAAGTGTAAAAACCAGAAATGCAGGACAGGCCATGGAGACACGGAGGCCTTGCTACGTCTGGTGGGCGGGATGTAAATTGCTAACAGCCACTCTGGAGAAGTGTACGGTGTGTCCTGAAACGTGTAATAAACACAGCTTAGAGAGCATAGGGCACTTCCACTCATGGGCGTATAAATCGGGAAAACTACAAATCAACAAGACACAGGCACCCCAAAGTTTAGGGCTGCTCTGTTTCCAAGAACCTCCACTTCGGTACACCTTAAATATCCCAGGCAAGAGCAAAATGGATAAAGAAGTTGTGGTACTGATGCACAATGGAATATCACTCAGCCATGAAGTCAATGTCATAAGGCTAGTAGCAGCATGATGAGTGGATTTAGGTACGATGACTCTAAGTGAAATAAGTCACACAGAAAAAGACACTTATCCTACGATATCACTTATAGAGGGAATGTACAAATCGCTACACTTGAACTGAATTACAAAACAGAACAGAGTCACACATTTAGAAAACACACTATGGCTGCTTAACGGGAAAGGCGAGGTGGGGTGATGCATAAAACAAGGGTTGGAAATTAGCTCAGATACCGTTCCAGAAGCCAAATATGGAAGAGACAAGACCTACTCCCTGCTCAGTGAACTGGACTCAACACCCCCTATTCACCGCCCAAGAATATATGTGACTAGTAAGAGTCTTAAAACCTATGTGTTGATATCTCTCTGTCAGTGAATCAAGAGGGTGTAAAGCAGCATAAACACAGTAGTGAAAAGCAGCTAAACCCCATGATAAAAATAAATTACTTAAAAAAACCCATAAAACAAAGACAGTGAAAGAGAGAGAAATTCTTACCAAATCCATTCAGGGGCTCTGATGCCACCTGGATGGACCATATCTAGACCCACAGCTGGATGAGACATAAGGCTGGACACTCTTGGGGCTGAGAGCATTGGTGAGGTTGGGTGAGCAAACGCAGACTCTTTAAATCATACTGCATGGTACCCATCCCATGGGTCCCAAATCTCCAGGTTCCAGGGCATCTTCCTCCATCGAAAACATGCATGGGAAACCCAGAAGGTGGTACACCGTGTGATCGGGAAAGGTTTCTAAAACGCACCTCATTTCTCCTGTCCTTGTGCTCGGGTTCGCCATTCCAGCCGCTTTTACTAACAATCTCCCTACTTGGAGAATCAGCACCGTTAACCTCCTGTTTCGTACAGGTTGCAATTTGTCCTGAGGATGAACGGGAAGAGGGGGAACCAATGAGAGACTAGCTCTAGCTGTTGGGACAGGCACAGGTCACTCTATTTTCCCATCAGGAAGAAGAATGAACCACAGGCTCGGCCTGCCCCCCGGAACCAGAAGAGGGCCTGAAGCAATCCTGGCTTTTGCGGCCAGCTCCCAAAAAAGCGAGTTGAAAAATGGAGCTCAGGGGCACTGCAATTCACAAACCTGCAGAGTTATAAATGAGAACTCTCGTCCACAAATATACTGAGGGAAGGCAACGAAGAGGATTTGAAAGCAAGGCAGAATTGCAGGAAAAAGACTTCAGGAGGGAGATTCGACTCGCCTTTAAAGCATATGAAAAGCGGCAAAGCGTTGACAATGATGCCCTTGGCCAAAAAGGGCTTATGCGTTTTTTCCTGAATATATTCAGGAAAAAACGCATAAGCCCTTTTTGGCCAACCAAGCAAGACGGAAGTGCAAACCAGCGCTACAAAGAAGTCTCGCTTGACATCGGTCAAAAGGGCCATGCTGAAGAAAGTGTAAAAACCAGAAATGCAGGACAGGCAATGGAGACACGGGAGCCTTGCTACGCTGGTGGGCGGGATGTAAATTGCCAACAGCCACTCTGGAGAAGTGTACGGTGTGTCCTGAAACGTGTAATAAACACACCTTAGAGAGCATAGGGCACTTCCACTCATGGGCGTATAAATCGGGAAAACTACAAATCAGCAAGACACAGGCACCCCAAAGTTTAGGGCTGCTCTGTTTCCAAGAACCTCCACTTCGGTACACCTTAAATATCCCAGGCAAGAGCAAAATGGATAAAGAAGTTGTGGTACTGATGCACAATGGAATATCACTCAGCCATGAAGTCAATGTCATAAGGCTACTAGCAGCATGATGAGTGGATTTAGGTACGATGACACTAAGTGAAATAAGTCACACAGAAAAAGACACTTATCCTACGATATCGCTTATAGAGGGAATGTACAAATCGCTACACTTGAACTGAATTACAAAACAGAACAGAGTCACACATTTAGAAAACACACTATGGCTGCTTAACGGGAAAGGCGAGGTGGGGTGATGCATAAAACAAGGGTTGGAAATTAGCTCAGATACCGTTCCAGAAGCCAAATATGGAAGAGACAAGACCTACTCCCTGCTCAGTGAACTGGACTCAACACCCCCTATTCACCGCCCAAGAATATATGTGACTAGTAAGAGTCTTAAAACCTATGTGTTGATATCTCTCTGTCAGTGAATCAAGAGGGTGTAAAGCAGCATAAACACAGCAGTGAAAAGCAGCTAAACCCCATTATAAAAATAAATTACTTTAAAAAAATCCCCAGAAAACAAAGACAGTGAAAGAGAGAGAAATTCTTACAAATCCGTTCAGGGGCTCTGATGCCACCTGGATGGACCATATCTAGACCAACAGCTGGATGAGACATAAGGCTGGACACTCTTGGGGCTGAGAGCATTGGTGAGGTTGGGTGAGCAAACGCAGACCCTTTAAAGTCATAATGCGTGGTACCCATCCCATGGGTCCCAAATCTCCAGGTTCAAGGGCATCTTCCTCCATCGAAAACATGCACGGGAAACCCAGAAGATGGTACACCGTGTGATCGGGAAAGGTTTCTAAAACGCACCTCGTTTCTCCTCTCCTTGTGCTCGGGTTCGCCATTCCAGCCGCTTTTACTTACAATCTCCCTACTTGGAGAATCAGCACCGTTAACCTCCTGTTTCGTACAGGTTGCAATTTGTCCTGAGGATGAACAGGAAGAGGGGGAACCAATGAGAGACTAGCTCTAGGTGTTGGGACAGGCACAGGTCACTCTATTTTCCCATCAGGAAGAAGAATGAACCACAGGCTCGGCCTGCCCCCCGGAACCAGAAGAGGGCCTGAAGCAATCCTGCGCTTTTGCGGCCAGCTCCCAAAAAAGCGAGTTGAAAACTGGAGCTCAGGGGCACTGCAATTCACAAACCTGCAGAGTTATAAATGAGAACTCTCGTCCACAAATATACTGAGGGAAGGCAACGAAGAGGATTTGAAAGCAAGGCAGAATTGCAGGAAACAGACTTCAGGGGGTAGATTCGACTCGCCTTTAAAGCACATGAAAAGCAGCAAAGCGTTGACAATGATGCCCTTGGCCAAAAAGGGCGTATGCGTTTTTTCCTGAATATATTCAGGAAAAAACGCATACGCCCTTTTTGGCCAACCAAGCAAGACGGAAGTGCAAATCAGCGCTACAAAGAAGTCTCGCTTGACATCGGTCAAAAGGGCCATGCTGAAAAAAGTGTAAAAACCAGAAATGCAGGACAGGCCATGGAGACACGGGAGCCTTGCTACGCTGGTGGGCGGGATGTAAATTGCCAACAGCCACTCTGGAGAAGTGTACGGTGTGTCCTGAAACGTGTAATAAACACAGCTTAGAGAGCATAGGGCACTTCCACTCATGGGCGTATAAATCGGGAAAACTACAAATCAGCAAGACACAGGCACCCCAAAGTTTAGGGCTGCTCTGTTTCCAAGAACCTCCACTTCGGTACACCTTAAATATCCCAGGCAATAGCAAAATGGACAAAGAAGTTGTGGTACTGATGCACAATGGAATATCACTCAGCCATGAAGTCAATGTCATAAGGCTAGTAGCAGCATGATGAGTGGATTTAGGTACGATGACACTAAGTGAAATAAGTCACACAGAAAAAGACACTTATCCTACGATATCACTTATAGAGGGAATGTACAAATCGCTACACTTGAACTGAATTACAAAACAGAACAGAGTCACACATTTAGAAAACACACTATGGCTGCTTAACGGGAAAGGCGAGGTGGGGTGATGCATAAAACAAGGGTTGCAAATTAGCTCAGATACCGTCCCAGAAGCCAAATATGGAAGAGACAAGACCTACTCCCTGCTCAGTGAACTGGACTCAACACCCCCTATTCACCGCCCAAGAATATATGTGACTAGTAAGAGTCTTAAAACCTATGTGTTGATATCTCTCTGTCAGTGAATCAAGAGGGTGTAAAGCAGCATAAACACAGCAGTGAAAAGCAGCTAAACCCCATTATAAAAATAAATTACTTAAAAAAACCCCCATAAAAAAAAAAACAGTGAAACAGAGAGAAATTCTTACAAATCCGTTCAGGGGCTCTGATGCCACCTGGATGGACCATATCTAGACCCACAGCTGGATGAGACATAAGGCTGGACACTCTTGGGGCTGAGAGCATTGGTGAGGTTGGGTGAGCAAACGCAGACCCTTTAAAGTCATAATGCGTGGTACCCATCCCATGGGTCCCAAATCTCCATGTTCAAGGGCATCTTCCTCCATCGAAAACATGCACGGGAAACCCAGAAGATAGTACACCGTGTGATCGGGAAAGGTTTCTAAAACGCACCTCTTTACTCCTGTCCTTGTTTTCGGGTTCGCCATTCCAGCCGCTTTTACTAACAATCTCCCTACTTGGAGAATCAGCACCGTTAACCTCCTGTTTCGTACAGGTTGCAATTTGTCCTGAGGATGAACGGGAAGAGGGGGAACCAATGAGAGACTAGCTCTAGGTGTTGGGACAGGCACACGTCACTCTATTTTCCCATCAGGAAGAAGAATGAACCACAGGCTCGGCCTGCCCCCCGGAACCAGAAGAGGGCCTGAAGCAATCCTGCGCTTTTGCGGCCAGCTCCCAAAAAAGCGAGTTGAAAACTGGAGCTCAGGGGCACTGCAATTCACAAACCTGCAGAGTTATAAATGATAACTCTCGTCCACAAATATACTGAGGGAAGGCAACGAAGAGGACTTGAAAGCAAGGCAGAATTGCAGGAAACAGACTTCAGGAGGTAGATTCGACTCGCCTTTAAAGCACATGAAAAGCGGCAAAGCGTTGACAGTGATGCCCTTGGCCAAAAAGGGCGTATACGTTTTTTCCTGAATATATTCAGGAAAAAACGCATACGCCCTTTTTGGCCAACCAAGCAAGCCGGAAGTGCAAATCAGCGCTACAAAGAAGTCTCGCTTGCCATCGGTCAAAAGGGCCATGCTGAAAAAAGTGTAAAAACCAGAAATGCAGGACAGGCCATGGAGACACGGAGGCCTTGCTACGTCTGGTGGGCGGGATGTAAATTGCTAACAGCCACTCTGGAGAAGTGTACGGTGTGTCCTGAAACGTGTAATAAACACAGCTTAGAGAGCATAGGGCACTTCCACTCATGGGCGTATAAATCGGGAAAACTACAAATCAACAAGACACAGGCACCCCAAAGTTTAGGGCTGCTCTGTTTCCAAGAACCTCCACTTCGGTACACCTTAAATATCCCAGGCAAGAGCAAAATGGATAAAGAATTTGTGGTACTGATGCACAATGGAATATCACTCAGCCATGAAGTCAATGTCATAAGGCTAGTAGCAGCATGATGAGTGGATTTAGGTACGATGACTCTAAGTGAAATAAGTCACACAGAAAAAGACACTTATCCTACGATATCACTTATAGAGGGAATGTACAAATCGCTACACTTGAACTGAATTACAAAACAGAACAGAGTCACACATTTAGAAAACACACTATGGCTGCTTAACGGGAAAGGCGAGGTGGGGTGATGCATAAAACAAGGGTTGGAAATTAGCTCAGATACCGTTCCAGAAGCCAAATATGGAAGAGACAAGACCTACTCCCTGCTCAGTGAACTGGACTCAACACCCCCTATTCACCGCCCAAGAATATATGTGACTAGTAAGAGTCTTAAAACCTATGTGTTGATATTTCTCTGTCAGTGAATCAAGAGGGTGTAAAGCAGCATAAACACAGCAGTGAAAAGCAGCTAAACCCCATTATAAAAATAAATTACTTAAAAAAACCCATAAAACAAAGACAGTGAAAGAGAGAGAAATTCTTACCAAATCCATTCAGGGGCTCTGATGCCACCTGGATGGACCATATCTAGACCCACAGCTGGATGAGACATAAGGCTGGACACTCTTGGGGCTGAGAGCATTGGTGAGGTTGGGTGAGCAAACGCAGACTCTTTAAATCATACTGCATGGTACCCATCCCATGGGTCCCAAATCTCCAGGTTCCAGGGCATCTTCCTCCATCGAAAACATGCATGGGAAACCCAGAAGGTGGTACACCGTGTGATCGGGAAAGGTTTCTAAAACGCACCTCATTTCTCCTGTCCTTGTGCTCGGGTTCGCCATTCCAGCCGCTTTTACTAACAATCTCCCTACTTGGAGAATCAGCACCGTTAACCTCCTGTTTCGTACAGGTTGCAATTTGTCCTGAGGATGAACGGGAAGAGGGGGAACCAATGAGAGACTAGCTCTAGGTGTTGGGACAGGCACACGTCACTCTATTTTCCCATCAGGAAGAAGAATGAACCACAGGCTCGGCCTGCCCCCCGGAACCAGAAGAGGGCCTGAAGCAATCCTGCGCTTTTGCGGCCAGCTCCCAAAAAAGCGAGTTGAAAAATGGAGCTCAGGGGCACTGCAATTCACAAACCTGCAGAGTTATAAATGAGAACTCTCGTCCACAAATATACTGAGGGAAGGCAACGAAGAGGATTTGAAAGCAAGATGGAATTGCAGGAAACAGACTTCAGGAGGGAGATTCGACTCGCCTTTAAAGGATATGAAAAGCGGCAAAGCGTTGACAATGATGCCCTTGGCCAAAAAGGGCGTATGCGTTTTTTGGCCAACCAAGCAAGACGGAAGTGCAAACCAGCGCTACAAAGAAGTCTCGCTTGACATCGGTCAAAAGGGCCATGCTGAAAAAAGTGTAAAAACCAGAAATGCAGGACAGGCCATGGAGACACGGGAGCCTTGCTACGCTGGTGGGCGGGATGTAAATTGCCAACAGCCACTCTGGAGAAGTGTACGGTGTGTCCTGAAACGTGTAATAAACACAGCTTAGAGAGCATAGGGCACTTCCACTCATGGGCGTATAAATCGGGAAAACTACAAATCAACAAGACGCAGGCACCCCAACGTTTAGGGCTGCTCTGTTTCCAAGAACCTCCACTTCGGTACACCTTAAATATCCCAGGCAAGAGCAAAATGGATAAAGAAGTTGTGGTACTGATGCACAATGGAATATCACTCAGCCATGAAGTCAATGTCATAAGGCTAGTAGCAGCATGATGAGTGGATTTAGGTACGATGACTCTAAGTGAAATAAGTCACACAGAAAAAGACACTTATCCTACGATATCACTTATAGAGGGAATGTACAAATCGCTATACTTGAACTGAATTACAAAACAGAACAGAGTCACACATTTAGAAAACACACTATGGCTGCTTAACGGGAAAGGCGAGGTGGGGTGATGCATAAAACAAGGGTTGCAAATTAGCTCAGTTACCGTTCCAGAAGCCAAATATGGAAGAGACAAGACCTACTCCCTGCTCAGTGAACTGGACTCAACACCCCCTATTCACCGCCCAACAATATATGTGACTAGTAAGAGTCTTAAAACCTATGTGTTGATATCTCTCTGTCAGTGAATCAAGAGGGTGTAAAGCAGCATAAACACAGCAGTGAAAAGCAGCTAAACCCCATTATAAAAATAAATTACTTAAAAAAACCCATAAAACAAAGACAGTGAAAGAGAGAGAAATTCTTACCAAATCCATTCAGGGGCTCTGATGCCACCTGGATGGACCATATCTAGACCCACAGCTGGATGAGACATAAGGCTGGACACTCTTGGGGCTGACAGCATTGGTGAGGTTGGGTGAGCAAACGCAGACCCTTTAAATCATACTGCATGGTACCCATCCCATGGGTCCCAAATCTCCAGGTTCCAGGGCATCTTCCTCCATCGAAAACATGCATGGGAAACCCAGAAGGTGGTACACCGTGTGATCGGGAAAGGTTTCTAAAACGCACCTCATTTCTCCTGTCCTTGTGCTCGGGTTCGCCATTCCAGCCGCTTTTACTAACAATCTCCCTACTTGGAGAATCAGCACCGTTAACCTCCTGTTTCGTACAGGTTGCAATTTGTCCTGAGGATGAACGGGAAGAGGGGGAACCAATGAGAGACTAGCTCTAGGCGTTGGGACAGGCACACGTCACTCTATTTTCCCATCAGGAAGAAGAATGAACCACAGGCTCGGCCTGCCCCCCGGAACCAGAAGAGGGCCTGAAGCAATCCTGCGCTTTTGCGGCCAGCTCCCAAAAAAGCGAGTTGAAAAATGGAGCTCAGGGGCACTGCAATTCACAAACCTGCAGAGTTATAAATGAGAACTCTCGTCCACAAATATACTGAGGGAAGGCAACGAAGAGGATTTGAAAGTAAGGCAGAATTGCAGGAAACAGACTTCAGGAGGTAGATTCGACTCGCCTTTAAAGCACATGAAAAGCGGCAAAGCGTTGACAATGATGCCCTTGACCAAAAAGGGCGTATGCGTTTTTTCCTGAATATATTCAGGAAAAAACGCATACGCCCTTTTTGGCCAACCAAGCAAGCTGGAAGTGCAAATCAGCGCTACAAAGAAGTCTCGCTTGCCATCGGTCAAAAGGGCCATGCTGAAAAAAGTGTAAAAACCAGAAATGCAGGACAGGCCATGGAGACACGGGAGCCTTGCTACGCTGGTGGGCGGGATGTAAATTGCCAACAGCCACTCTGGAGAAGTGTACGGTGTGTCCTGAAACGTGTAATAAACACAGCTTAGAGAGCATAGGGCACTTCCACTCATGGGCGTATAAATCGGGAAAACTACAAATCAACAAGACACAGGCACCCCAAAGTTTAGGGCTGCTCTGTTTCCAAGAACCTCCACTTCGGTACACCTTAAATATCCCAGGCAAGAGCAAAATGGATAAAGAAGTTGTGGTACTGATGCACAATGGAATATCACTCAGCCATGAAGTCAATGTCATAAGGCTAGTAGCAGCATGATGAGTGGATTTAGGTACGATGACTCTAAGTGAAATAAGTCACACAGAAAAAGACACTTATCCTACGATATCACTTATAGAGGGAATGTACAAATCGCTACACTTGAACTGAATTACAAAACAGAACAGAGTCACACATTTAGAAAACACACTATGGCTGCTTAACGGGAAAGGCGAGGTGGGGTGATGCATAAAACAAGAGTTGGAAATTAGCTCAGATACCGTTCCAGAAGCCAAATATGGAAGAGACAAGACCTACTCCCTGCTCAGTGAACTGGACTCAACACCCCCTATTCACCGCCCAAGAATATATGTGACTAGTAAGAGTCTTAAAACCTATGTGTTGATATCTCTCTGTCAGTGAATCAAGAGGGTGTATAGCGGCATAAACACAGCAGTGAAAATCAGCTCAACCCCATTATAAAACTAAATTACTTTAAAAAAACCCCATAAAACAAAGACAGTGAAAGAGAGAGAAATTCTTACAAATCCGTTCAGGGGCTCTGATGCCACCTGGATGGACCATATCTAGACCCACAGCTGGATGAGACATAAGGCTGGACACTCTTGGGGCTGAGAGCATTGGTGAGGTTGGGTGAGCAAACGCAGACCCTTTAAAGTCATAATGCGTGGTACCCATCCCATGGGTCCCAAATCTCCAGGTTCAAGGGCATCTTCCTCCATCGAAAACATGCACGGGAAACCCAGAAGATGGTACACCGTGTGATCGGGAAAGGTTTCTAAAACGCACCTCGTTTCTCCTGTCCTTGTGCTCGGGTTCGCCATTCCAGCCGCTTTTACTAACAATCTCCCTACTTGGAGAATCAGCACCGTTAACCTCCTGTTTCGTACAGGTTGCAATTTGTCCTGAGGATGAACGGGAAGAGGGGGAACCAATGAGAGACTAGCTCTAGGTGTTGGGACAGGCACACGTCACTCTATTTTCCCATCAGGAAGAAGAATGAACCACAGGCTCGGCCTGCCCCCCGGAACCAGAAGAGGGCCTGAAGCAATCCTGCGCTTTTGCGGCCAGCTCCCAAAAAAGCGAGTTGAAAAATGGAGCTCAGGGGCACTGCAATTCACAAACCTGCAGAGTTATAAATGAGAACTCTCGTCCACAAATATACTGAGGGAAGGCAACGAAGAGGATTTGAAAGCAAGGCAGAATTGCAGGAAACAGACTTCAGGAGGTAGATTCGACTCGCCTTTAAAGCACATGAAAAGCGGCATAGCGTTGACAATGATGCCCTTGGCCAAAAAGGGCGTATGCGTTTTTTCCTGAATATATTCAGGAAAAAACGCATACGCCCTTTTTGGCCAACCAAGCAAGCCGGAAGTGCAAATCAGCGCTACAAAGAAGTCTCGCTTGCCATCGGTCAAAAGGGCCATGCTGAAAAAAGTGTAAAAACCAGAAATGCAGGACAGGCCATGGAGACACGGGAGCCTTGCTACGCTGGTGGGCGAGATGTAAATTGCCAACAGCCACTCTGGAGAAGTGTACGGTGTGTCCTGAAACGTGTAATAAACACAGCTTAGAGAGCACAGTGCACTTCCACTCATGGGCGTATAAATCGGGAAAACTACAAATCAACAAGACACAGGCACCCCAAAGTTTAGGGTTGCTCTGTTTCCAAGAACCTCCACTTCGGTACACCTTAAATATCCCAGGCAAGAGCAAAATGGATAAAGAAGTTGTGGTACTGATGCACAATGGAATATCACTCAGCCATGAAGTCAATGTCATAAGGCTAGTAGCAGCATGATGAGTGGATTTAGGTACGATGACTCTAAGTGAAATAAGTCACACAGAAAAAGACACTTATCCTACGATATCACTTATAGAGGGAATGTACAAATCACTACACTTGAACTGAATTACAAAACAGAACAGAGTCACAAATTTAGAAAACACACTATGGCTGCTTAACGGGAAAGGCGAGGTGGGGTGATGCATAAAACAAGGGTTTGAAATTAGCTCAGATACCGTTCCAGAAGCCAAATATGGAAGAGACAAGACCTACTCCCTGCTCAGTGAACTGGACTCAACACCCCCTATTCACCGCCCAAGAATATATGTGACTAGTAAGAGTCTTAAAACCTATGTGTTGATATCTCTCTGTCAGTGAATCAAGAGGGTGTATAGCGGCATAAACACAGCAGTGAAAAGCAGCTAAACCCCATTATAAAACTAAATTACTTTAAAAAAAACCCATAAAACAAAGACAGTGAAAGAGAGAGAAATTCTTACAAATCCGTTCAGGGGCTCTGATGCCACCTGGATGGACCATATCTAGACCCACAGCTGGATGAGACATAAGGCTGGACACTCTTGGGGCTGAGAGCATTGGTGAGGTTGGGTGAGCAAACGCAGACCCTTTAAAGTCATAATGCGTGGTACCCATCCCATGGGTCCCAAATCTCCAGGTTCAAGGGCATCTTCCTCCATCGAAAACATGCACGGGAAACCCAGAAGATGGTACACCGTGTGATCGGGAAAGGTTTCTAATACGCACCTCGTTTCTCCTGTCCTTGTGCTCGGGTTCGCCATTCCAGCCGCTTTTACTAACAATCTCCCTACTTGGAGAATCAGCACCGTTAACCTCCTGTTTCGTACAGGTTGCAATTTGTCCTGAGGATGAACGGGAAGAGGGGGAACCAATGAGAGACTAGCTCTAGGTGTTGGGACAGGCACAGGTCACTCTATTTTCCCATCAGGAAGAAGAATGAACCACAGGCTCGGCCTGCCCCCCGGAACCAGAAGAGGGCCTGAAGCAATCCTGCGCTTTTGCGGCCAGCTCCCAAAAAAGCGAGTTGAAAAATGGAGCTCAGGGGCACTGCAATTCACAAACCTGCAGAGTTATAAATGAGAACTCTCGTCCACAAATATATTGAGGGAAGGCAACGAAGAGGATTTGAAAGCAAGGCAGAATTGCAGGAAACAGACTTCAGGAGGTAGATTCGACTCGCCTTTAAAGCACATGAAAAGCGGCAAAGCGTTGACAATGATGCCCTTGACCAAAAAGGGCGTATGCGTTTTTTCCTGAATATATTCAGGAAAAAACGCATACGCCCTTTTTGGCCAACCAAGCAAGCTGGAAGTGCAAATCAGCGCTACAAAGAAGTCTCGCTTGCCATCGGTCAAAAGGGCCATGCTGAAAAAAGTGTAAAAACCAGAAATGCAGGACAGGCCATGGAGACACGGGAGCCTTGCTACGCTGGTGGGCGGGATGTAAATTGCCAACAGCCACTCTGGAGAAGTGTACGGTGTGTCCTGAAACGTGTAATAAACACAGCTTAGAGAGCATAGGGCACTTCCACTCATGGGCGTATAAATCGGGAAAACTACAAATCAACAAGACACAGGCACCCCAAAGTTTAGGGCTGCTCTGTTTCCAAGAACCTCCACTTCGGTACACCTTAAATATCCCAGGCAAGAGCAAAATGGATAAAGAAGTTGTGGTACTGATGCACAATGGAATATCACTCAGCCATGAAGTCAATGTCATAAGGCTAGTAGCAGCATGATGAGTGGATTTAGGTACGATGACTCTAAGTGAAATAAGTCACACAGAAAAAGACACTTATCCTACGATATCACTTATAGAGGGAATGTACAAATCGCTACACTTGAACTGAATTACAAAACAGAACAGAGTCACACATTTAGAAAACACACTATGGCTGCTTAACGGGAAAGGCGAGGTGGGGTGATGCATAAAACAAGAGTTGGAAATTAGCTCAGATACCGTTCCAGAAGCCAAATATGGAAGAGACAAGACCTACTCCCTGCTCAGTGAACTGGACTCAACACCCCCTATTCACCGCCCAAGAATATATGTGACTAGTAAGAGTCTTAAAACCTATGTGTTGATATCTCTCTGTCAGTGAATCAAGAGGGTGTATAGCGGCATAAACACAGCAGTGAAAAGCAGCTAAACCCCATTATAAAACTAAATTACTTTAAAAAAAACCCATAAAACAAAGACAGTGAAAGAGAGAGAAATTCTTACAAATCCGTTCAGGGGCTCTGATGCCACCTGGATGGACCATATCTAGACCCACAGCTGGATGAGACATAAGGCTGGACACTCTTGGGGCTGAGAGCATTGGTGAGGTTGGGTGAGCAAACGCAGACCCTTTAAAGTCATAATGCGTGGTACCCATCCCATGGGTCCCAAATCTCCAGGTTCAAGGGCATCTTCCTCCATCGAAAACATGCACGGGAAACCCAGAAGATGGTACACCGTGTGATCGGGAAAGGTTTCTAAAACGCACCTCGTTTCTCCTGTCCTTGTGCTCGGGTTCGCCATTCCAGCCGCTTTTACTAACAATCTCCCTACTTGGAGAATCAGCACCGTTAACCTCCTGTTTCGTACAGGTTGCAATTTGTCCTGAGGATGAACGGGAAGAGGGGGAACCAATGAGAGACTAGCTCTAGGTGTTGGGACAGGCACACGTCACTCTATTTTCCCATCAGGAAGAAGAATGAACCACAGGCTCGGCCTGCCCCCCGGAACCAGAAGAGGGCCTGAAGCAATCCTGCGCTTTTGCGGCCAGCTCCCAAAAAAGCGAGTTGAAAAATGGAGCTCAGGGGCACTGCAATTCACAAACCTGCAGAGTTATAAATGAGAACTCTCGTCCACAAATATACTGAGGGAAGGCAACGAAGAGGATTTGAAAGCAAGGCAGAATTGCAGGAAACAGACTTCAGGAGGTAGATTCGACTCGCCTTTAAAGCACATGAAAAGCGGCATAGCGTTGACAATGATGCCCTTGGCCAAAAAGGGCGTATGCGTTTTTTCCTGAATATATTCAGGAAAAAACGCATACGCCCTTTTTGGCCAACCAAGCAAGCCGGAAGTGCAAATCAGCGCTACAAAGAAGTCTCGCTTGCCATCGGTCAAAAGGGCCATGCTGAAAAAAGTGTAAAAACCAGAAATGCAGGACAGGCCATGGAGACACGGGAGCCTTGCTACGCTGGTGGGCGAGATGTAAATTGCCAACAGCCACTCTGGAGAAGTGTACGGTGTGTCCTGAAACGTGTAATAAACACAGCTTAGAGAGCACAGTGCACTTCCACTCATGGGCGTATAAATCGGGAAAACTACAAATCAACAAGACACAGGCACCCCAAAGTTTAGGGTTGCTCTGTTTCCAAGAACCTCCACTTCGGTACACCTTAAATATCCCAGGCAAGAGCAAAATGGATAAAGAAGTTGTGGTACTGATGCACAATGGAATATCACTCAGCCATGAAGTCAATGTCATAAGGCTAGTAGCAGCATGATGAGTGGATTTAGGTACGATGACTCTAAGTGAAATAAGTCACACAGAAAAAGACACTTATCCTACGATATCACTTATAGAGGGATTGTACAAATCACTACACTTGAACTGAATTACAAAACAGAACAGAGTCACAAATTTAGAAAACACACTATGGCTGCTTAACGGGAAAGGCGAGGTGGGGTGATGCATAAAACAAGGGTTTGAAATTAGCTCAGATACCGTTCCAGAAGCCAAATATGGAAGAGACAAGACCTACTCCCTGCTCAGTGAACTGGACTCAACACCCCCTATTCACCGCCCAAGAATATATGTGACTAGTAAGAGTCTTAAAACCTATGTGTTGATATCTCTCTGTCAGTGAATCAAGAGGGTGTATAGCGGCATAAACACAGCAGTGAAAAGCAGCTAAACCCCATTATAAAACTAAATTACTTTAAAAAAAACCCATAAAACAAAGACAGTGAAAGAGAGAGAAATTCTTACAAATCCGTTCAGGGGCTCTGATGCCACCTGGATGGACCATATCTAGACCCACAGCTGGATGAGACATAAGGCTGGACACTCTTGGGGCTGAGAGCATTGGTGAGGTTGGGTGAGCAAACGCAGACCCTTTAAAGTCATAATGCGTGGTACCCATCCCATGGGTCCCAAATCTCCAGGTTCAAGGGCATCTTCCTCCATCGAAAACATGCACGGGAAACCCAGAAGATGGTACACCGTGTGATCGGGAAAGGTTTCTAATACGCACCTCGTTTCTCCTGTCCTTGTGCTCGGGTTCGCCATTCCAGCCGCTTTTACTAACAATCTCCCTACTTGGAGAATCAGCACCGTTAACCTCCTGTTTCGTACAGGTTGCAATTTGTCCTGAGGATGAACGGGAAGAGGGGGAACCAATGAGAGACTAGCTCTAGGTGTTGGGACAGGCACAGGTCACTCTATTTTCCCATCAGGAAGAAGAATGAACCACAGGCTCGGCCTGCCCCCCGGAACCAGAAGAGGGCCTGAAGCAATCCTGCGCTTTTGCGGCCAGCTCCCAAAAAAGCGAGTTGAAAAATGGAGCTCAGGGGCACTGCAATTCACAAACCTGCAGAGTTATAAATGAGAACTCTCGTTCACAAATATATTGAGGGAAGGCAACGAAGAGGATTTGAAAGCAAGGCAGAATTGCAGGAAACAGACTTCAGGAGGTAGATTCGACTCGCCTTTAAAGCACATGAAAAGCGGCAAAGCGTTGACAATGATGCCCTTGACCAAAAAGGGCGTATGCGTTTTTTCCTGAATATATTCAGGAAAAAACGCATACGCCCTTTTTGGCCAACCAAGCAAGCTGGAAGTGCAAATCAGCGCTACAAAGAAGTCTCGCTTGCCATCGGTCAAAAGGGCCATGCTGAAAAAAGTGTAAAAACCAGAAATGCAGGACAGGCCATGGAGACACGGGAGCCTTGCTACGCTGGTGGGCGGGATGTAAATTGCCAACAGCCACTCTGGAGAAGTGTACGGTGTGTCCTGAAACGTGTAATAAACACAGCTTAGAGAGCATAGGGCACTTCCACTCATGGGCGTATAAATTGGGAAAACTACAAATCAACAAGACACAGGCACCCCAAAGTTTAGGGCTGCTCTGTTTCCAAGAACCTCCACTTCGGTACACCTTAAATATCCCAGGCAAGAGCAAAATGGATAAAGAAGTTGTGGTACTGATGCACAATGGAATATCACTCAGCCATGAAGTCAATGTCATAAGGCTAGTAGCAGCATGATGAGTGGATTTAGGTACGATGACTCTAAGTGAAATAAGTCACACAGAAAAAGACACTTATCCTACGATATCACTTATAGAGGGAATGTACAAATCGCTACACTTGAACTGAATTACAAAACAGAACAGAGTCACACATTTAGAAAACACACTATGGCTGCTTAACGGGAAAGGCGAGGTGGGGTGATGCATAAAACAAGAGTTGGAAATTAGCTCAGATACCGTTCCAGAAGCCAAATATGGAAGAGAGAAGACCTACTCCCTGCTCAGTGAACTGGACTCAACACCCCCTATTCACCGCCCAAGAATATATGTGACTAGTAAGAGTCTTAAAACCTATGTGTTGATATCTCTCTGTCAGTGAATCAAGAGGGTGTATAGCGGCATAAACACAGCAGTGAAAAGCAGCTAAACCCCATTATAAAAGTAAATTACTTTAAAAAAAACCCATAAAACAAAGACAGTGAAAGAGAGAGAAATTCTTACAAATCCGTTCAGGGGCTCTGATGCCACCTGGATGGACCATATCTAGACCCACAGCTGGATGAGACATAAGGCTGGACACTCTTGGGGCTGAGAGCATTGGTGAGGTTGGGTGAGCAAACGCAGACCCTTTAAAGTCATAATGCGTGGTACCCATCCCATGGGTCCCAAATCTCCAGGTTCAAGGGCATCTTCCTCCATCGAAAACATGCACGGGAAACCCAGAAGATGGTACACCGTGTGATCGGGAAAGGTTTCTAAAACGCACCTCGTTTCTCCTGTCCTTGTGCTCGGGTTCGCCATTCCAGCCGCTTTTACTAACAATCTCCCTACTTGGAGAATCAGCACCGTTAACCTCCTGTTTCGTACAGGTTGCAATTTGTCCTGAGGATGAACGGGAAGAGGGGGAACCAATGAGAGACTAGCTCTAGGTGTTGGGACAGGCACAGGTCACTCTATTTTCCCATCAGGAAGAAGAATGAACCACAGGCTCGGCCTGCCCCCCGGAACCAGAAGAGGGCCTGAAGCAATCCTGCGCTTTTGCGGCCAGCTCCCAAAAAAGCGAGTTGAAAAATGGAGCTCAGGGGCACTGCAATTCACAAACCTGCAGAGTTATAAATGAGAACTCTCGTCCACAAATATATTGAGGGAAGGCAACGAAGAGGATTTGAAAGCAAGGCAGAATTGCAGGAAACAGACTTCAGGAGGTAGATTCGACTCGCCTTTAAAGCACATGAAAAGCGGCATAGCGTTGACAATGATGCCCTTGGCCAAAAAGGGCGTATGCGTTTTTTCCTGAATATATTCAGGAAAAAACGCATACGCCCTTTTTGGCCAACCAAACAAGCTGGAAGTGCAAATCAGCGCTACAAAGAAGTCTCGCTTGCCATCGGTCAAAAGGGCCATGCTGAAAAAAGTGTAAAAACCAGAAATGCAGGACAGGCCATGGAGACACGGGAGCCTTGCTACGCTGGTGGGCGGGATGTAAATTGCCAACAGCCACTCTGGAGAAGTGTACGGTGTGTCCTGAAACGTGTAATAAACACAGCTTAGAGAGCATAGGGCACTTCCACTCATGGGCGTATAAATCGGGAAAACTACAAATCAACAAGACACAGGCACCCCAAAGTTTAGGGCTGCTCTGTTTCCAAGAACCTCCACTTCGGTACACCTTAAATATCCCAGGCAAGAGCAAAATGGATAAAGAAGTTGTGGTACTGATGCACAATGGAATATCACTCAGCCATGAAGTCAATGTCATAAGGCTAGTAGCAGCATGATGAGTGGATTTAGGTACGATGACTCTAAGTGAAATAAGTCACACAGAAAAAGACACTTATCCTACGATATCACTTATAGAGGGAATGTACAAATCGCTACACTTGAACTGAATTACAAAACAGAACAGAGTCACAAATTTAGAAAACACACTATGGCTGCTTAACGGGAAAGGCGAGGTGGGGTGATGCATAAAACAAGGGTTTGAAATTAGCTCAGATACCGTTCCAGAAGCCAAATATGGAAGAGACAAGACCTACTCCCTGCTCAGTGAACTGGACTCAACACCCCCTATTCACCGCCCAAGAATATATGTGACTAGTAAGAGTCTTAAAACCTATGGGTTGATATCTCTCTGTCAGTGAATCAAGAGGGTGTATAGCGGCATAAACACAGCAGTGAAAAGCAGCTCAACCCCATTATAAAACTAAATTACTTTAAAAAAAACCCATAAAACAAAGACAGTGAAAGAGAGAGAAATTCTTACAAATCCGTTCAGGGGCTCTGATGCCACCTGGATGGACCATATCTAGACCCACAGCTGGATGAGACATAAGGCTGGACACTCTTGGGGCTGAGAGCATTGGTGAGGTTGGGTGAGCAAACGCAGACCCTTTAAAGTCATAATGCGTGGTACCCATCCCATGGGTCCCAAATCTCCAGGTTCAAGGGCATCTTCCTCCATCGAAAACATGCACGGGAAACCCAGAAGATGGTACACCGTGTGATCGGGAAAGGTTTCTAAAACGCACCTCGTTTCTCCTGTCCTTGTGCTCGGGTTCGCCATTCCAGCCGCTTTTACTAACAATCTCCCTACTTGGAGAATCAGCACCGTTAACCTCCTGTTTCGTACAGGTTGCAATTTGTCCTGAGGATGAACGGGAAGAGGGGGAACCAATGAGAGACTAGCTCTAGGTGTTGGGACAGGCACAGGTCACTCTATTTTCCCATCAGGAAGAAGAATGAACCACAGGCTCGGCCTGCCCCCCGGAACCAGAAGAGGGCCTGAAGCAATCCTGCGCTTTTGCGGCCAGCTCCCAAAAAAGCGAGTTGAAAAATGGAGCTCAGGGGCACTGCAATTCACAAACCTGCAGAGTTATAAATGAGAACTCTCGTCCACAAATATATTGAGGGAAGGCAACGAAGAGGATTTGAAAGCAAGGCAGAATTGCAGGAAACAGACTTCAGGAGGTAGATTCGACTCGCCTTTAAAGCACATGAAAAGCGGCATAGCGTTGACAATGATGCCCTTGGCCAAAAAGGGCGTATGCGTTTTTTCCTGAATATATTCAGGAAAAAACGCATACGCCCTTTTTGGCCAACCAAACAAGCTGGAAGTGCAAATCAGCGCTACAAAGAAGTCTCGCTTGCCATCGGTCAAAAGGGCCATGCTGAAAAAAGTGTAAAAACCAGAAATGCAGGACAGGCCATGGAGACACGGGAGCCTTGCTACGCTGGTGGGCGGGATGTAAATTGCCAACAGCCACTCTGGAGAAGTGTACGGTGTGTCCTGAAACGTGTAATAAACACAGCTTAGAGAGCATAGGGCACTTCCACTCATGGGCGTATAAATCGGGAAAACTACAAATCAACAAGACACAGGCACCCCAAAGTTTAGGGCTGCTCTGTTTCCAAGAACCTCCACTTCGGTACACCTTAAATATCCCAGGCAAGAGCAAAATGGATAAAGAAGTTGTGGTACTGATGCACAATGGAATATCACTCAGCCATGAAGTCAATGTCATAAGGCTAGTAGCAGCATGATGAGTGGATTTAGGTACGATGACTCTAAGTGAAATAAGTCACACAGAAAAAGACACTTATCCTACGATATCACTTATAGAGGGAATGTACAAATCGCTACACTTGAACTGAATTACAAAACAGAACAGAGTCACACATTTAGAAAACACACTATGGCTGCTTAACGGGAAAGGCGAGGTGGGGTGATGCATAAAACAAGAGTTGGAAATTAGCTCAGAAACCGTTCCAG
Organism: Eubalaena glacialis; assembly: GCF_028564815.1. Lineage (NCBI taxonomy): Eukaryota > Metazoa > Chordata > Mammalia > Artiodactyla > Balaenidae > Eubalaena > Eubalaena glacialis. The sequence goes on along the minus strand of NC_083721.1, from coordinate 107,758,844 downwards.
AAGCCAAATATGGAAGAGAGAAGACCTACTCCCTGCTCAGTGAACTGGACTCAACACCCCCTATTCACCGCCCAAGAATATATGTGACTAGTAAGAGTCTTAAAACCTATGTGTTGATATCTCTCTGTCAGTGAATCAAGAGGGTGTATAGCGGCATAAACACAGCAGTGAAAAGCAGCTCAACCCCATTATAAAACTAAATTACTTTAAAAAAAACCCATAAAACAAAGACAGTGAAAGAGAGAGAAATTCTTACAAATCCGTTCAGGGGCTCTGATGCCACCTGGATGGACCATATCTAGACCCACAGCTGGATGAGACATAAGGCTGGACACTCTTGGGGCTGAGAGCATTGGTGAGGTTGGGTGAGCAAACGCAGACCCTTTAAAGTCATAATGCGTGGTACCCATCCCATCGGTCCCAAATCTCCAGGTTCAAGGGCATCTTCCTCCATCGAAAACATGCACGGGAAACCCAGAAGATGGTACACTGTGTGATCGGGAAAGGTTTCTAAAACGCACCTCGTTTCTCCTGTCCTTGTGCTCGGGTTCGCCATTCCAGCCGCTTTTACTAACAATCTCCCTACTTGGAGAATCAGCACCGTTAACCTCCTGTTTCGTACAGGTTGCAATTTGTCCTGAGGATGAACGGGAAGAGGGGGAACCAATGAGAGACTAGCTCTAGGTGTTGGGACAGGCACACGTCACTCTATTTTCCCATCAGGAAGAAGAATGAACCACAGGCTCGGCCTGCCCCCCGGAACCAGAAGAGGGCCTGAAGCAATCCTGCGCTTTTGCGGCCAGCTCCCAAAAAAGCGAGTTGAAAAATGGAGCTCAGGGGCACTGCAATTCACAAACCTGCAGAGTTATAAATGAGAACTCTCGTCCACAAATATATTGAGGGAAGGCAACGAAGAGGATTTGAAAGCAAGGCAGAATTGCAGGAAACAGACTTCAGGAGGTAGATTCGACTCGCCTTTAAAGCACATGAAAAGCGGCATAGCGTTGACAATGATGCCCTTGGCCAAAAAGGGCGTATGCGTTTTTTCCTGAATATATTCAGGAAAAAACGCATACGCCCTTTTTGGCCAACCAAACAAGCTGGAAGTGCAAATCAGCGCTACAAAGAAGTCTCGCTTGCCATCGGTCAAAAGGGCCATGCTGAAAAAAGTGTAAAAACCAGAAATGCAGGACAGGCCATGGAGACACGGGAGCCTTGCTACGCTGGTGGGCGGGATGTAAATTGCCAACAGCCACTCTGGAGAAGTGTACGGTGTGTCCTGAAACGTGTAATAAACACAGCTTAGAGAGCATAGGGCACTTCCACTCATGGGCGTATAAATCGGGAAAACTACAAATCAACAAGACACAGGCACCCCAAAGTTTAGGGCTGCTCTGTTTCCAAGAACCTCCACTTCGGTACACCTTAAATATCCCAGGCAAGAGCAAAATGGATAAAGAAGTTGTGGTACTGATGCACAATGGAATATCACTCAGCCATGAAGTCAATGTCATAAGGCTAGTAGCAGCATGATGAGTGGATTTAGGTACGATGACTCTAAGTGAAATAAGTCACACAGAAAAAGACACTTATCCTACGATATCACTTATAGAGGGAATGTACAAATCGCTACACTTGAACTGAATTACAAAACAGAACAGAGTCACACATTTAGAAAACACACTATGGCTGCTTAACGGGAAAGGCGAGGTGGGGTGATGCATAAAACAAGAGTTGGAAATTAGCTCAGATACCGTTCCAGAAGCCAAATATGGAAGAGACAAGACCTACTCCCTGCTCAGTGAACTGGACTCAACACCCCCTATTCACCGCCCAAGAATATATGTGACTAGTAAGAGTTTTAAAACCTATGTGTTGATCTCTCTCTGGAAGTGCATCAAGAGGGTGTAAAGCGGCATAAACACAGCAGTGAAAAGCAGCTAAACCCCATTATAAAACTAAATTACTTTAAAAAAAACCCATAAAACAAAGACAGTGAAAGAGAGAGAAATTCTTACAAATCCGTTCAGGGGCTCTGATGCCACCTGGATGGACCATATCTAGACCCACAGCTGGATGAGACATAAGGCTGGACACTCTTGGGGCTGAGAGCATTGGTGAGGTTGGGTGAGCAAACGCAGACCCTTTAAAGTCATAATGCGTGGTACCCATCCCATGGGTCCCAAATCTCCAGGTTCAAGGGCATCTTCCTCCATCGAAAACATGCACGGGAAACCCAGAAGATGGTACACCGTGTGATCGGGAAAGGTTTCTAAAACGCACCTCGTTTCTCCTGTCCTTGTGCTCGGGTTCGCCATTCCAGCCGCTTTTACTAACAATCTCCCTACTTGGAGAATCAGCACCGTTAACCTCCTGTTTCGTACAGGTTGCAATTTGTCCTGAGGATGAACGGGAAGAGGGGGAACCAATGAGAGACTAGCTCTAGGTGTTGGGACAGGCACAGGTCACTCTATTTTCCCATCAGGAAGAAGAATGAACCACAGGCTCGGCCTGCCCCCCGGAACCAGAAGAGGGCCTGAAGCAATCCTGCGCTTTTGCGGCCAGCTCCCAAAAAAGCGAGTTGAAAAATGGAGCTCAGGGGCACTGCAATTCACAAACCTGCAGAGTTATAAATGAGAACTCTCGTCCACAAATATATTGAGGGAAGGCAACGAAGAGGATTTGAAAGCAAGGCAGAATTGCAGGAAACAGACTTCAGGAGGTAGATTCGACTCGCCTTTAAAGCACATGAAAAGCGGCATAGCGTTGACAATGATGCCCTTGGCCAAAAAGGGCGTATGCGTTTTTTCCTGAATATATTCAGGAAAAAACGCATACGCCCTTTTTGGCCAACCAAACAAGCTGGAAGTGCAAATCAGCGCTACAAAGAAGTCTCGCTTGCCATCGGTCAAAAGGGCCATGCTGAAAAAAGTGTAAAAACCAGAAATGCAGGACAGGCCATGGAGACACGGGAGCCTTGCTACGCTGGTGGGCGGGATGTAAATTGCCAACAGCCACTCTGGAGAAGTGTACGGTGTGTCCTGAAACGTGTAATAAACACAGCTTAGAGAGCATAGGGCACTTCCACTCATGGGCGTATAAATCGGGAAAACTACAAATCAACAAGACACAGGCACCCCAAAGTTTAGGGCTGCTCTGTTTCCAAGAACCTCCACTTCGGTACACCTTAAATATCCCAGGCAAGAGCAAAATGGATAAAGAAGTTGTGGTACTGATGCACAATGGAATATCACTCAGCCATGAAGTCAATGTCATAAGGCTAGTAGCAGCATGATGAGTGGATTTAGGTACGATGACTCTAAGTGAAATAAGTCACACAGAAAAAGACACTTATCCTACGATATCACTTATAGAGGGAATGTACAAATCGCTACACTTGAACTGAATTACAAAACAGAACAGAGTCACACATTTAGAAAACACACTATGGCTGCTTAACGGGAAAGGCGAGGTGGGGTGATGCATAAAACAAGAGTTGGAAATTAGCTCAGATACCGTTCCAGAAGCCAAATATGGAAGAGAGAAGACCTACTCCCTGCTCAGTGAACTGGACTCAACACCCCCTATTCACCGCCCAAGAATATATGTGACTAGTAAGAGTCTTAAAACCTATGTGTTGATATCTCTCTGTCAGTGAATCAAGAGGGTGTATAGCGGCATAAACACAGCAGTGAAAAGCAGCTAAACCCCATTATAAAAGTAAATTACTTTAAAAAAAACCCATAAAACAAAGACAGTGAAAGAGAGAGAAATTCTTACAAATCCGTTCAGGGGCTCTGATGCCACCTGGATGGACCATATCTAGACCCACAGCTGGATGAGACATAAGGCTGGACACTCTTGGGGCTGAGAGCATTGGTGAGGTTGGGTGAGCAAACGCAGACCCTTTAAAGTCATAATGCGTGGTACCCATCCCATGGGTCCCAAATCTCCAGGTTCAAGGGCATCTTCCTCCATCGAAAACATGCACGGGAAACCCAGAAGATGGTACACCGTGTGATCGGGAAAGGTTTCTAAAACGCACCTCGTTTCTCCTGTCCTTGTGCTCGGGTTCGCCATTCCAGCCGCTTTTACTAACAATCTCCCTACTTGGAGAATCAGCACCGTTAACCTCCTGTTTCGTACAGGTTGCAATTTGTCCTGAGGATGAACGGGAAGAGGGGGAACCAATGAGAGACTAGCTCTAGGTGTTGGGACAGGCACAGGTCACTCTATTTTCCCATCAGGAAGAAGAATGAACCACAGGCTCGGCCTGCCCCCCGGAACCAGAAGAGGGCCTGAAGCAATCCTGCGCTTTTGCGGCCAGCTCCCAAAAAAGCGAGTTGAAAAATGGAGCTCAGGGGCACTGCAATTCACAAACCTGCAGAGTTATAAATGAGAACTCTCGTCCACAAATATACTGAGGGAAGGCAACGAAGAGGATTTGAAAGCAAGGCAGAATTGCAGGAAACAGACTTCAGGAGGTAGATTCGACTCGCCTTTAAAGCACATGAAAAGCGGCAAAGCGTTGACAATGATGCCCTTGGCCAAAAAGGGCGTATGCGTTTTTTCCTGAATATATTCAGGAAAAAACGCATACGCCCTTTTTGGCCAACCAAGCAAGCCGGAAGTGCAAATCAGCGCTACAAAGAAGTCTCGCTTGCCATCGGTCAAAAGGGCCATGCTGAAAAAAGTGTAAAAACCAGAAATGCAGGACAGGCCATGGAGACACGGGAGCCTTGCCACGCTGGTGGGCGGGATGTAAATTGCCAACAGCCACTCTGGAGAAGTGTACGCTGTGTCCTGAAACGTGTAATAAACACAGCTTAGAGAGCATAGGGCACTTCCACTCATGGGCGTATAAATCGGGAAAACTAAAAATCAACAAGACACAGGCACCCCAAAGTTTAGGGCTGCTCTGTTTCCAAGAACCTCCACTTTGGCACACCTTAAATATCCCAGGCAAGAGCGAAATGGATAAAGAAGTTGTGGTACTGATGGACAATGGAATATCACTCAGCCATGAAATCAATGTCACAAGGCTAGTAGCAGCCTGATGAGTGGATTTAGGTACGATGACTCTAAGTGAAATAAGTCACACAGAAAAAGACACTTATCCTACGATATCACTTATAGAGGGAATGTACAAATCGCTACACTTGAACTGAATTACAAAACAGAACAGAGTCACACATTTAGAAAACACACTATGGCTGCTTAACGGGAAAGGCGAGGTGGGGTGATGCATAAAACAAGGGTTGGAAATTAGCTCAGATACCGTTCCAGAAGCCAAATATGGAAGAGACAAGACCTACTCCCTGCTCAGTGAGCTGCACTCAACACCCCCTATTCACAGCCCAAGAATATATGTGACTAGTAAGAGTCTTAAAACCTATGTGTTGATATCTCTCTATCAGTGAATCAAGAGGGTGTAAAGCTGCATAAACACAGCAGTGAAAAGCAGCTAAACCCCATTATAAAACTAAATTACTTTAAAAAAATCCCCATAAAACAAAGACAGTGAAAGAGAGAGAAATTCTTACAAATCCGTTCAGGGGCTCTGATGCCACCTGGATGGACCATATCTAGACCCACAGCTGGATGAGACATAAGGCTGGACACTCTTGGGGCTGAGAGCATTGGTGAGGTTGGGTGAGCAAACGCAGACCCTTTAAAGTCATAATGCGTGGTACCCATCCCATGGGTCCCAAATCTCCAGGTTCAAGGGCATCTTCCTCCATCGAAAACATGCACGGGAAACCCAGAAGATGGTACACCGTGTGATCGGGAAAGGTTTCTAAAACGCACCTCGTTTCTCCTGTCCTTGTGCTCGGGTTCGCCATTCCAGCCGCTTTTACTAACAATCTCCCTACTTGGAGAATCAGCACCGTTAACCTCCTGTTTCGTACAGGTTGCAATTTGTCCTGAGGATGAACGGGAAGAGGGGGAACCAATGAGAGACTAGCTCTAGATGTTGGGACAGGCACAGGTCACTCTAGTTTCCCATCAGGAAGAAGAATGAACCACAGGCTCGGCCTGCCCCCCGGAACCAGAAGAGGGCCTGAAGCAATCCTGCGCTTTTGCGGCCAGCTCCCAAAAAAGCGAGTTGAAAAATGGAGCTCAGGGGCACTGCAATTCACAAACCTGCAGAGTTATAAATGAGAACTCTCGTCCACAAATATACTGAGGGAAGGCAACGAAGAGGATTTGAAAGCAAGGCAGAATTGCAGGAAACAGACTTCAGGAGGTAGATTCGACTCGCCTTTAAAGCACATGAAAAGCGGCAAAGCGTTGACAATGATGCCCTTGACCAAAAAGGGCGTATGCGTTTTTTCCTGAATATATTCAGGAAAAAACGCATACGCCCTTTTTGGCCAACCAAGCAAGCCGGAAGTGCAAATCAGCGCTACAAAGAAGTCTCGCTTGCCATCGGTCAAAAGGGCCATGCTGAAAAAAGTGTAAAAACCAGAAATGCAGGACAGGCCATGGAGACACGGGAGCCTTGCTACGCTGGTGGGAGGGATGTAAATTGCCAACAGCCACTCTGGAGAAGTGTACGGTGTGTCCTGAAACGTGTAATAAACACACCTTAGAGAGCATAGGGCACTTCCACTCATGGGCGTATAAATCGGGAAAACTACAAATCAACAAGACACAGGCACCCCAAAGTTTAGGGCTGCTCTGTTTCCAAGAACCTCCACTTCGGTACACCTTAAATATCCCAGGCAAGAGCAAAATGGATAAAGAAGTTGTGGTACTGATGCACAATGGAATATCACTCAGCCATGAAGTCAATGTCATAAGGCTAGTAGCAGCATGATGAGTGGATTTAGGTACGATGACTCTAAGTGAAATAAGTCACACAGAAAAAGACACTTATCCTACGATATCACTTATAGAGGGAATGTACAAATCGCTACACTTGAACTGAATTACAAAACAGAACAGAGTCACACATTTAGAAAACACACTATGGCTGCTTAACGGGAAAGGCGAGGTGGGGTGATGCATAAAACAAGAGTTGGAAATTAGCTCAGATACCGTTCCAGAAGCCAAATATGGAAGAGACAAGACCTACTCCCTGCTCAGTGAACTGGACTCAACACCCCCTATTCACCGCCCAAGAATATATGTGACTAGTAAGAGTGTTAAAACCTATGTGTTGATATCTCTCTGTCAGTGAATCAAGAGGGTGTATAGCGGCATAAACACAGCAGTGAAAAGCAGCTCAACCCCATTATAAAACTAAATTACTTTAAAAAAAACCCATAAAACAAAGACAGTGAAAGAGAGAGAAATTCTTACAAATCCGTTCAGGGGCTCTGATGCCACCTGGATGGACCATATCTAGACCCACAGCTGGATGAGACATAAGGATGGACACTCTTGGGGCTGAGAGCATTGGTGAGGTTGGGTGAGCAAACGCAGACCCTTTAAAGTCATAATGCGTGGTACCCATCCCATGGGTCCCAAATCTCCAGGTTCAAGGGCATCTTCCTCCATCGAAAACATGCACGGGAAACCCAGAAGATGGTACACCGTGTGATCGGGAAAGGTTTCTAAAACGCACCTCGTTTCTCCTGTCCTTGTGCTCGGGTTCGCCATTCCAGCCGCTTTTACTAACAATCTCCCTACTTGGAGAATCAGCACCGTTAACCTCCTGTTTCGTACAGGTTGCAATTTGTCCTGAGGATGAACGGGAAGAGGGGGAACCAATGAGAGACTAGCTCTAGGTGTTGGGACAGGCACAGGTCACTCTATTTTCCCATCAGGAAGAAGAATGAACCACAGGCTCGGCCTGCCCCCCGGAACCAGAAGAGGGCCTGAAGCAATCCTGCGCTTTTGCGGCCAGCTCCCAAAAAAGCGAGTTGAAAAATGGAGCTCAGGGGCACTGCAATTCACAAACCTGCAGAGTTATAAATGAGAACTCTCGTCCACAAATATACTGAGGGAAGGCAACGAAGAGGATTTGAAAGCAAGGCAGAATTGCAGGAAACAGACTTCAGGAGGTAGATTCGACTCGCCTTTAAAGCACATGAAAAGCGGCAAAGCGTTGACAATGATGCCCTTGGCCAAAAAGGGCGTATGCGTTTTTTCCTGAATATATTCAGGAAAAAACGCATACGCCCTTTTTGGCCAACCAAGCAAGCCGGAAGTGCAAATCAGCGCTACAAAGAAGTCTCGCTTGCCATCGGTCAAAAGGGCCATGCTGAAAAAAGTGTAAAAACCAGAAATGCAGGACAGGCCATGGAGACACGGGAGCCTTGCCACGCTGGTGGGCGGGATGTAAATTGCCAACAGCCACTCTGGAGAAGTGTACGCTGTGTCCTGAAACGTGTAATAAACACAGCTTAGAGAGCATAGGGCACTTCCACTCATGGGCGTATAAATCGGGAAAACTAAAAATCAACAAGACACAGGCACCCCAAAGTTTACGGCTGCTCTGTTTCCAAGAACCTCCACTTTGGCACACCTTAAATATCCCAGGCAAGAGCGAAATGGATAAAGAAGTTGTGGTACTGATGGACAATGGAATATCACTCAGCCATGAAATCAATGTCACAAGGCTAGTAGCAGCCTGATGAGTGGATTTAGGTACGATGACTCTAAGTGAAATAAGTCACACAGAAAAAGACACTTATCCTACGATATCACTTATAGAGGGAATGTACAAATCGCTACACTTGAACTGAATTACAAAACAGAACAGAGTCACACATTTAGAAAACACACTATGGCTGCTTAACGGGAAACGCGAGGTGGGGTGATGCATAAAACAAGGGTTGGAAATTAGCTCAGATACCGTTCCAGAAGCCAAATATGGAAGAGACAAGACCTACTCCCTGCTCAGTGAACTGGACTCAACACCCCCTATTCACAGCCCAAGAATATATGTGACTAGTAAGAGTCTTAAAACCTATGTGTTGATATCTCTCTATCAGTGAATCAAGAGGGTGTAAAGCTGCATAAACACAGCAGTGAAAAGCAGCTAAACCCCATTATAAAACTAAATTACTTTAAAAAAATCCCCATAAAACAAAGACAGTGAAAGAGAGAGAAATTCTTACAAATCCGTTCAGGGGCTCTGATGCCACCTGGATGGACCATATCTAGACCCACAGCTGGATGAGACATAAGGCTGGACACTCTTGGGGCTGAGAGCATTGGTGAGGTTGGGTGAGCAAACGCAGACCCTTTAAAGTCATAATGCGTGGTACCCATCCCATGGGTCCCAAATCTCCAGGTTCAAGGGCATCTTCCTCCATCGAAAACATGCACGGGAAACCCAGAAGATGGTACACCGTGTGATCGGGAAAGGTTTCTAAAACGCACCTCGTTTCTCCTGTCCTTGTGCTCGGGTTCGCCATTCCAGCCGCTTTTACTAACAATCTCCCTACTTGGAGAATCAGCACCGTTAACCTCCTGTTTCGTACAGGTTGCAATTTGTCCTGAGGATGAACGGGAAGAGGGGGAACCAATGAGAGACTAGCTCTAGATGTTGGGACAGGCACAGGTCACTCTAGTTTCCCATCAGGAAGAAGAATGAACCACAGGCTCGGCCTGCCCCCCGGAACCAGAAGAGGGCCTGAAGCAATCCTGCGCTTTTGCGGCCAGCTCCCAAAAAAGCGAGTTGAAAAATGGAGCTCAGGGGCACTGCAATTCACAAACCTGCAGAGTTATAAATGAGAACTCTCGTCCACAAATATACTGAGGGAAGGCAACGAAGAGGATTTGAAAGCAAGGCAGAATTGCAGGAAACAGACTTCAGGAGGTAGATTCGACTCGCCTTTAAAGCACATGAAAAGCGGCAAAGCGTTGACAATGATGCCCTTGACCAAAAAGGGCGTATGCGTTTTTTCCTGAATATATTCAGGAAAAAACGCATACGCCCTTTTTGGCCAACCAAGCAAGCTGGAAGTGCAAATCAGCGCTACAAAGAAGTCTCGCTTGCCATCGGTCAAAAGGGCCATGCTGAAAAAAGTGTAAAAACCAGAAATGCAGGACAGGCCATGGAGACACGGGAGCCTTGCTACGCTGGTGGGCGGGATGTAAATTGCCAACAGCCACTCTGGAGAAGTGTACGCTGTGTCCTGAAACGTGTAATAAACACAGCTTAGAGAGCATAGGGCACTTCCACTCATGGGCGTATAAATCGGGAAAACTACAAATCAACAAGACACAGGCACCCCAAAGTTTAGGGCTGCTCTGTTTCCAAGAACCTCCACTTCGGTACACCTTAAATATCCCAGGCAAGAGCAAAATGGATAAAGAAGTTGTGGTACTGATGCACAATGGAATATCACTCAGCCATGAAGTCAATGTCATAAGGCTAGTAGCAGCATGATGAGTGGATTTAGGTATGATGACTCTAAGTGAAATAAGTCACACAGAAAAAGACACTTATCCTACGATATCACTTATAGAGGGAATGTACAAATCGCTACACTTGAACTGAATTACAAAACAGAACAGAGTCACACATTTAGAAAACACACTATGGCTGCTTAACGGGAAAGGCGAGGTGGGGTGATGCATAAAACAAGAGTTGGAAATTAGCTCAGATACCGTTCCAGAAGCCAAATATGGAAGAGACAAGACCTACTCCCTGCTCAGTGAACTGGACTCAACACCCCCTATTCACCGCCCAAGAATATATGTGACTAGTAAGAGTCTTAAAACCTATGTGTTGATATCTCTCTGTCAGTGAATCAAGAGGGTGTATAGCGGCATAAACACAGCAGTGAAAAGCAGCTCAACCCCATTATAAAACTAAATTACTTTAAAAAAAACCCATAAAACAAAGACAGTGAAAGAGAGAGAAATTCTTACAAATCCGTTCAGGGGCTCTGATGCCACCTGGATGGACCATATCTAGACCCACAGCTGGATGAGACATAAGGCTGGACACTCTTGGGGCTGAGAGCATTGGTGAGGTTGGGTGAGCAAACGCAGACCCTTTAAAGTCATAATGCGTGGTACCCATCCCATGGGTCCCAAATCTCCAGGTTCAAGGGCATCTTCCTCCATCGAAAACATGCACGGGAAACCCAGAAGATGGTACACCGTGTGATCGGGAAAGGTTTCTAAAACGCACCTCGTTTCTCCTGTCCTTGTGCTCGGGTTCGCCATTCCAGCCGCTTTTACTAACAATCTCCCTACTTGGAGAATCAGCACCGTTAACCTCCTGTTTCGTACAGGTTGCAATTTGTCCTGAGGATGAACGGGAAGAGGGGGAACCAATGAGAGACTAGCTCTAGGTGTTGGGACAGGCACAGGTCACTCTATTTTCCCATCAGGAAGAAGAATGAACCACAGGCTCGGCCTGCCCCCCGGAACCAGAAGAGGGCCTGAAGCAATCCTGCGCTTTTGCGGCCAGCTCCCAAAAAAGCGAGTTGAAAAATGGAGCTCAGGGGCACTGCAATTCACAAACCTGCAGAGTTATAAATGAGAACTCTCGTCCACAAATATACTGAGGGAAGGCAACGAAGAGGATTTGAAAGCAAGGCAGAATTGCAGGAAACAGACTTCAGGAGGTAGATTCGACTCGCCTTTAAAGCACATGAAAAGCGGCAAAGCGTTGACAATGATGCCCTTGACCAAAAAGGGCGTATGCGTTTTTTCCTGAATATATTCAGGAAAAAACGCATACGCCCTTTTTGGCCAACCAAGCAAGCCGGAAGTGCAAATCAGCGCTACAAAGAAGTCTCGCTTGCCATCGGTCAAAAGGGCCATGCTGAAAAAAGTGTAAAAACCAGAAATGCAGGACAGGCCATGGAGACACGGGAGCCTTGCTACGCTGGTGGGCGGGATGTAAATTGCCAACAGCCACTCTGGAGAAGTGTACGGTGTGTCCTGAAACGTGTAATAAACACACCTTAGAGAGCATAGGGCACTTCCACTCATGGGCGTATAAATCGGGAAAACTACAAATCAACAAGACACAGGCACCCCAAAGTTTAGGGCTGCTCTGTTTCCAAGAACCTCCACTTCGGTACACCTTAAATATCCCAGGCAAGAGCAAAATGGATAAAGAAGTTGTGGTACTGATGCACAATGGAATATCACTCAGCCATGAAGTCAATGTCATAAGGCTAGTAGCAGCATGATGAGTGGATTTAGGTACGATGACTCTAAGTGAAATAAGTCACACAGAAAAAGACACTTATCCTACGATATCACTTATAGAGGGAATGTACAAATCGCTACACTTGAACTGAATTACAAAACAGAACAGAGTCACACATTTAGAAAACACACTATGGCTGCTTAACGGGAAAGGCGAGGTGGGGTGATGCATAAAACAAGAGTTGGAAATTAGCTCAGATACCGTTCCAGAAGCCAAATATGGAAGAGACAAGACCTACTCCCTGCTCAGTGAACTGGACTCAACACCCCCTATTCACCGCCCAAGAATATATGTGACTAGTAAGAGTCTTAAAACCTATGTGTTGATATCTCTCTGTCAGTGAATCAAGAGGGTGTATAGCGGCATAAACACAGCAGTGAAAAGCAGCTCAACCCCATTATAAAACTAAATTACTTTAAAAAAAACCCATAAAACAAAGACAGTGAAAGAGAGAGAAATTCTTACAAATCCGTTCAGGGGCTCTGATGCCACCTGGATGGACCATATCTAGACCCACAGCTGGATGAGACATAAGGCTGGACACTCTTGGGGCTGAGAGCATTGGTGAGGTTGGGTGAGCAAACGCAGACCCTTTAAAGTCATAATGCGTGGTACCCATCCCATGGGTCCCAAATCTCCAGGTTCAAGGGCATCTTCCTCCATCGAAAACATGCACGGGAAACCCAGAAGATGGTACACCGTGTGATCGGGAAAGGTTTCTAAAACGCACCTCATTTCTCCTGTCCTTGTGCTCGGGTTCGCCATTCCAGCCGCTTTTACTAACAATCTCCCTACTTGGAGAATCAGCACCGTTAACCTCCTGTTTCGTACAGGTTGCAATTTGTCCTGAGGATGAACGGGAAGAGGGGGAACCAATGAGAGACTAGCTCTAGGTGTTGGGACAGGCACAGGTCACTCTATTTTCCCATCAGGAAGAAGAATGAACCACAGGCTCGGCCTGCCCCCCGGAACCAGAAGAGGGCCTGAAGCAATCCTGCGCTTTTGCGGCCAGCTCCCAAAAAAGCGAGTTGAAAAATGGAGCTCAGGGGCACTGCAATTCACAAACCTGCAGAGCTATAAATGAGAACTCACGTCCACAAATATACTGAGGGAAGGCAACGAAGAGGATTTGAAAGCAAGGCAGAATTGCAGGAAACAGACTTCAGGAGGTAGATTCGACTCGCCTTTAAAGCACATGAAAAGCGGCATAGCGTTGAAAATGATGCCCTTGGCCAAAAAGGGCGTATGCGTTTTTTCCTGAATATATTCAGGAAAAAACGCATACGCCCTTTTTGGCCAACCAAGCAAGCCGGAAGTGCAAATCAGCGCTATAAAGAAGTCTCGCTTGCCATCGGTCAAAAGGGCCATGCTGAAAAAAGTGTAAAAACCAGAAATGCAGGACAGGCCATGGAGACACGGGAGCCTTGCTACGCTGGTGGGCGAGATGTAAATTGCCAACAGCCACTCTGGAGAAGTGTACGGTGTGTCCTGAAACGTGTAATAAACACAGCTTAGAGAGCATAGGGCACTTCCACTCATGGGCGTATAAATCGGGAAAACTACAAATCAACAAGACACAGGCACCCCAAAGTTTAGGGCCGCTCTGTTTCCAAGAACCTCCACTTCGGTACACCTTAAATATCCCAGGCAAGAGCAAAATGGATAAAGAAGTTGTGGTACTGATGCACAATGGAATATCACTCAGCCATGAAGTCAATGTCATAAGGCTAGTAGCAGCATGATGAGTGGATTTAGGTACGATGACTCTAAGTGAAATAAGTCACACAGAAAAAGACACTTATCCTACGATATCACTTATAGAGGGAATGTACAAATCGCTACACTTGAACTGAATTACAAAACAGAACAGAGTCACACATTTAGAAAACACACTATGGCTGCTTAACGGGAAAGGCGAGGTGGGGTGATGCATAAAACAAGGGTTGGAAATTAGCTCAGATACCGTTCCAGAAGCCAAATATGGAAGAGACAAGACCTACTCCCTGCTCAGTGAACTGGACTCAACACCCCCTATTCACCGCCCAAGAATATATGTGACTAGTAAGAGTCTTAAAACCTATGTGTTGATATCTCTCTGTCAGTGAATCAAGAGGGTGTATAGCGGCATAAACACAGCAGTGAAAAGCAGCTCAACCCCATTATAAAACTAAATTACTTTAAAAAAAACCCATAAAACAAAGACAGTGAAAGAGAGAGAAATTCTTACAAATCCGTTCAGGGGCTCTGATGCCACCTGGATGGACCATATCTAGACCCACAGCTGGATGAGACATAAGGCTGGACACTCTTGGGGCTGAGAGCATTGGTGAGGTTGGGTGAGCAAACGCAGACCCTTTAAAGTCATAATGCGTGGTACCCATCCCATGGGTCCCAAATCTCCAGGTTCAAGGGCATCTTCCTCCATCGAAAACATGCACGGGAAACCCAGAAGATGGTACACCGTGTGATCGGGAAAGGTTTCTAAAACGCACCTCGTTTCTCCTGTCCTTGTGCTCGGGTTCGCCATTCCAGCCGCTTTTACTAACAATCTCCCTACTTGGAGAATCAGCACCGTTAACCTCCTGTTTCGTACAGGTTGCAATTTGTCCTGAGGATGAACGGGAAGAGGGGGAACCAATGAGAGACTAGCTCTAGGTGTTGGGACAGGCACAGGTCACTCTATTTTCCCATCAGGAAGAAGAATGAACCACAGGCTCGGCCTGCCCCCCGGAACCAGAAGAGGGCCTGAAGCAATCCTGTGCTTTTGCGGCCAGCTCCCAAAAAAGCGAGTTGAAAAATGGAGCTCAGGGGCACTGCAATTCACAAACCTGCAGAGTTATAAATGAGAACTCTCGTCCACAAATATACTGAGGGAAGGCAACGAAGAGGATTTGAAAGCAAGGCAGAATTGCAGGAAACAGACTTCAGGAGGTAGATTCGACTCGCCTTTAAAGCACATGAAAAGCGGCAAAGCGTTGACAATGATGCCCTTGGCCAAAAAGGGCGTATGCGTTTTTTCCTGAATATATTCAGGAAAAAACGCATACGCCCTTTTTGGCCAACCAAGCAAGCCGGAAGTGCAAATCAGCGCTACAAAGAAGTCTCGCTTGCCATCGGTCAAAAGGGCCATGCTGAAAAAAGTGTAAAAACCAGAAATGCAGGACAGGCCATGGAGACACGGGAGCCTTGCTACGCTGGTGGGCGGGATGTAAATTGCCAACAGCCACTCTGGAGAAGTGTACGGTGTGTCCTGAAACGTGTAATAAACACAGCTTAGAGAGCATAGGGCACTTCCACTCATGGGCGTATAAATCGGGAAAACTACAAATCAACAAGACACAGGCACCCCAAAGTTTAGGGCTGCTCTGTTTCCAAGAACCTCCACTTCGGTACACCTTAAATATCCCAGGCAAGAGCAAAATGGATAAAGAAGTTGTGGTACTGATGCACAATGGAATATCACTCAGCCATGAAGTCAATGTCATAAGGCTAGTAGCAGCATGATGAGTGGATTTAGGTACGATGACTCTAAGTGAAATAAGTCACACAGAAAAAGACACTTATCCTACGATATCACTTATAGAGGGAATGTACAAATCGCTACACTTGAAATGAATTAGAAAACAGAACAGAGTCACACATTTAGAAAACACACTATGGCTGCTTAACGGGAAAGGCGAGGTGGGGTGATGCATAAAACAAGAGTTGGAAATTAGCTCAGATACCGTTCCAGAAGCCAAATATGGAAGAGACAAGACCTACTCCCTGCTCAGTGAACTGGACTCAACACCCCCTATTCACCGCCCAAGAATATATGTGACTAGTAAGAGTCTTAAAACCTATGTGTTGATATCTCTCTGTCAGTGAATCAAGAGGGTGTATAGCGGCATAAACACAGCAGTGAAAAGCAGCTCAACCCCATTATAAAACTAAATTACTTTAAAAAAAACCCATAAAACAAAGACAGTGAAAGAGAGAGAAATTCTTACAAATCCTTTCAGGGGCTCTGATGCCACCTGGATGGACCATATCTAGACCCACAGCTGGATGAGACATAAGGATGGACACTCTTGGGGCTGAGAGCATTGGTGAGGTTGGGTGAGCAAACGCAGACCCTTTAAAGTCATAATGCGTGGTACCCATCCCATGGGTCCCAAATCTCCAGGTTCAAGGGCATCTTCCTCCATCGAAAACATGCACGGGAAACCCAGAAGATGGTACACCGTGTGATCGGGAAAGGTTTCTAAAACGCACCTCGTTTCTCCTGTCCTTGTGCTCGGGTTCGCCATTCCAGCCGCTTTTACTAACAATCTCCCTACTTGGAGAATCAGCACCGTTAACCTCCTGTTTCGTACAGGTTGCAATTTGTCCTGAGGATGAACGGGAAGAGGGGGAACCAATGAGAGACTAGCTCTAGGTGTTGGGACAGGCACAGGTCACTCTATTTTCCCATCAGGAAGAAGAATGAACCACAGGCTCGGCCTGCCCCCCGGAACCAGAAGAGGGCCTGAAGCAATCCTGCGCTTTTGCGGCCAGCTCCCAAAAAAGCGAGTTGAAAAATGGAGCTCAGGGGCACTGCAATTCACAAACCTGCAGAGTTATAAATGAGAACTCTCGTCCACAAATATACTGAGGGAAGGCAACGAAGAGGATTTGAAAGCAAGGCAGAATTGCAGGAAACAGACTTCAGGAGGTAGATTCGACTCGCCTTTAAAGCACATGAAAAGCGGCAAAGCGTTGACAATGATGCCCTTGGCCAAAAAGGGCGTATGCGTTTTTTCCTGAATATATTCAGGAAAAAACGCATACGCCCTTTTTGGCCAACCAAGCAAGCCGGAAGTGCAAATCAGCGCTACAAAGAAGTCTCGCTTGCCATCGGTCAAAAGGGCCATGCTGAAAAAAGTGTAAAAACCAGAAATGCAGGACAGGCCATGGAGACACGGGAGCCTTGCCACGCTGGTGGGCGGGATGTAAATTGCCAACAGCCACTCTGGAGAAGTGTACGCTGTGTCCTGAAACGTGTAATAAACACAGCTTAGAGAGCATAGGGCACTTCCACTCATGGGCGTATAAATCGGGAAAACTAAAAATCAACAAGACACAGGCACCCCAAAGTTTAGGGCTGCTCTGTTTCCAAGAACCTCCACTTTGGCACACCTTAAATATCCCAGGCAAGAGCGAAATGGATAAAGAAGTTGTGGTACTGATGGACAATGGAATATCACTCAGCCATGAAATCAATGTCACAAGGCTAGTAGCAGCCTGATGAGTGGATTTAGGTACGATGACTCTAAGTGAAATAAGTCACACAGAAAAAGACACTTATCCTACGATATCACTTATAGAGGGAATGTACAAATCGCTACACTTGAACTGAATTACAAAACAGAACAGAGTCACACATTTAGAAAACACACTATGGCTGCTTAACGGGAAAGGCGAGGTGGGGTGATGCATAAAACAAGGGTTGGAAATTAGCTCAGATACCGTTCCAGAAGCCAAATATGGAAGAGACAAGACCTACTCCCTGCTCAGTGAACTGGACTCAACACCCCCTATTCACAGCCCAAGAATATATGTGACTAGTAAGAGTCTTAAAACCTATGTGTTGATATCTCTCTATCAGTGAATCAAGAGGGTGTAAAGCTGCATAAACACAGCAGTGAAAAGCAGCTAAACCCCATTATAAAACTAAATTACTTTAAAAAAATCCCCATAAAACAAAGACAGTGAAAGAGAGAGAAATTCTTACAAATCCGTTCAGGGGCTCTGATGCCACCTGGATGGACCATATCTAGACCCACAGCTGGATGAGACATAAGGCTGGACACTCTTGGGGCTGAGAGCATTGGTGAGGTTGGGTGAGCAAACGCAGACCCTTTAAAGTCATAATGCGTGGTACCCATCCCATGGGTCCCAAATCTCCAGGTTCAAGGGCATCTTCCTCCATCGAAAACATGCACGGGAAACCCAGAAGATGGTACACCGTGTGATCGGGAAAGGTTTCTAAAACGCACCTCGTTTCTCCTGTCCTTGTGCTCGGGTTCGCCATTCCAGCCGCTTTTACTAACAATCTCCCTACTTGGAGAATCAGCACCGTTAACCTCCTGTTTCGTACAGGTTGCAATTTGTCCTGAGGATGAACGGGAAGAGGGGGAACCAATGAGAGACTAGCTCTAGATTTTGGGACAGGCACAGGTCACTCTATTTTCCCATCAGGAAGAAGAATGAACCACAGGCTCGGCCTGCCCCCCGGAACCAGAAGAGGGCCTGAAGCAATCCTGCGCTTTTGCGGCCAGCTCCCAAAAAAGCGAGTTGAAAAATGGAGCTCAGGGGCACTGCAATTCACAAACCTGCAGAGTTATAAATGAGAACTCTCGTCCACAAATATACTGAGGGAAGGCAACGAAGAGGATTTGAAAGCAAGGCAGAATTGCAGGAAACAGACTTCAGGAGGTAGATTCGACTCGCCTTTAAAGCACATGAAAAGCGGCAAAGCGTTGACAATGATGCCCTTGACCAAAAAGGGCGTATGCGTTTTTTCCTGAATATATTCAGGAAAAAACGCATACGCCCTTTTTGGCCAACCAAGCAAGCTGGAAGTGCAAATCAGCGCTACAAAGAAGTCTCGCTTGCCATCGGTCAAAAGGGCCATGCTGAAAAAAGTGTAAAAACCAGAAATGCAGGACAGGCCATGGAGACACGGGAGCCTTGCTACGCTGGTGGGCGGGATGTAAATTGCCAACAGCCACTCTGGAGAAGTGTACGCTGTGTCCTGAAACGTGTAATAAACACAGCTTAGAGAGCATAGGGCACTTCCACTCATGGGCGTATAAATCGGGAAAACTACAAATCAACAAGACACAGGCACCCCAAAGTTTAGGGCTGCTCTGTTTCCAAGAACCTCCACTTCGGTACACCTTAAATATCCCAGGCAAGAGCAAAATGGATAAAGAAGTTGTGGTACTGATGCACAATGGAATATCACTCAGCCATGAAGTCAATGTCATAAGGCTAGTAGCAGCATGATGAGTGGATTTAGGTACGATGACTCTAAGTGAAATAAGTCACACAGAAAAAGACACTTATCCTACGATATCACTTACAGAGGGAATGTACAAATCGCTACACTTGAACTGAATTACAAAACAGAACAGAGTCACACATTTAGAAAACACACTATGGCTGCTTAACGGGAAAGGCGAGGTGGGGTGATGCATAAAACAAGAGTTGGAAATTAGCTCAGATACCGTTCCAGAAGCCAAATATGGAAGAGACAAGACCTACTCCCTGCTCAGTGAACTGGACTCAACACCCCCTATTCACCGCCCAAGAATATATGTGACTAGTAAGAGTCTTAAAACCTATGTGTTGATATCTCTCTGTCAGTGAATCAAGAGGGTGTATAGCGGCATAAACACAGCAGTGAAAAGCAGGTCAACCCCATTATAAAACTAAATTACTTTAAAAAAAACCCATAAAACAAAGACAGTGAAAGAGAGAGAAATTCTTACAAATCCGTTCAGGGGCTCTGATGCCACCTGGATGGACCATATCTAGACCCACAGCTGGATGAGACATAAGGCTGGACACTCTTGGGGCTGAGAGCATTGGTGAGGTTGGGTGAGCAAACGCAGACCCTTTAAAGTCATAATGCGTGGTACCCATCCCATGGGTCCCAAATCTCCAGGTTCAAGGGCATCTTCCTCCATCGAAAACATGCACGGGAAACCCAGAAGATGGTACACCGTGTGATCGGGAAAGGTTTCTAAAACGCACCTCGTTTCTCCTGTCCTTGTGCTCGGGTTCGCCATTCCAGCCGCTTTTACTAACAATCTCCCTACTTGGAGAATCAGCACCGTTAACCTCCTGTTTCGTACAGGTTGCAATTTGTCCTGAGGATGAACGGGAAGAGGGGGAACCAATGAGAGACTAGCTCTAGGTGTTGGGACAGGCACAGGTCACTCTATTTTCCCATCAGGAAGAAGAATGAACCACAGGCTCGGCCTGCCCCCCGGAACCAGAAGAGGGCCTGAAGCAATCCTGCGCTTTTGCGGCCAGCTCCCAAAAAAGCGAGTTGAAAAATGGAGCTCAGGGGCACTGCAATTCACAAACCTGCAGAGTTATAAATGAGAACTCTCGTCCACAAATATACTGAGGGAAGGCAACGAAGAGGATTTGAAAGCAAGGCAGAATTGCAGGAAACAGACTTCAGGAGGTAGATTCGACTCGCCTTTAAAGCACATGAAAAGCGGCAAAGCGTTGACAATGATGCCCTTGACCAAAAAGGGCGTATGCGTTTTTTCCTGAATATATTCAGGAAAAAACGCATACGCCCTTTTTGGCCAACCAAGCAAGCCGGAAGTGCAAATCAGCGCTACAAAGAAGTCTCGCTTGCCATCGGTCAAAAGGGCCATGCTGAAAAAAGTGTAAAAACCAGAAATGCAGGACAGGCCATGGAGACATGGGAGCCTTGCTACGCTGGTGGGCGAGATGTAAATTGCCAACAGCCACTCTGGAGAAGTGTACGGTGTGTCCTGAAACGTGTAATAAACACAGCTTAGAGAGCATAGGGCACTTCCACTCATGGGCGTATAAATCGGGAAAACTACAAATCAACAAGACACAGGCACCCCAAAGTTTAGGGCCGCTCTGTTTCCAAGAACCTCCACTTCGGTACACCTTAAATATCCCAGGAAGAGCAAAATGGATAAAGAAGTTGTGGTACTGATGCACAATGGAATATCACTCAGCCATGAAGTCAATGTCATAAGGCTAGTAGCAGCATGATGAGTGGATTTAGGTACGATGACTCTAAGTGAAATAAGTCACACAGAAAAAGACACTTATCCTACGATATCACTTATAGAGGGAATGTACAAATCGCTACACTTGAACTGAATTACAAAACAGAACAGAGTCACACATTTAGAAAACACACTATGGCTGCTTAACGGGAAAGGCGAGGTGGGGTGATGCATAAAACAAGGGTTTGAAATTAGCTCAGATACCGTTCCAGAAGCCAAATATGGAAGAGACAAGACCTACTCCCTGCTCAGTGAACTGGACTCAACACCCCCTATTCACCGCCCAAGAATATATGTGACTAGTAAGAGTCTTAAAACCTATGTGTTGATATCTCTCTGTCAGTGAATCAAGAGGGTGTATAGCGGCATAAACACAGCAGTGAAAAGCAGCTCAACCCCATTATAAAACTAAATTACTTTAAAAAAAACCCATAAAACAAAGACAGTGAAAGAGAGAGAAATTCTTACAAATCCGTTCAGGGGCTCTGATGCCACCTGGATGGACCATATCTAGACCCACAGCTGGATGAGACATAAGGCTGGACACTCTTGGGGCTGAGAGCATTGGTGAGGTTGGGTGAGCAAACGCAGACCCTTTAAAGTCATAATGCGTGGTACCCATCCCATGGGTCCCAAATCTCCAGGTTCAAGGGCATCTTCCTCCATCGAAAACATGCACGGGAAACCCAGAAGATGGTACACCGTGTGATCGGGAAAGGTTTCTAAAACGCACCTCGTTTCTCCTGTCCTTGTGCTCGGGTTCGCCATTCCAGCCGCTTTTACTAACAATCTCCCTACTTGGAGAATCAGCACCGTTAACCTCCTGTTTCATACAGGTTGCAATTTGTCCTGAGGATGAACGGGAAGAGGGGGAACCAATGAGAGACTAGCTCTAGGTGTTGGGACAGGCACAGGTCACTCTATTTTCCCATCAGGAAGAAGAATGAACCACAGGCTCGGCCTGCCCCCCGGAACCAGAAGAGGGCCTGAAGCAATCCTGCGCTTTTGCGGCCAGCTCCCAAAAAAGCGAGTTGAAAACTGGAGCTCAGGGGCACTGCAATTCACAAACCTGCAGAGTTATAAATGAGAACTCTCGTCCACAAATATACTGAGGGAAGGCAACGAAGAGGATTTGAAAGCAAGGCAGAATTGCAGGAAACAGACTTCAGGAGGTAGATTCGACTCGCCTTTAAAGCACATGAAAAGCGGCAAAGCGTTGACAATGATGCCCTTGGCCAAAAAGGGCGTATGCGTTTTTTCCTGAATATATTCAGGAAAAAACGCATACGCCCTTTTTGGCCAACCAAGCAAGCCGGAAGTGCAAATCAGCGCTACAAAGAAGTCTCGCTTGCCATCGGTCAAAAGGGCCATGCTGAAAAAAGTGTAAAAACCAGAAATGCAGGACAGGCCATGGAGACACGGGAGCCTTGCTACGCTGGTGGGCGGGATGTAAATTGCCAACAGCCACTCTGGAGAAGTGTACAGTGTGTCCTGAAACGTGTAATAAACACAGCTTAGAGAGCATAGGGCACTTCCACTCATGGGCGTATAAATCGGGAAAACTACAAATCAACAAGACACAGGCACCCCAAAGTTTAGGGCTGCTCTGTTTCCAAGAACCTCCACTTCGGTACACCTTAAATATCCCAGGCAAGAGCAAAATGGATAAAGAAGTTGTGGTACTGATGCACAATGGAATATCACTCAGCCATGAAGTCAATGTCATAAGGCTAGTAGCAGCATGATGAGTGGATTTAGGTACGATGACTCTAAGTGAAATAAGTCACACAGAAAAAGACACTTATCCTACGATATCACTTATAGAGGGAATGTACAAATCGCTACACTTGAACTGAATTACAAAACAGAACAGAGTCACACATTTAGAAAACACACTATGGCTGCTTAACGGGAAAGGCGAGGTGGGGTGATGCATAAAACAAGAGTTGGAAATTAGCTCAGATACCGTTCCAGAAGCCAAATATGGAAGAGACAAGACCTACTCCCTGCTCAGTGAACTGGACTCAACACCCCCTATTCACCGCCCAAGAATATATGTGACTAGTAAGAGTCTTAAAACCTATGTGTTGATATCTCTCTATCAGTGAATCAAGAGGGTGTAAAGCTGCATAAACACAGCAGTGAAAAGCAGCTAAACCCCATTATAAAACTAAATTACTTTAAAAAAATCCCCATAAAACAAAGACAGTGAAAGAGAGAGAAATTCTTACAAATCCGTTCAGGGGCTCTGATGCCACCTGGATGGACCATATCTAGACCCACAGCTGGATGAGACATAAGGCTGGACACTCTTGGGGCTGAGAGCATTGGTGAGGTTGGGTGAGCAAACGCAGACCCTTTAAAGTCATAATGCGTGGTACCCATCCCATGGGTCCCAAATCTCCAGGTTCAAGGGCATCTTCCTCCATCGAAAACATGCACGGGAAACCCAGAAGATGGTACACCGTGTGATCGGGAAAGGTTTCTAAAACGCACCTCGTTTCTCCTGTCCTTGTGCTCGGGTTCGCCATTCCAGCCGCTTTTACTAACAATCTCCCTACTTGGAGAATCAGCACCGTTAACCTCCTGTTTCGTACAGGTTGCAATTTGTCCTGAGGATGAACGGGAAGAGGGGGAACCAATGAGAGACTAGCTCTAGGTGTTGGGACAGGCACAGGTCACTCTATTTTCCCATCAGGAAGAAGAATGAACCACAGGCTCGGCCTGCCCCCCGGAACCAGAAGAGGGCCTGAAGCAATCCTGCGCTTTTGCGGCCAGCTCCCAAAAAAGCGAGTTGAAAAATGGAGCTCAGGGGCACTGCAATTCACAAACCTGCAGAGTTATAAATGAGAACTCTCGTCCACAAATATACTGAGGGAAGGCAACGAAGAGGATTTGAAAGCAAGGCAGAATTGCAGGAAACAGACTTCAGGAGGTAGATTCGACTTGCCTTTAAAGCACATGAAAAGCGGCAAAGCGTTGACAATGATGCCCTTGACCAAAAAGGGCGTATGCGTTTTTTCCTCAATATATTCAGGAAAAAACGCATACGCCCTTTTTGGCCAACCAAGCAAGCTGGAAGTGCAAATCAGCGCTACAAAGAAGTCTCGCTTGCCATCGGTCAAAAGGGCCATGCTGAAAAAAGTGTAAAAACCAGAAATGCAGGACAGGCCATGGAGACACGGGAGCCTTGCTACGCTGGTGGGCGGGATGTAAATTGCCAACAGCCACTCTGGAGAAGTGTACGCTGTGTCCTGAAACGTGTAATAAACACAGCTTAGAGAGCATAGGGCACTTCCACTCATGGGCGTATAAATCGGGAAAACTACAAATCAACAAGACACAGGCACCCCAAAGTTTAGGGCTACTCTGTTTCCAAGAACCTCCACTTTGGTACACCTTAAATATCCCAGGCAAGAGCAAAATGGATAAAAAAGTTGTGGTACTGATGCACAATGGAATATCACTCAGCCATGAAGTCAATGTCATAAGGCTAGTAGCAGCATGATGAGTGGATTTAGGTACGATGACTCTAAGTGAAATAAGTCACACAGAAAAAGACACTTATCCTACGATATCACTTATAGAGGGAATGTACAAATCGCTACACTTGAACTGAATTACAAAACAGAACAGAGTCACACATTTAGAAAACACACTATGGCTGCTTAACGGGAAAGGCGAGGTGGGGTGATGCATAAAACAAGAGTTGGAAATTAGCTCAGATACCGTTCCAGAAGCCAAATATGGAAGACACAAGACCTACTCCCTGCTCAGTGAACTGGACTCAACACCCCCTATTCACCGCCCAAGAATATATGTGACTAGTAAGAGTCTTAAAACCTATGTGTTGATATCTCTCTGTCAGTGAATCAAGAGGGTGTATAGCGGCATAAACACAGCAGTGAAAAGCAGCTCAACCCCATTATAAAACTAAATTACTTTAAAAAAAACCCATAAAACAAAGACAGTGAAAGAGAGAGAAATTCTTACAAATCCGTTCAGGGGCTCTGATGCCACCTGGATGGACCATATCTAGACCCACAGCTGGATGAGACATAAGGCTGGACACTCTTGGGGCTGAGAGCATTGGTGAGGTTGGGTGAGCAAACGCAGACCCTTTAAAGTCATAATGCGTGGTACCCATCCCATGGGTCCCAAATCTCCAGGTTCAAGGGCATCTTCCTCCATCGAAAACATGCACGGGAAACCCAGAAGATGGTACACCGTGTGATCGGGAAAGGTTTCTAAAACGCACCTCGTTTCTCCTGTCCTTGTGCTCGGGTTCGCCATTCCAGCCGCTTTTACTAACAATCTCCCTACTTGGAGAATCAGCACCGTTAACCTCCTGTTTCGTACAGGTTGCAATTTGTCCTGAGGATGAACGGGAAGAGGGGGAACCAATGAGAGACTAGCTCTAGGTGTTGGGACAGGCACAGGTCACTCTATTTTCCCATCAGGAAGAAGAATGAACCACAGGCTCGGCCTGCCCCCCGGAACCAGAAGAGGGCCTGAAGCAATCCTGCGCTTTTGCGGCCAGCTCCCAAAAAAGCGAGTTGAAAAATGGAGCTCAGGGGCACTGCAATTCACAAACCTGCAGAGTTATAAATGAGAACTCTCGTCCACAAATATACTGAGGGAAGGCAACGAAGAGGATTTGAAAGCAAAGCAGAATTGCAGGAAACAGACTTCAGGAGGTAGATTCGACTCGCCTTTAAAGCACATGAAAAGCGGCAAAGCGTTGACAATGATGCCCTTGACCAAAAAGGGCGTATGCGTTTTTTCCTGAATATATTCAGGAAAAAACGCATACGCCCTTTTTGGCCAACCAAGCAAGCTGGAAGTGCAAATCAGCGCTACAAAGAAGTCTCGCTTGCCATCGGTCAAAAGGGCCATGCTGAAAAAAGTGTAAAAACCAGAAATGCAGGACAGGCCATGGAGACACGGGAGCCTTGCTACGCTGGTGGGCGGGATGTAAATTGCCAACAGCCACTCTGGAGAAGTGTACGCTGTGTCCTGAAACGTGTAATAAACACAGCTTAGAGAGCATAGGGCACTTCCACTCATGGGCGTATAAATCGGGAAAACTACAAATCAACAAGACACAGGCACCCCAAAGTTTAGGGCTGCTCTGTTTCCAAGAACCTCCACTTCGGTACACCTTAAATATCCCAGGCAAGAGCAAAATGGATAAAAAAGTTGTGGTACTGATGCACAATGGAATATCACTCAGCCATGAAGTCAATGCCATAAGGCTAGTAGCAGCATGATGAGTGGATTTAGGTACGATGACTCTAAGTGAAATAAGTCACACAGAAAAAGACACTTATCCTACGATATCACTTATAGAGGGAATGTACAAATCGCTACACTTGAACTGAATTACAAAACAGAACAGAGTCACACATTTAGAAAACACACTATGGCTGCTTAACGGGAAAGGCGAGGTGGGGTGATGCATAAAACAAGAGTTGGAAATTAGCTCAGATACCGTTCCAGAAGCCAAATATGGAAGAGACAAGACCTACTCCCTGCTCAGTGAACTGGACTCAACACCCCCTATTCACCGCCCAAGAATATATGTGACTAGTAAGAGTCTTAAAACCTATGTGTTGATATCTCTCTGTCAGTGAATCAAGAGGGTGTATAGCGGCATAAACACAGCAGTGAAAAGCAGCTCAACCCCATTATAAAACTAAATTACTTTAAAAAAAACCCATAAAACAAAGACAGTGAAAGAGAGAGAAATTCTTACAAATCCGTTCAGGGGCTCTGATGCCACCTGGATGGACCATATCTAGACCCACAGCTGGATGAGACATAAGGATGGACACTCTTGGGGCTGAGAGCATTGGTGAGGTTGGGTGAGCAAACGCAGACCCTTTAAAGTCATAATGCGTGGTACCCATCCCATGGGTCCCAAATCTCCAGGTTCAAGGGCATCTTCCTCCATCGAAAACATGCACGGGAAACCCAGAAGATGGTACACCGTGTGATCAGGAAAGGTTTCTAAAACGCACCTCGTTTCTCCTGTCCTTGTGCTCGGGTTCGCCATTCCAGCCGCTTTTACTAACAATCTCCCTACTTGGAGAATCAGCACCGTTAACCTCCTGTTTCGTACAGGTTGCAATTTGTCCTGAGGATGAACGGGAAGAGGGGGAACCAATGAGAGACTAGCTCTAGGTGTTGGGACAGGCACAGGTCACTCTATTTTCCCATCAGGAAGAAGAATGAACCACAGGCTCGGCCTGCCCCCCGGAACCAGAAGAGGGCCTGAAGCAATCCTGCGCTTTTGCGGCCAGCTCCCAAAAAAGCGAGTTGAAAAATGGAGCTCAGGGGCACTGCAATTCACAAACCTGCAGAGTTATAAATGAGAACTCTCGTCCACAAATATACTGAGGGAAGGCAACGAAGAGGATTTGAAAGCAAGGCAGAATTGCAGGAAACAGACTTCAGGAGGTAGATTCGACTCGCCTTTAAAGCACATGAAAAGCGGCAAAGCGTTGACAATGATGCCCTTGACCAAAAAGGGCGTATGCGTTTTTTCCTGAATATATTCAGGAAAAAACGCATACGCCCTTTTTGGCCAACCAAGCAAGCTGGAAGTGCAAATCAGCGCTACAAAGAAGTCTCGCTTGCCATCGGTCAAAAGGGCCATGCTGAAAAAAGTGTAAAAACCAGAAATGCAGGACAGGCCATGGAGACACGGGAGCCTTGCTACGCTGGTGGGCGGGATGTAAATTGCCAACAGCCACTCTGGAGAAGTGTACGCTGTGTCCTGAAACGTGTAATAAACACAGCTTAGAGAGCATAGGGCACTTCCACTCATGGGCGTATAAATCGGGAAAACTACAAATCAACAAGACACAGGCACCCCAAAGTTTAGGGCTGCTCTGTTTCCAAGAACCTCCACTTCGGTACACCTTAAATATCCCAGGCAAGAGCAAAATGGATAAAGAAGTTGTGGTACTGATGCACAATGGAATATCACTCAGCCATGAAGTCAATGTCATAAGGCTAGTAGCAGCATGATGAGTGGATTTAGGTACGATGACTCTAAGTGAAATAAGTCACACAGAAAAAGACACTTATCCTACGATATCACTTATAGAGGGAATGTACAAATCGCTACACTTGAACTGAATTACAAAACAGAACAGAGTCACACATTTAGAAAACACACTATGGCTGCTTAACGGGAAAGGCGAGGTGGGGTGATGCATAAAACAAGAGTTGGAAATTAGCTCAGATACCGTTCCAGAAGCCAAATATGGAAGAGACAAGACCTACTCCCTGCTCAGTGAACTGGACTCAACACCCCCTATTCACCGCCCAAGAATATATGTGACTAGTAAGAGTCTTAAAACCTATGTGTTGATATCTCTCTGTCAGTGAATCAAGAGGGTGTATAGCGGCATAAACACAGCAGTGAAAAGCAGCTCAACCCCATTATAAAACTAAATTACTTTAAAAAAAACCCATAAAACAAAGACAGTGAAAGAGAGAGAAATTCTTACAAATCCGTTCAGGGGCTCTGATGCCACCTGGATGGACCATATCTAGACCCACAGCTGGATGAGACATAAGGATGGACACTCTTGGGGCTGAGAGCATTGGTGAGGTTGGGTGAGCAAACGCAGACCCTTTAAAGTCATAATGCGTGGTACCCATCCCATGGGTCCCAAATCTCCAGGTTCAAGGGCATCTTCCTCCATCGAAAACATGCACGGGAAACCCAGAAGATGGTACACCGTGTGATCAGGAAAGGTTTCTAAAACGCACCTCGTTTCTCCTGTCCTTGTGCTCGGGTTCGCCATTCCAGCCGCTTTTACTAACAATCTCCCTACTTGGAGAATCAGCACCGTTAACCTCCTGTTTCGTACAGGTTGCAATTTGTCCTGAGGATGAACGGGAAGAGGGGGAACCAATGAGAGACTAGCTCTAGGTGTTGGGACAGGCACAGGTCACTCTATTTTCCCATCAGGAAGAAGAATGAACCACAGGCTCGGCCTGCCCCCCGGAACCAGAAGAGGGCCTGAAGCAATCCTGCGCTTTTGCGGCCAGCTCCCAAAAAAGCGAGTTGAAAAATGGAGCTCAGGGGCACTGCAATTCACAAACCTGCAGAGTTATAAATGAGAACTCTCGTCCACAAATATACTGAGGGAAGGCAACGAAGAGGATTTGAAAGCAAGGCAGAATTGCAGGAAACAGACTTCAGGAGGTAGATTCGACTCGCCTTTAAAGCACATGAAAAGCGGCAAAGCGTTGACAATGATGCCCTTGACCAAAAAGGGCGTATGCGTTTTTTCCTGAATATATTCAGGAAAAAACGCATACGCCCTTTTTGGCCAACCAAGCAAGCTGGAAGTGCAAATCAGCGCTACAAAGAAGTCTCGCTTGCCATCGGTCAAAAGGGCCATGCTGAAAAAAGTGTAAAAACCAGAAATGCAGGACAGGCCATGGAGACACGGGAGCCTTGCTACGCTGGTGGGCGGGATGTAAATTGCCAACAGCCACTCTGGAGAAGTGTACGCTGTGTCCTGAAACGTGTAATAAACACAGCTTAGAGAGCATAGGGCACTTCCACTCATGGGCGTATAAATCGGGAAAACTACAAATCAACAAGACACAGGCACCCCAAAGTTTAGGGCTGCTCTGTTTCCAAGAACCTCCACTTCGGTACACCTTAAATATCCCAGGCAAGAGCAAAATGGATAAAGAAGTTGTGGTACTGATGCACAATGGAATATCACTCAGCCATGAAGTCAATGTCATAAGGCTAGTAGCAGCATGATGAGTGGATTTAGGTACGATGACTCTAAGTGAAATAAGTCACACAGAAAAAGACACTTATCCTACGATATCACTTATAGAGGGAATGTACAAATCGCTACACTTGAACTGAATTACAAAACAGAACAGAGTCACACATTTAGAAAACACACTATGGCTGCTTAACGGGAAAGGCGAGGTGGGGTGATGCATAAAACAAGAGTTGGAAATTAGCTCAGATACCGTTCCAGAAGCCAAATATGGAAGAGACAAGACCTACTCCCTGCTCAGTGAACTGGACTCAACACCCCCTATTCACCGCCCAAGAATATATGTGACTAGTAAGAGTCTTAAAACCTATGTGTTGATATCTCTCTGTCAGTGAATCAAGAGGGTGTATAGCGGCATAAACACAGCAGTGAAAAGCAGCTCAACCCCATTATAAAACTAAATTACTTTAAAAAAAACCCATAAAACAAAGACAGTGAAAGAGAGAGAAATTCTTACAAATCCGTTCAGGGGCTCTTATGCCACCTGGATGGACCATATCTAGACCCACAGCTGGATGAGACATAAGGCTGGACACTCTTGGGGCTGAGAGCATTGGTGAGGTTGGGTGAGCAAACGCAGACCCTTTAAAGTCATAATGCGTGGTACCCATCCCATGGGTCCCAAATCTCCAGGTTCAAGGGCATCTTCCTCCATCGAAAACATGCACGGGAAACCCAGAAGATGGTACACCGTGTGATCGGGAAAGGTTTCTAAAACGCACCTCGTTTCTCCTGTCCTTGTGCTCGGGTTCGCCATTCCAGCCGCTTTTACTAACAATCTCCCTACTTGGAGAATCAGCACCGTTAACCTCCTGTTTCGTACAGGTTGCAATTTGTCCTGAGGATGAACGGGAAGAGGGGGAACCAATGAGAGACTAGCTCTAGGTGTTGGGACAGGCACAGGTCACTCTATTTTCCCATCAGGAAGAAGAATGAACCACAGGCTCGGCCTGCCCCCCGGAACCAGAAGAGGGCCTGAAGCAATCCTGCGCTTTTGCGGCCAGCTCCCAAAAAAGCGAGTTGAAAAATGGAGCTCAGGGGCACTGCAATTCACAAACCTGCAGAGTTATAAATGAGAACTCTCGTCCACAAATATATTGAGGGAAGGCAACGAAGAGGATTTGAAAGCAAGGCAGAATTGCAGGAAACAGACTTCAGGAGGTAGATTCGACTCGCCTTTAAAGCACATGAAAAGCGGCAAAGCGTTGACAATGATGCCCTTGGCCAAAAAGGGCGTATGCGTTTTTTCCTGAATATATTCAGGAAAAAACGCATACGCCCTTTTTGGCCAACCAAGAAAGCCGGAAGTGCAAATCAGCGCTACTAAGAAGTCTCGCTTGCCATCGGTCAAAAGGGCCATGCTGAAAAAAGTGTAAAAACCAGAAATGCAGGACAGGCCATGGAGACACAGGAGCCTTGCTACGCTGGTGGGCGAGATGTAAATTGCCAACAGCCACTCTGGAGAAGTGTACGGTGTGTCCTGAAACGTGTAATAAACACAGCTTAGAGAGCATAGGGCACTTCCACTCATGTGCGTATAAATCGGGAAAACTACAAATCAACAAGACACAGGCACCCCAAAGTTTAGGGCTGCTCTGTTTCCAAGAACCTCCACTTTGGCACACCTTAAATATCCCAGGCAAGAGCGAAATGGATAAAGAAGTTGTGGTACTGATGGACAATGGAATATCACTCAGCCATGAAATCAATGTCACAAGGCTAGTAGCAGCCTGATGAGTGGATTTACGTACGATGACTCTAAGTGAAATAAGTCACACAGAAAAAGACACTTATCCTACGATATCACTTATAGAGGGAATGTACAAATCGCTACACTTGAACTGAATTACAAAACAGAACAGAGTCACACATTTAGAAAACACACTATGGCTGCTTAACGGGAAAGGCGAGGTGGGGTGATGCATAAAACAAGGGTTTGAAATTAGCTCAGATACCGTTCCAGAAGCCAAATATGGAAGAGACAAGACCTACTCCCTGCTCAGTGAACTGGACTCAACACCCCCTATTCACCGCCCAAGAATATATGTGACTAGTAAGAGTCTTAAAACCTATGTGTTGATATCTCTCTGTCAGTGAATCAAGAGGGTGTAAAGCTGCATAAACACAGCAGTGAAAAGCAGCTCAACCCCATTATAAAACTAAATTACTTTAAAAGAATCCCCATAAAACAAAGACAGTGAAAGAGAGAGAAATTCTTACAAATCCGTTCAGGGGCTCTGATGCCACCTGGATGGACCATATCTAGACCCACAGCTGGATGAGACATAAGGCTGGACACTCTTGGGGCTGAGAGCATTGGTGAGGTTGGGTGAGCAAACGCAGACCCTTTAAAGTCATAATGCGTGGTACCCATCCCATGGGTCCCAAATCTCCAGGTTCAAGGGCATCTTCCTCCATCGAAAACATGCACGGGAAACCCAGAAGATGGTACACCGTGTGATCGGGAAAGGTTTCTAAAACGCACCTCGTTTCTCCTGTCCTTGTGCTCGGGTTCGCCATTCCAGCCGCTTTTACTAACAATCTCCCTACTTGGAGAATCAGCACCGTTAACCTCCTGTTTCGTACAGGTTGCAATTTGTCCTGAGGATGAACGGGAAGAGGGGGAACCAATGAGAGACTAGCTCTAGATGTTGGGACAGGCACAGGTCACTCTAGTTTCCCATCAGGAAGAAGAATGAACCACAGGCTCGGCCTGCCCCCCGGAACCAGAAGAGGGCCTGAAGCAATCCTGCGCTTTTGCGGCCAGCTCCCAAAAAAGCGAGTTGAAAAATGGAGCTCAGGGGCACTGCAATTCACAAACCTGCAGAGTTATAAATGAGAACTCTCGTCCACAAATATACTGAGGGAAGGCAACGAAGAGGATTTGAAAGCAAGGCAGAATTGCAGGAAACAGACTTCAGGAGGTAGATTCGACTCGCCTTTAAAGCACATGAAAAGCGGCAAAGCGTTGACAATGATGCCCTTGACCAAAAAGGGCGTATGCGTTTTTTCCTGAATATATTCAGGAAAAAACGCATACGCCCTTTTTGGCCAACCAAGCAAGCTGGAAGTGCAAATCAGCGCTACAAAGAAGTCTCGCTGCCATCGGTCAAAAGGGCCATGCTGAAAAAAGTGTAAAAACCAGAAATGCAGGACAGGCCATGGAGACACGGGAGCCTTGCTACGCTGGTGGGCGGGATGTAAATTGCCAACAGCCACTCTGGAGAAGTGTACGCTGTGTCCTGAAACGTGTAATAAACACAGCTTAGAGAGCATAGGGCACTTCCACTCATGGGCGTATAAATCGGGAAAACTACAAATCAACAAGACACAGGCACCCCAAAGTTTAGGGCTGCTCTGTTTCCAAGAACCTCCACTTCGGTACACCTTAAATATCCCAGGCAAGAGCAAAATGGATAAAGAAGTTGTGGTACTGATGCACAATGGAATATCACTCAGCCATGAAGTCAATGTCATAAGGCTAGTAGCAGCATGATGAGTGGATTTAGGTACGATGACTCTAAGTGAAATAAGTCACACAGAAAAAGACACTTATCCTACGATATCACTTACAGAGGGAATGTACAAATCGCTACACTTGAACTGAATTACAAAACAGAACAGAGTCACACATTTAGAAAACACACTATGGCTGCTTAACGGGAAAGGCGAGGTGGGGTGATGCATAAAACAAGAGTTGGAAATTAGCTCAGATACCGTTCCAGAAGCCAAATATGGAAGAGACAAGACCTACTCCCTGCTCAGTGAACTGGACTCAACACCCCCTATTCACCGCCCAAGAATATATGTGACTAGTAAGAGTCTTAAAACCTATGTGTTGATATCTCTCTGTCAGTGAATCAAGAGGGTGTATAGCGGCATAAACACAGCAGTGAAAAGCAGGTCAACCCCATTATAAAACTAAATTACTTTAAAAAAAACCCATAAAACAAAGACAGTGAAAGAGAGAGAAATTCTTACAAATCCGTTCAGGGGCTCTGATGCCACCTGGATGGACCATATCTAGACCCACAGCTGGATGAGACATAAGGCTGGACACTCTTGGGGCTGAGAGCATTGGTGAGGTTGGGTGAGCAAACGCAGACCCTTTAAAGTCATAATGCGTGGTACCCATCCCATGGGTCCCAAATCTCCAGGTTCAAGGGCATCTTCCTCCATCGAAAACATGCACGGGAAACCCAGAAGATGGTACACCGTGTGATCGGGAAAGGTTTCTAAAACGCACCTCGTTTCTCCTGTCCTTGTGCTCGGGTTCGCCATTCCAGCCGCTTTTACTAACAATCTCCCTACTTGGAGAATCAGCACCGTTAACCTCCTGTTTCGTACAGGTTGCAATTTGTCCTGAGGATGAACGGGAAGAGGGGGAACCAATGAGAGACTAGCTCTAGGTGTTGGGACAGGCACAGGTCACTCTATTTTCCCATCAGGAAGAAGAATGAACCACAGGCTCGGCCTGCCCCCCGGAACCAGAAGAGGGCCTGAAGCAATCCTGCGCTTTTGCGGCCAGCTCCCAAAAAAGCGAGTTGAAAAATGGAGCTCAGGGGCACTGCAATTCACAAACCTGCAGAGTTATAAATGAGAACTCTCGTCCACAAATATACTGAGGGAAGGCAACGAAGAGGATTTGAAAGCAAGGCAGAATTGCAGGAAACAGACTTCAGGAGGTAGATTCGACTCGCCTTTAAAGCACATGAAAAGCGGCAAAGCGTTGACAATGATGCCCTTGACCAAAAAGGGCGTATGCGTTTTTTCCTGAATATATTCAGGAAAAAACGCATACGCCCTTTTTGGCCAACCAAGCAAGCCGGAAGTGCAAATCAGCGCTACAAAGAAGTCTCGCTTGCCATCGGTCAAAAGGGCCATGCTGAAAAAATTGTAAAAACCAGAAATGCAGGACAGGCCATGGAGACACGGGAGCCTTGCTACGCTGGTGGGCGGGATGTAAATTGCCAACAGCCACTCTGGAGAAGTGTACGGTGTGTCCTGAAACGTGTAATAAACACAGCTTAGAGAGCATAGGGCACTTCCACTCATGGGCGTATAAATCGGGAAAACTACAAATCAACAAGACGCAGGCACCCCAACGTTTAGGGCTGCTCTGTTTCCAAGAACCTCCACTTCGGTACACCTTAAATATCCCAGGCAAGAGCAAAATGGATAAAGAAGTTGTGGTACTGATGCACAATGGAATATCACTCAGCCATGAAGTCAATGTCATAAGGCTAGTAGCAGCATGATGAGTGGATTTAGGTACGATGACTCTAAGTGAAATAAGTCACACAGAAAAAGACACTTATCCTACGATATCACTTATAGAGGGAATGTACAAATCGCTACACTTGAACTGAATTACAAAACAGAACAGAGTCACACATTTAGAAAACACACTATGGCTGCTTAACGGGAAAGGCGAGGTGGGGTGATGCATAAAACAAGAGTTGGAAATTAGCTCAGATACCGTTCCAGAAGCCAAATATGGAAGAGATAAGACCTACTCCCTGCTCAGTGAACTGGACTCAACACCCCCTATTCACCGCCCAAGAATATATGTGACTAGTAAGAGTCTTAAAACCTATGTGTTGATATCTCTCTGTCAGTGAATCAAGAGGGTGTATAGCGGCATAAACACAGCAGTGAAAAGCAGCTCAACCCCATTATAAAACTAAATTACTTTAAAAAAAACCCATAAAACAAAGACAGTGAAAGAGAGAGAAATTCTTACAAATCCGTTCAGGGGCTCTGATGCCACCTGGATGGACCATATCTAGACCCACAGCTGGATGAGACATAAGGCTGTACACTCTTGGGGCTGAGAGCATTGGTGAGGTTGGGTGAGCAAACGCAGACCCTTTAAAGTCATAATGCGTGGTACCCATCCCATGGGTCCCAAATCTCCAGGTTCAAGGGCATCTTCCTCCATCGAAAACATGCACGGGAAACCCAGAAGATGGTACACCGTGTGATCGGGAAAGGTTTCTAAAACGCACCTCGTTTCTCCTGTCCTTGTGCTCGGGTTCGCCATTCCAGCCGCTTTTACTAACAATCTCCCTACTTGGAGAATCAGCACCGTTAACCTCCTGTTTCGTACAGGTTGCAATTTGTCCTGAGGATGAACGGGAAGAGGGGGAACCAATGAGAGACTAGCTCTAGGTGTTGGGACAGGCACAGGTCACTCTATTTTCCCATCAGGAAGAAGAATGAACCACAGGCTCGGCCTGCCCCCCGGAACCAGAAGAGGGCCTGAAGCAATCCTGCGCTTTTGCGGCCAGCTCCCAAAAAAGCGAGTTGAAAAATGGAGCTCAGGGGCACTGCAATTCACAAACCTGCAGAGTTATAAATGAGAACTCACGTCCACAAATATACTGAGGGAAGGCAACGAAGAGGATTTGAAAGCAAGGCAGAATTGCAGGAAACAGACTTCAGGAGGTAGATTCGACTCGCCTTTAAAGCACATGAAAAGCGGCATAGCGTTGACAATGATGCCCTTGGCCAAAAAGGGCGTATGCGTTTTTTCCTGAATATATTCAGGAAAAAACGCATACGCCCTTTTTGGCCAACCAAGCAAGCCGGAAGTGCAAATCAGCGCTACAAAGAAGTCTCGCTTGCCATCGGTCAAAAGGGCCATGCTGAAAAAAGTGTAAAAACCAGAAATGCAGGACAGGCCATGGAGACATGGGAGCCTTGCTACGCTGGTGGGCGAGATGTAAATTGCCAACAGCCACTCTGGAGAAGTGTACGGTGTGTCCTGAAACGTGTAATAAACACAGCTTAGAGAGCATAGGGCACTTCCACTCATGGGCGTATAAATCGGGAAAACTACAAATCAACAAGACACAGGCACCCCAAAGTTTAGGGCCGCTCTGTTTCCAAGAACCTCCACTTCGGTACACCTTAAATATCCCAGGAAGAGCAAAATGGATAAAGAAGTTGTGGTACTGATGCACAATGGAATATCACTCAGCCATGAAGTCAATGTCATAAGGCTAGTAGCAGCATGATGAGTGGATTTAGGTACGATGACTCTAAGTGAAATAAGTCACACAGAAAAAGACACTTATCCTACGATATCACTTATAGAGGGAATGTACAAATCGCTACACTTGAACTGAATTACAAAACAGAACAGAGTCACACATTTAGAAAACACACTATGGCTGCTTAACGGGAAAGGCGAGGTGGGGTGATGCATAAAACAAGGGTTTGAAATTAGCTCAGATACCGTTCCAGAAGCCAAATATGGAAGAGACAAGACCTACTCCCTGCTCAGTGAACTGGACTCAACACCCCCTATTCACCGCCCAAGAATATATGTGACTAGTAAGAGTCTTAAAACCTATGTGTTGATATCTCTCTGTCAGTGAATCAAGAGGGTGTATAGCGGCATAAACACAGCAGTGAAAAGCAGCTCAACCCCATTATAAAACTAAATTACTTTAAAAAAAACCCATAAAACAAAGACAGTGAAAGAGAGAGAAATTCTTACAAATCCGTTCAGGGGCTCTGATGCCACCTGGATGGACCATATCTAGACCCACAGCTGGATGAGACATAAGGCTGGACACTCTTGGGGCTGAGAGCATTGGTGAGGTTGGGTGAGCAAACGCAGACCCTTTAAAGTCATAATGCGTGGTACCCATCCCATGGGTCCCAAATCTCCAGGTTCAAGGGCATCTTCCTCCATCGAAAACATGCACGGGAAACCCAGAAGATGGTACACCGTGTGATCGGGAAAGGTTTCTAAAACGCACCTCGTTTCTCCTGTCCTTGTGCTCGGGTTCGCCATTCCAGCCGCTTTTACTAACAATCTCCCTACTTGGAGAATCAGCACCGTTAACCTCCTGTTTCATACAGGTTGCAATTTGTCCTGAGGATGAACGGGAAGAGGGGGAACCAATGAGAGACTAGCTCTAGGTGTTGGGACAGGCACAGGTCACTCTATTTTCCCATCAGGAAGAAGAATGAACCACAGGCTCGGCCTGCCCCCCGGAACCAGAAGAGGGCCTGAAGCAATCCTGCGCTTTTGCGGCCAGCTCCCAAAAAAGCGAGTTGAAAACTGGAGCTCAGGGGCACTGCAATTCACAAACCTGCAGAGTTATAAATGAGAACTCTCGTCCACAAATATACTGAGGGAAGGCAACGAAGAGGATTTGAAAGCAAGGCAGAATTGCAGGAAACAGACTTCAGGAGGTAGATTCGACTCGCCTTTAAAGCACATGAAAAGCGGCAAAGCGTTGACAATGATGCCCTTGGCCAAAAAGGGCGTATGCGTTTTTTCCTGAATATATTCAGGAAAAAACGCATACGCCCTTTTTGGCCAACCAAGCAAGCCGGAAGTGCAAATCAGCGCTACAAAGAAGTCTCGCTTGCCATCGGTCAAAAGGGCCATGCTGAAAAAAGTGTAAAAACCAGAAATGCAGGACAGGCCATGGAGACACGGGAGCCTTGCTACGCTGGTGGGCGGGATGTAAATTGCCAACAGCCACTCTGGAGAAGTGTACAGTGTGTCCTGAAACGTGTAATAAACACAGCTTAGAGAGCATAGGGCACTTCCACTCATGGGCGTATAAATCGGGAAAACTACAAATCAACAAGACACAGGCACCCCAAAGTTTAGGGCTGCTCTGTTTCCAAGAACCTCCACTTCGGTACACCTTAAATATCCCAGGCAAGAGCAAAATGGATAAAGAAGTTGTGGTACTGATGCACAATGGAATATCACTCAGCCATGAAGTCAATGTCATAAGGCTAGTAGCAGCATGATGAGTGGATTTAGGTACGATGACTCTAAGTGAAATAAGTCACACAGAAAAAGACACTTATCCTACGATATCACTTATAGAGGGAATGTACAAATCGCTACACTTGAACTGAATTACAAAACAGAACAGAGTCACACATTTAGAAAACACACTATGGCTGCTTAACGGGAAAGGCGAGGTGGGGTGATGCATAAAACAAGAGTTGGAAATTAGCTCAGATACCGTTCCAGAAGCCAAATATGGAAGAGACAAGACCTACTCCCTGCTCAGTGAACTGGACTCAACACCCCCTATTCACCGCCCAAGAATATATGTGACTAGTAAGAGTCTTAAAACCTATGTGTTGATATCTCTCTATCAGTGAATCAAGAGGGTGTAAAGCTGCATAAACACAGCAGTGAAAAGCAGCTAAACCCCATTATAAAACTAAATTACTTTAAAAAAATCCCCATAAAACAAAGACAGTGAAAGAGAGAGAAATTCTTACAAATCCGTTCAGGGGCTCTGATGCCACCTGGATGGACCATATCTAGACCCACAGCTGGATGAGACATAAGGCTGGACACTCTTGGGGCTGAGAGCATTGGTGAGGTTGGGTGAGCAAACGCAGACCCTTTAAAGTCATAATGCGTGGTACCCATCCCATGGGTCCCAAATCTCCAGGTTCAAGGGCATCTTCCTCCATCGAAAACATGCACGGGAAACCCAGAAGATGGTACACCGTGTGATCGGGAAAGGTTTCTAAAACGCACCTCGTTTCTCCTGTCCTTGTGCTCGGGTTCGCCATTCCAGCCGCTTTTACTAACAATCTCCCTACTTGGAGAATCAGCACCGTTAACCTCCTGTTTCGTACAGGTTGCAATTTGTCCTGAGGATGAACGGGAAGAGGGGGAACCAATGAGAGACTAGCTCTAGGTGTTGGGACAGGCACAGGTCACTCTATTTTCCCATCAGGAAGAAGAATGAACCACAGGCTCGGCCTGCCCCCCGGAACCAGAAGAGGGCCTGAAGCAATCCTGCGCTTTTGCGGCCAGCTCCCAAAAAAGCGAGTTGAAAAATGGAGCTCAGGGGCACTGCAATTCACAAACCTGCAGAGTTATAAATGAGAACTCTCGTCCACAAATATACTGAGGGAAGGCAACGAAGAGGATTTGAAAGCAAGGCAGAATTGCA
Source organism: Eubalaena glacialis (assembly GCF_028564815.1). Classification (NCBI taxonomy): domain Eukaryota; kingdom Metazoa; phylum Chordata; class Mammalia; order Artiodactyla; family Balaenidae; genus Eubalaena; species Eubalaena glacialis. The sequence continues at coordinate 107,719,135 of NC_083721.1, read as the reverse complement.
GGAAACAGACTTCAGGAGGTAGATTCGACTTGCCTTTAAAGCACATGAAAAGCGGCAAAGCGTTGACAATGATGCCCTTGACCAAAAAGGGCGTATGCGTTTTTTCCTCAATATATTCAGGAAAAAACGCATACGCCCTTTTTGGCCAACCAAGCAAGCTGGAAGTGCAAATCAGCGCTACAAAGAAGTCTCGCTTGCCATCGGTCAAAAGGGCCATGCTGAAAAAAGTGTAAAAACCAGAAATGCAGGACAGGCCATGGAGACACGGGAGCCTTGCTACGCTGGTGGGCGGGATGTAAATTGCCAACAGCCACTCTGGAGAAGTGTACGCTGTGTCCTGAAACGTGTAATAAACACAGCTTAGAGAGCATAGGGCACTTCCACTCATGGGCGTATAAATCGGGAAAACTACAAATCAACAAGACACAGGCACCCCAAAGTTTAGGGCTACTCTGTTTCCAAGAACCTCCACTTTGGTACACCTTAAATATCCCAGGCAAGAGCAAAATGGATAAAAAAGTTGTGGTACTGATGCACAATGGAATATCACTCAGCCATGAAGTCAATGTCATAAGGCTAGTAGCAGCATGATGAGTGGATTTAGGTACGATGACTCTAAGTGAAATAAGTCACACAGAAAAAGACACTTATCCTACGATATCACTTATAGAGGGAATGTACAAATCGCTACACTTGAACTGAATTACAAAACAGAACAGAGTCACACATTTAGAAAACACACTATGGCTGCTTAACGGGAAAGGCGAGGTGGGGTGATGCATAAAACAAGAGTTGGAAATTAGCTCAGATACCGTTCCAGAAGCCAAATATGGAAGACACAAGACCTACTCCCTGCTCAGTGAACTGGACTCAACACCCCCTATTCACCGCCCAAGAATATATGTGACTAGTAAGAGTCTTAAAACCTATGTGTTGATATCTCTCTGTCAGTGAATCAAGAGGGTGTATAGCGGCATAAACACAGCAGTGAAAAGCAGCTCAACCCCATTATAAAACTAAATTACTTTAAAAAAAACCCATAAAACAAAGACAGTGAAAGAGAGAGAAATTCTTACAAATCCGTTCAGGGGCTCTGATGCCACCTGGATGGACCATATCTAGACCCACAGCTGGATGAGACATAAGGCTGGACACTCTTGGGGCTGAGAGCATTGGTGAGGTTGGGTGAGCAAACGCAGACCCTTTAAAGTCATAATGCGTGGTACCCATCCCATGGGTCCCAAATCTCCAGGTTCAAGGGCATCTTCCTCCATCGAAAACATGCACGGGAAACCCAGAAGATGGTACACCGTGTGATCGGGAAAGGTTTCTAAAACGCACCTCGTTTCTCCTGTCCTTGTGCTCGGGTTCGCCATTCCAGCCGCTTTTACTAACAATCTCCCTACTTGGAGAATCAGCACCGTTAACCTCCTGTTTCGTACAGGTTGCAATTTGTCCTGAGGATGAACGGGAAGAGGGGGAACCAATGAGAGACTAGCTCTAGGTGTTGGGACAGGCACAGGTCACTCTATTTTCCCATCAGGAAGAAGAATGAACCACAGGCTCGGCCTGCCCCCCGGAACCAGAAGAGGGCCTGAAGCAATCCTGCGCTTTTGCGGCCAGCTCCCAAAAAAGCGAGTTGAAAAATGGAGCTCAGGGGCACTGCAATTCACAAACCTGCAGAGTTATAAATGAGAACTCTCGTCCACAAATATACTGAGGGAAGGCAACGAAGAGGATTTGAAAGCAAAGCAGAATTGCAGGAAACAGACTTCAGGAGGTAGATTCGACTCGCCTTTAAAGCACATGAAAAGCGGCAAAGCGTTGACAATGATGCCCTTGACCAAAAAGGGCGTATGCGTTTTTTCCTGAATATATTCAGGAAAAAACGCATACGCCCTTTTTGGCCAACCAAGCAAGCTGGAAGTGCAAATCAGCGCTACAAAGAAGTCTCGCTTGCCATCGGTCAAAAGGGCCATGCTGAAAAAAGTGTAAAAACCAGAAATGCAGGACAGGCCATGGAGACACGGGAGCCTTGCTACGCTGGTGGGCGGGATGTAAATTGCCAACAGCCACTCTGGAGAAGTGTACGCTGTGTCCTGAAACGTGTAATAAACACAGCTTAGAGAGCATAGGGCACTTCCACTCATGGGCGTATAAATCGGGAAAACTACAAATCAACAAGACACAGGCACCCCAAAGTTTAGGGCTGCTCTGTTTCCAAGAACCTCCACTTCGGTACACCTTAAATATCCCAGGCAAGAGCAAAATGGATAAAAAAGTTGTGGTACTGATGCACAATGGAATATCACTCAGCCATGAAGTCAATGCCATAAGGCTAGTAGCAGCATGATGAGTGGATTTAGGTACGATGACTCTAAGTGAAATAAGTCACACAGAAAAAGACACTTATCCTACGATATCACTTATAGAGGGAATGTACAAATCGCTACACTTGAACTGAATTACAAAACAGAACAGAGTCACACATTTAGAAAACACACTATGGCTGCTTAACGGGAAAGGCGAGGTGGGGTGATGCATAAAACAAGAGTTGGAAATTAGCTCAGATACCGTTCCAGAAGCCAAATATGGAAGAGACAAGACCTACTCCCTGCTCAGTGAACTGGACTCAACACCCCCTATTCACCGCCCAAGAATATATGTGACTAGTAAGAGTCTTAAAACCTATGTGTTGATATCTCTCTGTCAGTGAATCAAGAGGGTGTATAGCGGCATAAACACAGCAGTGAAAAGCAGCTCAACCCCATTATAAAACTAAATTACTTTAAAAAAAACCCATAAAACAAAGACAGTGAAAGAGAGAGAAATTCTTACAAATCCGTTCAGGGGCTCTGATGCCACCTGGATGGACCATATCTAGACCCACAGCTGGATGAGACATAAGGATGGACACTCTTGGGGCTGAGAGCATTGGTGAGGTTGGGTGAGCAAACGCAGACCCTTTAAAGTCATAATGCGTGGTACCCATCCCATGGGTCCCAAATCTCCAGGTTCAAGGGCATCTTCCTCCATCGAAAACATGCACGGGAAACCCAGAAGATGGTACACCGTGTGATCAGGAAAGGTTTCTAAAACGCACCTCGTTTCTCCTGTCCTTGTGCTCGGGTTCGCCATTCCAGCCGCTTTTACTAACAATCTCCCTACTTGGAGAATCAGCACCGTTAACCTCCTGTTTCGTACAGGTTGCAATTTGTCCTGAGGATGAACGGGAAGAGGGGGAACCAATGAGAGACTAGCTCTAGGTGTTGGGACAGGCACAGGTCACTCTATTTTCCCATCAGGAAGAAGAATGAACCACAGGCTCGGCCTGCCCCCCGGAACCAGAAGAGGGCCTGAAGCAATCCTGCGCTTTTGCGGCCAGCTCCCAAAAAAGCGAGTTGAAAAATGGAGCTCAGGGGCACTGCAATTCACAAACCTGCAGAGTTATAAATGAGAACTCTCGTCCACAAATATACTGAGGGAAGGCAACGAAGAGGATTTGAAAGCAAGGCAGAATTGCAGGAAACAGACTTCAGGAGGTAGATTCGACTCGCCTTTAAAGCACATGAAAAGCGGCAAAGCGTTGACAATGATGCCCTTGACCAAAAAGGGCGTATGCGTTTTTTCCTGAATATATTCAGGAAAAAACGCATACGCCCTTTTTGGCCAACCAAGCAAGCTGGAAGTGCAAATCAGCGCTACAAAGAAGTCTCGCTTGCCATCGGTCAAAAGGGCCATGCTGAAAAAAGTGTAAAAACCAGAAATGCAGGACAGGCCATGGAGACACGGGAGCCTTGCTACGCTGGTGGGCGGGATGTAAATTGCCAACAGCCACTCTGGAGAAGTGTACGCTGTGTCCTGAAACGTGTAATAAACACAGCTTAGAGAGCATAGGGCACTTCCACTCATGGGCGTATAAATCGGGAAAACTACAAATCAACAAGACACAGGCACCCCAAAGTTTAGGGCTGCTCTGTTTCCAAGAACCTCCACTTCGGTACACCTTAAATATCCCAGGCAAGAGCAAAATGGATAAAGAAGTTGTGGTACTGATGCACAATGGAATATCACTCAGCCATGAAGTCAATGTCATAAGGCTAGTAGCAGCATGATGAGTGGATTTAGGTACGATGACTCTAAGTGAAATAAGTCACACAGAAAAAGACACTTATCCTACGATATCACTTATAGAGGGAATGTACAAATCGCTACACTTGAACTGAATTACAAAACAGAACAGAGTCACACATTTAGAAAACACACTATGGCTGCTTAACGGGAAAGGCGAGGTGGGGTGATGCATAAAACAAGAGTTGGAAATTAGCTCAGATACCGTTCCAGAAGCCAAATATGGAAGAGACAAGACCTACTCCCTGCTCAGTGAACTGGACTCAACACCCCCTATTCACCGCCCAAGAATATATGTGACTAGTAAGAGTCTTAAAACCTATGTGTTGATATCTCTCTGTCAGTGAATCAAGAGGGTGTATAGCGGCATAAACACAGCAGTGAAAAGCAGCTCAACCCCATTATAAAACTAAATTACTTTAAAAAAAACCCATAAAACAAAGACAGTGAAAGAGAGAGAAATTCTTACAAATCCGTTCAGGGGCTCTGATGCCACCTGGATGGACCATATCTAGACCCACAGCTGGATGAGACATAAGGATGGACACTCTTGGGGCTGAGAGCATTGGTGAGGTTGGGTGAGCAAACGCAGACCCTTTAAAGTCATAATGCGTGGTACCCATCCCATGGGTCCCAAATCTCCAGGTTCAAGGGCATCTTCCTCCATCGAAAACATGCACGGGAAACCCAGAAGATGGTACACCGTGTGATCAGGAAAGGTTTCTAAAACGCACCTCGTTTCTCCTGTCCTTGTGCTCGGGTTCGCCATTCCAGCCGCTTTTACTAACAATCTCCCTACTTGGAGAATCAGCACCGTTAACCTCCTGTTTCGTACAGGTTGCAATTTGTCCTGAGGATGAACGGGAAGAGGGGGAACCAATGAGAGACTAGCTCTAGGTGTTGGGACAGGCACAGGTCACTCTATTTTCCCATCAGGAAGAAGAATGAACCACAGGCTCGGCCTGCCCCCCGGAACCAGAAGAGGGCCTGAAGCAATCCTGCGCTTTTGCGGCCAGCTCCCAAAAAAGCGAGTTGAAAAATGGAGCTCAGGGGCACTGCAATTCACAAACCTGCAGAGTTATAAATGAGAACTCTCGTCCACAAATATACTGAGGGAAGGCAACGAAGAGGATTTGAAAGCAAGGCAGAATTGCAGGAAACAGACTTCAGGAGGTAGATTCGACTCGCCTTTAAAGCACATGAAAAGCGGCAAAGCGTTGACAATGATGCCCTTGACCAAAAAGGGCGTATGCGTTTTTTCCTGAATATATTCAGGAAAAAACGCATACGCCCTTTTTGGCCAACCAAGCAAGCTGGAAGTGCAAATCAGCGCTACAAAGAAGTCTCGCTTGCCATCGGTCAAAAGGGCCATGCTGAAAAAAGTGTAAAAACCAGAAATGCAGGACAGGCCATGGAGACACGGGAGCCTTGCTACGCTGGTGGGCGGGATGTAAATTGCCAACAGCCACTCTGGAGAAGTGTACGCTGTGTCCTGAAACGTGTAATAAACACAGCTTAGAGAGCATAGGGCACTTCCACTCATGGGCGTATAAATCGGGAAAACTACAAATCAACAAGACACAGGCACCCCAAAGTTTAGGGCTGCTCTGTTTCCAAGAACCTCCACTTCGGTACACCTTAAATATCCCAGGCAAGAGCAAAATGGATAAAGAAGTTGTGGTACTGATGCACAATGGAATATCACTCAGCCATGAAGTCAATGTCATAAGGCTAGTAGCAGCATGATGAGTGGATTTAGGTACGATGACTCTAAGTGAAATAAGTCACACAGAAAAAGACACTTATCCTACGATATCACTTATAGAGGGAATGTACAAATCGCTACACTTGAACTGAATTACAAAACAGAACAGAGTCACACATTTAGAAAACACACTATGGCTGCTTAACGGGAAAGGCGAGGTGGGGTGATGCATAAAACAAGAGTTGGAAATTAGCTCAGATACCGTTCCAGAAGCCAAATATGGAAGAGACAAGACCTACTCCCTGCTCAGTGAACTGGACTCAACACCCCCTATTCACCGCCCAAGAATATATGTGACTAGTAAGAGTCTTAAAACCTATGTGTTGATATCTCTCTGTCAGTGAATCAAGAGGGTGTATAGCGGCATAAACACAGCAGTGAAAAGCAGCTCAACCCCATTATAAAACTAAATTACTTTAAAAAAAACCCATAAAACAAAGACAGTGAAAGAGAGAGAAATTCTTACAAATCCGTTCAGGGGCTCTGATGCCACCTGGATGGACCATATCTAGACCCACAGCTGGATGAGACATAAGGATGGACACTCTTGGGGCTGAGAGCATTGGTGAGGTTGGGTGAGCAAACGCAGACCCTTTAAAGTCATAATGCGTGGTACCCATCCCATGGGTCCCAAATCTCCAGGTTCAAGGGCATCTTCCTCCATCGAAAACATGCACGGGAAACCCAGAAGATGGTACACCGTGTGATCAGGAAAGGTTTCTAAAACGCACCTCGTTTCTCCTGTCCTTGTGCTCGGGTTCGCCATTCCAGCCGCTTTTACTAACAATCTCCCTACTTGGAGAATCAGCACCGTTAACCTCCTGTTTCGTACAGGTTGCAATTTGTCCTGAGGATGAACGGGAAGAGGGGGAACCAATGAGAGACTAGCTCTAGGTGTTGGGACAGGCACAGGTCACTCTATTTTCCCATCAGGAAGAAGAATGAACCACAGGCTCGGCCTGCCCCCCGGAACCAGAAGAGGGCCTGAAGCAATCCTGCGCTTTTGCGGCCAGCTCCCAAAAAAGCGAGTTGAAAAATGGAGCTCAGGGGCACTGCAATTCACAAACCTGCAGAGTTATAAATGAGAACTCTCGTCCACAAATATACTGAGGGAAGGCAACGAAGAGGATTTGAAAGCAAGGCAGAATTGCAGGAAACAGACTTCAGGAGGTAGATTCGACTCGCCTTTAAAGCACATGAAAAGCGGCAAAGCGTTGACAATGATGCCCTTGACCAAAAAGGGCGTATGCGTTTTTTCCTGAATATATTCAGGAAAAAACGCATACGCCCTTTTTGGCCAACCAAGCAAGCTGGAAGTGCAAATCAGCGCTACAAAGAAGTCTCGCTTGCCATCGGTCAAAAGGGCCATGCTGAAAAAAGTGTAAAAACCAGAAATGCAGGACAGGCCATGGAGACACGGGAGCCTTGCTACGCTGGTGGGCGGGATGTAAATTGCCAACAGCCACTCTGGAGAAGTGTACGCTGTGTCCTGAAACGTGTAATAAACACAGCTTAGAGAGCATAGGGCACTTCCACTCATGGGCGTATAAATCGGGAAAACTACAAATCAACAAGACACAGGCACCCCAAAGTTTAGGGCTGCTCTGTTTCCAAGAACCTCCACTTCGGTACACCTTAAATATCCCAGGCAAGAGCAAAATGGATAAAGAAGTTGTGGTACTGATGCACAATGGAATATCACTCAGCCATGAAGTCAATGTCATAAGGCTAGTAGCAGCATGATGAGTGGATTTAGGTACGATGACTCTAAGTGAAATAAGTCACACAGAAAAAGACACTTATCCTACGATATCACTTATAGAGGGAATGTACAAATCGCTACACTTGAACTGAATTACAAAACAGAACAGAGTCACACATTTAGAAAACACACTATGGCTGCTTAACGGGAAAGGCGAGGTGGGGTGATGCATAAAACAAGAGTTGGAAATTAGCTCAGATACCGTTCCAGAAGCCAAATATGGAAGAGACAAGACCTACTCCCTGCTCAGTGAACTGGACTCAACACCCCCTATTCACCGCCCAAGAATATATGTGACTAGTAAGAGTCTTAAAACCTATGTGTTGATATCTCTCTGTCAGTGAATCAAGAGGGTGTATAGCGGCATAAACACAGCAGTGAAAAGCAGCTCAACCCCATTATAAAACTAAATTACTTTAAAAAAAACCCATAAAACAAAGACAGTGAAAGAGAGAGAAATTCTTACAAATCCGTTCAGGGGCTCTGATGCCACCTGGATGGACCATATCTAGACCCACAGCTGGATGAGACATAAGGCTGGACACTCTTGGGGCTGAGAGCATTGGTGAGGTTGGGTGAGCAAACGCAGACCCTTTAAAGTCATAATGCGTGGTACCCATCCCATGGGTCCCAAATCTCCAGGTTCAAGGGCATCTTCCTCCATCGAAAACATGCACGGGAAACCCAGAAGATGGTACACCGTGTGATCGGGAAAGGTTTCTAAAACGCACCTCGTTTCTCCTGTCCTTGTGCTCGGGTTCGCCATTCCAGCCGCTTTTACTAACAATCTCCCTACTTGGAGAATCAGCACCGTTAACCTCCTGTTTCGTACAGGTTGCAATTTGTCCTGAGGATGAACGGGAAGAGGGGGAACCAATGAGAGACTAGCTCTAGGTGTTGGGACAGGCACAGGTCACTCTATTTTCCCATCAGGAAGAAGAATGAACCACAGGCTCGGCCTGCCCCCCGGAACCAGAAGAGGGCCTGAAGCAATCCTGCGCTTTTGCGGCCAGCTCCCAAAAAAGCGAGTTGAAAAATGGAGCTCAGGGGCACTGCAATTCACAAACCTGCAGAGTTATAAATGAGAACTCTCGTCCACAAATATATTGAGGGAAGGCAACGAAGAGGATTTGAAAGCAAGGCAGAATTGCAGGAAACAGACTTCAGGAGGTAGATTCGACTCGCCTTTAAAGCACATGAAAAGCGGCAAAGCGTTGACAATGATGCCCTTGGCCAAAAAGGGCGTATGCGTTTTTTCCTGAATATATTCAGGAAAAAACGCATACGCCCTTTTTGGCCAACCAAGAAAGCCGGAAGTGCAAATCAGCGCTACTAAGAAGTCTCGCTTGCCATCGGTCAAAAGGGCCATGCTGAAAAAAGTGTAAAAACCAGAAATGCAGGACAGGCCATGGAGACACAGGAGCCTTGCTACGCTGGTGGGCGAGATGTAAATTGCCAACAGCCACTCTGGAGAAGTGTACAGTGTGTCCTGAAACGTGTAATAAACACAGCTTAGAGAGCATAGGGCACTTCCACTCATGTGCGTATAAATCGGGAAAACTACAAATCAACAAGACACAGGCACCCCAAAGTTTAGGGCTGCTCTGTTTCCAAGAACCTCCACTTTGGCACACCTTAAATATCCCAGGCAAGAGCGAAATGGATAAAGAAGTTGTGGTACTGATGGACAATGGAATATCACTCAGCCATGAAATCAATGTCACAAGGCTAGTAGCAGCCTGATGAGTGGATTTACGTACGATGACTCTAAGTGAAATAAGTCACACAGAAAAAGACACTTATCCTACGATATCACTTATAGAGGGAATGTACAAATCGCTACACTTGAACTGAATTACAAAACAGAACAGAGTCACACATTTAGAAAACACACTATGGCTGCTTAACGGGAAAGGCGAGGTGGGGTGATGCATAAAACAAGGGTTTGAAATTAGCTCAGATACCGTTCCAGAAGCCAAATATGGAAGAGACAAGACCTACTCCCTGCTCAGTGAACTGGACTCAACACCCCCTATTCACCGCCCAAGAATATATGTGACTAGTAAGAGTCTTAAAACCTATGTGTTGATATCTCTCTGTCAGTGAATCAAGAGGGTGTAAAGCTGCATAAACACAGCAGTGAAAAGCAGCTCAACCCCATTATAAAACTAAATTACTTTAAAAAAATCCCCATAAAACAAAGACAGTGAAAGAGAGAGAAATTCTTACAAATCCGTTCAGGGGCTCTGATGCCACCTGGATGGACCATATCTAGACCCACAGCTGGATGAGACATAAGGCTGGACACTCTTGGGGCTGAGAGCATTGGTGAGGTTGGGTGAGCAAACGCAGACCCTTTAAAGTCATAATGCGTGGTACCCATCCCATGGGTCCCAAATCTCCAGGTTCAAGGGCATCTTCCTCCATCGAAAACATGCACGGGAAACCCAGAAGATGGTACACCGTGTGATCGGGAAAGGTTTCTAAAACGCACCTCGTTTCTCCTGTCCTTGTGCTCGGGTTCGCCATTCCAGCCGCTTTTACTAACAATCTCCCTACTTGGAGAATCAGCACCGTTAACCTCCTGTTTCGTACAGGTTGCAATTTGTCCTGAGGATGAACGGGAAGAGGGGGAACCAATGAGAGACTAGCTCTAGATGTTGGGACAGGCACAGGTCACTCTAGTTTCCCATCAGGAAGAAGAATGAACCACAGGCTCGGCCTGCCCCCCGGAACCAGAAGAGGGCCTGAAGCAATCCTGCGCTTTTGCGGCCAGCTCCCAAAAAAGCGAGTTGAAAAATGGAGCTCAGGGGCACTGCAATTCACAAACCTGCAGAGTTATAAATGAGAACTCTCGTCCACAAATATACTGAGGGAAGGCAACGAAGAGGATTTGAAAGCAAGGCAGAATTGCAGGAAACAGACTTCAGGAGGTAGATTCGACTCGCCTTTAAAGCACATGAAAAGCGGCAAAGCGTTGACAATGATGCCCTTGACCAAAAAGGGCGTATGCGTTTTTTCCTGAATATATTCAGGAAAAAACGCATACGCCCTTTTTGGCCAACCAAGCAAGCTGGAAGTGCAAATCAGCGCTACAAAGAAGTCTCGCTTGCCATCGGTCAAAAGGGCCATGCTGAAAAAAGTGTAAAAACCAGAAATGCAGGACAGGCCATGGAGACACGGGAGCCTTGCTACGCTGGTGGGCGGGATGTAAATTGCCAACAGCCACTCTGGAGAAGTGTACGCTGTGTCCTGAAACGTGTAATAAACACAGCTTAGAGAGCATAGGGCACTTCCACTCATGGGCGTATAAATCGGGAAAACTACAAATCAACAAGACACAGGCACCCCAAAGTTTAGGGCTGCTCTGTTTCCAAGAACCTCCACTTCGGTACACCTTAAATATCCCAGGCAAGAGCAAAATGGATAAAGAAGTTGTGGTACTGATGCACAATGGAATATCACTCAGCCATGAAGTCAATGTCATAAGGCTAGTAGCAGCATGATGAGTGGATTTAGGTACGATGACTCTAAGTGAAATAAGCCACACAGAAAAAGACACTTATCCTACGATATCACTTATAGAGGGAATGTACAAATCGCTACACTTGAACTGAATTACAAAACAGAACAGAGTCACACATTTAGAAAACACACTATGGCTGCTTAACGGGAAAGGCGAGGTGGGGTGATGCATAAAACAAGAGTTGGAAATTAGCTCAGATACCGTTCCAGAAGCCAAATATGGAAGAGACAAGACCTACTCCCTGCTCAGTGAACTGGACTCAACACCCCCTATTCACCGCCCAAGAATATATGTGACTAGTAAGAGTCTTAAAACCTATGTGTTGATATCTCTCTGTCAGTGAATCAAGAGGGTGTATAGCGGCATAAACACAGCAGTGAAAAGCAGCTCAACCCCATTATAAAACTAAATTACTTTAAAAAAAACCCATAAAACAAAGACAGTGAAAGAGAGAGAAATTCTTACAAATCCGTTCAGGGGCTCTGATGCCACCTGGATGGACCATATCTAGACCCACAGCTGGATGAGACATAAGGATGGACACTCTTGGGGCTGAGAGCATTGGTGAGGTTGGGTGAGCAAACGCAGACCCTTTAAAGTCATAATGCGTGGTACCCATCCCATGGGTCCCAAATCTCCAGGTTCAAGGGCATCTTCCTCCATCGAAAACATGCACGGGAAACCCAGAAGATGGTACACCGTGTGATCGGGAAAGGTTTCTAAAACGCACCTCGTTTCTCCTGTCCTTGTGCTCGGGTTCGCCATTCCAGCCGCTTTTACTAACAATCTCCCTACTTGGAGAATCAGCACCGTTAACCTCCTGTTTCGTACAGGTTGCAATTTGTCCTGAGGATGAACGGGAAGAGGGGGAACCAATGAGAGACTAGCTCTAGGTGTTGGGACAGGCACAGGTCACTCTATTTTCCCATCAGGAAGAAGAATGAACCACAGGCTCGGCCTGCCCCCCGGAACCAGAAGAGGGCCTGAAGCAATCCTGCGCTTTTGCGGCCAGCTCCCAAAAAAGCGAGTTGAAAAATGGAGCTCAGGGGCACTGCAATTCACAAACCTGCAGAGTTATAAATGAGAACTCTCGTCCACAAATATATTGAGGGAAGGCAACGAAGAGGATTTGAAAGCAAGGCAGAATTGCAGGAAACAGACTTCAGGAGGTAGATTCGACTCGCCTTTAAAGCACATGAAAAGCGGCAAAGCGTTGACAATGATGCCCTTGGCCAAAAAGGGCGTATGCGTTTTTTCCTGAATATATTCAGGAAAAAACGCATACGCCCTTTTTGGCCAACCAAGCAAGCTGGAAGTGCAAATCAGCGCTACAAAGAAGTCTCGCTTGCCATCGGTCAAAAGGGCCATGCTGAAAAAAGTGTAAAAACCAGAAATGCAGGACAGGCCATGGAGACACGGGAGCCTTGCTACGCTGGTGGGCGGGATGTAAATTGCCAACAGCCACTCTGGAGAAGTGTACGCTGTGTCCTGAAACGTGTAATAAACACAGCTTAGAGAACATAGGGCACTTCCACTCATGGGCGTATAAATCGGGAAAACTACAAATCAACAAGACACAGGCACCCCAAAGTTTAGGGTTGCTCTGTTTCCAAGAACCTCCACTTCGGTACACCTTAAATATCCCAGGCAAGAGCAAAATGGATAAAGAAGTTGTGGTACTGATGCACAATGGAATATCACTCAGCCATGAAGTCAATGTCATAAGGCTAGTAGCAGCATGATGAGTGGATTTAGGTACGATGACTCTAAGTGAAATAAGTCACACAGAAAAAGACACTTATCCTACGATATCACTTATAGAGGGAATGTACAAATCACTACACTTGAACTGAATTACAAAACAGAACAGAGTCACACATTTAGAAAACACACTATGGCTGCTTAACGGGAAAGGCGAGGTGGGGTGATGCATAAAACAAGGGTTTGAAATTAGCTCAGATACCGTTCCAGAAGCCAAATATGGAAGAGACAAGACCTACTCCCTGCTCAGTGAACTGGACTCAACACCCCCTATTCACCGCCCAAGAATATATGTGACTAGTAAGAGTCTTAAAACCTATGTGTTGATATCTCTCTGTCAGTGAATCAAGAGGGTGTAAAGCAGCATAAACACAGCAGTGAAAAGCAGCTCAACCCCATTATAAAACTAAATTACTTTAAAAAAATCCCCATAAAACAAAGACAGTGAAAGAGAGAGAAATTCTTACAAATCCGTTCAGGGGCTCTGATGCCACCTGGATGGACCATATCTAGACCCACAGCTGGATGAGACATAAGGCTGGACACTCTTGGGGCTGAGAGCATTGGTGAGGTTGGGTGAGCAAACGCAGACCCTTTAAAGTCATAATGCGTGGTACCCATCCCATGGGTCCCAAATCTCCAGGTTCAAGGGCATCTTCCTCCATCGAAAACATGCACGGGAAACCCAGAAGATGGTACAGCGTGTGATCGGGAAAGGTTTCTAAAACGCACCTCGTTTCTCCTGTCCTTGTGCTCGGGTTCGCCATTCCAGCCGTTTTACTAACAATCTCCCTACTTGGAGAATCAGCACCGTTAACCTCCTGTTTCGTACAGGTTGCAATTTGTCCTGAGGATGAACGGGAAGAGGGGGAACCAATGAGAGACTAGCTCTAGGTGTTGGGACAGGCACAGGTCACTCTATTTTCCCATCAGGAAGAAGAATGAACCACAGGCTCGGCCTGCCCCCCGGAACCAGAAGAGGGCCTAAAGCAATCCTGCGCTTTTGCGGCCAGCTCCCAAAAAAGCGAGTTGAAAAATGGAGCTCAGGGGCACTGCAATTCACAAACCTGCAGAGTTATAAATGAGAACTCTCGTCCACAAATATACTGAGGGAAGGCAACGAAGAGGATTTGAAAGCAAGGCAGAATTGCAGGAAACAGACTTCAGGAGGTAGATTCGACTCGCCTTTAAAGCACATGAAAAGCGGCAAAGCGTTGACAATGATGCCCTTGACCAAAAAGGGCGTATGCGTTTTTTCCTGAATATATTCAGGAAAAAACGCATACGCCCTTTTTGGCCAACCAAGCAAGCTGGAAGTGCAAATCAGCGCTACAAAGAAGTCTCGCTTGCCATCGGTCAAAAGGGCCATGCTGAAAAAAGTGTAAAAACCAGAAATGCAGGACAGGCCATGGAGACACGGGAGCCTTGCTACGCTGGTGGGCGGGATGTAAATTGCCAACAGCCACTCTGCAGAAGTGTACGGTGTGTCCTGAAACGTGTAATAAACACAGCTTAGAGAGCATAGGGCACTTCCACTCATGGGCGTATAAATCGGGAAAACTACAAATCAACAAGACACAGGCACCCCAAAGTTTAGGGCTGCTCTGTTTCCAAGAACCTCCACTTCGGTACACCTTAAATATCCCAGGCAAGAGCAAAATGGATAAAAAGGTTGTGGTACTGATGCACAATGGAATATCACTCAGCCATGAAGTCAATGCCATAAGGCTAGTAGCAGCATGATGAGTGGATTTAGGTACGATGACTCTAAGTGAAATAAGTCACACAGAAAAAGACACTTATCCTACGATATCACTTATAGAGGGAATGTACAAATCGCTACACTTGAACTGAATTACAAAACAGAACAGAGTCACACATTTAGAAAACACACTATGGCTGCTTAACGGGAAAGGCGAGGTGGGGTGATGCATAAAACAAGAGTTGGAAATTAGCTCAGATACCGTTCCAGAAGCCAAATATGGAAGAGACAAGACCTACTCCCTGCTCAGTGAACTGGACTCAACACCCCCTATTCACCGCCCAAGAATATATGTGACTAGTAAGAGTCTTAAAACCTATGTGTTGATATCTCTCTGTCAGTGAATCAAGAGGGTGTATAGCGGCATAAACACAGCAGTGAAAAGCAGCTAAACCCCATTATAAAACTAAATTACTTTAAAAAAAACCCATAAAACAAAGACAGTGAAAGAGAGAGAAATTCTTACAAATCCGTTCAGGGGCTCTGATGCCACCTGGATGGACCATATCTAGACCCACAGCTGGATGAGACATAAGGATGGACACTCTTGGGGCTGAGAGCATTGGTGAGGTTGGGTGAGCAAACGCAGACCCTTTAAAGTCATAATGCGTGGTACCCATCCCATGGGTCCCAAATCTCCAGGTTCAAGGGCATCTTCCTCCATCGAAAACATGCACGGGAAACCCAGAAGATGGTACACCGTGTGATCGGGAAAGGTTTCTAAAACGCACCTCGTTTCTCCTGTCCTTGTGCTCGGGTTCGCCATTCCAGCCGCTTTTACTAACAATCTCCCTACTTGGAAAATCAGCACCGTTAACCTCCTGTTTCGTACAGGTTGCAATTTGTCCTGAGGATGAACGGGAAGAGGGGGAACCAATGGGAGACTAGCTCTAGGTGTTGGGACAGGCACAGGTCACTCTATTTTCCCATCAGGAAGAAGAATGAACCACAGGCTCGGCCTGCCCCCCGGAAACAGAAGAGGGCCTGAAGCAATCCTGCGCTTTTGCGGCCAGCTCCCAAAAAAGCGAGTTGAAAAATGGAGCTCAGGGGCACTGCAATTCACAAACCTGCAGAGTTATAAATGAGAACTCTCGTCCACAAATATACTGAGGGAAGGCAACGAAGAGGATTTGAAAGCAAGGCAGAATTGCAGGAAACAGACTTCAGGAGGTAGATTCGACTCGCCTTTAAAGCACATGAAAAGCGGCAAAGCGTTGACAATGATGCCCTTGACCAAAAAGGGCGTATGCGTTTCTTCCTGAATATATTCAGGAAAAAACGCATACGCCCTTTTTGGCCAACCAAGCAAGCTGGAAGTGCAAATCAGCGCTACAAAGAAGTCTCGCTTGCCATCGGTCAAAAGGGCCATGCTGAAAAAAGTGTAAAAACCAGAAATGCAGGACAGGCCATGGAGACACGGGAGCCTTGCTACGCTGGTGGGCGGGATGTAAATTGCCAACAGCCACTCTGGAGAAGTGTACGCTGTGTCCTGAAACGTGTAATAAACACAGCTTAGAGAGCATAGGGCACTTCCACTCATGGGCGTATAAATCGGGAAAACTACAAATCAACAAGACACAGGCACCCCAAAGTTTAGGGCTGCTCTGTTTCCAAGAACCTCCACTTCGGTACACCTTAAATATCCCAGGCAAGAGCAAAATGGATAAAGAAGTTGTGGTACTGATGCACAATGGAATATCACTCAGCCATGAAGTCAATGTCATAAGGCTAGTAGCAGCCTGATGAGTGGATTTAGGTACGATGACTCTAAGTGAAATAAGTCACACAGAAAAAGACACTTATCCTACGATATCACTTATAGAGGGAATGTACAAATCGCTACACTTGAACTGAATTACAAAACAGAACAGAGTCACACATTTAGAAAACACACTATGGCTGCTTAACGGGAAAGGCGAGGTGGGGTGATGCATAAAACAAGAGTTGGAAATTAGCTCAGATACCGTTCCAGAAGCCAAATATTGAAGAGACAAGACCTACTCCCTGCTCAGTGAACTGGACTCAACACCCCCTATTCACCGCCCAAGAATATATGTGACTAGTAAGAGTCTTAAAACCTATGTGTTGATATCTCTCTGTCACTGAATCAAGAGGGTGTATAGCGGCATAAACACAGCAGTGAAAAGCAGCTCAACCCCATTATAAAACTAAATTACTTTAAAAAAAACCCATAAAACAAAGACAGTGAAAGAGAGAGAAATTCTTACAAATCCGTTCAGGGGCTCTGATGCCACCTGGATGGACCATATCTAGACCCACAGCTGGATGAGACATAAGGCTGGACACTCTTGGGGCTGAGAGCATTGGTGAGGTTGGGTGAGCAAACGCAGACCCTTTAAAGTCATAATGCGTGGTACCCATCCCATGGGTCCCAAATCTCCAGGTTCAAGGGCATCTTCCTCCATCGAAAACATGCACGGGAAACCCAGAAGATGGTACACCGTGTGATCGGGAAAGGTTTCTAAAACGCACCTCGTTTCTCCTGTCCTTGTGCTCGGGTTCGCCATTCCAGCCGCTTTTACTAACAATCTCCCTACTTGGAGAATCAGCACCGTTAACCTCCTGTTTCGTACAGGTTGCAATTTGTCCTGAGGATGAACGGGAAGAGGGGGAACCAATGAGAGACTAGCTCTAGGTGTTGGGACAGGCACAGGTCACTCTATTTTCCCATCAGGAAGAAGAATGAACCACAGGCTCGGCCTGCCCCCCGGAACCAGAAGAGGGCCTGAAGCAATCCTGCGCTTTTGCGGCCAGCTCCCAAAAAAGCGAGTTGAAAAATGGAGCTCAGGGGCACTGCAATTCACAAACCTGCAGAGTTATAAATGAGAACTCTCGTCCACAAATATACTGAGGGAAGGCAACGAAGAGGATTTGAAAGCAAGGCAGAATTGCAGGAAACAGACTTCAGGAGGTAGATTCGACTCGCCTTTAAAGCACATGAAAAGCGGCAAAGCGTTGACAATGATGCCCTTGACCAAAAAGGGCGTATGCGTTTTTTCCTGAATATATTCAGGAAAAAACGCATACGCCCTTTTTGGCCAACCAAGCAAGCTGGAAGTGCAAATCAGCGCTACAAAGAAGTCTCGCTTGCCATCGGTCAAAAGGGCCATGCTGAAAAAAGTGTAAAAACCAGAAATGCAGGACAGGCCATGGAGACACGGGAGCCTTGCTACGCTGGTGGGCGGGATGTAAATTGCCAACAGCCACTCTGGAGAAGTGTACGCTGTGTCCTGAAACGTGTAATAAACACAGCTTAGAGAGCATAGGGCACTTCCACTCATGGGCGTATAAATCGGGAAAACTACAAATCAACAAGACACAGGCACCCCAAAGTTTAGGGCTACTCTGTTTCCAAGAACCTCCACTTCGGTACACCTTAAATATCCCAGGCAAGAGCAAAATGGATAAAAAAGTTGTGGTATTGATGCACAATGGAATATCACTCAGCCATGAAGTCAATGCCATAAGGCTAGTAGCAGCATGATGAGTGGATTTAGGTACGATGACTCTAAGTGAAATAAGTCACACAGAAAAAGACACTTATCCTACGATATCACTTATAGAGGGAATGTACAAATCGCTACATTTGAACTGAATTACAAAACAGAACAGAGTCACACATTTAGAAAACACACTATGGCTGCTTAACGGGAAAGGCGAGGTGGGGTGATGCATAAAACAAGGGTTTGAAATTAGCTCAGATACCGTTCCAGAAGCCAAATATGGAAGAGACAAGACCTACTCCCTGCTCAGTGAACTGGACTCAACACCCCCTATTCACCGCCCAAGAATATATGTGACTAGTAAGAGTCTTAAAACCTATGTGTTGATATCTCTCTGTCAGTGAATCAAGAGGGTGTATAGCGGCATAAACACAGCAGTGAAAAGCAGCTCAACCCCATTATAAAACTAAATTACTTTAAAAAAAACCCATAAAACAAAGACAGTGAAAGAGAGAGAAATTCTTACAAATCCGTTCAGGGGCTCTGATGCCACCTGGATGGACCATATCTAGACCCACAGCTGGATGAGACATAAGGCTGGACACTCTTGGGGCTGAGAGCATTGGTGAGGTTTGGTGAGCAAACGCAGACCCTTTAAAGTCATAATGCGTGGTACCCATCCCATGGGTCCCAAATCTCCAGGTTCAAGGGCATCTTCCTCCATCGAAAACATGCACGGGAAACCCAGAAGATGGTACACCGTGTGATCGGGAAAGGTTTCTAAAACGCACCTCGTTTCTCCTGTCCTTGTGCTCGGGTTCGCCATTCCAGCCGCTTTTACTAACAATCTCCCTACTTGGAGAATCAGCACCGTTAACCTCCTGTTTCGTACAGGTTGCAATTTGTCCTGAGGATGAACGGGAAGAGGGGGAACCAATGAGAGACTAGCTCTAGGTGTTGGGACAGGCACAGGTCACTCTATTTTCCCATCAGGAAGAAGAATGAACCACAGGCTCGGCCTGCCCCCCGGAACCAGAAGAGGGCCTGAAGCAATCCTGCGCTTTTGCGGCCAGCTCCCAAAAAAGCGAGTTGAAAAATGGAGCTCAGGGGCACTGCAATTCACAAACCTGCAGAGTTATAAATGAGAACTCTCGTCCACAAATATACTGAGGGAAGGCAACGAAGAGGATTTGAAAGCAAGGCAGAATTGCAGGAAACAGACTTCAGGAGGTAGATTCGACTCGCCTTTAAAGCACATGAAAAGCGGCAAAGCGTTGACAATGATGCCCTTGACCAAAAAGGGCGTATGCGTTTTTTCCTGAATATATTCAGGAAAAAACGCATACGCCCTTTTTGGCCAACCAAGCAAGCTGGAAGTGCAAATCAGCGCTACAAAGAAGTCTCGCTTGCCATCGGTCAAAAGGGCCATGCTGAAAAAAGTGTAAAAACCAGAAATGCAGGACAGGCCATGGAGACACGGGAGCCTTGCTACGCTGGTGGGCGGGATGTAAATTGCCAACAGCCACTCTGGAGAAGTGTACGCTGTGTCCTGAAACGTGTAATAAACACAGCTTAGAGAGCATAGGGCACTTCCACTCATGGGCGTATAAATCGGGAAAACTACAAATCAACAAGACACAGGCACCCCAAAGTTTAGGGCTGCTCTGTTTCCAAGAACCTCCACTTCAGTACACCTTAAATATCCCAGGCAAGAGCAAAATGGATAAACAATTTGTGGTACTGATGCACAATGGAATATCACTCAGCCATGAAGTCAATGTCATAAGGCTAGTAGCAGCATGATGAGTGGATTTAGGTACGATGACTCTAAGTGAAATAAGTCACACAGAAAAAGACACTTATCCTACGATATCACTTATAGAGGGAATGTACAAATCGCTACACTTGAACTGAATTACAAAACAGAACAGAGTCACACATTTAGAAAACACACTATGGCTGCTTAACGGGAAAGGCGAGGTGGGGTGATGCATAAAACAAGAGTTGGAAATTAGCTCAGATACCGTTCCAGAAGCCAAATATGGAAGAGACAAGACCTACTCCCTGCTCAGTGAACTGGACTCAACACCCCCTATTCACCGCCCAAGAATATATGTGACTAGTAAGAGTCTTAAAACCTATGTGTTGATATGTCTCTGTCAGTGAATCAAGAGGGTGTATAGCGGCATAAACACAGCAGTGAAAAGCAGCTAAACCCCATTATAAAACTAAATTACTTTAAAAAAAACCCATAAAACAAAGACAGTGAAAGAGAGAGAAATTCTTACAAATCCGTTCAGGGGCTCTGATGCCACCTGGATGGACCATATCTAGACCCACAGCTGGATGAGACATAAGGCTGGACACTCTTGGGGCTGAGAGCATTGGTGAGGTTGGGTGAGCAAACGCAGACCCTTTAAAGTCATAATGCGTGGTACCCATCCCATGGGTCCCAAATCTCCATGTTCAAGGGCATCTTCCTCCATTGAAAACATGCACGGGAAACCCAGAAGATGGTACACCGTGTGATCGGGAAAGGTTTCTAAAACGCACCTCGTTTCTCCTGTCCTTGTGCTCGGGTTCGCCATTCCAGCCGCTTTTACTAACAATCTCCCTACTTGGAGAATCAGCACCGTTAACCTCCTGTTTCGTACAGGTTGCAATTTGTCCTGAGGATGAACGGGAAGAGGGGGAACCAATGAGAGACTAGCTCTAGGTGTTGGGACAGGCACAGGTCACTCTATTTTCCCATCAGGAAGAAGAATGAACCACAGGCTCGGCCTGCCCCCCGGAACCAGAAGAGGGCCTGAAGCAATCCTGCGCTTTTGCGGACAGCTCCCAAAAAAGCGAGTTGAAAAATGGAGCTCAGGGGCACTGCAATTCACAAACCTGCAGAGTTATAAATGAGAACTCTCGTCCACAAATATACTGAGGGAAGGCAACGAAGAGGATTTGAAAGCAAGGCAGAATTGCAGGAAACAGACTTCAGGAGGTAGATTCGACTCGCCTTTAAAGCACATGAAAAGCGGCAAAGCGTTGACAATGATGCCCTTGGCCAAAAAGGGCGTATGCGTTTTTTCCTGAATATATTCAGGAAAAAACGCATACGCCCTTTTTGGCCAACCAAGCAAGCCGGAAGTGCAAATCAGCGCTACAAAGAAGTCTCGCTTGCCATCGGTCAAAAGGGCCATGCTGAAAAAAGTGTAAAAACCAGAAATGCAGGACAGGCCATGGAGACACGGGAGCCTTGCTACGCTGGTGGGCGAGATGTAAATTGCCAACAGCCACTCTGGAGAAGTGTACGGTGTGTCCTGAAACGTGTAATAAACACAGCTTAGAGAGCATAGGGCACTTCCACTCATGGGCGTATAAATCGGGAAAACTAAAAATCAACAAGACACAGGCACCCCAAAGTTTAGGGTTGCTCTGTTTCCAAGAACCTCCACTTCGGTACACCTTAAATATCCCAGGCAAGAGCAAAATGGATAAAGAAGTTGTGGTACTGATGCACAATGGAATATCACTCAGCCATGAAGTCAATGTCATAAGGCTAGTAGCAGCATGATGAGTGGATTTAGGTACGATGACTCTAAGTGAAATAAGTCACACAGAAAAAGACACTTATCCTACGATATCACTTATAGAGGGAATGTACAAATCACTACACTTGAACTGAATTACAAAACAGAACAGAATCACACATTTAGAAAACACACTATGGCTGCTTAACGGGAAAGGCGAGGTGGGGTGATGCATAAAACAAGGGTTTGAAATTAGCTCAGATACCGTTCCAGAAGCCAAATATGGAAGAGACAAGACCTACTCCCTGCTCAGTGAACTGGACTCAACACCCCCTATTCACCGCCCAAGAATATATGTGACTAGTAAGAGTCTTAAAACCTATGTGTTGATATCTCTCTGTCAGTGAATCAAGAGGGTGTAAAGCAGCATAAACACAGCAGTGAAAAGCAGCTAAACCCCATTATAAAACTAAATTACTTTAAAAAAATCCCCATAAAACAAAGACAGTGAAAGAGAGAGAAATTCTTACAAATCCGTTCAGGGGCTCTGATGCCACCTGGATGGACCATATCTAGACCCACAGCTGGATGAGACATAAGGATGGACACTCTTGGGGCTGAGAGCATTGCTGAGGTTGGGTGAGCAAACGCAGACCCTTTAAAGTCATACTGCGTGGTACCCATCCCATGGGTCCCAAATCTCCAGGTTCAAGGGCATCTTCCTCCATCGAAAACATGCACAGGAAACCCAGAAGATGGTACACCGTGTGATCGGGAAAGGTTTCTAAAACGCACCTCGTTTCTCCTGTCCTTGTGCTCGGGTTCGCCATTCCAGCCGCTTTTACTAACAATCTCCCTACTTGGAGAATCAGCACCGTTAACCTCCTGTTTCGTACAGGTTGCAATTTGTCCTGAGGATGAACGGGAAGAGGGGGAACCAATGAGAGACTAGCTCTAGGTGTTGGGACAGGCACAGGTCACTCTATTTTCCCATCAGGAAGAAGAATGAACCACAGGCTCGGCCTGCCCCCCGGAACCAGAAGAGGGCCTGAAGCAATCCTGCGCTTTTGCGGCCAGCTCCCAAAAAAGCGAGTTGAAAAGTGGAGCTCAGGGGCACTGCAATTCACAAACCTGCAGAGTTATAAATGATAACCCTCGTCCACAAATATACTGAGGCAAGGAAACGAAGAGGATTTGAAAGCAAGGCAGAATTGCAGGAAACAGACTTCAGGAGGTAGATTCGACTCGCCTTTAAAGCACATGAAAAGCGGCATAGCGTTGACAATGATGCCCTTGGCCAAAAAGGGCGTATGCGTTTTTTCCTGAATATATTCAGGAAAAAACGCATACGCCCTTTTTGGCCAACCAAGCAAGCCGGAAGTGCAAATCAGCGCTACAAAGAAGTCTCGCTTGCCATCGGTCAAAAGGGCCATGCTGAAAAAAGTGTAAAAACCAGAAATGCAGGACAGGCCATGGAGACACGGGAGCCTTGCTACGCTGGTGGGCGGGATGTAAATTGCCAACAGCCACTCTGGAGAAGTGTACGCTGTGTCCTGAAACGTGTAATAAACACAGCTTAGAGAGCATAGGGCACTTCCACTCATGGGCGTATAAATCGGGAAAATTACAAATCAAAAAGACACAGGCACCCCAAAGTTTAGGGCTGCTCTGTTTCCAAGAACCTCCACTTCGGTACACCTTAAATATCCCAGGCAAGAGCAAAATGGATAAAGAAGTTGTGGTACTGATGCACAATGGAATATCACTCAGCCATGAAGTCAATGTCATAAGGCTAGTAGCAGCATGATGAGTGGATTTAGGTACGATGACTCCAAGTGAAATAAGTCACACAGAAAAAGACACTTATCCTACGATATCACTTATAGAGGGAATGTACAAATCACTACACTTGAACTGAATTACAAAACAGAACAGAGTCACACATTTAGAAAACACACTATGGCTGCTTAACGGGAAAGGCGAGGTGGGGTGATGCATAAAACAAGGGTTGGAAATTAGCTCAGATACCGTTCCAGAAGCCAAATATGGAAGAGACAAGACCTACTCCCTGCTCAGTGAACTGGGCTCAACACCCCCTATTCACCGCCCAAGAATATATGTGACTAGTAAGAGTCTTAAAACCTATGTGTTGATATCTCTCTGTCAGTGAATCAAGAGGGTGTATAGCGGCATAAACACAGCAGTGAAAAGCAGCTCAACCACATTATAAAACTAAATTACTTTAAAAGAATCCCCATAAAACAAAGACAGTGAATGAGAGAGAAATTCTTACAAATCCGTTCAGGGTCTCTGATGCCACCTGGATGGACCATATCTAGACCCACAGCTGGATGAGACATAAGGCTGGACACTCTTGGGGCTGAGAGCATTGGTGAGGTTGGGTGAGCAAACGCAGACCCTTTAAAGTCATAATGCGTGGTACCCATCCCATGGGTCCCAAATCTCCAGGTTCAAGGGCATCTTCCTCCATCGAAAACATGCACGGGAAACCCAGAAGATGGTACACCGTGTGATCGGGAAAGGTTTCTAAAACGCACCTCGTTTCTCCTGTCCTTGTGCTCGGGTTCGCCATTCCAGCCGCTTTTACTAACAATCTCCCTACTTGGAGAATCAGCACCGTTAACCTCCTGTTTCGTACAGGTTGCAATTTGTCCTGAGGATGAACGGGAAGAGGGGGAACCAATGAGAGACTAGCTCTAGGTGTTGGGACAGGCACAGGTCACTCTATTTTCCCATCAGGAAGAAGAATGAACCACAGGCTCGGCCTGCCCCCCGGAACCAGAAGAGGGCCTGAAGCAATCCTGCGCTTTTGCGGCCAGCTCCCAAAAAAGCGAGTTGAAAAATGGAGCTCAGGGGCACTGCAATTCACAAACCTGCAGAGTTATAAATGAGAACTCTCGTCCACAAATATACTGAGGGAAGGCAACGAAGAGGATTTGAAAGCAAGGAATAATTGCAGGAAACAGACTTCAGGAGGTAGATTCGACTCGCCTTTAAAGCACATGAAAAGCGGCAAAGCGTTCACAATGATGCCCTTGGCCAAAAAGGGCGTATGCGTTTTTTCCTGAGTATATTCAGGAAAAAACGCATACGCCCTTTTTGGCCAACCAAGCAAGCCGGAAGTGCAAATCAGCGCTACAAAGAAGTCTCGCTTGCCATCGGTCAAAAGGGCCATGCTGAAAAAAGTGTAAAAACCAGAAATGCAGGACAGGCCATGGAGACACGGGAGCCTTGCTACGCTGGTGGGCGGGATGTAAATTGCCAACAGCCACTCTGGAGAAGTGTACGCTGTGTCCTGAAACGTGTAATAAACACAGCTTAGAGAGCATAGGGCACTTCCACTCATGGGCGTATAAATCGGGAAAACTACAAATCAACAAGACACAAGCACCCCAAAGTTTAGGGCTGCTCTGTTTCCAAGAACCTCCACTTCGGTACACCTTAAATATCCCAGGCAAGAGCAAAATGGATAAAGAAGTTGTGGTACTGATGCACAATGGAATATCACTCAGCCATGAAGTCAATGTCATAAGGCTAGTAGCAGCATGATGAGTGGATTTAGGTACGATGACTCTAAGTGAAATAAGTCACACAGAAAAAGACACTTCTCCTACGATATCACTTATAAAGGGAATGTACAAATCGCTACACTTGAACTGAATTACAAAACAGAACAGAGTCACACATTTAGAAAACACACTATGGCTGCTTAACGGGAAAGGCGAGGTGGGGTGATGCATAAAACAAGGGTTTGAAATTAGCTCAGATACCGTCCCAGAAGCCAAATATGGAAGAGACAAGACCTACTCCCTGCTCAGTTAACTGGACTCAACACCCCCTATTCACCGCCCAAGAATATATGTGACTAGTAAGAGTCTTAAAACCTATGTGTTGATATCTCTCTGTCAGTGAATCAAGAGGGTGTAAAGCAGCATAAACACAGCAGTGAAAAGCAGCTAAACCCCATTATAAAAATAAATTACTTAAAAAAACCCCCATAAAAAAAAAAACAGTGAAACAGAGAGAAATTCTTACAAATCCGTTCAGGGGCTCTGATGCCACCTGGATGGACCATATCTAGACCCACAGCTGGATGAGACATAAGGCTGGACACTCTTGGGGCTGAGAGCATTGGTGAGGTTGGGTGAGCAAACGCAGACCCTTTAAAGTCATAATTCGTGGTACCCATCCCATGGGTCCCAAATCTCCATGTTCAAGGGCATCTTCCTCCATCGAAAACATGCACGGGAAACCCAGAAGATAGTACACCGTGTGATCGGGAAAGGTTTCTAAAACGCACCTCTTTACTCCTGTCCTTGTTTTCGGGTTCGCCATTCCAGCCGCTTTTACTAACAATCTCCCTACTTGGAGAATCAGCACCGTTAACCTCCTGTTTCGTACAGGTTGCAATTTGTCCTGAGGATGAACGGGAAGAGGGGGAACCAATGAGAGACTAGCTCTAGGTGTTGGGACAGGCACACGTCACTCTATTTTCCCATCAGGAAGAAGAATGAACCACAGGCTCGGCCTGCCCCCCGGAACCAGAAGAGGGCCTGAAGCAATCCTGCGCTTTTGCGGCCAGCTCCCAAAAAAGCGAATTGAAAACTGGAGCTCAGGGGCACTGCAATTCACAAACCTGCAGAGTTATAAATGATAACTCTCGTCCACAAATATACTGAGGGAAGGCAACGAAGAGGATTTGAAAGCAAGGCAGAATTGCAGGAAACAGACTTCAGGAGGTAGATTCGACTCGCCTTTAAAGCACATGAAAAGCGGCAAAGCGTTGACAGGGATGCCCTTGGCCAAAAAGGGCGTATGCGTTTTTTCCTGAATATATTCAGGAAAAAACGCATACGCCCTTTTTGGCCAACCAAGCAAGCTGGAAGTGCAAATCAGCGCTACAAAGAAGTCTCGCTTGCCATCGGTCAAAAGGGCCATGCTGAAAAAAGTGTAAAAACCAGAAATGCAGGACAGGCCATGGAGACACGGAGGCCTTGCTACGACTGGTGGGCGGGATGTAAATTGCTAACAGCCACTCTGGAGAAGTGTACGGTGTGTCCTGAAACGTGTAATAAACACAGCTTAGAGAGCATATGGCACTTCCACTCATGGGCGTATAAATCGGGAAAACTACAAATCAACAAGACACAGGCACCCCAAAGTTTAGGGCTGCTCTGTTTCCAAGAACCTCCACTTCGGTACACCTTAAATATCCCAGGCAAGAGCAAAATGGATAAAGAAGTTGTGGTACTGATGCACAATGGAATATCACTCAGCCATGAAGTCAATGTCATAAGGCTAGTAGCAGCATGATGAGTGGATTTAGGTACGATGACTCTAAGTGAAATAAGTCACACAGAAAAAGACACTTATCCTACGATATCACTTATAAAGGGAATGTACAAATCGCTACACTTGAACTGAATTACAAAACAGAACAGAGTCACACATTTAGAAAACACACTATGGCTGCTTAACGGGAAAGACGAGGTGGGGTGATGCATAAAACAAGGGTTGGAAATTAGCTCAGATACCGTTCCAGAAGCCAAATATGGAAGAGACAAGACCTACTCCCTGCTCAGTGAACTGGACTCAACACCCCCTATTCACCGCCCAAGAATATATGTGACTAGTAAGAGTCTTAAAACCTATGTGTTGATATCTCTCTGTCAGTGAATCAAGAGGGTGTATAGCGGCATAAACACAGCAGTGAAAAGCAGCTCAACCCCATTATAAAACTAAATTACTTTAAAAAAAACCCATAAAACAAAGACAGTGAAAGAGAGAGAAATTCTTACCAAATCCATTCAGGGGCTCTGAAGCCACCTGGATGGAGCATATCTAGACCAACAGCTGGATGAGACATAAGGCTGGACACTCTTGGGGCTGAGAGCGTTGGTGAGGTTGGGTGAGCAAACGCAGACCCTTTAAAGTCATACTGCGTGGTACCCATCCCATGGGTCCCAAATCTCCAGGTTCAAGGGCATCTTCCTCCATTGAAAACATGCACGGGAAACCCAGAAGATGGTACACCGTGTGATCGGGAAAGGTTTCTAAAACGCACCTCGTTTCTCCTGTCCTTGTGCTCGGGTTCGCCATTCCAGCCGCTTTTACTAACAATCTCCCTACTTGGAGAATCAGCACCGTTAACCTCCTGTTTCGTACAGGTTGCAATTTGTCCTGAGGATGAACGGGAAGAGGGGGAACCAATGAGAGACTAGCGCTAGGTGTTGGGACAGGCACAGGTCACTCTATTTTCCCATCAGGAAGAAGAATGAACCACAGGCTCGGCCTGCCCCCCGGAACCAGAAGAGGGCCTGAAGCAATCCTGCGCTTTTGCGGCCAGCCCCCAAAAAAGCGAGTTGAAAAATGGAGCTCAGGGGCACTGCAATTCACAAACCTGCAGAGTTATAAATGAGAACTCTCGTCCACAAATATACTGAGGGAAGGCAACGAAGAGGATTTGAAAGCAAGGCAGAATTGCAGGAAACAGACTTCAGGAGGTAGATTCGACTCGCCTTTAAAGCACATGAAAAGCAGCAAAGCGTTGACAATGATGCCCTTGGCCAAAAAGGGCGTATGCGTTTTTTCCTGAATATATTCAGGAAAAAACGCATACGCCCTTTTTGGCCAACCAAGCAAGCCGGAAGTGCAAATCAGCGCTACAAGGAAGTCTCGCTTGCCATCGGTCAAAAGGGCCATGCTGAAAAAAGTGTAAAAACCAGAAATGCAGGACAGGCCATGGAGACACGGAGGCCTTGCTACGTCTGGTGGGCGGGATGTAAATTGCTAACAGCCACTCTGGAGAAGTGTACGGTGTGTCCTGAAACGTGTAATAAACACAGCTTAGAGAGCATAGGGCACTTCCACTCATGGGCGTATAAATCGGGAAAACTACAAATCAACAAGACACAGGCACCCCAAAGTTTAGGGCTGCTCTGTTTCCAAGAACCTCCACTTCGGTACACCTTAAATATCCCAGGCAAGAGCAAAATGAATAAAGAAGTTGTGGTACTGATGCACAATGGAATATCACTCAGCCATGAAGTCAATGTCATAAGGCTAGTAGCAGCATGATGAGTGGATTTAGGTACGATGACTCTAAGTGAAATAAGTCACACAGAAAAAGACACTTATCCTACGATATCACTTATAGAGGGAATGTACAAATCGCTACACTTGAACTGAATTACAAAACAGAACAGAGTCACACATTTAGAAAACACACTATGGCTGCTTAACGGGAAAGGCGAGGTGGGGTGATGCATAAAACAAGGGTTGGAAATTAGCTCAGATACCGTTCCAGAAGCCAAATATGGAAGAGACAAGACCTACTCCCTGCTCAGTGAACTGGACTCAACACCCCCTATTCACCGCCCAAGAATATATGTGACTAGTAAGAGTCTTAAAACCTATGTGTTGATATCTCTATGTCAGTGACTCAAGAGGGTGTAAAGCAGCATAAACACAGCAGTGAAAAGCAGCTAAACCCCATGATAAAAATAAATTACTTAAAAAAACCCATAAAACAAAGACAGTGAAAGAGAGAGAAATTCTTACCAAATCCATTCAGGGGCTCTGATGCCACCTGGATGGACCATATCTAGACCCACAGCTGGATGAGACATAAGGCTGGACACTCTTGGGGCTGAGAGCATTGGTGAGGTTGGGTGAGCAAACGCAGACTCTTTAAATCATACTGCATGGTACCCATCCCATGGGTCCCAAATCTCCAGGTTCAAGGGCATCTTCCTCCATCGAAAACATGCATGGGAAACCCAGAAGGTGGTACACCGTGTGATCGGGAAAGGTTTCTAAAACGCACCTCATTTCTCCTGTCCTTGTGCTCGGGTTCGCCATTCCAGCCGCTTTTACTAACAATCTCCCTACTTGGAGAATCAGCACCGTTAACCTCCTGTTTCGTACAGGTTGCAATTTGTCCTGAGGATGAACGGGAAGAGGGGGAACCAATGAGAGACTAGCTCTAGGTGTTGGGACAGGCACAGGTCACTCTATTTTCCCATCAGGAAGAAGAATGAACCACAGGCTCGGCCTGCCCCCCGGAACCAGAAGAGGGCCTGAAGCAATCCTGCGCTTTTGCGGCCAGCTCCCAAAAAAGCGAGTTGAAAACTGGAGCTCAGGGGCACTGCAATTCACAAACCTGCAGAGTTATAAATGATAACTCTCGTCCACAAATATACTGAGGGAAGGCAACGAAGAGGACTTGAAAGCAAGGCAGAATTGTAGGAAACAGACTTCAGGAGGTAGATTCGACTCGCCTTTAAAGCACATGAAAAGCGGCAAAGCGTTGACAGTGATGCCCTTGGCCAAAAAGGGCGTATACGTTTTTTCCTGAATATATTCAGGAAAAAACGCATACGCCCTTTTTGGCCAACCAAGCAAGCCGGAAGTGCAAATCAGCGCTACAAAGAAGTCTCGCTTGCCATCGGTCAAAAGGGCCATGCTGAAAAAAGTGTAAAAACCAGAAATGCAGGACAGGCCATGGAGACACGGAGGCCTTGCTACGTCTGGTGGGCGGGATGTAAATTGCTAACAGCCACTCTGGAGAAGTGTACGGTGTGTCCTGAAACGTGTAATAAACACAGCTTAGAGAGCATAGGGCACTTCCACTCATGGGCGTATAAATCGGGAAAACTACAAATCAACAAGACACAGGCACCCCAAAGTTTAGGGCTGCTCTGTTTCCAAGAACCTCCACTTCGGTACACCTTAAATATCCCAGGCAAGAGCAAAATGGACAAAGAAGTTGTGGTACTGATGCACAATGGAATATCACTCAGCCATGAAGTCAATGTCATAAGGCTAGTAGCAGCATGATGAGTGGATTTAGGTACGATGACTCTAAGTGAAATAAGTCACACAGAAAAAGACACTTATCCTACGATATCACTTATAGAGGGAATGTACAAATCGCTACACTTGAACTGAATTACAAAACAGAACAGAGTCACACATTTAGAAAACACACTATGGCTGCTTAACGGGAAAGGCGAGGTG
Organism: Eubalaena glacialis; assembly: GCF_028564815.1. NCBI lineage: Eukaryota > Metazoa > Chordata > Mammalia > Artiodactyla > Balaenidae > Eubalaena > Eubalaena glacialis. The sequence continues at coordinate 107,688,404 of NC_083721.1, read as the reverse complement.
GGGTGATGCATAAAACAAGGGTTGGAAATTAGCTCAGATACCGTTCCAGAAGCCAAATATGGAAGAGACAAGACCTACTCCCTGCTCAGTGAACTGGACTCAACACCCCCTATTCACCGCCCAAGAATATATGTGACTAGTAAGAGTCTTAAAACCTATGTGTTGATATCTCTCTGTCAGTGAATCAAGAGGGTGTAAAGCAGCATAAACACAGCAGTGAAAAGCAGCTAAACCCCATTATAAAAATAAATTACTTAAAAAAACCCATAAAACAAAGACAGTGAAAGAGAGAGAAATTCTTACCAAATCCATTCAGGGGCTCTTATGCCACCTGGATGGACCATATCTAGACCCACAGCTGGATGAGACATAAGGCTGGACACTCTTGGGGCTGAGAGCATTGGTGAGGTTGGGTGAGCAAACGCAGACTCTTTAAATCATACTGCATGGTACCCATCCCATGGGTCCCAAATCTCCAGGTTCCAGGGCATCTTCCTCCATCGAAAACATGCATGGGAAACCCAGAAGGTGGTACACCGTGTGATCGGGAAAGGTTTCTAAAACGCACCTCATTTCTCCTGTCCTTGTGCTCGGGTTCGCCATTCCAGCCGCTTTTACTAACAATCTCCCTACTTGGAGAATCAGCACCGTTAACCTCCTGTTTCGTACAGGTTGCAATTTGTCCTGAGGATGAACGGGAAGAGGGGGAACCAATGAGAGACTAGCTCTAGGTGTTGGGACAGGCACAGGTCACTCTATTTTCCCATCAGGAAGAAGAATGAACCACACGCTCGGCCTGCCCCCCGGAACCAGAAGAGGGCCTGAAGCAATCCTGCGCTTTTGCGGCCAGCTCCCAAAAAAGCGAGTTGAAAAATGGAGCTCAGGGGCACTGCAATTCACAAACCTGCAGAGTTATAAATGAGAACTCTCGTCCACAAATATACTGAGGGAAGGCAACGAAGAGGATTTGACAGCAAGGCAGAATTGCAGGAAACAGACTTCAGGAGGGAGATTCGACTCGCCTTTAAAGCATATGAAAAGCGGCAAAGCGTTGACAATGATGCCCTTGGCCAAAAAGGGCTTATGCGTTTTTTCCTGAATATATTCAGGAAAAAACGCATAAGCCCTTTTTGGCCAACCAAGCAAGACGGAAGTGCAAACCAGCGCTACAAAGAAGTCTCGCTTGACATCGGTCAAAAGGGCCATGCTGAAAAAAGTGTAAAAACCAGAAATACAGGACAGGCCATGGAGACACGGGAGCCTTGCTACGCTGGTGGGCGGGATGTAAATTGCCAACAGCCACTCTGGAGAAGTGTACGCTGTGTCCTGAAACGTGTAATAAACACACCTTAGAGAGCATAGGGCACTTCCACTCATGGGCGTATAAATCGGGAAAACTACAAATCAGCAAGACACAGGCACCCCAAAGTTTAGGGCTGCTCTGTTTCCAAGAACCTCCACTTCGGTACACCTTAAATATCCCAGGCAAGAGCAAAATGGATAAAGAAGTTGTGGTACTGATGCACAATGGAATATCACTCAGCCATGAAGTCAATGTCATAAGGCTAGTAGCAGCATGATGAGTGGATTTAGGTACGATGACACTAAGTGAAATAAGTCACACAGAAAAAGACACTTATCCTACGATATCACTTATAGAGGGAATGTACAAATCGCTACACTTGAACTGAATTACAAAACAGAACAGAGTCACACATTTAGAAAACACACTATGGCTGCTTAAGGGGAAAGGCGAGGTGGGGTGATGCATAAAACAAGGGTTTGAAATTAGCTCAGATACCGTTCCAGAAGCCAAATATGGAAGAGACAAGACCTACTCCCTGCTCAGTGAACTGGACTCAACACCCCCTATTCACCGCCCAAGAATATATGTGACTAGTAAGAGTCTTAAAACCTATGTGTTGATATCTCTCTGTCAGTGAATCAAGAGGGTGTAAAGCAGCATAAACACAGCAGTGAAAAGCAGTTAAACCCCATTATAAAAATAAATTACTTTAAAAAAATCCCCAGAAAACAAAGACAGTGAAAGAGAGAGAAATTCTTACAAATCCGTTCAGGGGCTCTGATGCCACCTGGATGGACCATATCTAGACCAACAGCTGGATGAGACATAAGGCTGGACACTCTTGGGGCTGAGAGCATTGGTGAGGTTGGGTGAGCAAACGCAGACCCTTTAAAGTCATAATGCGTGGTACCCATCCCATGGGTCCCAAATCTCCAGGTTCAAGGGCATCTTCCTCCATCGAAAACATGCACGGGAAACCCAGAAGATGGTACACCGTGTGATCGGGAAAGGTTTCTAAAACGCACCTCGTTTCTCCTCTCCTTGTGCTCGGGTTCGCCATTCCAGCCGCTTTTACTAACAATCTCCCTACTTGGAGAATCAGCACCGTTAACCTCCTGTTTCGTACAGGTTGCAATTTGTCCTGAGGATGAACGGGAAGAGGGGGAACCAATGAGAGACTAGCTCTAGGTGTTGGGACAGGCACAGGTCACTCTATTTTCCCATCAGGAAGAAGAATGAACCACAGGCTCGGCCTGCCCCCCGGAACCAGAAGAGGGCCTGAAGCAATCCTGCGCTTTTGCGGCCAGCTCCCAAAAAAGCGAGTTGAAAAATGGAGCTCAGGGGCACTGCAATTCACAAACCTGCAGAGTTATAAATGAGAACTCTCGTCCACAAATATACTGAGGGAAGGCAACGAAGAGGATTTGAAAGCAAGGCAGAATTGCAGGAAACAGACTTCAGGGGGTAGATTCGACTCGCCTTTAAAGCACATGAAAAGCGGCAAAGCGTTGACAATGATGCCCTTGGCCAAAAAGGGCGTATGCGTTTTTTCCTGAATATATTCAGGAAAAAACGCATACGCCCTTTTTGGCCAACCAAGCAAGCCGGAAGTGCAAATCAGCGCTACAAAGAAGTCTCGCTTGCCATCGGTCAAAAGGGCCATGCTGAAAAAAGTGTAAAAACCAGAAATGCAGGACAGGCCATGGAGACACGGAGTCCTTGCTACGTCTGGTAGGCGGGATGTAAACTGCCAACAGCCACTCTGGAGAAGTGTACGGTGTGTCCTGAAACGTGTAATAAACACAGCTTAGAGAGCATAGGGCACTTCCACTCATGGGCGTATAAATCGGGAAAACTACAAATCAACAAGACGCAGGCACCCCAAAGTTTAGGGCTGCTCTGTTTCCAAGAACCTCCACTTCGGTACACCTTAAATATCCCAGGCAAGAGCAAAATGGATAAAGAAGTTGTGGTACTGATGCACAATGGAATATCACTCAGCCATGAAGTCAATGTCATAAGGCTAGTAGCAGCATGATGAGTGGATTTAGGTACGATGACTCTAAGTGAAATAAGTCACACAGAAAAAGACACTTATCCTACGATATCACTTATAGAGGGAATGTACAAATCGCTACACTTGAACTGAATTACAAAACAGAACAGAGTCACACATTTAGAAAACACACTATGGCTGCTTAACGGGAAAGGCGAGGTGGGGTGATGCATAAAACAAGGGTTGCAAATTAGCTCAGATACCGTTCCAGAAGCCAAATATGGAAGAGACAAGACCTACTCCCTGCTCAGTGAACTGGACTCAACACCCCCTATTCACCGCCCAACAATATATCTGACTAGTAAGAGTCTTAAAACCTATGTGTTGATATCTCTCTGTCAGTGAATCAAGAGGGTGTAAAGCAGCATAAACACAGCAGTGAAAAGCAGCTAAACCCCATTATAAAAATAAATTACTTAAAAAAACCCATAAAACAAAGACAGTGAAAGAGAGAGAAATTCTTACCAAATCCATTCAGGGGCTCTGATGCCACCTGGATGGACCATATCTAGACCCACAGCTGGATGAGACATAAGGCTGGACACTCTTGGGGCTGACAGCATTGGTGAGGTTGGGTGAGCAAACGCAGACCCTTTAAATCATACTGCATGGTACCCATCCCATGGGTCCCAAATCTCCAGGTTCAAGGGCATCTTCCTCCATCGAAAACATGCATGGGAAACCCAGAAGATGGTACACCGTGTGATCGGGAAAGGTTTCTAAAACGCACCTCGTTTCTCCTGTCCTTGTGCTCGGGTTCGCCATTCCAGCCGCTTTTACTAACAATCTCCCTACTTGGAGAATCAGCACCGTTAACCTCCTGTTTCGTACAGGTTGCAATTTGTCCTGAGGATGAACGGGAAGAGGGGGAACCAATGAGAGACTAGCTCTAGGTGTTGGGACAGGCACAGGTCACTCTATTTTCCCATCAGGAAGAAGAATGAACCACACGCTCGGCCTGCCCCCCGGAACCAGAAGAGGGCCTGAAGCAATCCTGCGCTTTTGCGGCCAGCTCCCAAAAAAGCGAGTTGAAAAATGGAGCTCAGGGGCACTGCAATTCACAAACCTGCAGAGTTATAAATGAGAACTCTCGTCCACAAATATACTGAGGGAAGGCAACGAAGAGGATTTCAAAGCAAGGCAGAATTGCAGGAAACAGACTTCAGGAGGTAGATTCGACTCGCCTTTAAAACACATGAAAAGCAGCAAAGCGTTGACAATGATGCCCTTGGCCAAAAAGGGCGTATGCGTTTTTTCCTGAATATATTCAGGAAAAAACGCATACGCCCTTTTTGGCCAACCAAGCAAGCTGGAAGTGCAAATCAGCGCTACAAAGAAGTCTCGCTTGCCATCGGTCAAAAGGGCCATGCTGAAAAAAGTGTAAAAACCAGAAATGCAGGACAGGCCATGGAGACACGGAGGCCTTGCTACGCTGGTGGGCAGGATGTAAATTGCCAACAGCCACTCTGGAGAAGTGTACGCTGTGTCCTGAAACGTGTAATAAACACAACTTAGAGAGCATAGGGCACTTCCACTCATGGGCGTATAAATCGGGAAAACTACAAATCAACAAGACACAGGCACCCCAAAGTTTAGGGCTGCTCTGTTTCCAAGAACCTCCACTTCGGTACACCTTAAATATCCCAGGCAAGAGCAAAATGGATAAAGAAGTTGTGGTACTGATGCACAATGGAATATCACTCAGCCATGAAGTCAATGTCATAAGGCTAGTAGCAGCATGATGAGTGGATTTAGGTACGATGACTCTAAGTGAAATAAGTCACACAGAAAAAGACACTTATCCTACGATATCACTTATAGAGGGAATGTACAAATCGCTACACTTGAACTGAATTACAAAACAGAACAGAGTCACACATTTAGAAAACACACTATGGCTGCTTAACGGGAAAGGCGAGGTGGGGTGATGCATAAAACAAGGTTTGGAAATTAGCTCAGATACCGTTCCAGAAGCCAAATATGGAAGAGACAAGACCTACTCCCTGCTCAGTGAACTGGACTCAACACCCCCTATTCACCGCCCAACAATATATGTGACTAGTAAGAGTCTTAAAACCTATGTGCTGATATCTCTGTCAGTGAATCAAGAGGGTGTAAAGCAGCATAAACACAGCAGTGAAAAGCAGCTAAACCCCATTATAAAAATAAATTACTTAAAAAAACCCATAAAACAAAGACAGTGAAAGAGAGAGAAATTCTTACCAAATCCATTCAGGGGCTCTGATGCCACCTGGATGGACCATATCTAGACCAACAGCTGGATGAGACATAAGGCTGGACACTCTTGGGGCTGAGAGCATTGGTGAGGTTGGGGGAGCAAACGCAGACCCTTTAAAGTCATACTGCATGGTACCCATCCCATGGGTCCCAAATCTCCAGGTTCAAGGGCATCTTCCTCCATCGAAAACATGCATGGGAAACCCAGAAGATGGTACACCGTGTGATCGGGAAAGGTTTCTAAAACGCACCTCATTTCTCCTGTCCTTGTGCTCGGGTTCGCCATTCCAGCCGCTTTTACTAACAATCTCCCTACTTGGAGAATCAGCACCGTTAACCTCCTGTTACGTACAGGTTGCAATTTGTCCTGAGGATGAACGGGAAGAGGGGGAACCAATGAGAGACTAGCTCTAGGGGTTGGGACAGGCACACGTCACTCTATTTTCCCATCAGGAAGAAGAATGAACCACAGGCTCGGCCTGTCCCCGGAACCAGAAGAGGGCCTGAAGCAATCCTGCGCTTTTGCGGCCAGCTCCCAAAAAAGCGAGTTGAAAAATGGAGCTCAGGGGCACTGCAATTCACAAACCTGCAGAGTTATAAATGAGAACTCTCGTCCACAAATATACTGAGGGAAGGCAACGAAGAGGATTTGAAAGCAAGGCAGAATTGCAGGAAACAGACGTCAGGAAGAAGATTCGACTCGCCTTTAAAGCACATGAAAAGCGGCAAAGCGTTGACAATGATTCCCTTGGCCAAAAAGGGCGTATGCGTTTTTTCCTGAATATATTCAGGAAAAAACGCATACGCCCTTTTTGGCCAACCAAGCAAGCCGGAAGTGCAAATCAGCGCTACAAAGAAGTCTCGCTTGCCATCGGTCAAAAGGGCCATGCTGAAAAAAGTGTAAAAACCAGAAATGCAGGACAGGCCATGGAGACACGGGAGCCTTGCTACGCTGGTGGGCGGGATGTAAATTGCCAACAGCCACTCTGGAGAAGTGTACGGTGTGTCCTGAAACGTGTAATAAACACAGCTTAGAGAGCATAGGGCACTTCCACTCATGGGCGTATAAATCGGGAAAACTACAAATCAACAAGACACAGGCACCCCAAAGTTTAGGGCTGCTCTGTTTCCAAGAACCTCCACTTCGGTACACCTTAAATATCCCAGGCAAGAGCAAAATGGATAAAGAAGTTGTGGTACTGATGCACAATGGAATATCACTCAGCCATGAAGTCAATGTCATAAGGCTAGTAGCAGCATGATGAGTGGATTTAGGTACGATGACTCTAAGTGAAATAAGTCACACAGAAAAAGACACTTATCCTACCATATCACTTATAGAGGGAATGTACAAATCGCTACACTTGAACTGAATTACAAAACAGAACAGAGTCACACATTTAGAAAACACACTATGGCTGCTTAACGGGAAAGGCGAGGTGGGGTGATGCATAAAACAAGGGTTTGAAATTAGCTCAGATACCGTTCCAGAAGCCAAATATGGAAGAGACAAGACCTACTCCCTGCTCAGTGAACTGGACTCAACACCCCCTATTCACCGCCCAAGAATATATGTGACTAGTAAGAGTCTTAAAACCTATGTGTTGATATCTCTCTGTCAGTGAATCAAGAGGGTGTACAGCGGCATAAACACAGCACTGAAAAGCAACTAAACCCCATTATAAAAATAAATTACTTAAAAAAACCCATAAAACAAAGACAGTGAAAGTGAGAGAAATTCTTACCAAATCCATTCAGAGGCTCTGATGCCACCTGGATGGACCATATCTAGACGAATAGCTGAATGAGACATAAGGCTGGACACTCTTGGGGCTGAGAGCATTGCTGAGGTTGGGTGAGCAAACGCAGACCCTTTAAAGTCATAATGCGTGGTACCCATCCCATGGGTCCCAAATCTCCATGTTCAAGGGCATCTTCCTCCATCGAAAACATGCACGGGAAACCCAGAAGATGGTACACCGTGTGATCGGGAAAGGTTTCTAAAACGCACCTCGTTTCTCCTGTCCTTGTGCTCGGGTTCGCCATTCCAGCCGCTTTTACTAACAATCTCCCTACTTGGAGAATCAGCACCGTTAACCTCCTGTTTCGTACAGGTTGCAATTTGTCCTGAGGATGAACGGGAAGAGGGGGAACCAATGAGAGACTAGCTCTAGGTGTTGGGACAGGCACAGGTCACTCTATTTTCCCATCAAGAAGAAGAATGAACCACAGGCTCGGCCTGCCCCCCGGAACCAGAAGAGGGCCTGAAGCAATCCTGCGCTTTTGCGGCCAGCTCCCAAAAAAGCGAGTTGAAAAATGGAGCTCAGGGGCACTGCAATTCACAAACCTGCAGAGTTATAAATGAGAACTCTCGTCCACAAATATACTGAGGGAAGGCAACGAAGAGGATTTGAAAGCAAGGCAGAATTGCAGGAAACAGACTTCAGGAGGTAGATTCGACTCGCCTTTAAAGCACATGAAAAGCGGCAAAGCGTTGACAATGATGCCCTTGGCCAAAAAGGGCGTATGCGTTTTTTCCTGAATATATTCAGGAAAAAACGCATACGCCCTTTTTGGCCAACCAAGAAAGCTGGAAGTGCAAATCAGCGCTACAAAGAAGTCTCGCTTGCCATCGGTCAAAAGGGCCATGCTGAAAAAAGTGTAAAAACCAGAAATGCAGGACAGGCCATGGAGACACGGGAGCCTTGCTACGCTGGTGGGCAGGATGTAAATTGCCAACAGCCACTCTGGAGAAGTGTACGGTGTGTCCTGAAACGTGTAATAAACACAACTTAGAGAGCATAGGGCACTTCCACTCATGGGCGTATAAATCGGGAAAACTACAAATCAACAAGACACAGGCACCCCAAAGTTTAGGGCTGCTCTGTTTCCGAGAACCTCCACTTCGGTACACCTTAAATATCCCAGGCAAGAGCAAAATGGATAAAGAAGTTGTGGTACTGATGCACAATGGAATATCACTCAGCCATGAAGTCAATGCCATAAGGCTAGTAGCAGCATGATGAGTGGATTTAGGTACGATGACACTAAGTGAAATAAGTCACACAGAAAAAGACACTTATCCTACGATATCACTTATAGAGGGAATGTACAAATCACTACACTTGAACTGAATTACAAAACAGAACAGAGTCACACATTTAGAAAACACACTATGGCTGCTTAACGGGAAAGGCGAGGTGGGGTGATGCATAAAACAAGGGTTGGAAATTAGCTCAGATACCGTTCCAGAAGCCAAATATGGAAGAGACAAGACCTACTCCCTGCTCAGTGAACTGGACTCAACACCCCCTATTCACCGCCCAAGAATATATGTGACTAGTAAGAGTCTTAAAACCTATGTGTTGATATCTCTCTGTCAGTGAATCAAGAGGGTGTATAGCGGCATAAACACAGCAGTGAAAAGCAGCTAAACCCCCTTATAAAACTAAATTACTTTAAAAAAAAACCCCATAAAACAAAGACAGTGAAAGAGAGAGAAATTCTTACAAATCCGTTCAGGGGCTCTGATGCCACCTGGATGGACCATATCTAGACCCACAGCTGGATGAGACATAAGGCTGGACACTTTTGGGGCTGAGAGCATTGGTGAGGTTGGGGGAGCAAACGCAGACCCTTTAAAGTCATAATACGTGGTACCCATCCCATGGGTCCCAAATCTCCATGTTCAAGGGCATCTTCCTCCATCGAAAACATGCACGGGAAACCCAGAAGATGGTACACCGTGTGATCGGGAAAGGTTTCTAAAACGCACCTCGTTTCTCCTGTCCTTGTGCTCGGGTTCGCCATTCCAGCCGCTTTTACTAACAATCTCCCTACTTGGAGAATCAGCACCGTTAACCTCCTGTTTCGTACAGGTTGCAATTTGTCCTGAGGATGAACGGGAAGAGGGGGAACCAATGAGAGACTAGCTCTAGGGGTTGGGACAGGCACACGTCACTCTATTTTCCCATCAGGAAGAAGAATGAACCACAGGCTCGGCCTGTCCCCGGAACCAGAAGAGGGCCTGAAGCAATCCTGCGCTTTTGCGGCCAGCTCCCAAAAAAGCGAGTTGAAAAATGGAGCTCAGGGGCACTGCAATTCACAAACCTGCAGAGTTATAAATGAGAACTCTCGTCCACAAATATACTGAGGGAAGGCAACGAAGAGGATTTGAAAGCAAGGCAGAATTGCAGGAAACAGACGTCAGGAAGAAGATTCGACTCGCCTTTAAAGCACATGAAAAGCGGCAAAGCGTTGACAATGATTCCCTTGGCCAAAAAGGGCGTATGCGTTTTTTCCTGAATATATTCAGGAAAAAACGCATACGCCCTTTTTGGCCAACCAAGCAAGCCGGAAGTGCAAATCAGCGCTACAAAGAAGTCTCGCTTGCCATCGGTCAAAAGGGCCATGCTGAAAAAAGTGTAAAAACCAGAAATGCAGGACAGGCCATGGAGACACGGGAGCCTTGCTACGCTGGTGGGCGGGATGTAAATTGCCAACAGCCACTCTGGAGAAGTGTACGGTGTGTCCTGAAACGTGTAATAAACACAGCTTAGAGAGCATAGGGCACTTCCACTCATGGGCGTATAAATCGGGAAAACTACAAATCAACAAGACACAGGCACCCCAAAGTTTAGGGCTGCTCTGTTTCCAAGAACCTCCACTTCGGTACACCTTAAATATCCCAGGCAAGAGCAAAATGGATAAAGAAGTTGTGGTACTGATGCACAATGGAATATCACTCAGCCATGAAGTCAATGTCATAAGGCTAGTAGCAGCATGATGAGTGGATTTAGGTACGATGACTCTAAGTGAAATAAGTCACACAGAAAAAGACACTTATCCTACCATATCACTTATAGAGGGAATGTACAAATCGCTACACTTGAACTGAATTACAAAACAGAACAGAGTCACACATTTAGAAAACACACTATGGCTGCTTAACGGGAAAGGCGAGGTGGGGTGATGCATAAAACAAGGGTTTGAAATTAGCTCAGATACCGTTCCAGAAGCCAAATATGGAAGAGACAAGACCTACTCCCTGCTCAGTGAACTGGACTCAACACCCCCTATTCACCGCCCAAGAATATATGTGACTAGTAAGAGTCTTAAAACCTATGTGTTGATATCTCTCTGTCAGTGAATCAAGAGGGTGTACAGCGGCATAAACACAGCACTGAAAAGCAACTAAACCCCATTATAAAAATAAATTACTTAAAAAAACCCATAAAACAAAGACAGTGAAAGTGAGAGAAATTCTTACCAAATCCATTCAGAGGCTCTGATGCCACCTGGATGGACCATATCTAGACGAATAGCTGAATGAGACATAAGGCTGGACACTCTTGGGGCTGAGAGCATTGCTGAGGTTGGGTGAGCAAACGCAGACCCTTTAAAGTCATAATGCGTGGTACCCATCCCATGGGTCCCAAATCTCCATGTTCAAGGGCATCTTCCTCCATCGAAAACATGCACGGGAAACCCAGAAGATGGTACACCGTGTGATCGGGAAAGGTTTCTAAAACGCACCTTGTTTCTCCTGTCCTTGTGCTCGGGTTCGCCATTCCAGCCGCTTTTACTAACAATCTCCCTACTTGGAGAATCAGCACCGTTAACCTCCTGTTTCGTACAGGTTGCAATTTGTCCTGAGGATGAACGGGAAGAGGGGGAACCAATGAGAGACTAGCTCTAGGTGTTGGGACAGGCACAGGTCACTCTATTTTCCCATCAAGAAGAAGAATGAACCACAGGCTCGGCCTGCCCCCCGGAACCAGAAGAGGGCCTGAAGCAATCCTGCGCTTTTGCGGCCAGCTCCCAAAAAAGCGAGTTGAAAAATGGAGCTCAGGGGCACTGCAATTCACAAACCTGCAGAGTTATAAATGAGAACTCTCGTCCACAAATATACTGAGGGAAGGCAACGAAGAGGATTTGAAAGCAAGGCAGAATTGCAGGAAACAGACTTCAGGAGGTAGATTCGACTCGCCTTTAAAGCACATGAAAAGCGGCAAAGCGTTGACAATGATGCCCTTGGCCAAAAAGGGCGTATGCGTTTTTTCCTGAATATATTCAGGAAAAAACGCATACGCCCATTTTGGCCAACCAAGAAAGCTGGAAGTGCAAATCAGCGCTACAAAGAAGTCTCGCTTGCCATCGGTCAAAAGGGCCATGCTGAAAAAAGTGTAAAAACCAGAAATGCAGGACAGGCCATGGAGACACGGGAGCCTTGCTACGCTGGTGGGCAGGATGTAAATTGCCAACAGCCACTCTGGAGAAGTGTACGGTGTGTCCTGAAACGTGTAATAAACACAACATAGAGAGCATAGGGAACTTCCACTCATGGGCGTATAAATCGGGAAAACTACAAATCAACAAGACACAGGCACCCCAAAGTTTAGGGCTGCTCTGTTTCCAAGAACCTCCACTTCGGTACACCTTAAATATCCCAGGCAAGAGCAAAATGGATAAAGAAGTTGTGGTACTGATGCACAATGGAATATCACTCAGCCATGAAGTCAATGCCATAAGGCTAGTAGCAGCATGATGAGTGGATTTAGGTACGATGACACTAAGTGAAATAAGTCACACAGAAAAAGACACTTATCCTACGATATCACTTATAGAGGGAATGTACAAATCACTACACTTGAACTGAATTACAAAACAGAACAGAGTCACACATTTAGAAAACACACTATGGCTGCTTAACGGGAAAGGCGAGGTGGGGTGATGCATAAAACAAGGGTTGGAAATTAGCTCAGATACCGTTCCAGAAGCCAAATATGGAAGAGACAAGACCTACTCCCTGCTCAGTGAACTGGACTCAACACCCCCTATTCACCGCCCAAGAATATATGTGACTAGTAAGAGTCTTAAAACCTATGTGTTGATATCTCTCTGTCACTGAATCAAGAGGGTGTATAGCGGCATAAACACAGCAGTGAAAAGCAGCTAAACCCCCTTATAAAACTAAATTACTTTAAAAAAAACCCCATAAAACAAAGACAGTGAAAGAGAGAGAAATTCTTACAAATCCGTTCAGGGGCTCTGATGCCACCTGGATGGACCATATCTAGACCCACAGCTGGATGAGACATAAGGCTGGACACTCTTGGGGCTGAGAGCATTGGTGAGGTTGGGGGAGCAAACGCAGACCCTTTAAAGTCATAATGCGTGGTACCCATCCCATGGGTCCCAAATCTCCAGGTTCAAGGGCATCTTCCTCCATCGAAAACATGCACGGGAAACCCAGAAGATGGTACACCGTGTGATCGGGAAAGGTTTCTAAAACGCACCTCGTTTCTCCTGTCCTTGTGCTCGGGTTCGCCATTCCAGCCGCTTTTACTAACAATCTCCCTACTTGGAGAATCAGCACCGTTAACCTCCTGTTTCGTACAGGTTGCAATTTGTCCTGAGGATGAACGGGAAGAGGGGGAACCAATGAGAGACTAGCTCTAGGTGTTGGGACAGGCACAGGTCACTCTATTTTCCCATCAGGAAGAAGAATGAACCACAGGCTCGGCCTGCCCCCCGGAACCAGAAGAGGGCCTGAAGCAATCCTGCGCTTTTGCGGCCAGCTCCCAAAAAAGCGAGTTGAAAAATGGAGCTCAGGGGCACTGCAATTCACAAACCTGCAGAGTTATAAATGAGAACTCTCGTCCACAAATATACTGAGGGAAGGCAACGAAGAGGATTTGAAAGCAAGGCAGAATTGCAGGAAACAGACTTCAGGAGGTAGATTCGACTCGCCTTTAAAGCACATGAAAAGCGGCAAAGCGTTGACAATGATGCCCTTGGCCAAAAAGGGCGTATGCGTTTTTTCCTGAATATATTCAGGAAAAAAGCATACGCCCTTTTTGGCCAACCAAGCAAGCTGGAAGTGCAAATCAGCGCTACAAAGAAGTCTCGCTTGCCATCGGTCAATAGGGCCATGCTGAAAAAAGTGTAAAAACCAGAAATGCAGGACAGGCCATGGAGACACGGGAGCCTTGCTACGCTGGTGGGCAGGATGTAAATTGCCAACAGCCACTCTGGAGAAGTGTACGGTGTGTCCTGAAACGTGTAATAAACACAACTTAGAGAGCATAGGGCACTTCCACTCATGGGCGTATAAATCGGGAAAACTACAAATCAACAAGACACAGGCACCCCAAAGTTTAGGGCTGCTCTGTTTCCAAGAACCTCCACTTCGGTACACCTTAAATATCCCAGGCAAGAGCAAAATGGATAAAGAAGCTGTGGTACTGATGCACAATGGAATATCACTCAGCCATGAAGTCAATGTCATAAGGCTAGTAGCAGCATGATGAGTGGATTTAGGTACGATGAATCTAAGTGAAATAAGTCACAGAGAAAAAGACACTTATCCTACGATATCACTTATAGAGGGAATGTACAAATCGCTACACTTGAACTGAATTACAAAACAGAACAGAGTCACACATTTACAAAACACACTATGGCTGCTTAACGGGAAAGGCGAGGTGGGGTGATGCATAAAACAAGGGTTTGAAATTAGCTCAGATACCGTTCCAGAAGCCAAATATGGAAGAGACAAGACCTACTCCCTGCTCAGTGAACTGGACTCAACAGCCCCTATTCACCGCCCAAGAATATATGTGACTAGTAAGAGTCTTAAAACCTATGTGTTGATATCTCTCTGTTAGTGAATCAAGAGGGTGTATAGCGGCATAAACACAGCAGTGAAAAGCAGCTAAACCCCATTATAAAACTAAATTACTTTAAAAAAACCCCATAAAACAAAGACAGTGAAAGAGAGAGAAATTCTTACAAATCCGTTCAGGGCCTCTGATGCCACCTGGATGGACCATATCTAGACCCACAGCTGGATGAGACATAAGGCTGGACACTCTTGGGACTGAGAGCACTGGTGAGGTTGGGGGAGCAAACGCAGACCCTTTAAAGTTATAATGCGTGGTACCCATCCCATGGGTCCCAAATCTCCATGTTCAAGGGCATCTTCCTCCATCGAAAACATGCACGGGAAACCCAGAAGATGGTACACCGTGTGATCGGGAAAGGTTTCTAAAACGCACCTCGTTTCTCCTGTCCTTGTGCTCGGGTTCGCCATTCCAGCCGCTTTTACTAACAATCTCCCTACTTGCAGAATCAGCACCGTTAACCTCCTGTTTCGTACAGGTTGCAATTTGTCCTGAGGATGAACGGGAAGAGGGGGAACCAATGAGAGACTAGCTCTAGGTGTTGGGACAGGCACAGGTCACTCTATTTTCCCATCAAGAAGAAGAATGAACCACAGGCTCGGCCTGCCCCCCGGAACCAGAAGAGGGCCTGAAGCAATCCTGCGCTTTTGCGGCCAACTCCCAAAAAAGCGAGTTGAAAAATGGAGCTCAGGGGCACTGCAATTCACAAACCTGCAGAGTTATAAATGAGAACTCTCGTCCACAAATATACTGAGGGAAGGCAACGAAGAGGATTTGAAAGCAAGGCAGAATTGCAGGAAACAGACTTCAGGAGGTAGATTCGACTCGCCTTTAAAGCACATGAAAAGCGGCAAAGCGTTGACAATGATGCCCTTGGCCAAAAAGGGCGTATGCGTTTTTTCCTGAATATATTCAGGAAAAAACGCATACGCCCTTTTTGGCCAACCAAGAAAGCTGGAAGTGCAAATCAGCGCTACAAAGAAGTCTCGCTTGCCATCGGTCAAAAGGGCCATGCTGAAAAAAGTGTAAAAACCAGAAATGCAGGACAGGCCATGGAGACACGGGAGCCTTGCTACGCTGGTGGGCAGGATGTAAATTGCCAACAGCCACTCTGGAGAAGTGTACGGTGTGTCCTGAAACGTGTAATAAACACAACATAGAGAGCATAGGGCACTTCCACTCATGGGCGTATAAATCGGGAAAACTACAAATCAACAAGACACAGGCACCCCAAAGTTTAGGGCTGCTCTGTTTCCAAGAACCTCCACTTCGGTACACCTTAAATATCCCAGGCAAGAGCAAAATGGATAAAGAAGTTGTGGTACTGATGCACAATGGAATATCACTCAGCCATGAAGTCAATGCCATAAGGCTAGTAGCAGCATGATGAGTGGATTTAGGTACGATGACACTAAGTGAAATAAGTCACACAGAAAAAGACACTTATCCTACGATATCACTTATAGAGGGAATGTACAAATCACTACACTTGAACTGAATTACAAAACAGAACAGAGTCACACATTTAGAAAACACACTATGGCTGCTTAACGGGAAAGGCGAGGTGGGGTGATGCATAAAACAAGGGTTGGAAATTAGCTCAGATACCGTTCCAGAAGCCAAATATGGAAGAGACAAGACCTACTCCCTGCTCAGTGAACTGGACTCAACACCCCCTATTCACCGCCCAAGAATATATGTGACTAGTAAGAGTCTTAAAACCTATGTGTTGATATCTCTCTGTCACTGAATCAAGAGGGTGTATAGCGGCATAAACACAGCAGTGAAAAGCAGCTAAACCCCCTTATAAAACTAAATTACTTTAAAAAAAACCCCATAAAACAAAGACAGTGAAAGAGAGAGAAATTCTTACAAATCCGTTCAGGGGCTCTGATGCCACCTGGATGGACCATATCTAGACCCACAGCTGGATGAGACATAAGGCTGGACACTCTTGGGGCTGAGAGCATTGGTGAGGTTGGGGGAGCAAACGCAGACCCTTTAAAGTCATAATGCGTGGTACCCATCCCATGGGTCCCAAATCTCCAGGTTCAAGGGCATCTTCCTCCATCGAAAACATGCACGGGAAACCCAGAAGATGGTACACCGTGTGATCGGGAAAGGTTTCTAAAACGCACCTCGTTTCTCCTGTCCTTGTGCTCGGGTTCGCCATTCCAGCCGCTTTTACTAACAATCTCCCTACTTGGAGAATCAGCACCGTTAACCTCCTGTTTCGTACAGGTTGCAATTTGTCCTGAGGATGAACGGGAAGAGGGGGAACCAATGAGAGACTAGCTCTAGGTGTTGGGACAGGCACAGGTCACTCTATTTTCCCATCAGGAAGAAGAATGAACCACAGGCTCGGCCTGCCCCCCGGAACCAGAAGAGGGCCTGAAGCAATCCTGCGCTTTTGCGGCCAGCTCCCAAAAAAGCGAGTTGAAAAGTGGAGCTCAGAGGCACTGCAATTCACAAACCTGCAGAGTTATAAATGAGAACTCTCGTCCACAAATATACTGAGGGAAGGCAACGAAGAGGATTTGAAAGCAAGGCAGAATTGCAGGAAACAGACTTCAGGAGGTAGATTCGACTCGCCTTTAAAGCACATGAAAAGCGGCAAAGCGTTGACAATGATGCCCTTGGCCAAAAAGGGCGTATGCGTTTTTTCCTGAATATATGCAGGAAAAAACGCATACGCCCTTTTTGTCCAACCAAGCAAGCCGGAAGTGCAAATCAGCGCTACAAAGAAGTCTCGCTTGCCATCGGTCAAAAGGGCCATGCTGAAAAAAGTGTAAAAACCAGAAATGCAGGACAGGCCATGGAGACACGGGAGCCTTGCTACGCTGGTGGGCAGGACGTAAATTGCCAACAGCCACTCTGGAGAAGTGTACGCTGTGTCCTGAAACGTGTAATAAACACACCTTAGAGAGCATAGGGCACTTCCACTCATGGGCGTATAAATCGGGAAAACTACAAATCAACAAGACACAGGCACCCCAAAGTTTAGGGCTGCTCTGTTTCCAAGAACCTCCACTTCGGTACACCTTAAATATCCCAGGCAAGAGCAAAATGGATAAAGAAGTTGTGGTACTGATGCACAATGGAATATCACTCAGCCATGAAGTCAATGTCATAAGGCTAGTAGCAGCATGATGAGTGGATTTAGGTACGATGACTCTACGTGAAATAAGTCACACAGAAAAAGACACTTATCCTACGATATCACTTATAGAGGGAATGTACAAATCGCTACACTTGAAATGAATTACAAAACAGAACAGAGTCACACATTTAGAAAACACACTATGGCTGCTTAAGGGGAAAGGCGAGGTGGGGTGATGCATAAAACAAGGGTTTGAAATTAGCTCAGATACCGTTCCAGAAGCCAAATATGGAAGAGACAAGACCTACTCCCTGCTCAGTGAACTGGACTCAACACCCCCTATTCACCGCCCAAGAATATATGTGACTAGTAAGAGTCTTAAAACCTATGTGTTGATATCTCTCTGTCAGTGAATCAAGAGGGTGTATAGCGGCATAAACACAGCAGTGAAAAGCAGCTAAACCCCATTATAAAACTAAATTACTTTAAAAAAACCCCATAAAACAAAGACAGTGAAAGAGAGAGAAATTCTTACAAATCCGTTCAGGGGCTCTGATGCCACCTGGATGGACCATATCTAGACCCACAGCTGGATGAGACATAAGGCTGGACACTCTTGGGGCTGAGAGCATTGGTGAGGTTGGGTGAGCAAACGCAGACCCTTTAAAGTCATAATGCGTGGTACCCATCCCATGGGTCCCAAATCTCCATGTTCAAGGGCATCTTCCCCCATTGAAAACATGCACGGGAAACCCAGAAGATGGTACACCGTGTGATCGGGAAAGGTTTCTAAAACGCACCTCGTTTCTCCTGTCCTTGTGCTCGGGTTCGCCATTCCAGCCGCTTTTACTAACAATCTCCCTACTTGGAGAATCAGCACTGTTAACCTCCTGTTTCGTACAGGTTGCAATTTGTCCTGAGGATGAACGGGAAGAGGGGGAACCAATGAGAGACTAGCTCTAGGTGTTGGGACAGGCACAGGTCACTATAGTTTCCCATCAGGAAGAAGAATGAACCACAGGCTCGGCCTGCCCCCCGGAACCAGAAGAGGGCCTGAAGCAATCCTGCGCTTTTGCGGCCAGCTCCCAAAAAAGCGAGTTGAAAAATGGAGCTCAGGGGCACTGCAATTCACAAACCTGCAGAGTTATAAATGAGAACTCTCGTCCACAAATATACTGAGGGAAGGCAACGAAGAGGATTTGAAAGCAAGGCAGAATTGCAGGAAACAGACTTCAGGAGGTAGATTCGACTCGCCTTTAAAGCACATGAAAAGCGGCAAAGCGTTGACAATGATGCCCTTGGCCAAAAAGGGCGTATGCGTTTTTTCCTGAATATATGCAGGAAAAAACGCATACGCCCTTTTTGTCCAACCAAGCAAGCCGGAAGTGCAAATCAGCGCTACAAAGAAGTCTCGCTTGCCATCGGTCAAAAGGGCCATGCTGAAAAAAGTGTAAAAACCAGAAATGCAGGACAGGCCATGGAGACACGGGAGCCTTGCTACGCTGGTGGGCAGGACGTAAATTGCCAACAGCCACTCTGGAGAAGTGTACGCTGTGTCCTGAAACGTGTAATAAACACACCTTAGAGAGCATAGGGCACTTCCACTCATGGGCGTATAAATCGGGAAAACTACAAATCAACAAGACACAGGCACCCCAAAGTTTAGGGCTGCTCTGTTTCCAAGAACCTCCACTTCGGTACACCTTAAATATCCCAGGCAAGAGCAAAATGGATAAAGAAGTTGTGGTACTGATGCACAATGGAATATCACTCAGCCATGAAGTCAATGTCATAAGGCTAGTAGCAGCATGATGAGTGGATTTAGGTACGATGACTCTACGTGAAATAAGTCACACAGAAAAAGACACTTATCCTACGATATCACTTATAGAGGGAATGTACAAATCGCTACACTTGAAATGAATTACAAAACAGAACAGAGTCACACATTTAGAAAACACACTATGGCTGCTTAAGGGGAAAGGCGAGGTGGGGTGATGCATAAAACAAGGGTTTGAAATTAGCTCAGATACCGTTCCAGAAGCCAAATATGGAAGAGACAAGACCTACTCCCTGCTCAGTGAACTGGACTCAACACCCCCTATTCACCGCCCAAGAATATATGTGACTAGTAAGAGTCTTAAAACCTATGTGTTGATATCTCTCTGTCAGTGAATCAAGAGGGTGTATAGCGGCATAAACACAGCAGTGAAAAGCAGCTAAACCCCATTATAAAACTAAATTACTTTAAAAAAACCCCATAAAACAAAGACAGTGAAAGAGAGAGAAATTCTTACAAATCCGTTCAGGGGCTCTGATGCCACCTGGATGGACCATATCTAGACCCACAGCTGGATGAGACATAAGGCTGGACACTCTTGGGGCTGAGAGCATTGGTGAGGTTGGGTGAGCAAACGCAGACCCTTTAAAGTCATAATGCGTGGTACCCATCCCATGGGTCCCAAATCTCCAGGTTCAAGGGCATCTTCCTCCATCGAAAACATGCACGGGAAACCCAGAAGATGGTACACCGTGTGATCGGGAAAGGTTTCTAAAACGCACCTCGTTTCTCCTGTCCTTGTGCTCGGGTTCGCCATTCCAGCCGCTTTTACTAACAATCTCCCTACTTGGAGAATCAGCACCGTTAACCTCCTGTTTCGTACAGGTTGCAATTTGTCCTGAGGATGAACGGGAAGAGGGGGAACCAATGAGAGACTAGCTCTAGGTGTTGGGACAGGCACAGGTCACTCTATTTTCCCATCAGGAAGAAGAATGAACCACAGGCTCGGCCTGCCCCCCGGAACCAGAAGAGGGCCTGAAGCAATCCTGCGCTTTTGCGGCCAGCTCCCAAAAAAGCGAGTTGAAAAATGGAGCTCAGGGGCACTGCAATTCACAAACCTGCAGAGTTATAAATGAGAACTCTCGTCCACAAATATACTGAGGGAAGGCAACGAAGAGGATTTGAAAGCAAGGCAGAATTGCAGGAAACAGACTTCAGGAGGTAGATTCGACTCGCCTTTAAAGCACATGAAAAGCGGCAAAGCGTTGACAATGATGCCCTTGGCCAAAAAGGGCGTATGCGTTTTTTCCTGAATATATGCAGGAAAAAACGCATACGCCCTTTTTGTCCAACCAAGCAAGCCGGAAGTGCAAATCAGCGCTACAAAGAAGTCTCGCTTGCCATCGGTCAAAAGGGCCATGCTGAAAAAAGTGTAAAAACCAGAAATGCAGGACAGGCCATGGAGACACGGGAGCCTTGCTACGCTGGTGGGCAGGACGTAAATTGCCAACAGCCACTCTGGAGAAGTGTACGGTGTGTCCTGAAACGTGTAATAAACACAACTTAGAGAGCATAGGGCACTTCCACTCATGGGCGTATAAATCGGGAAAACTACAAATCAACAAGACACAGGCACCCCAAAGTTTAGGGCTGCTCTGTTTCCAAGAACCTCCACTTCGGTACACCTTAAATATCCCAGGCAAGAGCAAAATGGATAAAGAAGCTGTGGTACTGATGCACAATGGAATATCACTCAGCCATGAAGTCAATGTCATAAGGCTAGTAGCAGCATGATGAGTGGATTTAGGTACGATGAATCTAAGTGAAATAAGTCACAGAGAAAAAGACACTTATCCTACGATATCACTTATAGAGGGAATGTACAAATCGCTACACTTGAACTGAATTACAAAACAGAACAGAGTCACACATTTACAAAACACACTATGGCTGCTTAACGGGAAAGGCGAGGTGGGGTGATGCATAAAACAAGGGTTTGAAATTAGCTCAGATACCGTTCCAGAAGCCAAATATGGAAGAGACAAGACCTACTCCCTGCTCAGTGAACTGGACTCAACAGCCCCTATTCACCGCCCAAGAATATATGTGACTAGTAAGAGTCTTAAAACCTATGTGTTGATATCTCTCTGTTAGTGAATCAAGAGGGTGTATAGCGGCATAAACACAGCAGTGAAAAGCAGCTAAACCCCATTATAAAACTAAATTACTTTAAAAAAACCCCATAAAACAAAGACAGTGAAAGAGAGAGAAATTCTTACAAATCCGTTCAGGGCCTCTGATGCCACCTGGATGGACCATATCTAGACCCACAGCTGGATGAGACATAAGGCTGGACACTCTTGGGACTGAGAGCACTGGTGAGGTTGGGGGAGCAAACGCAGACCCTTTAAAGTTATAATGCGTGGTACCCATCCCATGGGTCCCAAATCTCCATGTTCAAGGGCATCTTCCTCCATCGAAAACATGCACGGGAAACCCAGAAGATGGTACACCGTGTGATCGGGAAAGGTTTCTAAAACGCACCTCGTTTCTCCTGTCCTTGTGCTCGGGTTCGCCATTCCAGCCGCTTTTACTAACAATCTCCCTACTTGCAGAATCAGCACCGTTAACCTCCTGTTTCGTACAGGTTGCAATTTGTCCTGAGGATGAACGGGAAGAGGGGGAACCAATGAGAGACTAGCTCTAGGTGTTGGGACAGGCACAGGTCACTCTATTTTCCCATCAAGAAGAAGAATGAACCACAGGCTCGGCCTGCCCCCCGGAACCAGAAGAGGGCCTGAAGCAATCCTGCGCTTTTGCGGCCAACTCCCAAAAAAGCGAGTTGAAAAATGGAGCTCAGGGGCACTGCAATTCACAAACCTGCAGAGTTATAAATGAGAACTCTCGTCCACAAATATACTGAGGGAAGGCAACGAAGAGGATTTGAAAGCAAGGCAGAATTGCAGGAAACAGACTTCAGGAGGTAGATTCGACTCGCCTTTAAAGCACATGAAAAGCGGCAAAGCGTTGACAATGATGCCCTTGGCCAAAAAGGGCGTATGCGTTTTTTCCTGAATATATTCAGGAAAAAACGCATACGCCCTTTTTGGCCAACCAAGAAAGCTGGAAGTGCAAATCAGCGCTACAAAGAAGTCTCGCTTGCCATCGGTCAAAAGGGCCATGCTGAAAAAAGTGTAAAAACCAGAAATGCAGGACAGGCCATGGAGACACGGGAGCCTTGCTACGCTGGTGGGCAGGATGTAAATTGCCAACAGCCACTCTGGAGAAGTGTACGGTGTGTCCTGAAACGTGTAATAAACACAACATAGAGAGCATAGGGCACTTCCACTCATGGGCGTATAAATCGGGAAAACTACAAATCAACAAGACACAGGCACCCCAAAGTTTAGGGCTGCTCTGTTTCCAAGAACCTCCACTTCGGTACACCTTAAATATCCCAGGCAAGAGCAAAATGGATAAAGAAGTTGTGGTACTGATGCACAATGGAATATCACTCAGCCATGAAGTCAATGCCATAAGGCTAGTAGCAGCATGATGAGTGGATTTAGGTACGATGACACTAAGTGAAATAAGTCACACAGAAAAAGACACTTATCCTACGATATCACTTATAGAGGGAATGTACAAATCACTACACTTGAACTGAATTACAAAACAGAACAGAGTCACACATTTAGAAAACACACTATGGCTGCTTAACGGGAAAGGCGAGGTGGGGTGATGCATAAAACAAGGGTTGGAAATTAGCTCAGATACCGTTCCAGAAGCCAAATATGGAAGAGACAAGACCTACTCCCTGCTCAGTGAACTGGACTCAACACCCCCTATTCACCGCCCAAGAATATATGTGACTAGTAAGAGTCTTAAAACCTATGTGTTGATATCTCTCTGTCACTGAATCAAGAGGGTGTATAGCGGCATAAACACAGCAGTGAAAAGCAGCTAAACCCCCTTATAAAACTAAATTACTTTAAAAAAAACCCCATAAAACAAAGACAGTGAAAGAGAGAGAAATTCTTACAAATCCGTTCAGGGGCTCTGATGCCACCTGGATGGACCATATCTAGACCCACAGCTGGATGAGACATAAGGCTGGACACTCTTGGGGCTGAGAGCATTGGTGAGGTTGGGGGAGCAAACGCAGACCCTTTAAAGTCATAATGCGTGGTACCCATCCCATGGGTCCCAAATCTCCAGGTTCAAGGGCATCTTCCTCCATCGAAAACATGCACGGGAAACCCAGAAGATGGTACACCGTGTGATCGGGAAAGGTTTCTAAAACGCACCTCGTTTCTCCTGTCCTTGTGCTCGGGTTCGCCATTCCAGCCGCTTTTACTAACAATCTCCCTACTTGGAGAATCAGCACCGTTAACCTCCTGTTTCGTACAGGTTGCAATTTGTCCTGAGGATGAACGGGAAGAGGGGGAACCAATGAGAGACTAGCTCTAGGTGTTGGGACAGGCACAGGTCACTCTATTTTCCCATCAGGAAGAAGAATGAACCACAGGCTCGGCCTGCCCCCCGGAACCAGAAGAGGGCCTGAAGCAATCCTGCGCTTTTGCGGCCAGCTCCCAAAAAAGCGAGTTGAAAAGTGGAGCTCAGAGGCACTGCAATTCACAAACCTGCAGAGTTATAAATGAGAACTCTCGTCCACAAATATACTGAGGGAAGGCAACGAAGAGGATTTGAAAGCAAGGCAGAATTGCAGGAAACAGACTTCAGGAGGTAGATTCGACTCGCCTTTAAAGCACATGAAAAGCGGCAAAGCGTTGACAATGATGCCCTTGGCCAAAAAGGGCGTATGCGTTTTTTCCTGAATATATGCAGGAAAAAACGCATACGCCCTTTTTGTCCAACCAAGCAAGCCGGAAGTGCAAATCAGCGCTACAAAGAAGTCTCGCTTGCCATCGGTCAAAAGGGCCATGCTGAAAAAAGTGTAAAAACCAGAAATGCAGGACAGGCCATGGAGACACGGGAGCCTTGCTACGCTGGTGGGCAGGACGTAAATTGCCAACAGCCACTCTGGAGAAGTGTACGCTGTGTCCTGAAACGTGTAATAAACACACCTTAGAGAGCATAGGGCACTTCCACTCATGGGCGTATAAATCGGGAAAACTACAAATCAACAAGACACAGGCACCCCAAAGTTTAGGGCTGCTCTGTTTCCAAGAACCTCCACTTCGGTACACCTTAAATATCCCAGGCAAGAGCAAAATGGATAAAGAAGTTGTGGTACTGATGCACAATGGAATATCACTCAGCCATGAAGTCAATGTCATAAGGCTAGTAGCAGCATGATGAGTGGATTTAGGTACGATGACTCTACGTGAAATAAGTCACACAGAAAAAGACACTTATCCTACGATATCACTTATAGAGGGAATGTACAAATCGCTACACTTGAAATGAATTACAAAACAGAACAGAGTCACACATTTAGAAAACACACTATGGCTGCTTAAGGGGAAAGGCGAGGTGGGGTGATGCATAAAACAAGGGTTTGAAATTAGCTCAGATACCGTTCCAGAAGCCAAATATGGAAGAGACAAGACCTACTCCCTGCTCAGTGAACTGGACTCAACACCCCCTATTCACCGCCCAAGAATATATGTGACTAGTAAGAGTCTTAAAACCTATGTGTTGATATCTCTCTGTCAGTGAATCAAGAGGGTGTATAGCGGCATAAACACAGCAGTGAAAAGCAGCTAAACCCCATTATAAAACTAAATTACTTTAAAAAAACCCCATAAAACAAAGACAGTGAAAGAGAGAGAAATTCTTACAAATCCGTTCAGGGGCTCTGATGCCACCTGGATGGACCATATCTAGACCCACAGCTGGATGAGACATAAGGCTGGACACTCTTGGGGCTGAGAGCATTGGTGAGGTTGGGTGAGCAAACGCAGACCCTTTAAAGTCATAATGCGTGGTACCCATCCCATGGGTCCCAAATCTCCATGTTCAAGGGCATCTTCCCCCATTGAAAACATGCACGGGAAACCCAGAAGATGGTACACCGTGTGATCGGGAAAGGTTTCTAAAACGCACCTCGTTTCTCCTGTCCTTGTGCTCGGGTTCGCCATTCCAGCCGCTT
The DNA here is from genome assembly GCF_028564815.1 of Eubalaena glacialis. Taxonomy (NCBI): domain Eukaryota; kingdom Metazoa; phylum Chordata; class Mammalia; order Artiodactyla; family Balaenidae; genus Eubalaena; species Eubalaena glacialis. Next base: position 107,663,125 of record NC_083721.1, on the reverse strand, counting down.
TTACTAACAATCTCCCTACTTGGAGAATCAGCACTGTTAACCTCCTGTTTCGTACAGGTTGCAATTTGTCCTGAGGATGAACGGGAAGAGGGGGAACCAATGAGAGACTAGCTCTAGGTGTTGGGACAGGCACAGGTCACTATAGTTTCCCATCAGGAAGAAGAATGAACCACAGGCTCGGCCTGCCCCCCGGAACCAGAAGAGGGCCTGAAGCAATCCTGCGCTTTTGCGGCCAGCTCCCAAAAAAGCGAGTTGAAAAATGGAGCTCAGGGGCACTGCAATTCACAAACCTGCAGAGTTATAAATGAGAACTCTCGTCCACAAATATACTGAGGGAAGGCAACGAAGAGGATTTGAAAGCAAGGCAGAATTGCAGGAAACAGACTTCAGGAGGTAGATTCGACTCGCCTTTAAAGCACATGAAAAGCGGCAAAGCGTTGACAATGATGCCCTTGGCCAAAAAGGGCGTATGCGTTTTTTCCTGAATATATGCAGGAAAAAACGCATACGCCCTTTTTGTCCAACCAAGCAAGCCGGAAGTGCAAATCAGCGCTACAAAGAAGTCTCGCTTGCCATCGGTCAAAAGGGCCATGCTGAAAAAAGTGTAAAAACCAGAAATGCAGGACAGGCCATGGAGACACGGGAGCCTTGCTACGCTGGTGGGCAGGACGTAAATTGCCAACAGCCACTCTGGAGAAGTGTACGCTGTGTCCTGAAACGTGTAATAAACACACCTTAGAGAGCATAGGGCACTTCCACTCATGGGCGTATAAATCGGGAAAACTACAAATCAACAAGACACAGGCACCCCAAAGTTTAGGGCTGCTCTGTTTCCAAGAACCTCCACTTCGGTACACCTTAAATATCCCAGGCAAGAGCAAAATGGATAAAGAAGTTGTGGTACTGATGCACAATGGAATATCACTCAGCCATGAAGTCAATGTCATAAGGCTAGTAGCAGCATGATGAGTGGATTTAGGTACGATGACTCTACGTGAAATAAGTCACACAGAAAAAGACACTTATCCTACGATATCACTTATAGAGGGAATGTACAAATCGCTACACTTGAAATGAATTACAAAACAGAACAGAGTCACACATTTAGAAAACACACTATGGCTGCTTAAGGGGAAAGGCGAGGTGGGGTGATGCATAAAACAAGGGTTTGAAATTAGCTCAGATACCGTTCCAGAAGCCAAATATGGAAGAGACAAGACCTACTCCCTGCTCAGTGAACTGGACTCAACACCCCCTATTCACCGCCCAAGAATATATGTGACTAGTAAGAGTCTTAAAACCTATGTGTTGATATCTCTCTGTCAGTGAATCAAGAGGGTGTATAGCGGCATAAACACAGCAGTGAAAAGCAGCTAAACCCCATTATAAAACTAAATTACTTTAAAAAAACCCCATAAAACAAAGACAGTGAAAGAGAGAGAAATTCTTACAAATCCGTTCAGGGGCTCTGATGCCACCTGGATGGACCATATCTAGACCCACAGCTGGATGAGACATAAGGCTGGACACTCTTGGGGCTGAGAGCATTGGTGAGGTTGGGTGAGCAAACGCAGACCCTTTAAAGTCATAATGCGTGGTACCCATCCCATGGGTCCCAAATCTCCAGGTTCAAGGGCATCTTCCTCCATCGAAAACATGCACGGGAAACCCAGAAGATGGTACACCGTGTGATCGGGAAAGGTTTCTAAAACGCACCTCGTTTCTCCTGTCCTTGTGCTCGGGTTCGCCATTCCAGCCGCTTTTACTAACAATCTCCCTACTTGGAGAATCAGCACCGTTAACCTCCTGTTTCGTACAGGTTGCAATTTGTCCTGAGGATGAACGGGAAGAGGGGGAACCAATGAGAGACTAGCTCTAGGTGTTGGGACAGGCACAGGTCACTCTATTTTCCCATCAGGAAGAAGAATGAACCACAGGCTCGGCCTGCCCCCCGGAACCAGAAGAGGGCCTGAAGCAATCCTGCGCTTTTGCGGCCAGCTCCCAAAAAAGCGAGTTGAAAAATGGAGCTCAGGGGCACTGCAATTCACAAACCTGCAGAGTTATAAATGAGAACTCTCGTCCACAAATATACTGAGGGAAGGCAACGAAGAGGATTTGAAAGCAAGGCAGAATTGCAGGAAACAGACTTCAGGAGGTAGATTCGACTAGCCTTTAAAGCACATGAAAAGCGGCAAAGCGTTGACAATGATGCCCTTGGCCAAAAAGGGCGTATGCGTTTTTTCCTGAATATATGCAGGAAAAAACGCATACGCCCTTTTTGTCCAACCAAGCAAGCCGGAAGTGCAAATCAGCGCTACAAAGAAGTCTCGCTTGCCATCGGTCAAAAGGGCCATGCTGAAAAAAGTGTAAAAACCAGAAATGCAGGACAGGCCATGGAGACACGGGAGCCTTGCTACGCTGGTGGGCAGGACGTAAATTGCCAACAGCCACTCTGGAGAAGTGTACGCTGTGTCCTGAAACGTGTAATAAACACACCTTAGAGAGCATAGGGCACTTCCACTCATGGGCGTATAAATCGGGAAAACTACAAATCAACAAGACACAGGCACCCCAAAGTTTAGGGCTGCTCTGTTTCCAAGAACCTCCACTTCGGTACACCTTAAATATCCCAGGCAAGAGCAAAATGGATAAAGAAGTTGTGGTACTGATGCACAATGGAATATCACTCAGCCATGAAGTCAATGTCATAAGGCTAGTAGCAGCATGATGAGTGGATTTAGGTACGATGACTCTACGTGAAATAAGTCACACAGAAAAAGACACTTATCCTACGATATCACTTATAGAGGGAATGTACAAATCGCTACACTTGAAATGAATTACAAAACAGAACAGAGTCACACATTTAGAAAACACACTATGGCTGCTTAAGGGGAAAGGCGAGGTGGGGTGATGCATAAAACAAGGGTTTGAAATTAGCTCAGATACCGTTCCAGAAGCCAAATATGGAAGAGACAAGACCTACTCCCTGCTCAGTGAACTGGACTCAACACCCCCTATTCACCGCCCAAGAATATATGTGACTAGTAAGAGTCTTAAAACCTATGTGTTGATATCTCTCTGTCAGTGAATCAAGAGGGTGTATAGCGGCATAAACACAGCAGTGAAAAGCAGCTAAACCCCATTATAAAACTAAATTACTTTAAAAAAACCCCATAAAACAAAGACAGTGAAAGAGAGAGAAATTCTTACAAATCCGTTCAGGGGCTCTGATGCCACCTGGATGGACCATATCTAGACCCACAGCTGGATGAGACATAAGGCTGGACACTCTTGGGGCTGAGAGCATTGGTGAGGTTGGGTGAGCAAACGCAGACCCTTTAAAGTCATAATGCGTGGTACCCATCCCATGGGTCCCAAATCTCCAGGTTCAAGGGCATCTTCCTCCATCGAAAACATGCACGGGAAACCCAGAAGATGGTACACCGTGTGATCGGGAAAGGTTTCTAAAACGCACCTCGTTTCTCCTGTCCTTGTGCTCGGGTTCGCCATTCCAGCCGCTTTTACTAACAATCTCCCTACTTGGAGAATCAGCACCGTTAACCTCCTGTTTCGTACAGGTTGCAATTTGTCCTGAGGATGAACGGGAAGAGGGGGAACCAATGAGAAACTAGCTCTAGGTGTTGGGACAGGCACAGGTCACTCTATTTTCCCATCAGGAAGAAGAATGAACCACAGGCTCGGCCTGCCCCCCGGAACCAGAAGAGGGCCTGAAGCAATCCTGCGCTTTTGCGGCCAGCTCCCAAAAAAGCGAGTTGAAAAATGGAGCTCAGGGGCACTGCAATTCACAAACCTGCAGAGTTATAAATGAGAACTCTCGTCCACAAATATACTGAGGGAAGGCAACGAAGAGGATTTGAAAGCAAGGCAGAATTGCAGGAAACAGACTTCAGGAGGGAGATTCGACTCGCCTTTAAAGCATATGAAAAGCGGCAAAGCGTTGACAATGATGCCCTTGGCCAAAAAGGGCGTATGCGTTTTTTCCTGAATATATGCAGGAAAAAACGCATACGCCCTTTTTGTCCAACCAAGCAAGCCGGAAGTGCAAATCAGCGCTACAAAGAAGTCTCGCTTGCCATCGGTCAAAAGGGCCATGCTGAAAAAAGTGTAAAAACCAGAAATGCAGGACAGGCCATGGAGACACGGGAGCCTTGCTACGCTGGTGGGCAGGACGTAAATTGCCAACAGCCACTCTGGAGAAGTGTACGCTGTGTCCTGAAACGTGTAATAAACACAGCTTAGAGAGCATAGGGCACTTCCACTCATGGACGTATAAATCGGGAAAACTACAAATCAACAAGACACAGGCACCCCAAAGTTTAGGGCTGCTCTGTTTCCAAGAACCTCCACTTCGGTACACCTTAAATATCCCAGGCAAGAGCAAAATGGATAAAGAAGTTGTGGTACTGATGCACAATGGAATATCACTCAGCCATGAAGTCAATGTCATAAGGCTAGTAGCAGCATGATGAGTGGATTTAGGTACGATGACTCTACGTGAAATAAGTCACACAGAAAAAGACACTTATCCTACGATATCACTTATAGAGGGAATGTACAAATCGCTACACTTGAACTGAATTACAAAACAGAACAGAGTCACACATTTAGAAAACACACTATGGCTGCTTAACGGGAAAGGCGAGGTGGGGTGATGCATAAAACAAGGGTTTGAAATTAGCTCAGATACCGTTCCAGAAGCCAAATATGGAAGAGACAAGACCTACTCCCTGCTCAGTGAACTGGACTCAACACCCCCTATTCACCGCCCAAGAATATATGTGACTAGTAAGAGTCTTAAAACCTATGTGTTGATATCTCTCTGTCAGTGAATCAAGAGGGTGTATAGCGGCATAAACACAGCAGTGAAAAGCAGCTAAACCCCATTATAAAACTAAATTACTTTAAAAAAACCCCATAAAACAAAGACAGTGAAAGAGAGAGAAATTCTTACAAATCCGTTCAGGGGCTCTGATGCCACCTGGATGGACCATATCTAGACCCACAGCTGGATGAGACATAAGGCTGGACACTCTTGGGGCTGAGAGCATTGGTGAGGTTGGGGGAGCAAACGCAGACCCTTTAAAGTCATAATGCGTGGTACCCATCCCATGGGTCCCAAATCTCCATGTTCAAGGGCATCTTCCTCCATCGAAAACATGCACGGGAAACCCAGAAGATGGTACACCGTGTGATCGGGAAAGGTTTCTAAAACGCACCTCGTTTCTCCTGTCCTTGTGCTCGGGTTCGCCATTCCAGCCGCTTTTACTAACAATCTCCCTACTTGGAGAATCAGCACCGTTAACCTCCTGTTTCGTACAGGTTGCAATTTGTCCTGAGGATGAACGGGAAGAGGGGGAACCAATGAGAGACTAGCTCTAGGTGTTGGGACAGGCACAGGTCACTCTATTTTCCCATCAGGAAGAAGAATGAACCACAGGCTCGGCCTGCCCCCCGGAACCAGAAGAGGGCCTGAAGCAATCCTGCGCTTTTGCGGCCAGCTCCCAAAAAAGCGAGTTGAAAAATGGAGCTCAGGGGCACTGCAATTCACAAACCTGCAGAGTTATAAATGAGAACTCTCGTCCACAAATATACTGAGGGAAGGCAACGAAGAGGATTTGAAAGCAAGGCAGAATTGCAGGAAACAGACTTCAGGAGGGAGATTCGACTCGCCTTTAAAGCATATGAAAAGCGGCAAAGCGTTGACAATGATGCCCTTGGCCAAAAAGGGCGTATGCGTTTTTTCCTGAATATATGCAGGAAAAAACGCATACGCCCTTTTTGTCCAACCAAGCAAGCCGGAAGTGCAAATCAGCGCTACAAAGAAGTCTCGCTTGCCATCGGTCAAAAGGGCCATGCTGAAAAAAGTGTAAAAACCAGAAATGCAGGACAGGCCATGGAGACACGGGAGCCTTGCTACGCTGGTGGGCAGGACGTAAATTGCCAACAGCCACTCTGGAGAAGTGTACGCTGTGTCCTGAAACGTGTAATAAACACAGCTTAGAGAGCATAGGGCACTTCCACTCATGTGCGTATAAATCGGGAAAACTACAAATCAACAAGACACAGGCACCCCAAAGTTTAGGGCTGCTCTGTTTCCAAGAACCTCCACTTCGGTACACCTTAAATATCCCAGGCAAGAGCAAAATGGATAAAGAAGTTGTGGTACTGATGCACAATGGAATATCACTCAGCCATGAAGTCAATGTCATAAGGCTAGTAGCAGCATGATGAGTGGATTTAGGTACGATGACTCTACGTGAAATAAGTCACACAGAAAAAGACACTTATCCTACGATATCACTTATAGAGGGAATGTACAAATCGCTACACTTGAACTGAATTACAAAACAGAACAGAGTCACACATTTAGAAAACACACTATGGCTGCTTAAGGGGAAAGGCGAGGTGGGGTGATGCATAAAACAAGGGTTTGAAATTAGCTCAGATACCGTTCCAGAAGCCAAATATGGAAGAGACAAGACCTACTCCCTGCTCAGTGAACTGGACTCAACACCCCCTATTCACCGCCCAAGAATATATGTGACTAGTAAGAGTCTTAAAACCTATGTGTTGATATCTCTCTGTCAGTGAATCAAGAGGGTGTATAGCGGCATAAACACAGCAGTGAAAAGCAGCTAAACCCCATTATAAAACTAAATTACTTTAAAAAAACCCCATAAAACAAAGACAGTGAAAGAGAGAGAAATTCTTACAAATCCGTTCAGGGGCTCTGATGCCACCTGGATGGACCATATCTAAACCCATAGCTGGATGAGACATAAGGCTGGACACTCTTGGGGCTGAGAGCATTGGTGAGGTTGGGGGAGCAAACGCAGACCCTTTAAAGTCATACTGCATGGTACCCATCCCATGGGTCCCAAATCTCCAGGTTCAAGGGCATCTTCCTCCATCGAAAACATGCATGGGAAACCCAGAAGATGGTACACCGTGTGATCGGGAAAGGTTTCTAAAACGCACCTCATTTCTCCTGTCCTTGTGCTCGGGTTCGCCATTCCAGCCGCTTTTACTAACAATCTCCCTACTTGGAGAATCAGCACCGTTAACCTCCTGTTACGTACAGGTTGCAATTTGTCCTGAGGATGAACGGGAAGAGGGGGAACCAATGAGAGACTAGCTCTAGGGGTTGGGACAGGCACACGTCACTCTATTTTCCCATCAGGAAGAAGAATGAACCACAGGCTCGGCCTGTCCCTGGAACCAGAAGAGGGCCTGAAGCAATCCTGCGCTTTTGCGGCCAGCTCCCAAAAAAGCGAGTTGAAAAATGGAGCTCAGGGGCACTGCAATTCACAAACCTGCAGAGTTATAAATGAGAACTCTCGTCCACAAATATACTGAGGGAAGGCAACGAAGAGGATTTGAAAGCAAGGCAGAATTGCAGGAAACAGACGTCAGGAAGAAGATTCGACTCGCCTTTAAAGCACATGAAAAGCGGCAAAGCGTTGACAATGATTCCCTTGGCCAAAAAGGGCGTATGCGTTTTTTGCTGAATATATTCAGGAAAAAACGCATACGCCCTTTTTGGCCAACCAAGCAAGCCGGAAGTGCAAATCAGCGCTACAAAGAAGTCTCGCTTGCCATCGGTCAAAAGGGCCATGCTGAAAAAAGTGTAAAAACCAGAAATGCAGGACAGGCCATGGAGACACGGGAGCCTTGCTACGCTGGTGGGCGGGATGTAAATTGCCAACAGCCACTCTGGAGAAGTGTACGGTGTGTCCTGAAACGTGTAATAAACACAGCTTAGAGAGCATAGGGCACTTCCACTCATGGGCGTATAAATCGGGAAAACTACAAATCAACAAGACACAGGCACCCCAAAGTTTAGGGCTGCTCTGTTTCCAAGAACCTCCACTTCGGTACACCTTAAATATCCCAGGCAAGAGCAAAATGGATAAAGAAGTTGTGGTACTGATGCACAATGGAATATCACTCAGCCATGAAGTCAATGTCATAAGGCTAGTAGCAGCATGATGAGTGGATTTAGGTACGATGACTCTAAGTGAAATAAGTCACACAGAAAAAGACACTTATCCTACCATATCACTTATAGAGGGAATGTACAAATCGCTACACTTGAACTGAATTACAAAACAGAACAGAGTCACACATTTAGAAAACACACTATGGCTGCTTAACGGGAAAGGCGAGGTGGGGTGATGCATAAAACAAGGGTTTGAAATTAGCTCAGATACCGTTCCAGAAGCCAAATATGGAAGAGACAAGACCTACTCCCTGCTCAGTGAACTGGACTCAACACCCCCTATTCACCGCCCAAGAATATATGTGACTAGTAAGAGTCTTAAAACCTATGTGTTGATATCTCTCTGTCAGTGAATCAAGAGGGTGTACAGCGGCATAAACACAGCACTGAAAAGCAACTAAACCCCATTATAAAAATAAATTACTTAAAAAAACCCATAAAACAAAGACAGTGAAAGTGAGAGAAATTCCTACCAAATCCATTCAGAGGCTCTGATGCCACCTGGATGGACCATATCTAGACGAATAGCTGAATGAGACATAAGGCTGGACACTCTTGGGGCTGAGAGCATTGCTGAGGTTGGGTGAGCAAACGCAGACCCTTTAAAGTCATAATGCGTGGTACCCATCCCATGGGTCCCAAATCTCCATGTTCAAGGGCATCTTCCTCCATCGAAAACATGCACGGGAAACCCAGAAGATGGTACACCGTGTGATCGGGAAAGGTTTCTAAAACGCACCTCGTTTCTCCTGTCCTTGTGCTCGGGTTCGCCATTCCAGCCGCTTTTACTAACAATCTCCCTACTTGGAGAATCAGCACCGTTAACCTCCTGTTTCGTACAGGTTGCAATTTGTCCTGAGGATGAACGGGAAGAGGGGGAACCAATGAGAGACTAGCTCTAGGTGTTGGGACAGGCACAGGTCACTCTATTTTCCCATCAAGAAGAAGAATGAACCACAGGCTCGGCCTGCCCCCCGGAACCAGAAGAGGGCCTGAAGCAATCCTGCGCTTTTGCGGCCAGCTCCCAAAAAAGCGAGTTGAAAAATGGAGCTCAGGGGCACTGCAATTCACAAACCTGCAGAGTTATAAATGAGAACTCTCGTCCACAAATATACTGAGGGAAGGCAACGAAGAGGATTTGAAAGCAAGGCAGAATTGCAGGAAACAGACTTCAGGAGGTAGATTCGACTCGCCTTTAAAGCACATGAAAAGCGGCAAAGCGTTGACAATGATGCCCTTGGCCAAAAAGGGCGTATGCGTTTTTTCCTGAATATATTCAGGAAAAAACGCATACGCCCTTTTTGGCCAACCAAGAAAGCTGGAAGTGCAAATCAGCGCTACAAAGAAGTCTCGCTTGCCATCGGTCAAAAGGGCCATGCTGAAAAAAGTGTAAAAACCAGAAATGCAGGACAGGCCATGGAGACACGGGAGCCTTGCTACGCTGGTGGGCAGGATGTAAATTGCCAACAGCCACTCTGGAGAAGTGTACGGTGTGTCCTGAAACGTGTAATAAACACAACTTAGAGAGCATAGGGCACTTCCACTCATGGGCGTATAAATCGGGAAAACTACAAATCAACAAGACACAGGCACCCCAAAGTTTAGGGCTGCTCTGTTTCCGAGAACCTCCACTTCGGTACACCTTAAATATCCCAGGCAAGAGCAAAATGGATAAAGAAGTTGTGGTACTGATGCACAATGGAATATCACTCAGCCATGAAGTCAATGCCATAAGGCTAGTAGCAGCATGATGAGTGGATTTAGGTACGATGACACTAAGTGAAATAAGTCACACAGAAAAAGACACTTATCCTACGATATCACTTATAGAGGGAATGTACAAATCACTACACTTGAACTGAATTACAAAACAGAACAGAGTCACACATTTAGAAAACACACTATGGCTGCTTAACGGGAAAGGCGAGGTGGGGTGATGCATAAAACAAGGGTTGGAAATTAGCTCAGATACCGTTCCAGAAGCCAAATATGGAAGAGACAAGACCTACTCCCTGCTCAGTGAACTGGACTCAACACCCCCTATTCACCGCCCAAGAATATATGTGACTAGTAAGAGTCTTAAAACCTATGTGTTGATATCTCTCTGTCAGTGAATCAAGAGGGTGTATAGCGGCATAAACACAGCAGTGAAAAGCAGCTAAACCCCCTTATAAAACTAAATTACTTTAAAAAAAAACCCCATAAAACAAAGACAGTGAAAGAGAGAGAAATTCTTACAAATCCGTTCAGGGGCTCTGATGCCACCTGGATGGACCATATCTAGACCCACAGCTGGATGAGACATAAGGCTGGACACTTTTGGGGCTGAGAGCATTGGTGAGGTTGGGGGAGCAAACGCAGACCCTTTAAAGTCATAATACGTGGTACCCATCCCATGGGTCCCAAATCTCCATGTTTAAGGGCATCTTCCTCCATCGAAAACATGCACGGGAAACCCAGAATATGGTACACCGTGTGATCGGGAAAGGTTTCTAAAACGCACCTCGTTTCTCCTGTCCTTGTGCTCGGGTTCGCCATTCCAGCCGCTTTTACTAACAATCTCCCTACTTGGAGAATCAGCACCGTTAACCTCCTGTTTCGTACAGGTTGCAATTTGTCCTGAGGATGAACGGGAAGAGGGGGAACCAATGAGAGACTAGCTCTAGGTGTTGGGACAGGTACAGGTCACTCTATTTTCCCATCAAGAAGAAGAATGAACCACAGGCTCGGCTTGCCCCCCGGAACCAGAAGAGGGCCTGAAGCAATCCTGCGCTTTTGCGGCCAGCTCCCAAAAAAGCGAGTTGAAAAATGGAGCTCAGGGGCACTGCAATTCACAAACCTGCAGAGTTATAAATGAGAACTCTCGTCCACAAATATACTGAGGGAAGGCAACGAAGAGGATTTGAAAGCAAGGCAGAATTGCAGGAAACAGACTTCAGGAGGTAGATTCGACTCGCCTTTAAAGCACATGAAAAGCGGCAAAGCGTTGACAATGATGCCCTTGGCCAAAAAGGGCGTATGCGTTTTTTCCTGAATATATTCAGGAAAAAACGCATACGCCCTTTTTGGCCAACCAAGAAAGCTGGAAGTGCAAATCAGCGCTACAAAGAAGTCTCGCTTGCCATCGGTCAAAAGGGCCATGCTGAAAAAAGTGTAAAAACCAGAAATGCAGGACAGGCCATGGAGACACGGGAGCCTTGCTACGCTGGTGGGCAGGATGTAAATTGCCAACAGCCACTCTGGAGAAGTGTACGGTGTGTCCTGAAACGTGTAATAAACACAACATAGAGAGCATAGGGCACTTCCACTCATGGGCGTATAAATCGGGAAAACTACAAATCAACAAGACACAGGCACCCCAAAGTTTAGGGCTGCTCTGTTTCCAAGAACCTCCACTTCGGTACACCTTAAATATCCCAGGCAAGAGCAAAATGGATAAAGAAGTTGTGGTACTGATGCACAATGGAATATCACTCAGCCATGAAGTCAATGCCATAAGGCTAGTAGCAGCATGATGAGTGGATTTAGGTACGATGACACTAAGTGAAATAAGTCACACAGAAAAAGACACTTATCCTACGATATCACTTATAGAGGGAATGTACAAATCACTACACTTGAACTGAATTACAAAACAGAACAGAGTCACACATTTAGAAAACACACTATGGCTGCTTAACGGGAAAGGCGAGGTGGGGTGATGCATAAAACAAGGGTTGGAAATTAGCTCAGATACCGTTCCAGAAGCCAAATATGGAAGAGACAAGACCTACTCCCTGCTCAGTGAACTGGACTCAACACCCCCTATTCACCGCCCAAGAATATATGTGACTAGTAAGAGTCTTAAAACCTATGTGTTTATATCTCTCTGTCAGTGAATCAAGAGGGTGTATAGAGGCATAAACACAGCAGTGAAAAGCAGCTCAACCCCATTATAAAACTAAATTACATTAAAAAAAACCCCATAAAACAAAGACAGTGAAAGAGAGAGAAATTCTTACAAATCCGTTCAGGGGCTCTGATGCCACCTGGATGGACCATATCTAGACCCACAGCTGGATGAGACATAAGGCTGGACACTCTTGGGGCTGAGAGCATTGGTGAGGTTGGGTGAGCAAACGCAGACCCTTTAAAGTCATAATGCGTGGTACCCATCCCATGGGTCCCAAATCTCCATGTTCAAGGGCATCTTCCCCCATTGAAAACATGCACGGGAAACCCAGAAGATGGTACACCGTGTGATCGGGAAAGGTTTCTAAAACGCACCTCGTTTCTCCTGTCCTTGTGCTCGGGTTCGCCATTCCAGCCGCTTTTACTAACAATCTCCCTACTTGGAGAATCAGCACTGTTAACCTCCTGTTTCGTACAGGTTGCAATTTGTCCTGAGGATGAACGGGAAGAGGGGGAACCAATGAGAGACTAGCTTTAGGTGTTGGGACAGGCACAGGTCACTCTAGTTTCCCATCAGGAAGAAGAATGAACCACAGGCTCGGCCTGCCCCCCGGAACCAGAAGAGGGCCTGAAGCAATCCTGCGCTTTTGCGGCCAGCTCCCAAAAAAGCGAGTTGAAAAATGGAGCTCAGGGGCACTGCAATTCACAAACCTGCAGAGTTATAAATGAGAACTCTCGTCCACAAATATACTGAGGGAAGGCAACGAAGAGGATTTGAAAGCAAGGCAGAATTGCAGGAAACAGACTTCAGGAGGTAGATTCGACTCGCCTTTAAAGCACATGAAAAGCGGCAAAGCGTTGACAATGATGCCCTTGGCCAAAAAGGGCGTATGCGTTTTTTCCTGAATATATGCAGGAAAAAACGCATACGCCCTTTTTGTCCAACCAAGCAAGCCGGAAGTGCAAATCAGCGCTACAAAGAAGTCTCGCTTGCCATCGGTCAAAAGGGCCATGCTGAAAAAAGTGTAAAAACCAGAAATGCAGGACAGGCCATGGAGACACGGGAGCCTTGCTACGCTGGTGGGCAGGACGTAAATTGCCAACAGCCACTCTGGAGAAGTGTACGCTGTGTCCTGAAACGTGTAATAAACACAGCTTAGAGAGCATAGGGCACTTCCACTCATGGGCGTATAAATCGGGAAAACTACAAATCAACAAGACACAGGCACCCCAAAGTTTAGGGCTGCTCTGTTTCCAAGAACCTCCACTTCGGTACACCTTAAATATCCCAGGCAAGAGCAAAATGGATAAAGAAGTTGTGGTACTGATGCACAATGGAATATCACTCAGCCATGAAGTCAATGTCATAAGGCTAGTAGCAGCATGATGAGTGGATTTAGGTACGATGACTCTACGTGAAATAAGTCACACAGAAAAAGACACTTATCCTACGATATCACTTATAGAGGGAATGTACAAATCGCTACACTTGAACTGAATTACAAAACAGAACAGAGTCACACATTTAGAAAACACACTATGGCTGCTTAAGGGGAAAGGCGAGGTGGGGTGATGCATAAAACAAGGGTTTGAAATTAGCTCAGATACCGTTCCAGAAGCCAAATATGGAAGAGACAAGACCTACTCCCTGCTGAGTGAACTGGACTCAACACCCCCTATTCACCACCCAAGAATATATGTGACTAGTAAGAGTCTTAAAACCTATTTGTTGATATCTCTCTATCAGTGAATCAAGAGGGTGTAAAGCAGCATAAACACAGCAGTGAAAAGCAGCTAAACCCCATTATAAAAATAAATTACTTTAAAAAACTCATAAAACAAAGACAGTGAAAGTGAGAGAAATTCTTACCAAATCCATTCAGGGGCTCTGATGCCACCTGGATGGACCATATCTAGACCAATAGCTGGATGAGACATAAGGCTGGACACTCTTGGGGCTGAGAGCATTGGTGAGGTTGGGTGAGCAAACGCAGACCCTTTAAAGTCATAATGCGTGGTACCCATCCCATGGGTCCCAAATCTCCATGTTCAAGGGCATCTTCCTCCATCGAAAACATGCACGGGAAACCCAGAAGATGGTACACCGTGTGATCGGGAAAGGTTTCTAAAACGCACCTCGTTTCTCCTGTCCTTGTGTTCGGGTTCGCCATTCCAGCCGCTTTTACTAACAATCTCCCTACTTGGAGAATCAGCACCGTTAACCTCCTGTTTCGTACAGGTTGCAATTTGTCCTGAGGATGAACGGGAAGAGGGGGAACCAATGAGAGACTAGCTCTAGGTGTTGGGACAGGCACAGGTCACTCTATTTTCCCATCAGGAAGACGAATGAACCACAGGCTCGGCCTGCCCCCCGGAACCAGAAGAGGGCCTGAAGCAATCCTGCGCTTTTGCGGCCAGCTCCCAAAAAAGCGAGTTGAAAAGTGGAGCTCAGGGGCACTGCAATTCACAAACGTGCAGAGTTATAAATGATAACCCTCGTCCACAAATATACTGAGGGAAGGCAACGAAGAGGATTTGAAAGCAAGGCAGAATTGCAGGAAACAGACGTCAGGAGGTAGATTCGACTCGCCTTTAAAGCACATGAAAAGCGGCAAAGCGTTGACAATGATGCCCTTGGCCAAAAAGGGCGTATGCGTTTTTTCCTGAATATATTCAGGAAAATATATTCAGGAAAAAACGCATACGCCCTTTTTGGCCAACCAAGCAAGCTGGAAGTGCAAATCAGCGCTACAAAGAAGTCTCGCTTGCCATCGGTCAAAAGGGCCATGCTGAAAAAAGTGTAAAAACCAGAAATGCAGGACAGGCCATGGAGACATGGGAGCCTTGCTACGCTGGTGGGCAGGATGTAAATTGCCAACAGCCACTCTGGAGAAGTGTACGGTGTGTCCTGAAACGTGTAATAAACACAGCTTAGAGAGCATAGGGCACTTCCACTCATGGGCGTATAAATCGGGAAAACTACAAATCAACATGACACAGGCACCCCTAAAGTTTAGGGCTGCTCTGTTTCCAAGAACCTCCACTTCGGTACACCTTAAATATCCCAGGCAAGAGCAAAATGGATAAAGAAGTTGTGGTACTGATGCACAATGGAATATCACTCAGCCATGAAGTCAATGCCATAAGGCTAGTAGCAGCATGATGAGTGGATTTAGGTACGATGACTCTAAGTGAAATAAGTCACACAGAAAAAGACACTTATCCTACGATATCACTTATAGAGGGAATGTACAAATCGCTACACTTGAACTGAATTACAAAACAGAACAGAGTCACACATTTAGAAAACACACTATGGCTGCTTAACGGGAAAGGCGAGGTGGGGTGATGCATAAAACAAGGGTTTGAAATTAGCTCAGATACCGTTCCAGAAGCCAAATATGGAAGAGACAAGACCTACTCCCTGCTCAGTGAACTGGACTCAACACCCCCTATTCACCGCCCAAGAATATATGTGACTAGTAAGAGTCTTAAAACCTATGTGTTGATATCTCTCTGTCAATGAATCTAGAGGGTGTACAGCGGCATAAACACAGCAGTGAAAAGCAGCTCAACCCCATTATAAAACTAAATTACTTTAAAAGAATCCCCATAAAACAAAGACAGTGAAAGAGAGAGAAATTCTTACCAAATCCATTCAGGGGCTCTGATGCCACCTGGATGGACCATATCTAGACCAACAGCTGGATGAGACATAAGGCTGGACACTCTTGGGGCTGAGAGCATTGGTGAGGTTAGGTGAGCAAACGCAGACCCTTTAAAGTCATACTGCGTGGTACCCATCCCATGGGTCCCAAATCTCCAGGTTCAAGGGCATCTTCCTCCATCGAAAACATGCATGGGAAACCCAGAAGATGGTACACCGTGTGATCGGGAAAGGTTTCTAAAACGTACCTCGTTTCTCCTGTCCTTGTGCTCGGTTTCGCCATTCCAGCCGCTTTTACTAACAATCTCCCTACTTGGAGAATCAGCACCGTTAACCTCCTGTTTCGTACAGGTTGCAATTTGTCCTGAGGATGAACGGGAAGAGGGGGAACCAATGAGAGACTAGCTCTAGGTGTTGGGACAGGCACAGGTCACTCTAGTTTCCCATCAGGAAGAAGAATGAACCACAGGCTCGGCCTGCCCCCCGGAACCAGAAGAGGGCCTGAAGCAATCCTGCGCTTTTGCGGCCAGCTCCCAAAAAAGCGAGTTGAAAAATGGAGCTCAGGGACACTGCAATTCACAAACCTGCAGAGTTATAAATGAGAACTCTCGTCCACAAATATACTGAGGGAAGGCAACGAAGAGGATTTGAAAGCAAGGCAGAATTGCAGGAAACAGACTTCAGGAGGTAGATTCGATTCGCCTTTAAAGCACATGAAAAGCGGCAAAGCGTTGACAATGATGCCCTTGGCCAAAAAGGGCGTATGCGTTTTTTCCTGAATATATGCAGGAAAAAACGCATACGCCCTTTTTGGCCAACCAAGCAAGCCGGAAGTGCAAATCAGCGCTACAAAGAAGTCTCGCTTGCCATCGGTCAAAAGGGCCATGCTGAAAAAAGTGTAAAAACCAGAAATGCAGGACAGGCCATGGAGACACGGGAGCCTTGCTACGCTGGTGGGCGGGATGTAAATTGCCAACAGCCACTCTGGAGAACTGTACGGTGTGTCCTGAAACGTGTAATAAATACAGCTTAGAGAGCATAGGGCACTTCCACTCATGGGCGTATAAATCGGGAAAACTACAAATCAACAAGACACAGGCACCCCAAAGTTTAGGGCTGCTCTGTTTCCAAGAACCTCCACTTCGGTACACCTTAAATATCCCAGGCAAGAGCAAAATGGATAAAGAAGTTGTGGTACTGATGCACAATGGAATATCACTCAGCCATGAAGTCAATGTCATAAGGCTAGTAGCAGCATGATGAGTGGATTTAGGTACGATGATTCTAAGTGAAATAAGTCACACAGAAAAAGACACTTATCCTACGATATCACTTATAGAGGGAATGTACAAATCGCTACACTTGAACTGAATTACAAAACAGAACAGAGTCACACATTTAGAAAACACACTATGGCTGCTTAACGGGAAAGGCGAGGTGGGGTGATGCATAAAACAAGGGTTGGAAATTAGCTCAGATACCGTTCCAGAAGCCAAATATGGAAGAGACAAGACCTACTCCCTGCTCAGTGAACTGGACTCAACACCCCCTATTCACCGCCCAAGAATATATGTGACTAGTAAGAGTCTTAAAACCTATGTGTTGATATCTCTCTGTCAGTGAATCAAGAGGGTGTATAGCGGTATAAACACAGCAGTGAAAAGCAGCTCAACCCCATTATAAAACTAAATTACTTTAAAAAAACCCCATAAAACAAAGACAGTGAAAGAGAGAGAAATTCTTACAAATCCGTTCAGGGGCTCTGATGCCACCTGGATGGACCATATCTAGACCCACAGCTGGATGAGACATAAGGCTGGACACTCTTGGGGCTGAGAGCGTTGGTGAGGTTGGGTGAGCAAACGCAGACCCTTTAAAGTCATAATGCGTGATACCCATCCCATGGGTCCCAAATCTCCATGTTCAAGGGCATCTTCCTCCATCGAAAACATGCACGGGAAACCCAGAAGATGGTACACCGTGTGATCGGGAAAGGTTTCTAAAACGCACCTCATTTCTCCTGTCCTTGTGCTCGTGTTCGCCATTCCAGCCACTTTTACTAACAATCTCCCTACTTGGAGAATCAGCACCGTTAACCTCCTGTTTCGTACAGGTTGCAATTTGTCCTGAGGATGAACGGGAAGAGGGGGAACCAATCAGAGACTAGCTCTAGGTGTTGGGACAGGCACAGGTCACTCTATTTTCCCATCAGGAAGAAGAATGAACCACAGGCTCGGCCTGCCCCCCGGAACCAGAAGAGGGCCTAAAGCAATCCTGCGCTTTTGCAGCCAGCTCCCAAAAAAGCGAGTTGAAAAATGGAGCTCAGGGGCACTGCAATTCACAAACCTGCAGAGTTATAAATGAGAACTCTCGTCCACAAATATACTGAGGGAAGGCAACGAAGAGGATTTGAAAGCAAGGCAGAATTGCAGGAAACAGACTTCAGGAGGGAGATTCGACTCGCCTTTAAAGCACATGAAAAGCGGCAAAGCGTTGACAATGATGCCCTTGGCCAAAAAGGGCGTATGCGTTTTTTCCTCAATATATTCAGGAAAATATATTCAGGAAAAAACGCATACGCCCTTTTTGGCCAACCAAGCAAGCTGGAAGTGCAAATCAGCGCTACAAAGAAGTCTCGCTTGCCATCGGTCAAAAGGGCCATGCTGAAAAAAGTGTAAAAACCAGAAATGCAGGACAGGCCATGGAGACACGGGAGCCTTGCTACGCTGGTGGGCAGGACGTAAATTGCCAACAGCCACTCTGGAGAAGTGTACGCTGTGTCCTGAAACGTGTAATAAACACAACTTAGAGAGCATAGGGCACTTCCACTCATGGGCGTATAAATCAGGAAAACTACAAATCAACAAGACACAGGCACCCCAAAGTTTAGGGCTGCTCTGTTTCCAAGAACCTCCACTTCGGTACACCTTAAATATCCCAGGCAAGAGCAAAATGGATAAAGAAGTTGTGGTACTGATGCACAATGGAATATCACTCAGCCATGAAGTCAATGTCATAAGGCTAGTAGCAGCATGATGAGTGGATTTAGGTACGATGACTCTAAGTGAAATAAGTCACACAGAAAAAGACACTTATCCTACGATATCACTTATAGAGGGAATGTACAAATCGCTACACTTGAACTGAATTACAAAACAGAACAGAGTCACACATTTAGAAAACACACTATGGCTGCTTAACGGGAAAGGCGAGGTGGGGTGATGCATAAAACAAGGGTTGGAAATTAGCTCAGATACCGTTCCAGAAGCCAAATATGGAAGAGACAAGACCTACTCCCTGCTCAGTGAACTGGACTCAACACCCCCTATTCACCGCCCAAGAATATATGTGACTAGTAAGAGTCTTAAAACCTATGTGTTGATATCTCTCTGTCAGTGAATCAAGAGGGTGTATAGCGGCATAAACACAGCAGTGAAAAGCAGCTCAACCCCATTATAAAACTAAATTACTTTAAAGAAACCCCATAAAACAAAGACAGTGAAAGAGAGAGAAATTCTTACCAAATCCATTCAGGGGCTCTGATGCGACCTGGATGGACAATATCTAGACCAACAGCTGGATGAGACATAAGGCTGGACACTCTTGGGGCTGAGAGCATTGGTGAGGTTGGGTGAGCAAACGCAGACCCTTTAAATCATACTGCATGATACCCATCCCATGGGTCCCAAATCTCCAGGTTCAAGGGCATCTTCCTCCATCGAAAACATGCATGGGAAACCCAGAAGATGGTACACCGTGTGATCGGGAAAGGTTTCTAAAACGCACCTCATTTCTCCTGTCCTTGTGCTCGGGTTCGCCATTCCAGCCGCTTTTACTAACAATCTCCCTACTTGGAGAATCAGCACCGTTAACCTCCTGTTTCGTACAGGTTGCAATTTGTCCTGAGGATGAACGGGAAGAGGGGGAACCAATGAGAGACTAGCTCTAGGTGTTGGGACAGGCACAGGTCACTCTATTTTCCCATCAGGAAGAAGAATGAACCACAGGCTCGGCCTGCCCCCCGGAACCAGAAGAGGGCCTGAAGCAATCCTGCGCTTTTGCGGCCAGCTCCCAAAAAAGCGAGTTGAAAAATGGAGCTCAGGGACACTGCAATTCACATACCTGCAGAGTTATAAATGAGAACTCTCGTCCACAAATATACTGAGGGAAGGCAACGAAGAGGATTTGAAAGCAAGGCAGAATTGCAGGAAACAGACTTCAGGAGGGAGATTCGACTCGCCTTTAAAGCACATGAAAAGCGGCAAAGCGTTGACAATGATGCCCTTGGCCAAAAAGGGCGTATGCGTTTTTTCCTGAATATATTCAGGAAAAAACGCATACGCCCTTTTTGGCCAACCAAGAAAGCCGGAAGTGCAAATCAACGCTACATAGAAGTCTCGCTTGCCATCGGTCAAAAGAGCCATGCTGAAAAAAGTGTAAAAACCAGAAATGCAGGACAGGCCATGGAGACACGGGAGTCTTGCTACGCTGGTGGGCGGCATGTACGTTGCGAACAGCCATTCTGGAGAAGTGTACGGTGTGTCCTGAAACATGTAATAAACACAGCTTAGAGAGCATAGGGCACTTCCACTCATGGGCGTATAAATCGGGAAAACTACAAATCAACAAGACACAGGCACCCCAAAGTTTAGGGCTGCTCTGTTTCCAAGAACCTCCACTTCGGTACACCTTAAATATCCCAGGCAAGAGCAAAATGGATAAAGAAGTTGTGGTACTGATGCACAATGGAATATCACTCAGCCATGAAGTCAATGTCATAAGGCTAGTAGCAGCATGATGAGTGGATTTAGGTACGATGACTCTAAGTGAAATAAGTCACACAGAAAAAGACACTTATCCTACGATATCACTTATAGAGGGAATGTACAAATCGCTACACTTGAACTGAATTACAAAACAGAACAGAGTCACACATTTAGAAAACACACTATGGCTGCTTAACGGGAAAGGCGAGGTGGGGTGATGCATAAAACAAGGGTTTGAAAATAGCTCAGATACCGTTCCAGAAGCCAAATATGGAAGAGACAAGACCTACTCCCTGCTGAGTGAACTGGACTCAACACCCCCTATTCACCACCCAAGAATATATGTGACTAGTAAGAGTCTTAAAACCTATTTGTTGATATCTCTCTATCAGTGAATCAAGAGGGTGTAAAGCAGCATAAACACAGCAGTGAAAAGCAGCTAAACCCCATTATAAAAATAAATTACTTTAAAAAACCCATAAAACAAAGACAGTGAAAGTGAGAGAAATTCTTACCAAATCCATTCAGGGGCTCTGATGCCACCTGGATGGACCATATCTAGACCAATAGCTGGATGAGACATAAGGCTGGACACTCTTGGGGCTGAGAGCATTGGTGAGGTTGGGTGAGCAAACGCAGACCCTTTAAAGTCATAATGCGTGGTACCCATCCCATGGGTCCCAAATCTCCATGTTCAAGGGCATCTTCCTCCATCGAAAACATGCACGGGAAACCCAGAAGATGGTACACCGTGTGATCGGGAAAGGTTTCTAAAACGCACCTCGTTTCTCCTGTCCTTGTGTTCGGGTTCGCCATTCCAGCCGCTTTTACTAACAATCTCCCTACTTGGAGAATCAGCACCGTTAACCTCCTGTTTCGTACAGGTTGCAATTTGTCCTGAGGATGAACGGGAAGAGGGGGAACCAATGAGAGACTAGCTCTAGGTGTTGGGACAGGCACAGGTCACTCTATTTTCCCATCAGGAAGACGAATGAACCACAGGCTCGGCCTGCCCCCCGGAACCAGAAGAGGGCCTGAAGCAATCCTGCGCTTTTGCGGCCAGCTCCCAAAAAAGCGAGTTGAAAAGTGGAGCTCAGGGGCACTGCAATTCACAAACGTGCAGAGTTATAAATGATAACCCTCGTCCACAAATATACTGAGGGAAGGCAACGAAGAGGATTTGAAAGCAAGGCAGAATTGCAGGAAACAGACGTCAGGAGGTAGATTCGACTCGCCTTTAAAGCACATGAAAAGCGGCAAAGCGTTGACAATGATGCCCTTGGCCAAAAAGGGCGTATGCGTTTTTTCCTGAATATATTCAGGAAAAAACGCATACGCCCTTTTTGGCCAACCAAGCAAGTTGGAAGTGCAAATCAGCGCTACAAAGAAGTCTCGCTTCCCATCGGTCAAAAGGGCCATGCTGAAAAAAGTGTAAAAACCAGAAATGCAGGACAGGCCATGGAGACACGGGAGCCTTGCTACGCTGGTGGGCAGGATGTAAATTGCCAACAGCCACTCTGGAGAAGTGTACGCTGTGTCCTGAAACGTGTAATAAACACAACTTAGAGAGCATAGGGCACTTCCACTCATGGGCGTATAAATCGGGAAAACTACAAATCAACAAGACACAGGCACCCCAAAGTTTAGGGCTGTTCTGTTTCCAAGAACCTCCACTTCGGTACACCTTAAATATCCCAGGCAAGAGCAAAATGGATAAAGAAGTTGTGGTACTGATGCACAATGGAATATCACTCAGCCATGAAGTCAATGTCATAAGGCTAGTAGCAGCATGATGAGTGGATTTAGGTACGATGACTCTAAGTGAAATAAGTCACACAGAAAAAGACACTTATCCTACGATATCACTTATAGAGGGAATGTACAAATCACTACACTTGAACTGAATTACAAAACAGAACAGAGTCACACATTTAGAAAACACACTATGGCTGCTTAACGGGAAAGGCGAGGTGGGGTGATGCATAAAACAAGGGTTTGAAATTAGCTCAGATACCGTTCCAGAAGCCAAATATGGAAGAGACAAGACCTACTCCCTGCTCAGTGAACTGGACTCAACACCCCCTATTCACCGCCCAAGAATATATGTGACTAGTAAGAGCCTTAAAACCTATGTGTTGATATCTCTCTCTTAGTGAATCAAGAAGGTGTATAGCGGCATAAACACAGCAGTGAAAAGCAGCTAAACCCCATTATAAAACTAAATTACTTTAAAAAAATCCCCATAAAACAAAGACAGTGAAAGAGAGAGAAATTCTTACAAATCCGTTCAGGGGCTCTGATGCCACCTGGATGGACCATATCTAGACCCACAGCTGGATGAGACATAAGGCTGGACACTCTTGGGGCTGAGAGCATTGGTGAGGTTGGGGGAGCAAACGCAGACCCTTTAAAGTCATAATGCGTGGTACCCATCCCATGGTTCCCAAATCTCCATGTTCAAGGGCATCTTCCTCCATCGAAAACATGCACGGGAAACCCAGAAGATGGTACACCGTGTGATCGGGAAAGGTTTCTAAAACGCACCTCGTTTCTCCTGTCCTTGTGCTCGGGTTCGCCATTCCAGCCGCTTTTACTAACAATCTCCCTACTTGGAGAATCAGCACCGTTAACCTCCTGTTTCGTACAGGTTGCAATTTGTCCTGAGGATGAACGGGAAGAGGGGGAACCAATGAGAGACTAGCTCTAGGTGTTGGGACAGGCACAGGTCACTCTATTTTCCCATCAGGAAGAAGAATGAACCACAGGCTCGGCCTGCCCCCCGGAACCAGAAGAGGGCCTGAAGCAATCCTGCGCTTTTGCGGCCAGCTCCCAAAAAAGCGAGTTGAAAAATGGAGCTCAGGGGCACTGCAATTCACAAACCTGCAGAGTTATAAATGAGAACTCTCGTCCACAAATATACTGAGGGAAGGCAACGAAGAGGATTTGAAAGCAAGGCAGAATTGCAGGAAACAGACTTCAGGAGGTAGATTCGACTCGCCTTTAAAGCACATGAAAAGCGGCAAAGCGTTGACAATGATGCCCTTGGCCAAAAAGGGCGTATGCGTTTTTTCCTGAATATATTCAGGAAAAAACGCATACGCCCTTTTTGGCCAACCAAGAAAGCCGGAAGTGCAAATCAGCGCTACAAAGAAGTCTCGCTTGCCATCGGTCAAAAGAGCCATGCTGAAAAAAGTGTAAAAACCAGAAATGCAGGACAGGCCATGGAGACACGGGAGCCTTGCTACGCTGGTAGGCGGGATGTAAGTTGCGAACAGCCACTCTGGAGAAGTGTACGGTGTGTCCTGAAACATGTAATAAACACAGCTTAGAGAGCATAGGGCACTTCCACTCATGGGCGTATAAATCGGGAAAACTACAAATCAACAAGACACAGGCACCCCAAAGTTTAGGGCTGCTCTGTTTCCAAGAACCTCCACTTCGGTACACCTTAAATATCCCAGGCAAGAGCAAAATGGATAAAGAAGTTGTGGTACTGATGCACAATGGAATATCACTCAGCCATGAAGTCAATGTCATAAGGCTAGTAGCAGCATGATGAGTGGATTTAGGTACGATGACTCTAAGTGAAATAAGTCACACAGAAAAAGACACTTATCCTACGATATCACTTATAGAGGGAATGTACAAATCGCTACACTTGAACTGAATTGCAAAACAGAACAGAGTCACACATTTAGAAAACACACTATGGCTGCTTAACGGGAAAGGCGAGGTGGGGTGATGCATAAAACAAGGGTTGGAAATTAGCTCAGATACCGTTCCAGAAGCCAAATATGGAAGAGACAAGACCTACTCCCTGCTCAGTGAACTGGATTCAACACCCCCTATTCACCGCCCAAGAATATATGTGACTAGTAAGAGTCTTAAAACCTATGTGTTGATATTTCTCTGTCAGTGAATCAAGAGGGTGTAAAGCAGCATAAACACAGCAGTGAAAAGCAGCTAAACCCCATTATAAAAATAAATTACTTTAAAAAACCCATAAAACAAAGACAGTGAAAGAGAGAGAAATTCTTACCAAATCCATTCAGGGGCTCTGATGCCACCTGGATGGACCATATCTAGACCAACAGCTGGATGAGACATAAGGCTGGACACTCTTGGGGCTGAGAGCATTGGTGAGGTTGGGTGAGCAAACGCAGACCCTTTAAATCATACTGCATGATACCCATCCCATGGGTCCCAAATCTCCAGGTTCAAGGGCATCTTCCTCCATCGAAAACATGCATGGGAAACCCAGAAGATGGTACACCGTGTGATCGGGAAAGGTTTCTAAAACGCACCTCGTTTCTCCTGTCCTTGTGCTCGGGTTCGCCATTCCAGCCGCTTTTACTAACAATCTCCCTACTTGGAGAATCAGCACCGTTAACCTCCTGTTTCGTACAGGTTGCAATTTGTCCTGAGGATGAACGGGAAGAGGGGGAACCAATGAGAGACTAGCTCTAGGTGTTGGGACAGGCACAGGTCACTCTATTTTCCCATCAGGAAGAAGAATGAACCACAGGCTCGGCCTGCCCCCCGGAACCAGAAGAGGGCCTGAAGCAATCCTGCGCTTTTGCGGCCAGCTCCCAAAAAAGCGAGTTGAAAAATGGAGCTCAGGGGCACTGCAATTCACAAACCTGCAGAGTTATAAATGAGAACTCTCGTCCACAAATATACTGAGGGAAGGCAACGAAGAGGATTTGAAAGCAAGGCAGAATTGCAGGAAACAGACTTCAGGAGGTAGATTCGACTCGCCTTTAAAGCACATGAAAAGCGGCAAAGCGTTGACAATGATGCCCTTGGCCAAAAAGGGCGTATGCGTTTTTTCCTGAATATATTCAGGAAAAAACGCATACGCCCTTTTTGGCCAACCAAGAAAGCCGGAAGTGCAAATCAGCGCTACAAAGAAGTCTCGCTTGCCATCGGTCAAAAGAGCCATGCTGAAAAAAGTGTAAAAACCAGAAATGCAGGACAGGCCATGGAGACACGGGAGCCTTGCTACGCTGGTGGGCGGGATGTAAGTTGCGAACAGCCACTCTGGAGAAGTGTACGGTGTGTCCTGAAACATGTAATAAACACAGCTTAAAGAGCATAGGGCACTTCCACTCATGGGCGTATAAATCGGGAAAACTACAAATCAACAAGACACAGGCACCCCAAAGTTTAGGGCTGCTCTGTTTCCAAGAACCTCCACTTCGGTACACCTTAAATATCCCAGGCAAGAGCAAAATGGATAAAGAAGTTGTGGTACTGATGCACAATGGAATATCACTCAGCCATGAAGTCAATGTCATAAGGCTAGTAGCAGCATGATGAGTGGATTTAGGTACGATGACTCTAAGTGAAATAAGTCACACAGAAAAAGACACTTATCCTACGATATCACTTATAGAGGGAATGTACAAATCGCTACACTTGAACTGAATTACAAAACAGAACAGAGTCACACATTTAGAAAACACACTATGGCTGCTTAACGGGAAAGGCGAGGTGGGATGATGCATAAAACAAGGGTTTGAAATTAGCTCAGATACCGTTCCAGAAGCCAAATATGGAAGAGACAAGACCTACTCCCTGCTCAGTGAACTGGACTCAACACCCCCTATTCACCGCCCAAGAATATATGTGACTAGTAAGAGTCTTAAAACCTATGTGTTGATATCTCTCTGTCAGTGAATCAAGAGGGTGTATAGCGGCATAAACACAGCAGTGAAAAGCAGCTCAACCCCATTATAAAACTAAATTACTTAAAAAACAACCCATAAAACAAAGACAGTGAAAGAGAGGGAAATTCTTACAAAATCCATTCAGGGGCTCTGATGCAACCTGGATTGACCATATCTAGACCCACAGCTGTATGAGACATAAGGCTGGACACTCTTGGGGCTGAGAGGATTGGTGAGGTTGGGTGAGCAAACGCAGATCCTTTAAAGTCATACTGCGTGGTACCCATCCCATGGGTCCCAAATCTCCAGGTTCAAGGGCATCTGCCTCCATCGAAAACATGCATGGGAAACCCAGAAGATGGTACACCGTGTGATCGGGAAATGTTTCTAAAACGCACCTCATTTCTCCTGTCCTTGTGCTCGGGTTCGCCATTCCAGCCGCTTTTACTAACAATCTCCCTACTTGGAGAATCAGCACCGTTAACCTCCTGTTTTGTACAGGTTGCAATTTGTCCTGAGGATGAACGGGAAGAGGGGGAACCAATGAGAGACTAGCTCTAGGTGTTGGGACAGGCACAGGTCACTCTAGTTTCCCATCAGGAAGAAGAATGAACCACAGGCTCGGCCTGCCCCCCGGAACCAGAAGAGGGCCTGAAGCAATCCTGCGCTTTTGCGGCCAGCTCCCAAAAAAGCGAGTTGAAAAATGGAGCTCAGGGGCACTGCAATTCACAAACCTGCAGAGTTATAAACGATAACTCTCGTCCACAAATATACTGAGGGAAGGCAACGAAGAGGATTTGAAAGCAAGGCAGAATTGCAGGAAACAGACTTCAGGAGGTAGATTCGACTCGCCTTTAAAGCACATGAAAAGCGGCAAAGCGTTGACAATGATGCCCTTGGCCAAAAAGGGCGTATGCGTTTTTTCCTGAATATATTCAGGAAAAAACGCATACGCCCTTTTTGGCCAACCAAGAAAGCTGGAAGTGCAAATCAGCGCTACAAAGAAGTCTCGCTTGCCATCTGTCAAAAGGGCCATGCTGAAAAAAGTGTAAAAACCAGAAATGCAGGACAGGCCATGGAGACACGGGAGCCTTGCTACGCTGGTGGGCAGGATGTAAATTGCCAACAGCCACTCTGGAGAAGTGTACGCTGTGTCCTGAAACGTGTAATAAACACAACTTAGAGAGCATAGGGCACTTCCACTCATGGGCGTATAAATCGGGAAAACTACAAATCAACAAGACACAGGCACCCCAAAGTTTAGGGCTGCTCTCTTTCCAAGAACCTCCACTTCGGTACACCTTAAATATCCCAGGCAAGAGCAAAATGGATAAAGAAGTTGTGGTACTGATGCACAATGGAATATCACTCAGCCATGAAGTCAATGTCATAAGGCTAGTAGCAGCATGATGAGTGGATTTAGGTACGATGACTCTAAGTGAAATAAGTCACACAGAAAAAGACACTTATCCTACGATATCACTTATAGAGGGAATGTACAAATCACTACACTTGAACTGAATTACAAAACAGAACAGAGTCACACATTTAGAAAACACACTATGGCTGCTTAACGGGAAAGGCGAGGTGGGGTGATGCATAAAACAAGGGTTTGAAATTAGCTCAGATACCGTTCCAAAAGCCAGATATGGAAGAGACAAGACCTACTCCCTGCTCAGTGAACTGGACTCAACACCCCCTATTCACCGCCCAAGAATATATGTGACTAGTAAGAGTCTTAAAACCTATGTGTTGATATCTCTCTGTTAGTGAATCAAGAGGGTGTATAGCGGCATAAACACAGCAGTGAAAAGCAGCTAAACCCCATTATAAAACTAAATTACTTTAAAAAAAACCCCATAAAACAAAGACAGTGAAAGAGACAGAAATTCTTACAAATCCGTTCAGGGGCTCTGATGCCACCTGGATGGACCATATCTAGACCCACAGCTGGATGAGACATAAGGCTGGACACTCTTGGGGCTGAGAGCATTGGTGAGGTTGGGGGAGCAAACGCAGACCCTTTAAAGTCATAATGCGTGGTACCCATCCCATGGGTCCCAAATCTACAGGTTCAAGGGCATCTTCCTCCATCGAAAACATGCACGGGAAACCCAGAAGATGGTACACCGTGTGATCGGGAAAGGTTTCTAAAACGCACCTCGTTTCTCCTGTCCTTGTGCTCGGGTTCGCCATTCCAGCCGCTTTTACTAACAATCTCCCTACTTGGAGAATCAGCACCGTTAACCTCCTGTTTCGTACAGGTTGCAATTTGTCCTGAGGATGAACGGGAAGAGGGGGAACCAATGAGAGACTAGCTCTAGGTGTTGGGACAGGCACAGGTCACTCTATTTTCCCATCAGGAAGAAGAATGAACCACAGGCTCGGCCTGCCCCCCGGAACCAGAAGAGGGCCTGAAGCAATCCTGCGCTTTTGCGGCCAGCTCCCAAAAAAGCGAGTTGAAAAATGGAGCTCAGGGGCACTGCAATTCACAAACCTGCAGAGTTATAAATGAGAACTCTCGTCCACAAATATACTGAGGGAAGGCAACGAAGAGGATTTGAAAGCAAGGCAGAATTGCAGGAAACAGACTTCAGGAGGGAGATTCGACTCGCCTTTAAAGCACATGAAAAGCGGCAAAGCGTTGACAATGATGCCCTTGGCCAAAAAGGGCGTATGCGTTTTTTCCTCAATATATTCAGGAAAAAACGCATACGCCCTTTTTGGCCAACCAAGCAAGCCGGAAGTGCAAATCAGCACTACAAAGAAGTCTCGCTTGCCATCGGTCAAAAGGGCCACGCTGAAAAAAGTGAAAAACCAGAAATGCAGGACAGGCCATGGAGACACGGGAGCCTTGCTACGCTGGTGGGTGAGATGTAAATTGCCAACAGCCACTCTGGAGAAGTGTACGGTGTGTCCTGAAACGTGTAATAAACACAGCTTAGAGAGCATAGGGCACTTCCACTCATGGGCGTATAAATCGGGAAAACTACAAATCAACAAGACACAGGCACCCCAAAGTTTAGGGCTGCTCTGTTTCCAAGAACCTCCACTTCGGTACACCTTAAATATCCCAGGCAAGAGCAAAATGGATAAAGAAGTTGTGGTACTGATGCACAATGGAATATCACTCAGCCATGAAGTCAATGTCATAAGGCTAGTAGCACCATGATGAGTGGATTTAGGTACGATGACTCGAAGTGAAATAAGTCACACAGAAAAAGACACTTATCCTACGATATCACTTATAGAGGGAATGTACAAATCGCTACACTTGAACTGAATTACAAAACAGAACAGAGTCACACATTTAGAAAACACACTATGGCTGCTTAACGGGAAAGGCGAGGTGGGGTGATGCATAAAACAAGGGTTGGAAATTAGCTCAGATACCGTTCCAGAAGCCAAATATGGAAGAGACAAGACCTACTCCCTGCTCAGTGAACTGGACTCAACACCCCCTATTCACCGCCCAAGAATATATGTGACTAGTAAGAGTCTTAAAACCTATGTGTTGATATCTCTCTGTCAGTGAATCAAGAGGGTGTAAAGCAGCATAAACACAGCAGTGAAAAGCAGCTAAACCCCATTATAAAAATAAATTACTTAAAAAAACCCATAAAACAAAGACAGTGAAAGAGAGAGAATTTCTTACCAAATCCATTCAGGGGCTCTGATGCCACCTGGATGGACCATATCTAGACCAACAGCTGGATGAGACATAAGGCTGGACAATCTTGGGGCTGAGAGCATTGGTGAGGTTGGGTGAGCAAACACAGACCCTTTAAATCATACTGCATGATACCCATCCCATGGGTCCCAAATCTCCAGGTTCAAGGGCATCTTCCTCCATCGAAAACATGCATGGGAAACCCAGAAGATGGTACACCGTGTGATCGGGAAAGGTTTCTAAAACGCACCTCGTTTCGCCTGTCCTTGTGCTCGGGTTCGCCATTCCAGCCGCTTTTACTAACAATCTCCCTACTTGGAGAATCAGCACCGTTAACCTCCTGTTTCGTACAGGTTGCAATTTGTCCTGAGGATGAACGGGAAGAGGGGGAACCAATGAGAGACTAGCTCTAGGTGTTGGGACAGGCACAGGTCACTCTATTTTCCCATCAGGAAGAAGAATGAACCACAGGCTCGGCCTGCCCCCCGGAACCAGAAGAGGGCCTGAAGCAATCCTGCGCTTTTGCGGCCAGCTCCCAAAAAAGCGAGTTGAAAAATGGAGCTCAGGGGCACTGCAATTCACAAACCTGCAGAGTTATAAATGAGAACTCTCGTCCACAAATATACTGAGGGAAGGCAACGAAGAGGATTTGAAAGCAAGGCAGAATTGCAGGAAACAGACTTCAGGAGGTAGATTCGACTCGCCTTTAAAGCACATGAAAAGCGGCAAAGCGTTGACAATGATGCCCTTGGCCAAAAAGGGCGTATGCGTTTTTTCCTGAATATATTCAGGAAAAAACGCATACGCCCTTTTTGGCCAACCAAGAAAGCCGGAAGTGCAAATCAGCGCTACAAAGAAGTCTCGCTTGCCATCGGTCAAAAGAGCCATGCTGAAAAAAGTGTAACAACCAGAAATGCAGGACAGGCCATGGAGACACGGGAGCCTTTCTACGCTGGTAGGCGGGATGTAAGTTGCGAACAGCCACTCTGGAGAAGTGTACGGTGTGTCCTGAAACATGTAATAAACACAGCTTAGAGAGCATAGGGCACTTCCACTCATGGGCGTATAAATCGGGAAAACTACAAATCAACAAGACACAGGCACCCCAAAGTTTAGGGCTGCTCTGTTTCCAAGAACCTCCACTTCGGTACACCTTAAATATCCCAGGCAAGAGCAAAATGGATAAAGAAGTTGTGGTACTGATGCACAATGGAATATCACTCAGCCATGAAGTCAATGTCATAAGGCTAGTAGCAGCATGATGAGTGGATTTAGGTACGATGACTCTAAGTGAAATAAGTCACACAGAAAAAGACACTTATCCTACGATATCACTTATAGAGGGAATGTACAAATCGCTACACTTGAACTGAATTACAAAACAGAACAGAGTCACACATTTAGAAAACACACTATGGCTGCTTAACGGGAAAGGTGAGGTGGGGTGATGCATAAAACAAGGGTTTGAAATTAGCTCAGATACCGTTCCAGAAGCCAAATATGGAAGAGACAAGACCTACTCCCTGCTCAGTGAACTGGACTCAACACCCCCTATTCACCGCCCAAGAATATATGTGACTAGTAAGAGTCTTAAAACCTATGTGTTGATATTTCTCTGTCAGTGAATCAAGAGGGTGTAAAGCAGCATAAACACAGCAGTGAAAAGCAGCTAAACCCCATTATAAAAATAAATTACTTTAAAAAACCCATAAAACAAAGACAGTGAAAGAGAGAGAAATTCTTACCAAATCCATTCAGGGGCTCTGATGCCACCTGGATGGACCATATCTAGACCAACAGCTGGATGAGACATAAGGCTGGACACTCTTGGGGCTGAGAGCATTGGTGAGGTTGGGTGAGCAAACGCAGACCCTTTAAAGTCATAATGCGTGGTACCCATCCCATGGGTC
Organism: Eubalaena glacialis; assembly: GCF_028564815.1. Classification (NCBI taxonomy): domain Eukaryota; kingdom Metazoa; phylum Chordata; class Mammalia; order Artiodactyla; family Balaenidae; genus Eubalaena; species Eubalaena glacialis. Next base: position 107,631,529 of record NC_083721.1, on the reverse strand, counting down.
CCAAATCTCCATGTTCAAGGGCATCTTCCTCCATCGAAAACATGCACGGGAAACCCAGAAGATGGTACACCGTGTGATCTGGAAAGGTGTCTGAAACTCACCTCGTTTCTCCTGTCCTTGTGTTCGGGTTCGCCATTCCAGCCGCTTTTACTAACAATCTCCCTACTTGGAGAATCAGCACCGTTAACCTCCTGTTTTGTACAGGTTGCAATTTGTCCTGAGGATGAACGGGAAGAGGGGGAACCAATGAGAGACTAGCTCTAGGTGTTGGGACAGGCACAGGTCACTCTATTTTCCCATCAGGAAGAAGAATGAACCACAGGCTCGGCCTGCCCCCCGGAACCAGAAGAGGGCCTGAAGCAATCCTGCGCTTTTGCGGCCAGCTCCCAAAAAAGCGAGTTGAAAAATGGAGCTCAGGGGCACTGCAATTCACAAACCTGCAGAGTTATAAATGAGAACTCTCGTCCACAAATATACTGAGGGAAGGCAACGAAGAGGATTTGAAAGCAAGGCAGAATTGCAGGAAACAGACGTCAGGAGGTAGATTCGACTCGCCTTTAAAGCACATGAAAAGCGGCAAAGCGTTGACAATGATGCCCTTGGCCAAAAAGGGCGTATGCGTTTTTTCCTGAATATATTCAGGAAAAAACGCATACGCCCTTTTTGGCCAACCAAGAAAGCCGGAAGTGCAAATCAGCGCTACTAAGAAGTCTCGCTTGCCATCGGTCAAAAGGGCCATGCTGAAAAAAGTGTAAAAACCAGAAATGCAGGACAGGCCATGGAGACACAGGAGCCTTGCTACGCTGGTGGGCGAGATGTAAATTGCCAACAGCCACTCTGGAGAAGTGTACGGTGTGTCCTGAAACGTGTAATAAACACAGATTAGAGAGCATAGGGCACTTCCACTCATGGGCGTATAAATCGGGAAAACTACAAATCAACAAGACACAGGCACCCCTAAAGTTTAGGGCTGCTCTGTTTCCAAGAACCTCCACTTCGGTACACCTTAAATATCCCAGGCAAGAGCAAAATGGATAAAGAAGTTGTGGTACTGATGCACAATGGAATATCACTCAGCCATGAAGTCAATGCCATAAGGCTAGTAGCAGCATGATGAGTGGATTTAGGTACGATGACTCTAAGTGAAATAAGTCACACAGAAAAAGACACTTATCCTACGATATCACTTATAGAGGGAATGTACAAATCGCTACACTTGAACTGAATTACAAAACAGAACAGAGTCACACATTTAGAAAACACACTATGGCTGCTTAACGGGAAAGGCGAGGTGGGGTGATGCATAAAACAAGGGTTTGAAATTAGCTCAGATACCGTTCCAGAAGCCAAATATGGAAGAGACAAGACCTACTCCCTGCTCAGTGAACTGGACTCAACACCCCCTATTCACCGCCCAAGAATATATGTGACTAGTAAGAGTCTTAAAACCTATGTGTTGATATCTCTCTGTCAGTGAATCAAGAGGGTGTATAGCGGCATAAACACAGCAGTGAAAAGCAGCTCAACCCCATTATAAAACTAAATTACTTTAAAAGAATCCCCATAAAACAAAGACAGTGAAAGAGAGGGAAATTCTTACAAAATCCATTCAGGGGCTCTGATGCAACCTGGATTGACCATATCTAGACCCACAGCTGTATGAGACATAAGGCTGGACACTCTTGGGGCTGAGAGGATTGGTGAGGTTGGGTGAGCAACCGCAGATCCTTTAAAGTCATACTGCGTGGTACCCATCCCATGGGTCCCAAATCTCCAGGTTCAAGGGCATCTGCCTCCATCGAAAACATGCATGGGAAACCCAGAAGATGGTACACCGTGTGATCGGGAAATGTTTCTAAAACGCACCTCATTTCTCCTTTCCTTGTGCTCGGGTTCGCCATTCCAGCCGCTTTTACTAACAATCTCCCTACTTGGAGAATCAGCACCGTTAACCTCCTGTTTTGTACAGGTTGCAATTTGTCCTGAGGATGAACGGGAAGAGGGGGAACCAATGAGAGACTAGCTCTAGGTGTTGGGACAGGCACAGGTCACTCTATTTTCCCATCAGGAAGAAGAATGAACCACAGGCTCGGCCTGCCCCCCGGAACCAGAAGAGGGCCTGAAGCAATCCTGCGCTTTTGCGGCCAGCTCCCAAAAAAGCGAGTTGAAAAATGGAGCTCAGGGGCACTGCAATTCACAAACCTGCAGAGTTATAAATGAGAACTCTCGTCCACAAATATACTGAGGGAAGGCAACGAAGAGGATTTGAAAGCAAGGCAGAATTGCAGGAAACAGACGTCAGGAGGTAGATTCGACTCGCCTTTAAAGCACATGAAAAGCGGCAAAGCGTTGACAATGATGCCCTTGGCCAAAAAGGGCGTATGCGTTTTTTCCTGAATATATTCAGGAAAAAACGCATACGCCCTTTTTGGCCAACCAAGAAAGCTGGAAGTGCAAATCAGCGCTACAAAGAAGTCTCGCTTGCCATCTGTCAAAAGGGCCATGCTGAAAAAAGTGTAAAAACCAGAAATGCAGGACAGGCCATGGAGACACGGGAGCCTTGCTACGCTGGTGGGCAGGATGTAAATTGCCAACAGCCACTCTGGAGAAGTGTACGCTGTGTCCTGAAACGTGTAATAAACACAACTTAGAGAGCATAGGGCACTTCCACTCATGGGCGTATAAATCGGGAAAACTACAAATCAACAAGACACAGGCACCCCAAAGTTTAGGGCTGCTCTGTTTCCAAGAACCTCCACTTCGGTACACCTTAAATATCCCAGGCAAGAGCAAAATGGATAAAGAAGTTGTGGTACTGATGCACAATGGAATATCACTCAGCCATGAAGTCAATGTCATAAGGCTAGTAGCAGCATGATGAGTGGATTTAGGTACGATGACTCGAAGTGAAATAAGTCACACAGAAAAAGACACTTATCCTACGATATCACTTATAGAGGGAATGTACAAATCACTACACTTGAACTGAATTACAAAACAGAACAGAGTCACACATTTAGAAAACACACTATGGCTGCTTAACGGGAAAGGCGAGGTGGGGTGATGCATAAAACAAGGGTTTGAAATTAGCTCAGATACCGTTCCAGAAGCCAGATATGGAAGAGACAAGACCTACTCCCTGCTCAGTGAACTGGACTCAACACCCCCTATTCACCGCCCAAAAATATATGTGACTAGTAAGAGTCTTAAAACCTATGTGTTGATATCTCTCTGTTAGTGAATCAAGAGGGTGTATAGCGGCATAAACACAGCAGTGAAAAGCAGTGAAAAGCAGCTAAACCCCATTATAAAACTAAATTACTTTAAAAAAAACCCCATAAAACAAAGACAGTGCAAGAGAGAGAAAATCTTACAAATCTGTTCAGGAGCTCTGATGCCACCTGGATGGACCATATCTAGACCCACAGCTGGATGAGACATAAGGCTGGACACTCTTGGGGCTGAGAGCATTGGTGAGGTTGGGGGAGCAAACGCAGACCCTTTAAAGTCATAATGCGTGGTACCCATCCCATGGTTCCCAAATCTCCAGGTTCAAGGGCATCTTCCTCCATCGAAAACATGCACGGGAAACCCAGAAGATGGTACACCGTGTGATCGGGAAATGTTTCTAAAACGCACCTCGTTTCTCCTGTCCTTGTGCTCGGGTTCGCCATTCCAGCCGCTTTTACTAACAATCTCCCTACTTGGAGAATCAGCACCGTTAACCTCCTGTTTCGTACAGGTTGCAATTTGTCCTGAGGATGAACGGGAAGAGGGGGAACCAATGAGAGACTAGCTCTAGGTGTTGGGACAGGCACAGGTCACTCTAGTTTCCCATCAGGAAGAAGAATGAACCACAGGCTCGGCCTGCCCCCCGGAACCAGAAGAGGGCCTGAAGCAATCCTGCGCTTTTGCGGCCAGCTCCCAAAAAAGCGAGTTGAAAAATGGAGCTCAGGGGCACTGCAATTCACAAACCTGCAGAGTTATAAATGAGAACTCTCGTCCACAAATATACTGAGGGAAGGCAACGAAGAGGATTTGAAAGCAAGGCAGAATTGCAGGAAACAAACTTCAGGAGGGAGATTCGACTCGCCTTTAAAGCACATGAAAAGCGGCAAAGCGTTGACAATGATGCCCTTGGCCAAAAAGGGCGTATGCGTTTTTTTCCTGAATATATTCAGGAAAAAACGCATACGCCCTTTTTGGCCAACCAAGCAAGCCGGAAGTGCAAATCAGCACTACAAAGAAGTCTCGCTTGCCATCGGTCAAAAGGGCCACGCTGAAAAAAGTGAAAAACCAGAAATGCAGGACAGGCCATGGAGACACGGGAGCCTTGCTACGCTGGTGGGTGAGATGTAAATTGCCAACAGCCACTCTGGAGAAGTGTACGGTGTGTCCTGAAACGTGTAATAAACACAGCTTAGAGAGCATAGGGCACTTCCACTCATGGGCGTATAAATCGGGAAAACTACAAATCAACAAGAAACAGGCACCCCAAAGTTTAGGGCTGCTCTGTTTCCAAGAACCTCCACTTCGGTACACCTTAAATATCCCAGGCAAGAGCAAAATGGATAAAGAAGTTGTGGTACTGATGCACAATGGAATATCACTCAGCCATGAAGTCAATGTCATAAGGCTAGTAGCAGCATGATGAGTGGATTTAGGTACGATGACTCGAAGTGAAATAAGTCACACAGAAAAAGACACTTATCCTACGATATCACTTATAGAGGGAATGTACAAATCGCTACACTTGAACTGAATTACAAAACAGAACAGAGTCACACATTTAGAAAACACACTATGGCTGCTTAACGGGAAAGGCGAGGTGGGGTGATGCATAAAACAAGGGTTGGAAATTAGCTGAGATACCGTTCCAGAAGCCAAATATGGAAGAGACAAGACCTACTCCCTGCTCAGTGAACTGGACTCAACACCCCCTATTCACCGCCCAAGAATATATGTGACTAGTAAGAGTCTTAAAACCTATGTGTTGATATCTCTCTGTCAGTGAATCAAGAGGGTGTAAAGCAGCATAAACACAGCAGTGAAAAGCAGCTAAACCCCATTATAAAAATAAATTACTTAAAAAAACCCATAAAACAAAGACAGTGAAAGAGAGAGAATTTCTTACCAAATCCATTCAGGGGCTCTGATGCCACCTGGATGGACCATATCTAGACCAACAGCTGGATGAGACATAAGGCTGGACAATCTTGGGGCTGAGAGCATTGGTGAGGTTGGGTGAGCAAACACAGACCCTTTAAATCATACTGCATGATACCCATCCCATGGGTCCCAAATCTCCAGGTTCAAGGGCATCTTCCTCCATCGAAAACATGCATGGGAAACCCAGAAGATGGTACACCGTGTGATCGGGAAAGGTTTCTAAAACGCACCTCGTTTCGCCTGTCCTTGTGCTCGGGTTCGCCATTCCAGCCGCTTTTACTAACAATCTCCCTACTTGGAGAATCAGCACCGTTAACCTCCTGTTTCGTACAGGTTGCAATTTGTCCTGAGGATGAACGGGAAGAGGGGGAACCAATGAGAGACTAGCTCTAGGTGTTGGGACAGGCACAGGTCACTCTATTTTCCCATCAGGAAGAAGAATGAACCACAGGCTCGGCCTGCCCCCCGGAACCAGAAGAGGGCCTGAAGCAATCCTGCGCTTTTGCGGCCAGCTCCCAAAAAAGCGAGTTGAAAAATGGAGCTCAGGGGCACTGCAATTCACAAACCTGCAGAGTTATAAATGAGAACTCTCGTCCACAAATATACTGAGGGAAGGCAACGAAGAGGATTTGAAAGCAAGGCAGAATTGCAGGAAACAGACTTCAGGAGGTAGATTCGACTCGCCTTTAAAGCACATGAAAAGCGGCAAAGCGTTGACAATGATGCCCTTGGCCAAAAAGGGCGTATGCGTTTTTTCCTGAATATATTCAGGAAAAAACGCATACGCCCTTTTTGGCCAACCAAGAAAGCCGGAAGTGCAAATCAGCGCTACAAAGAAGTCTCGCTTGCCATCGGTCAAAAGAGCCATGCTGAAAAAAGTGTAACAACCAGAAATGCAGGACAGGCCATGGAGACACGGGAGCCTTGCTACGCTGGTAGGCGGGATGTAAGTTGCGAACAGCCACTCTGGAGAAGTGTACGGTGTGTCCTGAAACATGTAATAAACACAGCTTAGAGAGCATAGGGCACTTCCACTCATGGGCGTATAAATCGGGAAAACTACAAATCAACAAGACACAGGCACCCCAAAGTTTAGGGCTGCTCTGTTTCCAAGAACCTCCACTTCGGTACACCTTAAATATCCCAGGCAAGAGCAAAATGGATAAAGAAGTTGTGGTACTGATGCACAATGGAATATCACTCAGCCATGAAGTCAATGTCATAAGGCTAGTAGCAGCATGATGAGTGGATTTAGGTACGATGACTCTAAGTGAAATAAGTCACACAGAAAAAGACACTTATCCTACGATATCACTTATAGAGGGAATGTACAAATCGCTACACTTGAACTGAATTACAAAACAGAACAGAGTCACACATTTAGAAAACACACTATGGCTGCTTAACGGGAAAGGCGAGGTGGGGTGATGCATAAAACAAGGGTTGGAAATTAGCTCAGATACCGTTCCAGAAGCCAAATATGGAAGAGACAAGACCTACTCCCTGCTCAGTGAACTGGACTCAACACCCCCTATTCACCGCCCAAGAATATATGTGACTAGTAAGAGTCTTAAAACCTATGTGTTGATATTTCTCTGTCAGTGAATCAAGAGGGTGTAAAGCAGCATAAACACAGCAGTGAAAAGCAGCTAAACCCCATTATAAAAATAAATTACTTAAAAAAACCCATAAAACAAAGACAGTGAAAGTGAGAGAAATTCTTACCAAATCCATTCAGGGGCTCTGATGCCCCCTGGATGGAACATATCTAGACCCACAGCTGGATGAGACATAAGGCTGGACACTCTTGGGGCTGAGAGCATTGGTGAGGTTGGGTGAGCAAACGCAGACCCTTTAAAGTCATAATGCGTGGTACCCATCCCATGGGTCCCAAATCTCCATGTTCAAGGGCATCTTCCTCCATCGAAAACATGCACGGGAAACCCAGAAGATGGTACACCGTGTGATCGGGAAAGGTTTCTAAAACGCACCTCGTTTCTCCTGTCCTTGTGTTCGGGTTCGCCATTCCAGCCGCTTTTACTAACAATCTCCCTACTTGGAGAATCAGCACCGTTAACCTCCTGTTTCGTACAGGTTGCAATTTGTCCTGAGGATGAACGGGAAGAGGGGGAACCAATGAGAGACTAGCTCTAGGTGTTGGGACAGGCACAGGTCACTCTATTTTCCCATCTGGAAGAAGATTGAACCACAGGCTCGGCCTGCCCCCCGGAACCAGAAGAGGGCCTGAAGCAATCCTGCGCTTTTGCGGCCAGCTCCCAAAAAAGCGAGTTGAAAAGTGGAGCTCAGGGGCACTGCAATTCACAAACCTGCAGAGTTATAAATGATAACCCTCGTCCACAAATATACTGAGGGAAGGCAACGAAGAGGATTTGAAAGCAAGGCAGAATTGCAGGAAACAGACTTCAGGAGGTAGATTCGACTCGCCTTTAAAGCACATGAAAAGCGGCATAGCGTTGACAATGATGCCCTTGGCCAAAAAGGGCGTATGCGTTTTTTCCTGAATATATTCAGGAAAAAACGCATACGTCCTTTTTGGCCAACCAAGCAAGCCGGAAGGGCAAACCAGCGCTACAAAGAAGTCTCGCTTGCCATCGGTCAAAAGGGCCATGCTGAAAAAAGTGTAAAAACCAGAAATGCAGGACAGGCCATGGAGACACGGGAGCCTTGCTTCGCTGGTGGGCAGGATGTAAATTGCCAACAGCCACTCTGGAGAAGTGTACGGTGTGTCCTGAAACGTGTAATAAACACAGCTTAGAGAGCATAGGGCACTTCAACTCATGGGCGTATAAATCGGGAAAACTACAAATCAAAAAGACACAGGCACCCCAAAGTTTAGGGCTGCTCTGTTTCCAAGAACCTCCATTTCGGTACACCTTAAATATCCCAGGCAAGAGCAAAATGGATAAAGAAGTTGTGGTACAGATGCACAATGGAATATCACTCAGCCATGAAGTCAATGTCATAAGGCAAGTAGCAGCATGATGAGTGGATTTAGGTACGATGACTCTAAGTGAAATAAGTCACACAGAAAAAGACACTTATCCTACGATATCACTTATAGAGGGAATGTACAAATCGCTACACTTGAACTGAATTACAAAACAGAACAGAGTCACACATTTAGAAAACACACTATGGCTGCTTAACGGGAAAGGCGAGGTGGGGTGATGCATAAAACAAGGGTTTGAAATTAGCTCAGATACCGTTCCAGAAGCCAAATATGGAAGAGACAAGACCTACCCCCTGCTCAGTGAACTGGACTCAACACCCCCTATTCACCGCCCAAGAATATTTGTGACTAGTAAGAGTCTTAAAACCTATGTGTTGATATCTCTCTGTCAGTGAATCAAGATGGTGTATAGCGGCATAAACACAGCAGTGAAAAGCAGCTCAACCCCATTATAAAACTAAATTACTTTTAAAAAACCCCATAAAACAAAGACAGTGAAAGAGAGAGAAATTCTTACAAATCCGTTCAGGGGCTCTGATGCCACCTGGATGGACCATATCTAGACCCACAGCTGGATGAGACATAAGGCTGGACACTCTTGGGGCTGAGAGCATTGGTGAGGTTGGGTGAGCAAACGCAGACCCTTTAAAGTCATAATGCGTGGTACCCATCCCATGGGTCCCAAATCTCCATGTTCAAGGGCATCTTCCTCCATCGAAAACATGCACGGGAAACCCAGAAGATGGTACACCGTGTGATCGGGAAAGGTTTCTAAAACGCACCTCGTTTCTCCTGTCCTTGTGTTCGGGTTCGCCATTCCAGCCGCTTTTACTAACAATCTCCCTACTTGGAGAATCAGCACCGTTAACCTCCTGTTTCGTACAGGTTGCAATTTGTCCTGAGGATGAACGGGAAGAGGGGGAACCAATGAGAGACTAGCTCTAGGTGTTGGGACAGGCACAGGTCACTCTATTTTCCCATCTGGAAGAAGATTGAACCACAGGCTCGGCCTGCCCCCCGGAACCAGAAGAGGGCCTGAAGCAATCCTGCGCTTTTGCGGCCAGCTCCCAAAAAAGCGAGTTGAAAAGTGGAGCTCAGGGGCACTGCAATTCACAAACCTGCAGAGTTATAAATGATAACCCTCGTCCACAAATATACTGAGGGAAGGCAACGAAGAGGATTTGAAAGCAAGGCAGAATTGCAGGAAACAGACTTCAGGAGGTAGATTCGACTCGCCTTTAAAGCACATGAAAAGCGGCATAGCGTTGACAATGATGCCCTTGGCCAAAAAGGGCGTATGTGTTTTTTCCTGAATATATTCAGGAAAAAACGCATACGCCCTTTTTGGCCAACCAAGCAAGCCGGAAGTGCAAACCAGCGCTACAAAGAAGTCTCGCTTGCCATCGGTCAAAGGGCCATGCTGAAAAAAGTGTAAAAACCAGAAATGCAGGACAGGCCATGGAGACACGGGAGCCTTGCTACGCTGGTGGGCAGGATGTAAATTGCCAACAGCCACTCTGGAGAAGTGTACGGTGTGTCCTGAAACGTGTAATAAACACAGCTTAGAGAGCATAGGGCACTTCAACTCATGGGCGTATAAATCGGGAAAACTACAAATCAAAAAGACACAGGCACCCCAAAGTTTAGGGCTGCTCTGTTTCCAAGAACCTCCATTTCGGTACACCTTAAATATCCCAGGCAAGAGCAAAATGGATAAAGAAGTTGTGGTACAGATGCACAATGGAATATCACTCAGCCATGAAGTCAATGTCATAAGGCAAGTAGCAGCATGATGAGTGGATTTAGGTACGATGACTCTAAGTGAAATAAGTCACACAGAAAAAGACACTTATCCTACGATATCACTTATAGAGGGAATGTACAAATCGCTACACTTGAACTGAATTACAAAACAGAACAGAGTCACACATTTAGAAAACACACTATGGCTGCTTAACGGGAAAGGCGAGGTGGGGTGATGCATAAAACAAGGGTTTGAAATTAGCTCAGATACCGTTCCAGAAGCCAAATATGGAAGAGACAAGACCTACTCCCTGCTCAGTGAACTGGACTCAACACCCCCTATTCACCGCCCAAGAATATATGTGACTAGTAAGAGTCTTAAAACCTATGTGTTGATATCTCTCTGTCAGTGAATCAAGAGGGTGTATAGCGGCATAAACACAGCAGTGAAAAGCAGCTCAACCCCATTATAAAACTAAATTACTTTTAAAAAACCCCATAAAACAAAGACAGTGAAAGAGAGAGAAATTCTTACAAATCCGTTCAGGGGCTCTGATGCCACCTGGATGGACCATATCTAGACCCACAGCTGGATGAGACATAAGGCTGGACACTCTTGGGGCTGAGAGCATTGGTGAGGTTGGGGGAGCAAACGCAGACCCTTTAAAGTCATAATGCGTGGTACCCATCCCATGGGTCCCAAATCTCCATGTTCAAGGGCATCTTCCTCCATCGAAAACATGCACGGGAAACCCAGAAGATGGTACACCGTGTGATCGGGAAAGGTTTCTAAAACGCACCTCGTTTCTCCTGTCCTTGTGTTCGGGTTCGCCATTCCAGCCGCTTTTACTAACAATCTCCCTACTTGGAGAATCAGCACCGTTAACCTCCTGTTTCGTACAGGTTGCAATTTGTCCTGAGGATGAACGGGAAGAGGGGGAACCAATGAGAGACTAGCTCTAGGTGTTGGGACAGGCACAGGTCACTCTATTTTCCCATCAGGAAGAAGAATGAACCACAGGCTCGGCCTGCCCCCCGGAACCAGAAGAGGGCCTGAAGCAATCCTGCGCTTTTGCGGCCAGCTCCCAAAAAAGCGAGTTGAAAAATGGAGCTCAGGGGCACTGCAATTCACAAACCTGTAGAGTTATAAATGAGAACTCTCGTCCACAAATATACTGAGGGAAGGCAACGAAGAGGATTTGAAAGCAAGGCAGAATTGCAGGAAACAGACTTCAGGAGGTAGATTCGACTCGCCTTTAAAGCACATGAAAAGCGGGAAAGCGTTGACAATGATGCCCTTGGCCAAAAAGGGCGTATGCGTCTTTTCCTGAATATATTCAGGATAAAACGCATACGCCCTTTTTGGCCAACCAAGCAAGCTGGAAGTGCAAATCAGCGCTACAAAGAAGTCTCGCTTGCCATCGGTCAAAAGGGCCATGCTGAAAAAAGTGTAAAAACCAGAAATGCAGGACAGGCCATGGAGACACGGGAGCCTTGCTACGCTGGTGGGCAGGATGTAAATTGCCAACAGCCACTCTGGAGAAGTGTACGGTGTGTCCTGAAACGTGTAATAAACACAACTTAGAGAGCATAGGGCACTTCCACTCATGGGCGTATAAATCGGGAAAACTAAAAATCAAAAAGACACAGGCACCCCAAAGTTTAGGGCTGCTCTGTTTCCAAGAACCTCCATTTCGGTACACCTTAAATATCCCAGGCAAGAGCAAAATGGATAAAGAAGTTGTGGTACAGATGCACAATGGAATATCACTCAGCCATGAAGTCAATGTCATAAGGCAAGTAGCAGCATGATGAGTGGATTTAGGTACGATGACTCTAAGTGAAATAAGTCACACAGAAAAAGACACTTATCCTACGATATCACTTATAGAGGGAATGTACAAATCGCTACACTTGAACTGAATTACAAAACAGAACAGAGTCACACATTTAGAAAACACACTATGGCTGCTTAACGGGAAAGGCGAGGTGGGGTGATGCATAAAACAAGGGTTGCAAATTAGCTCAGATACCGTTCCAGAAGCCAAATATGGAAGAGACAAGACCTACTCCCTGCTCAGTGAACTGGACTCAACACCCCCTATTCACCGCCCAAGAATATTTGTGACTAGTAAGAGTCTTAAAACCTATGTGTTGATATCTCTCTGTCAGTGAATCAAGATGGTGTATAGCGGCATAAACACAGCAGTGAAAAGCAGCTCAACCCCATTATAAAACTAAATTACTTTTAAAAAACCCCATAAAACAAAGACAGTGAAAGAGAGAGAAATTCTTACAAATCCGTTCAGGGGCTCTGATGCCACCTGGATGGACCATATCTAGACCCACAGCTGGATGAGACATAAGGCTGGACACTCTTGGGGCTGAGAGCATTGGTGAGGTTGGGGGAGCAAACGCAGACCCTTTAAAGTCATAATGCGTGGTACCCATCCCATGGGTCCCAAATCTCCATGTTCAAGGGCATCTTCCTCCATCGAAAACATGCACGGGAAACCCAGAAGATGGTACACCGTGTGATCGGGAAAGGTTTCTAAAACGCACCTCGTTTCTCCTGTCCTTGTGTTCGGGTTCGCCATTCCAGCCGCTTTTACTAACAATCTCCCTACTTGGAGAATCAGCACCGTTAACCTCCTGTTTCGTACAGGTTGCAATTTGTCCTGAGGATGAACGGGAAGAGGGGGAACCAATGAGAGACTAGCTCTAGGTGTTGGGACAGGCACAGGTCACTCTATTTTCCCATCTGGAAGAAGATTGAACCACAGGCTCGGCCTGCCCCCCGGAACCAGAAGAGGGCCTGAAGCAATCCTGCGCTTTTGCGGCCAGCTCCCAAAAAAGCGAGTTGAAAAGTGGAGCTCAGGGGCACTGCAATTCACAAACCTGCAGAGTTATAAATGATAACCCTCGTCCACAAATATACTGAGGGAAGGCAACGAAGAGGATTTGAAAGCAAGGCAGAATTGCAGGAAACAGACTTCAGGAGGTAGATTCGACTCGCCTTTAAAGCACATGAAAAGCGGCATAGCGTTGACAATGATGCCCTTGGCCAAAAAGGGCGTATGTGTTTTTTCCTGAATATATTCAGGAAAAAACGCATACGCCCTTTTTGGCCAACCAAGCAAGCCGGAAGTGCAAACCAGCGCTACAAAGAAGTCTCGCTTGCCATCGGTCAAAGGGCCATGCTGAAAAAAGTGTAAAAACCAGAAATGCAGGACAGGCCATGGAGACACGGGAGCCTTGCTACGCTGGTGGGCAGGATGTAAATTGCCAACAGCCACTCTGGAGAAGTGTACGGTGTGTCCTGAAACGTGTAATAAACACAGCTTAGAGAGCATAGGGCACTTCAACTCATGGGCGTATAAATCGGGAAAACTACAAATCAAAAAGACACAGGCACCCCAAAGTTTAGGGCTGCTCTGTTTCCAAGAACCTCCATTTCGGTACACCTTAAATATCCCAGGCAAGAGCAAAATGGATAAAGAAGTTGTGGTACAGATGCACAATGGAATATCACTCAGCCATGAAGTCAATGTCATAAGGCAAGTAGCAGCATGATGAGTGGATTTAGGTACGATGACTCTAAGTGAAATAAGTCACACAGAAAAAGACACTTATCCTACGATATCACTTATAGAGGGAATGTACAAATCGCTACACTTGAACTGAATTACAAAACAGAACAGAGTCACACATTTAGAAAACACACTATGGCTGCTTAACGGGAAAGGCGAGGTGGGGTGATGCATAAAACAAGGGTTTGAAATTAGCTCAGATACCGTTCCAGAAGCCAAATATGGAAGAGACAAGACCTACTCCCTGCTCAGTGAACTGGACTCAACACCCCCTATTCACCGCCCAAGAATATATGTGACTAGTAAGAGTCTTAAAACCTATGTGTTGATATCTCTCTGTCAGTGAATCAAGAGGGTGTATAGCGGCATAAACACAGCAGTGAAAAGCAGCTCAACCCCATTATAAAACTAAATTACTTTTAAAAAACCCCATAAAACAAAGACAGTGAAAGAGAGAGAAATTCTTACAAATCCGTTCAGGGGCTCTGATGCCACCTGGATGGACCATATCTAGACCCACAGCTGGATGAGACATAAGGCTGGACACTCTTGGGGCTGAGAGCATTGGTGAGGTTGGGGGAGCAAACGCAGACCCTTTAAAGTCATAATGCGTGGTACCCATCCCATGGGTCCCAAATCTCCATGTTCAAGGGCATCTTCCTCCATCGAAAACATGCACGGGAAACCCAGAAGATGGTACACCGTGTGATCGGGAAAGGTTTCTAAAACGCACCTCGTTTCTCCTGTCCTTGTGTTCGGGTTCGCCATTCCAGCCGCTTTTACTAACAATCTCCCTACTTGGAGAATCAGCACCGTTAACCTCCTGTTTCGTACAGGTTGCAATTTGTCCTGAGGATGAACGGGAAGAGGGGGAACCAATGAGAGACTAGCTCTAGGTGTTGGGACAGGCACAGGTCACTCTATTTTCCCATCAGGAAGAAGAATGAACCACAGGCTCGGCCTGCCCCCCGGAACCAGAAGAGGGCCTGAAGCAATCCTGCGCTTTTGCGGCCAGCTCCCAAAAAAGCGAGTTGAAAAATGGAGCTCAGGGGCACTGCAATTCACAAACCTGTAGAGTTATAAATGAGAACTCTCGTCCACAAATATACTGAGGGAAGGCAACGAAGAGGATTTGAAAGCAAGGCAGAATTGCAGGAAACAGACTTCAGGAGGTAGATTCGACTCGCCTTTAAAGCACATGAAAAGCGGGAAAGCGTTGACAATGATGCCCTTGGCCAAAAAGGGCGTATGCGTCTTTTCCTGAATATATTCAGGATAAAACGCATACGCCCTTTTTGGCCAACCAAGCAAGCTGGAAGTGCAAATCAGCGCTACAAAGAAGTCTCGCTTGCCATCGGTCAAAAGGGCCATGCTGAAAAAAGTGTAAAAACCAGAAATGCAGGACAGGCCATGGAGACACGGGAGCCTTGCTACGCTGGTGGGCAGGATGTAAATTGCCAACAGCCACTCTGGAGAAGTGTACGGTGTGTCCTGAAACGTGTAATAAACACAACTTAGAGAGCATAGGGCACTTCCACTCATGGGCGTATAAATCGGGAAAACTAAAAATCAAAAAGACACAGGCACCCCAAAGTTTAGGGCTGCTCTGTTTCCAAGAACCTCCATTTCGGTACACCTTAAATATCCCAGGCAAGAGCAAAATGGATAAAGAAGTTGTGGTACTGATGCACAATGGAATATCACTCAGCCATGAAGTCAATGTCATAAGGCAAGTAGCAGCATGATGAGTGGATTTAGGTACGATGACTCTAAGTGAAATAAGTCACACAGAAAAAGACACTTATCCTACGATATCACTTATAGAGGGAATGTACAAATCGCTACACTTGAACTGAATTACAAAACAGAACAGAGTCACACATTTAGAAAACACACTATGGCTGCTTAACGGGAAAGGCGAGGTGGGGTGATGCATAAAACAAGGGTTTGAAATTAGCTCAGATACCGTTCCAGAAGCCAAATATGGAAGAGACAAGACCTACTCCCTGCTCAGTGAACTGGACTCAACACCCCCTATTCACCGCCCAAGAATATATGTGACTAGTAAGAGTCTTAAAACCTATGTGTTGATATCTCTCTGTCAGTGAATCAAGAGGGTGTATAGCGGCATAAACACAGCAGTGAAAAGCAGCTCAACCCCATTATAAAACTAAATTACTTTTAAAAAACCCCATAAAACAAAGACAGTGAAAGAGAGAGAAATTCTTACAAATCCGTTCAGGGGCTCTGATGCCACCTGGATGGACCATATCTAGACCCACAGCTGGATGAGACATAAGGCTGGACACTCTTGGGGCTGAGAGCATTGGTGAGGTTGGGGGAGCAAACGCAGACCCTTTAAAGTCATAATGCGTGGTACCCATCCCATGGGTCCCAAATCTCCATGTTCAAGGGCATCTTCCTCCATCGAAAACATGCACGGGAAACCCAGAAGATGGTACACCGTGTGATCGGGAAAGGTTTCTAAAACGCACCTCGTTTCTCCTGTCCTTGTGTTCGGGTTCGCCATTCCAGCCGCTTTTACTAACAATCTCCCTACTTGGAGAATCAGCACCGTTAACCTCCTGTTTCGTACAGGTTGCAATTTGTCCTGAGGATGAACGGGAAGAGGGGGAACCAATGAGAGACTAGCTCTAGGTGTTGGGACAGGCACAGGTCACTCTATTTTCCCATCAGGAAGACGAATGAACCACAGGCTCGGCCTGCCCCCCGGAACCAGAAGAGGGCCTGAAGCAATCCTGCGCTTTTGCGGCC
Source organism: Eubalaena glacialis (assembly GCF_028564815.1). Lineage (NCBI taxonomy): Eukaryota > Metazoa > Chordata > Mammalia > Artiodactyla > Balaenidae > Eubalaena > Eubalaena glacialis. The sequence goes on along the minus strand of NC_083721.1, from coordinate 107,615,281 downwards.
AGCTCCCAAAAAAGCGAGTTGAAAAATGGAGCTCAGGGGCACTGCAATTCACAAACCTGCAGAGTTATAAATGAGAACTCTCGTCCACAAATATACTGAGGGAAGGCAACGAAGAGGATTTGAAAGCAAGGCAGAATTGCAGGAAACAGACGTCAGGAGGTAGATTCGACTCGCCTTTAAAGCACATGAAAAGCGGGAACGCGTTGACAATGATGCCCTTGGCCAAAAAGGGCGTATGCGTCTTTTCCTGAATATATTCAGGATAAAACGCATACGCCCTTTTTGGACAACCAAGCAAGCTGGAAGTGCAAATCAGCGCTACAAAGAAGTCTCGCTTGCCATCGGTCAAAAGGGCCATGCTGAAAAAAGTGTAAAAACCAGAAATGCAGGACAGGCCATGGAGACACGGGAGCCTTGCTACGCTGGTGGGCAGGATGTAAATTGCCAACAGCCACTCTGGAGAAGTGTACGCTGTGTCCTGAAACGTGTAATAAACACAACTTAGAGAGCATAGGGCACTTCCACTCATGGGCGTATAAATCGGGAAAACTACAAATCAAAAAGAAACAGGCACCCCAAAGTTTAGGGCTGCTCTGTTTCCAAGAACCTCCACTTCGGTACACCTTAAATATCCCAGGCAAGAGCAAAATGGATAAAGAAGTTGTGGTACTGATGCACAATGGAATATCACTCAGCCATGAAGTCAATGTCATAAGGCTAGTAGCAGCATGATGAGTGGATTTAGGTACGATGACTCGAAGTGAAATAAGTCACACAGAAAAAGACACTTATCCTACGATATCACTTATGGAGGGAATGTAAAAATCGCTACACTTGAACTGAATTACAAAACAGAACAGAGTCACACATTTAGAAAACACACTATGGCTGCTTAACGGGAAAGGTGAGCCTGGGTGATGCATAAAACAAGGGTTTGAAATTAGCTCAGATACCGTTCCAGAAGCCAAATATGGAAGAGACAAGACCTACTCCCTGCTCAGTGAACTGGACTCAACACCCCCTATTCACTGCCCAAGAATATATGTGACTAGTAAGAGTCTTAAAACCTATGTGTTGATATCTCTCTGTCAGTGAATCAAGAGGGTGTAAAGCAGCATAAACACAGCAGTGAAAAGCAGCTAAACCCCATTATAAAACTAAATTACTTTAAAAAAATCCCCATAAAACAAAGACAGTGAAAGAGAGAGAAATTCTTACAAATCCGTTCAGGGGCTCTGATGCCACCTGGATGGACCATATCTAGACCAACAGCTGGATGAGACATAAGGCTGGACACTCTTGGGGCTGAGAGCATTGGTGAGGTTGGGTGAGCAAACGCAGACCCTTTAAAGTCATAATGCGTGGTACCCATCCCATGGGTCCCAAATCTCCATGTTCAAGGGCATCTTCCTCCATCGAAAACATGCACGGGAAACCCAGAAGATGGTACACCGTGTGATCGGGAAAGGTTTCTAAAATGCACCTCGTTTCTCCTGTCCTTGTGTTCGGGTTCGCCATTCCAGCCGCTTTTACTAACAATCTCCCTACTTGGAGAATCAGCACCGTTAACCTCCTGTTTCGTACAGGTTGCAATTTGTCCTGAGGATGAACGGGAAGAGGGGGAACCAATGAGAGACTAGCTCTAGGTGTTGGGACAGGCACAGGTCACTCTATTTTCCCATCAGGAAGAAGAATGAACCACAGGCTCGGCCTGCCCCCCGGAACCAGAAGAGGGACTGAAGCAATCCTGCGCTTTTGCGGCCAGCTCCCAAAAAAGCGAGTTGAAAAGTGGAGCTCAGGGGCACTGCAATTCACAAACCTGCAGAGTTATAAATGATAACCCTCGTCCACAAATATACTGAGGGAAGGCAACGAAGAGGATTTGAAAGCAAGGCAGAATTGCAGGAAACAGACTTCAGGAGGTAGATTCGACTCGCCTTTAAAGCACATGAAAAGCGGCATAGCGTTGACAATGATGCCCTTGGCCAAAAAGGGCGTATGCGTTTTTTCCTGAATATATTCAGGAAAAAACGCATACGCCCTTTTTGGCCAACCAAGCAAGCCGGAAGTGCAAATCAGCGCTACAAAGAAGTCTCGCTTGCCATCGGTCAAAAGGGCCATGCTGAAAAAAGTGTAAAAACCAGAAATGCAGGACAGGCCATGGAGACACGGGAGCCTTGCTACGCTGGTGGGTGGCATGTAAATTGCCAACAGCCACTCTGGAGAAGTGTACGGTGTGTCCTGAAACATATAATAAACACAGCTTAGAGAGCATAGGGCACTTCCATTCATGGGCGTATAAATCGGGAAAACTACAAATCAACAAGACACAGGCACCCCAAAGTTTAGGGCTGCTCTGTTTCCAAGAACCTCCACTTCGGTACACCTTAAATATCCCAGGCAAGAGCAAAATGGATAAAGAAGTTGTGGTACTGATGCACAATGGAATATCACTCAGCCATGAAGTCAATGTCATAAGGCTAGTAGCAGCATGATGAGTGGATTTATGTACGATGACTCTAAGTGAAATAAGTCACACAGAAAAAGACACTTATCCTACGATATCACTTATAGAGGGAATGTACAAATCGCTACACTTGAACTGAATTACAAAACAGAACAGAGTCACACATTTAGAAAACACACTATTGCTGCTTAACGGGAAAGGCGAGGTGGGGTGATGCATAAAACAAGGGTTTGAAATTAGCTCAGATACCGTTCCAGAAGCCAAATATGGAAGAGACAAGACCTACTCCCTGCTCAGTGAACTGGACTCAACACCCCCTATTCACCGCCCAAGAATATATGTGACTAGTAAGAGTCTTAAAACCTATGTGTTGATATCTCTCTGTCAGTGAATCAAGAGGGTGTATAGCGGCATAAACACAGCAGTGAAAAGCAGCTCAACCCCATTATAAAACTAAATTACTTTAAAAAAAACCCATAAAACAAAGACAGTGAAAGAGAGAGAAATTCTTACAAATCCGTTCAGGGGCTCTGATGCCACCTGGATGGACCATATCTAGACCCACAGCTGGATGAGACATAAGGCTGGACACTCTTGGGGCTGAGAGCATTGGTGAGGTTGGGGGAGCACGCGCAGACCCTTTAAAGTCATAATGCGTGGTACCCATCCCATGGGTCCCAAATCTCCATGTTCAAGGGCATCTTCCTCCATCGAAAACATGCACGGGAAACCCAGAAGATGGTACACCGTGTGATCGGGAAAGGTTTCTGTAACTCACCTCGTTTCTCCTGTCCTTGTGTTCGGGTTCGCCATTCCAGCCGCTTTTACTAACAATCTCCCTACTTGGAGAATCAGCACCGTTAACCTCCTGTTTTGTACAGGTTGCAATTTGTCCTGAGGATGAACGGGAAGAGGGGGAACCAATGAGAGACTAGCTCTAGGTGTTGGGACAGGCACAGGTCACTCTATTTTCCCATCAGGAAGAAGAATGAACCACAGGCTCGGCCTGCCCCCCGGAACCAGAAGAGGGCCTGAAGCAATCCTGCGCTTTTGCGGCCAGCTCCCAAAAAAGCGAGTTGAAAAATGGAGCTCAGGGGCACTGCAATTCACAAACCTGCAGAGTTATAAATGAGAACTCTCGTCCACAAATATACTGAGGGAAGGCAACGAAGAGGATTTGAAAGCAAGGCAGAATTGCAGGAAACAGACGTCAGGAGGTAGATTCGACTCGCCTTTAAAGCACATGAAAAGCGGCAAAGCGTTGACAATGATGCCCTTGGCCAAAAAGGGCGTATGCGTTTTTTCCTGAATATATTCAGGAAAAAACGCATACGCCCTTTTTGGCCAACCAAGAAAGCCGGAAGTGCAAATCAGCGCTACTAAGAAGTCTCGCTTGCCATCGGTCAAAAGGGCCATGCTGAAAAAAGTGTAAAAACCAGAAATGCAGGACAGGCCATGGAGACACGGGAGCCTTGCTACGCTGGTGGGCGAGATGTAAATTGCCAACAGCCACTCTGGAGAAGTGTACGGTGTGTCCTGAAACGTGTAATAAACACAGCTTAGAGAGCATAGGGCACTTCCACTCATGGGCGTATAAATCGGGAAAACTACAAATCAACAAGACACAGGCACCCCTAAAGTTTAGGGCTGCTCTGTTTCCAAGAACCTCCACTTCGGTACACCTTAAATATCCCAGGCAAGAGCAAAATGGATAAAGAAGTTGTGGTACTGATGCACAATGGAATATCACTCAGCCATGAAGTCAATGCCATAAGGCTAGTAGCAGCATGATGAGTGGATTAAGGTACGATGACTCTAAGTGAAATAAGTCACACAGAAAAAGACACTTATCCTACGATATCACTTATAGAGGGAATGTACAAATCGCTACACTTGAACTGAATTACAAAACAGAACAGAGTCACACATTTAGAAAACACACTATGGCTGCTTAACGGGAAAGGCGAGGTGGGGTGATGCATAAAACAAGGGTTGGAAATTAGCTCAGATACCGTTCCAGAAGCCAAATATGGAAGAGACAAGACCTACTCCCTGCTCAGTGAACTGGACTCAACACCCCCTATTCACCGCCCAAGAATATATGTGACTAGTAAGAGTCTTAAAACCTATGTGTTGATATCTCTCTGTCAGTGAATCAAGAGGGTGTATAGCGGCATAAACACAGCAGTGAAAAGCAGCTCAACCCCATTATAAAACTAAATTACTTTAAAAGAATCCCCATAAAACAAAAAAAGTGAAAGAGAGAGAAATTCTTACAAATCCGTTCAGGGGCTCTGATGCCACCTGGATGGACCATATCTAGACCCACAGCTGGATGAGACATAAGGCTGGACACTCTTGGGGCTGAGAGCATTGGTGAGGTTGGGTGAGCAAACGCAGACCCTTTAAAGTCATAATGCGTGGTACCCATCCCATGGGTCCCAAATCTCCATGTTCAAGGGCATCTTCCTCCATCGAAAACATGCACGGGAAACCCAGAAGATGGTACACCGTGTGATCGGGAAAGGTTTCTAAAACGCACCTCGTTTCTCCTGTCCTTGTGTTCGGGTTCGCCATTCCAGCCGCTTTTACTAACAATCTCCCTACTTGGAGAATCAGCACCGTTAACCTCCTGTTTCGTATAGGTTGCAATTTGTCCTGAGGATGAACGGGAAGAGGGGGAACCAATGAGAGACTAGCTCTAGGTGTTGGGACAGGCACAGGTCACTCTATTTTCCCATCAGGAAGAAGAATGAACCACAGGCTCGGCCTGCCCCCCGGAACCAGAAGAGGGCCTGTAGCAATCCTGCGCTTTTGCGGCCAGCTCCCAAAAAAGCGAGTTGAAAAGTGGAGCTCAGGGGCACTGCAATTCACAAACCTGCAGAGTTATAAATGATAACCCTCGTCCACAAATATACTGAGGGAAGGCAACGAAGAGGATTTGAAAGCAAGGCAGAATTGCAGGAAACAGACTTCAGGAGGTAGATTCGACTCGCCTTTAAAGCACATGAAAAGCGGCAAAGCGTTGACAATGATGCCCTTGGCCAAAAAGGGCGTATGCGTTTTTTCCTGAATATATTCAGGAAAATATATTCAGGAAAAAACGCATACGCCCTTTTTGGCCAACCAAGCAAGCTGGAAGTGCAAATCAGCGCTACAAAGAAGTCTCGCTTGCCATCGGTCAAAAGGGCCATGCTGAAAAAAGTGTAAAAACCAGAAATGCAGGACAGGCCATGGAGACACGGGAGCCTTGCTACGCTGGTGGGCAGGATGTAAATTGCCAACAGCCACTCTGGAGAAGTGTACGCTGTGTCCTGAAACGTGTAATAAACACAACTTAGAGAGCATAGGGCACTTCCACTCATGGGCGTATAAATCGGGAAAACTACAAATCAACAAGACACAGGCACCCCAAAGTTTAGGGCTGCTCTGTTTCCAAGAACCTCCACTTCGGTACACCTTAAATATCCCAGGCAAGAGCAAAATGGATAAAGAAGTTGTGGTACTGATGCACAATGGAATATCACTCAGCCATGAAGTCAATGTCATAAGGCTAGTAGCAGCATGATGAGTGGATTTAGGTACGATGACTCTAAGTGAAATAAGTCACACAGAAAAAGACACTTATCCTACGATATCACTTATAGAGGGAATGTACAAATCACTACACTTGAACTGAATTACAAATCAGAAAATAGTCACACATTTAGAAAACACACTATGGCTGCTTAACGGGAAAGGTGAGCCTGGGTGATGCATAAAACAAGGGTTTGAAATTAGCTCAGATACCGTTCCAGAAGCCAAATATGGAAGAGACAAGACCTACTCCCTGCTCAGTGAACTGGACTCAACACCCCCTATTCACCGCCCAAGAATATATGTGACTAGTAAGAGTCTTAAAACCTATGTGTTGATATCTCTCTGTCAGTGAATCAAGACGGTGTAAAGCAGCATAAACACAGCAGTGAAAAGCAGCTAAACCCCATTATAAAAATAAATTACTTTAAAAAAATCCCCATAAAACAAAGACAGTGAAAGAGAGAGAAATTCTTACAAATCCGTTCAGGGGCTCTGATGCCACCTGGATGGACCATATCTAGACCAACAGCTGGATGAGACATAAGGCTGGACACTCTTGGGGCTGAGAGCATTGGTGAGGTTGGGTGAGCAAACGCAGACCCTTAAAATCATAATGCGTGGTACCCATCCCATGGGTCCCAAATCTCCATGTTCAAGGGCATCTTCCTCCATCGAAAACATGCACGGGAAACCCAGAAGATGGTACACCGTGTGATCGGGAAAGGTTTCTAAAACGCACCTCGTTTCTCCTGTCCTTGTGTTCGGGTTCGCCATTCCAGCCGCTTTTACTAACAATCTCCCTACTTGGAGAATCAGCACCGTTAACCTCCTGTTTCGTACAGGTTGCAATTTGTCCTGAGGATGAACGGGAAGAGGGGGAACCAATGAGAGACTAGCTCTAGGTGTTGGGACAGGCACAGGTCACTCTATTTTCCCATCAGGAAGAAGAATGAACCACAGGCTCGGCCTGCCCCCCGGAACCAGAAGAGGGCCTGAAGCAATCCTGCGCTTTTGCGGCCAGCTCCCAAAAAAGCGAGTTGAAAAGTGGAGCTCAGGGGCACTGCAATTCACAAACCTGCAGAGTTATAAATGATAACCCTCGTCCACAAATATACTGAGGGAAGGCAACGAAGAGGATTTGAAAGCAAGGCAGAATTGCAGGAAACAGACTTCAGGAGGTAGATTCGACTCGCCTTTAAAGCACATGAAAAGCGGCATAGCGTTGACAATGATGCCCTTGGCCAAAAAGGGCGTATGCGTTTTTTCCTGAATATATTCAGGAAAAAACGCATACGCCCTTTTTGGCCAACCAAGAAAGCCGGAAGTGCAAATCAGCGCTACTAAGAAGTCTCGCTTGCCATCGGTCAAAAGGGCCATGCTGAAAAAAGTGTAAAAACCAGAAATGCAGGACAGGCCATGGAGACACGGGAGCCTTGCTACGCTGGTGGGCGAGATGTAAATTGCCAACAGCCACTCTGGAGAAGTGTACGGTGTGTCCTGAACGTGTAATAAACACAGCTTAGAGAGCATAGGGCACTTCCACTCATGGGCGTATAAATCGGGAAAACTACAAATCAACAAGACACAGGCACCCCAAAGTTTAGGGCTGCTCTGTTTCCAAGAACCTCCACTTCGGTACACCTTAAATATCCCAGGCAAGAGCAAAATGGATAAAGAAGTTGTGGTACTGATGCACAATGGAATATCACTCAGCCATGAAGTCAATGTCATAAGGCTAGTAGCAGCATGATGAGTGGATTTAGGTACGATGACTCTAAGTGAAATAAGTCACACAGAAAAAGACACTTATCCTACGATATCACTTATAGAGGGAATGTACAAATCGCTACACTTGAACTGAATTACAAAACAGAACAGAGTCACACATTTAGAAAACACACTATTGCTGCTTAACGGGAAAGGCGAGGTGGGGTGATGCATAAAACAAGGGTTTGAAATTAGCTCAGATACCGTTCCAGAAGCCAAATATGGAAGAGACAAGACCTACTCCCTGCTCAGTGAACTGGACTCAACACCCCCTATTCACCGCCCAAGAATATATGTGACTAGTAAGAGTCTTAAAACCTATGTGTTGATATCTATCTGTCAGTGAATCAAGAGGGTGTATAGCGGCATAAACACAGCAGTGAAAAGCAGCTCAACCCCATTATAAAACTAAATTACTTTAAAAAAAACCCATAAAACAAAGACAGTGAAAGAGAGAGAAATTCTTACAAATCCGTTCAGGGGCTCTGATGCCACCTGGATGGACCATATCTAGACCCACAGCTGGATGAGACATAAGGCTGGACACTCTTGGGGCTGAGAGCATTGGTGAGGTTGGGGGAGCACGCGCAGACCCTTTAAAGTCATAATGCGTGGTACCCATCCCATGGGTCCCAAATCTCCATGTTCAAGGGCATCTTCCTCCATCGAAAACATGCACGGGAAACCCAGAAGATGGTACACCGTGTGATCGGGAAAGGTTTCTGTAACTCACCTCGTTTCTCCTGTCCTTGTGTTCGGGTTCGCCATTCCAGCCGCTTTTACTAACAATCTCCCTACTTGGAGAATCAGCACCGTTAACCTCCTGTTTTGTACAGGTTGCAATTTGTCCTGAGGATGAACGGGAAGAGGGGGAACCAATGAGAGACTAGCTCTAGGTGTTGGGACAGGCACAGGTCACTCTATTTTCCCATCAGGAAGAAGAATGAACCACAGGCTCGGCCTGCCCCCCGGAACCAGAAGAGGGCCTGAAGCAATCCTGCGCTTTTGCGGCCAGCTCCCAAAAAAGCGAGTTGAAAAATGGAGCTCAGGGGCACTGCAATTCACAAACCTGCAGAGTTATAAATGAGAACTCTCGTCCACAAATATACTGAGGGAAGGCAACGAAGAGGATTTGAAAGCAAGGCAGAATTGCAGGAAACAGACGTCAGGAGGTAGATTCGACTCGCCTTTAAAGCACATGAAAAGCGGCAAAGCGTTGACAATGATGCCCTTGGCCAAAAAGGGCGTATGCGTTTTTTCCTGAATATATTCAGGAAAAAACGCATACGCCCTTTTTGGCCAACCAAGCAAGCCGGAAGTGCAAATCAGCGCTACTAAGAAGTCTCGCTTGCCATCGGTCAAAAGGGCCATGCTGAAAAAAGTGTAAAAACCAGAAATGCAGGACAGGCCATGGAGACACGGGAGCCTTGCTACGCTGGTGGGCGAGATGTAAATTGCCAACAGCCACTCTGGAGAAGTGTACGGTGTGTCCTGAAACGTGTAATAAACACAGCTTAGAGAGCATAGGGCACTTCCACTCATGGGCGTATAAATCGGGAAAACTACAAATCAACAAGACACAGGCACCCCTAAAGTTTAGGGCTGCTCTGTTTCCAAGAACCTCCACTTCGGTACACCTTAAATATCCCAGGCAAGAGCAAAATGGATAAAGAAGTTGTGGTACTGATGCACAATGGAATATCACTCAGCCATGAAGTCAATGCCATAAGGCTAGTAGCAGCATGATGAGTGGATTAAGGTACGATGACTCTAAGTGAAATAAGTCACACAGAAAAAGACACTTATCCTACGATATCACTTATAGAGGGAATGTACAAATCGCTACACTTGAACTGAATTACAAAACAGAACAGAGTCACACATTTAGAAAACACACTATGGCTGCTTAACGGGAAAGGCGAGGTGGGGTGATGCATAAAACAAGGGTTGGAAATTAGCTCAGATACCGTTCCAGAAGCCAAATATGGAAGAGACAAGACCTACTCCCTGCTCAGTGAACTGGACTCAACACCCCCTATTCACCGCCCAAGAATATATGTGACTAGTAAGAGTCTTAAAACCTATGTGTTGATATCTCTCTGTCAGTGAATCAAGAGGGTGTATAGCGGCATAAACACAGCAGTGAAAAGCAGCTCAACCCCATTATAAAACTAAATTACTTTAAAAGAATCCCCATAAAACAAAAAAAGTGAAAGAGAGAGAAATTCTTACAAATCCGTTCAGGGGCTCTGATGCCACCTGGATGGACCATATCTAGACCCACAGCTGGATGAGACATAAGGCTGGACACTCTTGGGGCTGAGAGCATTGGTGAGGTTGGGTGAGCAAACGCAGACCCTTTAAAGTCATAATGCGTGGTACCCATCCCATGGGTCCCAAATCTCCATGTTCAAGGGCATCTTCCTCCATCGAAAACATGCACGGGAAACCCAGAAGATGGTACACCGTGTGATCGGGAAAGGTTTCTAAAACGCACCTCGTTTCTCCTGTCCTTGTGTTCGGGTTCGCCATTCCAGCCGCTTTTACTAACAATCTCCCTACTTGGAGAATCAGCACCGTTAACCTCCTGTTTCGTATAGGTTGCAATTTGTCCTGAGGATGAACGGGAAGAGGGGGAACCAATGAGAGACTAGCTCTAGGTGTTGGGACAGGCACAGGTCACTCTATTTTCCCATCAGGAAGAAGAATGAACCACAGGCTCGGCCTGCCCCCCGGAACCAGAAGAGGGCCTGTAGCAATCCTGCGCTTTTGCGGCCAGCTCCCAAAAAAGCGAGTTGAAAAGTGGAGCTCAGGGGCACTGCAATTCACAAACCTGCAGAGTTATAAATGATAACCCTCGTCCACAAATATACTGAGGGAAGGCAACGAAGAGGATTTGAAAGCAAGGCAGAATTGCAGGAAACAGACTTCAGGAGGTAGATTCGACTCGCCTTTAAAGCACATGAAAAGCGGCAAAGCGTTGACAATGATGCCCTTGGCCAAAAAGGGCGTATGCGTTTTTTCCTGAATATATTCAGGAAAATATATTCAGGAAAAAACGCATACGCCCTTTTTGGCCAACCAAGCAAGCTGGAAGTGCAAATCAGCGCTACAAAGAAGTCTCGCTTGCCATCGGTCAAAAGGGCCATGCTGAAAAAAGTGTAAAAACCAGAAATGCAGGACAGGCCATGGAGACACGGGAGCCTTGCTACGCTGGTGGGCAGGATGTAAATTGCCAACAGCCACTCTGGAGAAGTGTACGCTGTGTCCTGAAACGTGTAATAAACACAACTTAGAGAGCATAGGGCACTTCCACTCATGGGCGTATAAATCGGGAAAACTACAAATCAACAAGACACAGGCACCCCAAAGTTTAGGGCTGCTCTGTTTCCAAGAACCTCCACTTCGGTACACCTTAAATATCCCAGGCAAGAGCAAAATGGATAAAGAAGTTGTGGTACTGATGCACAATGGAATATCACTCAGCCATGAAGTCAATGTCATAAGGCTAGTAGCAGCATGATGAGTGGATTTAGGTACGATGACTCTAAGTGAAATAAGTCACACAGAAAAAGACACTTATCCTACGATATCACTTATAGAGGGAATGTACAAATCACTACACTTGAACTGAATTACAAATCAGAAAATAGTCACACATTTAGAAAACACACTATGGCTGCTTAACGGGAAAGGCGAGGTGGGGTGATGCATAAAACAAGGGTTTGAAATTAGCTCAGATACCGTTCCAGAAGCCAAATATGGAAGAGACAAGACCTACTCCCTGCTCAGTGAACTGGACTCAACACCACCTATTCACCGCCCAAGAATATATGTGACTAGTAAGAGTCTTAAAACCTATGTGTTGATATCTCTCTGTCAGTGAATCAAGACGGTGTAAAGCAGCATAAACACAGCAGTGAAAAGCAGCTAAACCCCATTATAAAAATAAATTACTTTAAAAAAATCCCCATAAAACAAAGACAGTGAAAGAGAGAGAAATTCTTACAAATCCGTTCAGGGGCTCTGATGCCACCTGGATGGACCATATCTAGACCAACAGCTGGATGAGACATAAGGCTGGACACTCTTGGGGCTGAGAGCATTGGTGAGGTTGGGTGAGCAAACGCAGACCCTTAAAATCATAATGCGTGGTACCCATCCCATGGGTCCCAAATCTCCAGGTTCAAGGGCATCTTCCTCCATCGAAAACATGCACGGGAAACCCAGAAGATGGTACACCGTGTGATCGGGAAAGGTTTCTAAAACGCACCTCGTTTCTCCTGTCCTTGTGTTCGGGTTCGCCATTCCAGCCGCTTTTACTAACAATCTCCCTACTTGGAGAATCAGCACCATTAACCTCCTGTTTCGTACAGGTTGCAATTTGTCCTGAGGATGAACGGGAAGAGGGGGAACCAATGAGAGACTAGCTCTAGGTGTTGGGACAGGCACAGGTCACTCTATTTTCCCATCAGGAAGAAGAATGAACCACAGGCTCGGCCTGCCCCCCGGAACCAGAAGAGGGCCTGAAGCAATCCTGCGCTTTTGCGGCCAGCTCCCAAAAAAGCGAGTTGAAAAGTGGAGCTCAGGGGCACTGCAATTCACAAACCTGCAGAGTTATAAATGATAACCCTCGTCCACAAATATACTGAGGGAAGGCAACGAAGAGGATTTGAAAGCAAGGCAGAATTGCAGGAAACAGACTTCAGGAGGTAGATTCGACTCGCCTTTAAAGCACATGAAAAGCGGCATAGCGTTGACAATGATGCCCTTGGCCAAAAAGGGCGTATGCGTTTTTTCCTGAATATATTCAGGAAAAAACGCATACGCCCTTTTTGGCCAACCAAGCAAGCCGGAATTGCAAATCAGCGCTACAAAGAAGTCTCGCTTGCCATCGGTCAAAAGGGCCATGCTGAAAAAAGTGTAAAAACCAGAAATGCAGGACAGGCCAAGGAGACACAGGAGCCTTGCTACGCTGGTGGGCGGCATGTAAATTGCCAACAGCCACTCTGGAGAAGTGTACGGTGTGTCCTGAAACATATAATAAACACAGCTTAGAGAGCATAGGGCACTTCCATTCATGGGCGTATAAATCGGGAAAACTACAAATCAACAAGACACAGGCACCCCAAAGTTTAGGGCTGCTCTGTTTCCAAGAACCTCCACTTCGGTACACCTTAAATATCCCAGGCAAGAGCAAAATGGATAAAGAAGTTGTGGTAGTGATGCACAATGGAATATCACTCAGCCATGAAGTCAATGTCATAAGGCTAGTAGCAGCATGATGAGTGGATTTAGGTACGATGACTCTAAGTGAAATAAGTCACACAGAAAAAGACACTTATCCTACGATATCACTTATAGAGGGAATGTACAAATCGCTACACTTGAACTGAATTACAAAACAGAACAGAGTCACACATTTAGAAAACACACTATGGCTGCTTAACGGGAAAGGCGAGGTGGGGTGATGCATAAAACAAGGGTTTGAAATTAGCTCAGATACCGTTCCAGAAGCCAAATATGGAAGAGACAAGACCTACTCCCTGCTGAGTGAACTGGACTCAACACCCCCTATTCACCACCCAAGAATATATGTGACTAGTAAGAGTCTTAAAACCTATGTGTTGATATCTCTCTATCAGTGAATCAAGAGGGTGTAAAGCAGCATAAACACAGCAGTGAAAAGCAGCTAAACCCCATTATAAAACTAAATTACTTTAAAAAAATCCCCATAAAACAAAGACAGTGAAAGAGAGAGAAATTCTTACAAATCCGTTTAGGGGCTCTGATGCCACCTGGATGGACCATATCTAGACCAACAGCTGGATGAGACATAAGGCTGGACACTCTTGGGGCTGAGAGCATTGGTGAGGTTGGGTGAGCAAACGCAGACCCTTTAAAGTCATAATGCGTGGTACCCATCCCATAGGTCCCAAATCTCCATGTTCAAGGGCATCTTCCTCCATCGAAAACATGCACGGGAAACCCAGAAGATGGTACACCGTGTGATCGGGAAAGGTTTCTAAAACGCACCTCGTTTCTCCTGTCCTTGTGTTCGGGTTCGCCATTCCAGCCGCTTTTACTAACAATCTCCCTACTTGGAGAATCAGCACCGTTAACCTCCTGTTTCGTACAGGTTGCAATTTGTCCTGAGGATGAACGGGAAGAGGGGGAACCAATGAGAGACTAGCTCTAGGTGTTGGGACAGGCACAGGTCACTCTATTTTCCCATCAGGAAGAAGAATGAACCACAGGCTCGGCCTGCCCCCCGGAACCAGAAGAGGGCCTGAAGCAATCCTGCGCTTTTGCGGCCAGCTCCCAAAAAAGCGAGTTGAAAAGTGGAGCTCAGGGGCACTGCAATTCACAAACCTGCAGAGTTATAAATGATAACCCTCGTCCACAAATATACTGAGGGAAGGCAACGAAGAGGATTTGAAAGCAAGGCAGAAATGCAGGAAACAGACTTCAGGAGGTAGATTCGACTCGCCTTTAAAGCACATGAAAAGCGGCATAGCGTTGACAATGATGCCCTTGGCCAAAAAGGGCGTATGCGTTTTTTCCTGAATATATTCAGGAAAAAACGCATACGCCCTTTTTGGCCAACCAAGCAAGCCGGAAGTGCAAATCAGCGCTACAAAGAAGTCTCGCTTGCCATCGGTCAAAAGGGCCATGCTGAAAAAAGTGTAAAAACCAGAAATGCAGGACAGGCCATGGAGACACGGGAGCCTTGCTACGCTGGTGGGCGGCATGTAAATTGCCAACAGCCACTCTGGAGAAGTGTACGGTGTGTCCTGAAACATATAATAAACACAGCTTAGAGAGCATAGGGCACTTCCATTCATGGGCGTATAAATCGGGAAAACTACAAATCAACAAGACACAGGCACCCCAAAGTTTAGGGCTGCTCTGTTTCCAAGAACCTCCACTTCGGTACACCTTAAATATCCCAGGCAAGAGCAAAATGGATAAAGAAGTTGTGGTACTGATGCACAATGGAATATCACTCAGCCATGAAGTCAATGTCATAAGGCTAGTAGCAGCATGATGAGTGGATTTAGGTACGATGACTCGAAGTGAAATAAGTCACACAGAAAAAGACACTTATCCTACGATATCACTTATGGAGGGAATGTAAAAATCGCTACACTTGAACTGAATTACAAAACAGAACAGAGTCACACATTTAGAAAACACACTATGGCTGCTTAACGGGAAAGGTGAGCCTGGGTGATGCATAAAACAAGGGCTTGAAATTAGCTCAGATACCGTTCCAGAAGCCAAATATGTAATAGACAAGACCTACACGCTGCTCAGTGAACTGGACTCAACACCCCCTAGTCACCGCCCAAGACTATATCTGACTAGTAAGAGTCTTAAAACCTATGTGTTGATATCTCTCTGTCAGTGAATCAAGAGGGTGTAAAGCGGCATAAACACAGCAGTGAAAAGCAGCTAAACCCCATTATAAAAATAAATTACTTAAAAAACAACCCATAAAACAAAGACAGTGAAAGAGAGGGAAATTCTTACAAAATCCATTCAGGGGCTCTGATGCAACCTGGATTGACCATATCTAGACCCACAGCTGGATGAGACATAAGGCTGGACACTCTTGGGGCTGAGAGGATTGGTGAGGTTGGGTGAGCAAACGCAGATCCTTTAAAGTCATACTGCGTGGTACCCATCCCATGGGTCCCAAATCTCCAGGTTCAAGGGCATCTGCCTCCATCGAAAACATGCATGGGAAACCCAGAAGATGGTACACCGTGTGATCGGGAAAGGTTTCTAAAACGCACCTCATTTCTCCTGTCCTTGTGCTCGGGTTCGCCATTCCAGCCGCTTTTACTAACAATCTCCCTACTTGGAGAATCAGCACCGTTAACCTCCTGTTTCGTACAGGTTGCAATTTGTCCTGAGGATGAACGGGAAGAGGGGGAACCAATCAGAGACTAGCTCTAGGTGTTGGGACAGGCACACGTCACTCTATTTTCCCATCAGGAAGAAGAATGAACCACAGGCTCGGCCTGCCCCCCGGAACCAGAAGAGGGCCTGAAGCAATCCTGCGCTTTTGCGGCCAGCTCCCAAAAAAGCGAGTTGAAAAATGGAGCTCAGGGGCACTGCAATTCACAAACCTGCAGAGTTATAACTGAGAACTCTCGTCCACAAATATACTGAGGGAAGGCAACGAAGAGGATTTGAAAGCAAGGCAGAATTGCAGGAAACAGACGTCAGGAAGTAGATTCGACTCGCCTTTAAAGCACATGAAAAGCGGCAAAGCGTTGACAATGATGCCCTTGGCCAAAAAGGGCGTATGCGTTTTTTCCTGAATATATTCAGGAAAAAACGCATACGCCCTTTTTGGCCAACCAAGAAAGCTGGAAGTGCAAATCAGCGCTACAAAGAAGTCTCGCTTGCCATCGGTCAAAAGGGCCATGCTGAAAAAAGTGTAAAAACCAGAAATGCAGGACAGGCCATGGAGACACGGGAGCCTTGCTACGCTGGTGGGCAGGATGTAAATTGCCAACAGCCACTCTGGAGAAGTGTACGCTGTGTCCTGAAACGTGTAATAAACACAACTTAGAGAGCATAGGGCACTTCCACTCATGGGCGTATAAATCGGGAAAACTACAAATCAACAAGACACAGGCACCCCAAAGTTTAGGGCTGCTCTGTTTCCAAGAACCTCCACTTCGGTACACCTTAAATATCCCAGGCAAGAGCAAAATGGATAAAGAAGTTGTGGTACTGATGCACAATGGAATATCACTCAGCCATGAAGTCAATGTCATAAGGCTAGTAGCAGCATGATGAGTGGATTTAGGTACGATGATTCTAAGTGAAATAAGTCACACAGAAAAAGACACTTATCCTACGATATCACTTATAGAGGGAATGTACAAATCACTACACTTGAACTGAATTACAATACAGAACAGAGTCACACATTTAGAAAACACACTATGGCTGCTTAACGGGAAAGGCGAGGTGGGGTGATGCATAAAACAAGGGTTTGAAATTAGCTCAGATACCGTTCCAGAAGCCAAATATGGAAGAGACAAAACCTACTCCCTGCTCAGTGAACTGGACTCAACACCCCCTATTCACCGCCCAAGAATATATGTGACTAGTAAGAGTCTTAAAACCTATGTGTTGATATCTCTCTGTTAGTGAATCAAGAGGGTGTATAGCGGCATAAACACAGCAGTGAAAAGCAGCTAAACCCCATTATAAAACTAAATTACTTTAAAAAAAAACCCCATAAAACAAAGACAGTGAAAGAGAGAGAAATTCTTACAAATCCGTTCAGGGGCTCTGATGCCACCTGGATGGACCATATCTAGACCCACAGCTGGATGAGACATAAGGCTGGACACTCTTGGGGCTGAGAGCATTGGTGAGGTTGGGGGAGCAAACGCAGACCCTTTAAAGTCATAATGCGTGGTACCCATCCCATGGTTCCCAAATCTCCATGTTCAAGGGCATCTTCCTCCATCGAAAACATGCACGGGAAACCCAGAAGATGGTACACCGTGTGATCGGGAAAGGTTTCTAAAACGCACCTCGTTTCTCCTGTCCTTGTGCTCGGGTTCGCCATTCCAGCCGCTTTTACTAACAATCTCCCTACTTGGAGAATCAGCACCGTTAACCTCCTGTTTCGTACAGGTTGCAATTTGTCCTGAGGATGAACGGGAAGAGGGGGAACCAATGAGAGACTAGCTCTAGGTGTTGGGACAGGCACAGGTCACTCTATTTTCCCATCAGGAAGAAGAATGAACCACAGGCTCGGCCTGCCCCCCGGAACCAGAAGAGGGCCTGAAGCAATCCTGCGCTTTTGCGGCCAGCTCCCAAAAAAGCGAGTTGAAAAATGGAGCTCAGGGGCACTGCAATTCACAAACCTGCAGAGTTATAAATGAGAACTCTCGTCCACAAATATACTGAGGGAAGGCAACGAAGAGGATTTGAAAGCAAGGCAGAATTGCAGGAAACAGACTTCAGGAGGGAGATTCGACTCGCCTTTAAAGCACATGAAAAGCGGCAAAGCGTTGACAATGATGCCCTTGGCCAAAAAGGGCGTATGCGTTTTTTCCTGAATATATTCAGGAAAAAACGCATACGCCCTTTTTGGCCAACCAAGCAAGCCGGAAGTGCAAATCAGCGCTACAAAGAAGTCTCGCTTGCCATCGGTCAAAAGGGCCACGCTGAAAAAAGTGTAAAAACCAGAAATGCAGGACAGGCCATGGAGACACGGGAGCCTTGCTACGCTGGTGGGCGAGATGTAAATTGCCAACAGCCACTCTGGAGAAGTGTACGGTGTGTCCTGAAACGTGTAATAAACACAGCTTAGAGAGCATAGGGCACTTCCACTCATGGGCGTATAAATCGGGAAAACTACAAATCAACAAGACACAGGCACCCCAAAGTTTAGGGCTGCTCTGTTTCCAAGAACCTCCACTTCGGTACACCTTAAATATCCCAGGCAAGAGCAAAATGGATAAAGAAGTTGTGGTACTGATGCACAATGGAATATCACTCAGCCATGAAGTCAATGTCATAAGGCTAGTAGCAGCATGATGAGTGGATTTAGGTACGATGACTCTAAGTGAAATAAGTCACACAGAAAAAGACACTTATCCTACGATATCACTTATAGAGGGAATGTACAAATCGCTACACTTGAACTGAATTACAAAACAGAACAGAGTCACACATTTAGAAAACACACTATGGCTGCTTAACGGGAAAGGCGAGGTGGGGTGATGCATAAAACAAGGGTTGGAAATTAGCTCAGATACCGTTCCAGAAGCCAAATATGGAAGAGACAAGACCTACTCCCTGCTCAGTGAACTGGACTCAACACCCCCTATTCACCGCCCAAGAATATATGTGACTAGTAAGAGTCTTAAAACCTATGTGTTGATATCTCTCTGTCAGTGAATCAAGAGGGTGTAAAGCAGCATAAACACAGCAGTGAAAAGCAGCTAAACCCCATTATAAAAATAAATTACTTAAAAAATCCCATAAAACAAAGACAGTGAAAGAGAGAGAAATTCTTACCAAATCCATTCAGGGGCTCTGATGCCACCTGGATGGACAATATCTAGACCAACAGCTGGATGAGACATAAGGCTGGACAATCTTGGGGCTGAGAGCATTGGTGAGGTTGGGTGAGCAAACGCAGACCCTTTAAATCATACTGCATGATACCCATCCCATGGGTCCCAAATCTCCAGGTTCAAGGGCATCTTCCTCCATCGAAAACATGCATGGGAAACCCAGAAGATGGTACACCGTGTGATCGGGAAAGGTTTCTAAAACGCACCTCGTTTCTCCTGTCCTTGTGCTCGGGTTCGCCATTCCAGCCGCTTTTACTAACAATCTCCCTACTTGGAGAATCAGCACCGTTAACCTCCTGTTTCGTACAGGTTGCAATTTGTCCTGAGGATGAACGGGAAGAGGGGGAACCAATGAGAGACTAGCTCTAGGTGTTGGGACAGGCACAGGTCACTCTATTTTCCCATCAGGAAGAAGAATGAACCACAGGCTCGGCCTGCCCCCCGGAACCAGAAGAGGGCCTGAAGCAATCCTGCGCTTTTGCGGCCAGCTCCCAAAAAAGCGAGTTGAAAAATGGAGCTCAGGGGCACTGCAATTCACAAACCTGCAGAGTTATAAATGAGAACTCTCGTCCACAAATATACTGAGGGAAGGCAACGAAGAGGATTTGAAAGCAAGGCAGAATTGCAGGAAACAGACTTCAGGAGGTAGATTCGACTCGCCTTTAAAGCACATGAAAAGCGGCAAAGCGTTGACAATGATGCCGTTGGCCAAAAAGGGCGTATGCGTTTTTTCCTGAATATATTCAGGAAAAAACGCATACGCCCTTTTTGGCCAACCAAGAAAGCCGGAAGTGCAAATCAGCGCTACAAAGAAGTCTCGCTTGCCATCGGTCAAAAGAGCCATGCTGAAAAAAGTGTAAAAACCAGAAATGCAGGACAGGCCATGGAGACACGGGAGCCTTGCTACGCTGGTAGGCGGGATGTAAGTTGCGAACAGCCACTCTGGAGAAGTGTACGGTGTGTCCTGAAACATGTAATAAACACAGCTTAGAGAGCATAGGGCACTTCCACTCATGGGCGTATAAATCGGGAAAACTACAAATCAACAAGACACAGGCACCCCAAAGTTTAGGGCTGCTCTGTTTCCAAGAACCTCCACTTCGGTACACCTTAAATATCCCAGGCAAGAGCAAAATGGATAAAGAAGTTGTGGTACTGATGCACAATGGAATATCACTCAGCCATGAAGTCAATGTCATAAGGCTAGTAGCAGCATGATGAGTGGATTTAGGTACGATGACTCTAAGTGAAATAAGTCACACAGAAAAAGACACTTATCCTACGATATCACTTATAGAGGGAATGTACAAATCGCTACACTTGAAATGAATTACAAAACAGAACAGAGTCACACATTTAGAAAACACACTATGGCTGCTTAACGGGAAAGGCGAGGTGGGGTGATGCATAAAACAAGGGTTGGAAATTAGCTCAGATACCGTTCCAGAAGCCAAATATGGAAGAGACAAGACCTACTCCCTGCTCAGTGAACTGGACTCAACACCCCCTATTCACCGCCCAAGAATATATGTGACTAGTAAGAGTCTTAAAACCTATGTGTTGATATTTCTCTGTCAGTGAATCAAGAAGGTGTAAAGCAGCATAAACACAGCAGTGAAAAGCAGCTAAACCCCATTATAAAAATAAATTACTTTAAAAAACCCATAAAACAAAGACAGTGAAAGAGAGAGAAATTCTTACCAAATCCATTCAGGGGCTCTGATGCCACCTGGATGGACCATATCTAGACCAACAGCTGGATGAGACATAAGGCTGGACACTCTTGGGGCTGAGAGCATTGGTGAGGTTGGGTGAGCAAACGCAGACCCTTTAAATCATACTGCATGATACCCATCCCATGGGTCCCAAATCTCCAGGTTCAAGGGCATCTTCCTCCATCGAAAACATGCATGGGAAACCCAGAAGATGGTACACCGTGTGATCGGGAAAGGTTTCTAAAACGCACCTCGTTTCTCCTGTCCTTGTGCTCGGGTTCGCCATTCCAGCCGCTTTTACTAACAATCTCCCTACTTGGAGAATCAGCACCGTTAACCTCCTGTTTCGTACAGGTTGCAATTTGTCCTGAGGATGAACGGGAAGAGGGGGAACCAATCAGAGACTAGCTCTAGGTGTTGGGACAGGCACACGTCACTCTATTTTCCCATCAGGAAGAAGAATGAACCACAGGCTCGGCCTGCCCCCGGAACCAGAAGAGGGCCTGAAGCAATCCTGCGCTTTTGCGGCCAGCTCCCAAAAAAGCGAGTTGAAAATGGAGCTCAGGGGCACTGCAATTCACAAACCTGCAGAGTTATAAATGAGAACTCTCGTCCACAAATATACTGAGGGAAGGCAACGAAGAGGATTTGAAAGCAAGGCAGAATTGCAGGAAACAGACTTCAGGAGGTAGATTCGACTCGCCTTTAAAGCACATGAAAAAGCGGCAAAGCGTTGACAATGATGCCTTGGCCAAAAAGGGCGTATGCGTTTTTTCCTGAATATATTCAGGAAAAAACGCATACGCCCTTTTTGGCCAACCAAGAAAGCCGGAAGTGCAAATCAGCGCTACTAAGAAGTCTCGCTTGCCATCGGTCAAAAGAGCCATGCTGAAAAAAGTGTAAAAACCAGAAATGCAGGACAGGCCATGGAGACACGGGAGCCTTGCTACGCTGGTGGGCGAGATGTAAATTGCCAACAGCCACTCTGGAGAAGTGTACGGTGTGTCCTGAAACGTGTAATAAACACAGCTTAAAGAGCATAGGGCACTTCCACTCATGGGCGTATAAATCGGGAAAACTACAAATCAACAAGACACAGGCACCCTAAAGTTTAGGGCTGCTCTGTTTCCAAGAACCTCCACTTCGGTACACCTTAAATATCCCAGGCAAGAGCAAAATGGATAAAGAAGTTGTGGTATTGATGCACAATGGAATATCACTCAGCCATGAAGTCAATGTCATAAGGCTAGTAGCAGCATGATGAGTGGATTTAGGTACGATGACTCTAAGTGAAATAAGTCACACAGAAAAAGACACTTATCCTACGATATCACTTATAGAGGGAATGTACAAATCGCTACACTTGAACTGAATTACAAAACAGAACAGAGTCACACATTTAGAAAACACACTATGGCTGCTTAACGGGAAAGGCGAGGTGGGATGATGCATAAAACAAGGGTTTGAAATTAGCTCAGATACCGTTCCAGAAGCCAAATATGGAAGAGACAAGACCTACTCCCTGCTCAGTGAACTGGACTCAACACCCCCTATTCACCACCCAAGAATATATGTGACTAGTAAGAGTCTTAAAACCTATGTGTTGATATCTCTCTGTCAGTGAATCAAGAGGGTGTAAAGCAGCATAAACACAGCAGTGAAAAGCAGCTAAACCCCATTATAAAAATAAATTACTTAAAAAACAACCCATAAAACAAAGACAGTGAAAGAGAGGGAAATTCTTACAAAATCCATTCAGGGGCTCTGATGCAACCTGGATTGACCATATCTAGACCCACAGCTGGATGAGACATAAGGCTGGACACTCTTGGGGCTGAGAGGATTGGTGAGGTTGGGTGAGCAAACGCAGATCCTTTAAAGTCATACTGCGTGGTACCCATCCCATGGGTCCCAAATCTCCAGGTTCAAGGGCATCTGCCTCCATCGAAAACATGCATGGGAAACCCAGAAGATGGTACACCGTGTGATCGGGAAATGTTTCTAAAACGCACCTCATTTCTCCTGTCCTTGTGCTCGGGTTCGCCATTCCAGCCGCTTTTACTAACAATCTCCCTACTTGGAGAATCAGCACCGTTAACCTCCTGTTTCGTACAGGTTGCAATTTGTCCTGAGGATGAACGGGAAGAGGGGGAACCAATCAGAGACTAGCTCTAGGTGTTGGGACAGGCACACGTCACTCTATTTTCCCATCAGGAAGAAGAATGAACCACAGGCTCGGCCTGCCCCCGGAACCAGAAGAGGGCCTGAAGCAATCCTGCGCTTTTGCGGCCAGCTCCCAAAAAAGCGAGTTGAAAAATGGAGCTCAGGGGCACTGCAATTCACAAACCTGCAGAGTTATAACTGAGAACTCTCGTCCACAAATATACTGAGGGAAGGCAACGAAGAGGATTTGAAAGCAAGGCAGAATTGCAGGAAACAGACGTCAGGAGGTAGATTCGACTCGCCTTTAAAGCACATGAAAAGCGGCAAAGCGTTGACAATGATGCCCTTGGCCAAAAAGGGCGTATGCGTTTTTTCCTGAATATATTCAGGAAAAAACGCATACGCCCTTTTTGGCCAACCAAGCAAGCCGGAAGTGCAAATCAGCGCTACAAAGAAGTCTCGCTTGCCATCGGTCAAAAGGGCCATGCTGAAAAAAGTGTAAAAACCAGAAATGCAGGACAGGCCATGGAGACACGGGAGCCTTGCTACGCTGGTGGGCGAGATGTAAATTGCCAACAGCCACTCTGGAGAAGTGTACGGTGTGTCCTGAAACGTGTAATAAACACAGCTTAGAGAGCATAGGGCACTTCCACTCATGGGCGTATAAATCGGGAAAACTACAAATCAACAAGACACAGGCACCCCAAAGTTTAGGGCTGCTCTGTTTCCAAGAACCTCCACTTCGGTACACCTTAAATATCCCAGGCAAGAGCAAAATGGATAAAGAAGTTGTGGTACTGATGCACAATGGAATATCACTCAGCCATGAAGTCAATGTCATAAGGCTAGTAGCAGCATGATGAGTGGATTTAGGTACGATGACTCGAAGTGAAATAAGTCACACAGAAAAAGACACTTATCCTACGATATCACTTATGGAGGGAATGTAAAAATCGCTACACTTGAACTGAATTACAAAACAGAACAGAGTCACACATTTAGAAAACACACTATGGCTGCTTAACGGGAAAGGTGAGCCTGGGTGATGCATAAAACAAGGGCTTGAAATTAGCTCAGATACCGTTCCAGAAACCAAATATGTAATAGACAAGACCTACACGCTGCTCAGTGAACTGGACTCAACACCCCCTAGTCACCGCCCAAGAGTATATCTGACTAGTAAGAGTCTTAAAACCTATGTGTTGATATCTCTCTGTCAGTGAATCAAGAGGGTGTAAAGCGGCATAAACACAGCAGTGAAAAGCAGCTAAATCCCATTATAAAAATAAATTACTTAAAAAACAACCCATAAAACAAAGACAGTGAAAGAGAGGGAAATTCTTACAAAATCCATTCAGGGGCTCTGATGCAACCTGGATTGACCATATCTAGACCCACAGCTGTATGAGACATAAGGCTGGACACTCTTGGGGCTGAGAGGATTGGTGAGGTTGGGTGAGCAAACGCAGATCCTTTAAAGTCATACTGCGTGGTACCCATCCCATGGGTCCCAAATCTCCAGGTTCAAGGGCATCTGCCTCCATCGAAAACATGCATGGGAAACCCAGAAGATGGTACACCGTGTGATCGGGAAATGTTTCTAAAACGCACCTCATTTCTCCTGTCCTTGTGCTCGGGTTCGCCATTCCAGCCGCTTTTACTAACAATCTCCCTACTTGGAGAATCAGCACCGTTAACCTCCTGTTTCGTACAGGTTGCAATTTGTCCTGAGGATGAACGGGAAGAGGGGGAACCAATCAGAGACTAGCTCTAGGTGTTGGGACAGGCACACGTCACTCTATTTTCCCATCAGGAAGAAGAATGAACCACAGGCTCGGCCTGCCCCCCGGAACCAGAAGAGGGCCTGAAGCAATCCTGCGCTTTTGCGGCCAGCTCCCAAAAAAGCGAGTTGAAAAATGGAGCTCAGGGGCACTGCAATTCACAAACCTGCAGAGTTATAACTGAGAACTCTCGTCCACAAATATACTGAGGGAAGGCAACGAAGAGGATTTGAAAGCAAGGCAGAATTGCAGGAAACAGACGTCAGGAGGTAGATTCGACTCGCCTTTAAAGCACATGAAAAGCGGCAAAGCGTTGACAATGATGCCCTTGGCCAAAAAGGGCGTATGCGTTTTTTCCTGAATATATTCAGGAAAAAACGCATACGCCCTTTTTGGCCAACCAAGAAAGCTGGAAGTGCAAATCAGCGCTACAAAGAAGTCTCGCTTGCCATCGGTCAAAAGGGCCATGCTGAAAAAAGTGTAAAAACCAGAAATGCAGGACAGGCCATGGAGACACGGGAGCCTTGCTACGCTGGTGGGCAGGATGTAAATTGCCAACAGCCACTCTGGAGAAGTGTACGCTGTGTCCTGAAACGTGTAATAAACACAACTTAGAGAGCATAGGGCACTTCCACTCATGGGCGTATAAATCGGGAAAACTACAAATCAACAAGACACAGGCACCCCAAAGTTTAGGGCTGCTCTGTTTCCAAGAACCTCCACTTCGGTACACCTTAAATATCCCAGGCAAGAGCAAAATGGATAAAGAAGTTGTGGTACTGATGCACAATGGAATATCACTCAGCCATGAAGTCAATGTCATAAGGCTAGTAGCAGCATGATGAGTGGATTTAGGTACGATGACTCTAAGTGAAATAAGTCACACAGAAAAAGACACTTATCCTACGATATCACTTATAGAGGGAATGTACAAATCACTACACTTGAACTGAATTACAAAACAGAACAGAGTCACACATTTAGAAAACACACTATGGCTGCTTAACGGGAAAGGCGAGGTGGGGTGATGCATAAAACAAGGGTTTGAAATTAGCTCAGATACCGTTCCAGAAGCCAAATATGGAAGAGACAAAACCTACTCCCTGCTCAGTGAACTGGACTCAACACCCCCTATTCACCGCCCAAGAATATATGTGACTAGTAAGAGTCTTAAAACCTATGTGTTGATATCTCTCTGTTAGTGAATCAAGAGCTTGTATAGCGGCATAAACACAGCAGTGAAAAGCAGCTAAACCCCATTATAAAACTAAATTACTTTAAAAAAATCCCCATA
Source organism: Eubalaena glacialis (assembly GCF_028564815.1). NCBI lineage: Eukaryota > Metazoa > Chordata > Mammalia > Artiodactyla > Balaenidae > Eubalaena > Eubalaena glacialis. Next base: position 107,589,398 of record NC_083721.1, on the reverse strand, counting down.
AAACAAAGACAGTGAAAGAGAGAGAAATTCTTACAAATCCGTTCAGGGGCTCTGATGCCACCTGGATGGACAATATCTAGACCAACAGGTGGATGAGACATAAGGCTGGACAATCTTGGGGCTGAGAGCATTGGTAAGGTTGGGTGAGCAAACGCAGACCCTTTAAATCATACTGCATGATACCCATCCCATGGGTCCCAAATCTCCAGGTTCAAGGGCATCTTCCTCCATCGAAAACATGCATGGGAAACCCAGAAGATGGTACACCGTGTGATCGGGAAAGGTTTCTAAAACGCACCTCGTTTCTCCTGTCCTTGTGCTCGGGTTCGCCATTCCAGCCGCTTTTACTAACAATCTCCCTACTTGGAGAATCAGCACCGTTAACCTCCTGTTTCGTACAGGTTGCAATTTGTCCTGAGGATGAACGGGAAGAGGGGGAACCAATGAGAGACTAGCTCTAGATGTTGGGACAGGCACAGGTCACTCTAGTTTCCCATCAGGAAGAAGAATGAACCACAGGCTCGGCCTGCCCCCCGGAACCAGAAGAGGGCCTGAAGCAATCCTGCGCTTTTGCGGCCAGCTCCCAAAAAAGCGAGTTGAAAAATGGAGCTCAGGGGCACTGCAATTCACAAACCTGCAGAGTTATAAATGAGAACTCTCGTCCACAAATATACTGAGGGAAGGCAACGAAGAGGATTTGAAAGCAAGGCAGAATTGCAGGAAACAGACTTCAGGAGGTAGATTCGACTCGCCTTTAAAGCACATGAAAAGCGGCAAAGCGTTGACAATGATGCCCTTGGCCAAAAAGGGCGTATGCGTTTTTTCCTGAATATATTCAGGAAAAAACGCATACGCCCTTTTTGGCCAACCAAGAAAGCCGGAAGTGCAAATCAGCGCTACAAAGAAGTCTCGCTTGCCATCGGTCAAAAGAGCCATGCTGAAAAAAGTGTAAAAACCAGAAATGCAGGACAGGCCATGGAGACACGGGAGCCTTGCTACGCTGGTAGGCGGGATGTAAGTTGCGAACAGCCACTCTGGAGAAGTGTACGGTGTGTCCTGAAACATGTAATAAACACAGCTTAGAGAGCATAGGGCACTTCCACTCATGGGCGTATAAATCGGGAAAACTACAAATCAACAAGACACAGGCACCCCAAAGTTTAGGGCTGCTCTGTTTCCAAGAACCTCCACTTCGGTACACCTTAAATATCCCAGGCAAGAGCAAAATGGATAAAGAAGTTGTGGTACTGATGCACAATGGAATATCACTCAGCCATGAAGTCAATGTCATAAGGCTAGTAGCAGCATGATGAGTGGATTTAGGTACGATGACTCTAAGTGAAATAAGTCACACAGAAAAAGACACTTATCCTACGATATCACTTATAGAGGGAATGTACAAATCGCTACACTTGAACTGAATTACAAAACAGAACAGAGTCACACATTTAGAAAACACACTATGGCTGCTTAACGGGAAAGGCGAGGTGGGGTGATGCATAAAACAAGGGTTTGAAATTAGCTCAGATACCGTTCCAGAAGCCAAATATGGAAGAGACAAGACCTACTCCCTGCTCAGTGAACTGGACTCAACACCCCCTATTCACCGCCCAAGAATATATGTGACTAGTAAGAGTCTTAAAACCTATGTGTTGATATTTCTCTGTCAGTGAATCAAGAGGGTGTAAAGCAGCATAAACACAGCAGTGAAAAGCAGCTAAACCCCATTATAAAAATAAATTACTTAAAAAAACCCATAAAACAAAGACAGTGAAAGAGAGAGAAATTCTTACCAAATCCATTCAGGGGCTCTGATGCCACCTGGATGGACCATATCTAGACCAACAGCTGGATGAGACATAAGGCTGGACACTCTTGGGGCTGAGAGCATTGGTGAGGTTGGGTGAGCAAACGCAGACCCTTTAAATCATACTGCATGATACCCATCCCATGGGTCCCAAATCTCCAGGTTCAAGGGCATCTTCCTCCATCGAAAACATGCATGGGAAACCCAGAAGATGGTACACCGTGTGATCGGGAAAGGTTTCTAAAACGCACCTCGTTTCTCCTGTCCTTGTGCTCGGGTTCGCCATTCCAGCCGCTTTTACTAACAATCTCCCTACTTGGAGAATCAGCACCGTTAACCTCCTGTTTCGTACAGGTTGCAATTTGTCCTGAGGATGAATGGGAAGAGGGGGAACCAATCAGAGACTAGCTCTAGGTGTTGGGACAGGCACAGGTCACTCTATTTTCCCATCAGGAAGAAGAATGAACCACAGGCTCGGCCTGCCCCCCGGAACCAGAAGAGGGCCTGAAGCAATCCTGCGCTTTTGCGGCCAGCTCCCAAAAAAGCGAGTTGAAAAATGGAGCTCAGGGGCACTGCAATTCACAAACCTGCAGAGTTATAAATGAGAACTCTCGTCCACAAATATACTGAGGGAAGGCAACGAAGAGGATTTGAAAGCAAGGCAGAATTGCAGGAAACAGACGTCAGGAGGTAGATTCGACTCGCCTTTAAAGCACATGAAAAGCGGCCTAGCGTTGACAATGATGCCCTTGGCCAAAAAGGGCGTATGCGTTTTTTCCTGAATATATTCAGGAAAAAACGCATACGCCCTTTTTGGCCAACCAAGCAAGCCGGACGTGCAAACCAGCGCTACAAAGAAGTCTCGCTTGCCATCGGTCAAAAGGGCCATGCTGAAAAAAGTGTAAAAACCAGAAATGCAGGACAGGCCATGGAGACACGGGAGCCTTGCTACGCTGGAGGGCAGGATGTAAATTGCCAACAGCCACTCTGAAGAAGTGTACGGTGTGTCCTGAAACGTGTAATAAACACAACTTAGAGAGCATAGGGCACTTCAACTCATGGGCGTATAAATCGGGAAAACTACAAATCAACAAGACACAGGCACCCCAAAGTTTAGGGCTGCTCTGTTTCCAAGAACCTCCATTTCGGTACACCTTAAATATCCCAGGCAAGAGCAAAATGGATAAAGAAGTTGTGGTACAGATGCACAATGGAATATCACTCAGCCATGAAGTCAATGTCATAAGGCAAGTAGCAGCATGATGAGTGGATTTAGGTACGATGACTCTAAGTGAAATAAGTCACACAGAAAAAGACACTTATCCTACGATATCACTTATAGAGGGAATGTACAAATCGCTACACTTGAACTGAATTACAAAACAGAACAGAGTCACACATTTAGAAAACACACTATGGCTGCTTAACGGGAAAGGCGAGGTGGGGTGATGCATAAAACAAGGGTTTGAAATTAGCTCAGATACCGTTCCAGAAGCCAAATATGGAAGAGACAAGACCTACTCCCTGCTCAGTGAACTGGACTCAACACCCCCTATTCACCGCCCAAGAATATATGTGACTAGTAAGAGTCTTAAAACCTATGTGTTGATATCTTTCTGTCAGTGAATCAAGATGGTGTATAGCGGCATAAACACAGCAGTGAAAAGCAGCTCAACCCCATTATAAAACTAAATTAGTTTTAAAAAACCCCATAAAACAAAGACAGTGAAAGAGAGAGAAATTCTTACAAATCCGTTCAGGGGCTCTGATGCCACCTGGATGGACCATATCTAGACCCACAGCTGGATGAGACATAAGGCTGGACACTCTTGGGGCTGAGAGCATTGGTGAGGTTGGGGGAGCAAACGCAGACCCTTTAAAGTCATAATGCGTGGTACCCATCCCATGGGTCCCAAATCTCCATGTTCAAGGGCATCTTCCTCCATCGAAAACATGCACGGGAAACCCAGAAGATGGTACACCGTGTGATCGGGAAAGGTTTCTAAAACGCACCTCGTTTCTCCTGTCCTTGTGCTCGGGTTCGCCATTCCAGCCGCTTTTACTAACAATCTCCCTACTTGGAGAATCAGCACCGTTAACCTCCTGTTTCGTACAGGTTGCAATTTGTCCTGAGGATGAACGGGAAGAGGGGGAACCAATGAGAGACTAGCTCTAGGTGTTGGGACAGGCACAGGTCACTCTATTTTCCCATCAGGAAGAAGAATGAACCACAGGCTCGGCCTGCCCCCCGGAACCAGAAGAGGGCCTGAAGCAATCCTGCGCTTTTGCGGCCAGCTCCCAAAAAAGCGAGTTGAAAAATGGAGCTCAGGGGCACTGCAATTCACAAACCTGCAGAGTTATAAATGAGAACTCTCGTCCACAAATATACTGAGGGAAGGCAACGAAGAGGATTTGAAAGCAAGGCAGAATTGCAGGAAACAGACTTCAGGAGGTAGATTCGACTCGCCTTTAAAGCACATGAAAAGCGGCAAAGCGTTGACAATGATGCCCTTGGCCAAAAAGGGCGTATGCGTTTTTTCCTGAATATATTCAGGAAAATATATTCAGGAAAAAACGCATACGCCCTTTTTGGCCAACCAAGCAAGCTGGAAGTGCAAATCAGCGCTACAAAGAAGTCTCGCTTGCCATCGGTCAAAAGGGCCATGCTGAAAAAAGTGTAAAAACCAGAAATGCAGGACAGGCCATGGAGACACGGGAGCCTTGCTACGCTGGTGGGCAGGATGTAAATTGCCAACAGCCACTCTGGAGAAGTGTACGCTGTGTCCTGAAACGTGTAATAAACACAACTTAGAGAGCATAGGGCACTTCCACTCATGGGCGTATAAATCGGGAAAACTACAAATCAACAAGACACAGGCACCCCAAAGTTTAGGGCTGCTCTGTTTCCAAGAACCTCCACTTCGGTACACCTTAAATATCCCAGGCAAGAGCAAAATGGATAAAGAAGTTGTGGTACTGATGCACAATGGAATATCACTCAGCCATGAAGTCAATGTCATAAGGCTAGTAGCAGCATGATGAGTGGATTTAGGTACGATGACTCTAAGTGAAATAAGTCACACAGAAAAAGACACTTATCCTACGATATCACTTATAGAGGGAATGTACAAATCACTACACTTGAACTGAATTACAAAACAGAACAGAGTCACACATTTAGAAAACACACTATGGCTGCTTAACGGGAAAGGCGAGGTGGGGTGATGCATAAAACAGGGTTTGAAATTAGCTCAGATACCGTTCCAGAAGCCAAATATGGAAGAGACAAGACCTACTCCCTGCTCAGTGAACTGGACTCAACACCCCCTATTCACCGCCCAAGAATATATGTGACTAGTAAGAGTCTTAAAACCTATGTGTTGATATCTCTCTATCAGTGAATCAAGAGGGTGTAAAGCAGCATAAACACAGCAGTGAAAAGCAGCTAAACCCCATTATAAAAATAAATTACTTAAAAAAACCCATAAAACAAAGACAGTGAAAGTGAGAGAAATTCTTACCAAATCCATTCAGGGGCTCTGATGCTACCTGGATGGACCATATCTAGACCAATAGCTGGATGAGACATAAGGCTGGACACTCTTGGGGCTGAGAGCATTGGTGAGGTTGGGTGAGCAAACGCAGACCCTTTAAAGTCATACTGCGTGGTACCCATCCCATGGGTCCCAAATCTCCAGGTTCAAGGGCATCTTCCTCCATCGAAAACATGCATGGGAAACCCAGAAGATGGTACACCGTGTGATCGGGAAAGGTTTCTAAAACGCACCTCGTTTCTCCTGTCCTTGTGCTCGGGTTCGCCATTCCAGCCGCTTTTACTAACAATCTCCCTACTTGGAGAATCAGCACCGTTAACCTCCTGTTTCGTACAGGTTGCAATTTGTCCTGAGGATGAACGGGAAGAGGGGGAACCAATGAGAGACTAGCTCTAGGTGTTGGGACAGGCACAGGTCACTCTATTTTCCCATCAGGAAGAAGAATGAACCACAGGCTCGGCCTGCCCCCCGGAACCAGAAGAGGGCCTGAAGCAATCCTGCGCTTTTGCGGCCAGCTCCCAAAAAAGCGAGTTGAAAAGTGGAGCTCAGGGGCACTGCAATTCACAAACCTGCAGAGTTATAAATGATAACCCTCGTCCACAAATATACTGAGGGAAGGCAACGAAGAGGATTTGAAAGCAAGGCAGAATTGCAGGAAACAGACTTCAGGAGGTAGATTCGACTCGCCTTTAAAGCACATGAAAAGCGGCATAGCGTTGACAATGATGCCCTTGGCCAAAAAGGGCGTATGCGTTTTTTCCTGAATATATTCAGGAAAAAACGCATACGCCCTTTTTGGCCAACCAAGCAAGCCGGAAGTGCAAATCAGCGCTACAAAGAAGTCTCGCTTGCCATCGGTCAAAAGGGCCATGCTGAAAAAAGTGTAAAAACCAGAAATGAAGGACAGGCCATGGAGACACGGGAGCCTTGCTACGCTGGTGGGCGGCATGTAAATTGCCAACAGCCACTCTGGAGAAGTGTACGGTGTGTCCTGAAACATATAATAAACACAGCTTAGAGAGCATAGGGCACTTCCATTCATGGGCGTATAAATCGGGAAAACTACAAATCAACAAGACACAGGCACCCCAAAGTTTAGGGCTGCTCTGTTTCCAAGAACCTCCACTTCGGTACACCTTAAATATCCCAGGCAAGAGCAAAATGGATAAAGAAGTTGTGGTACTGATGCACAATGGAATATCACTCAGCCATGAAGTCAATGTCATAAGGCTAGTAGCAGCATGATGAGTGGATTTAGGTACGATGACTCGAAGTGAAATAAGTCACACAGAAAAAGACACTTATCCTACGATATCACTTATGGAGGGAATGTAAAAATCGCTACACTTGAACTGAATTACAAAACAGAACAGAGTCACACATTTAGAAAACACACTATGGCTGCTTAACGGGAAAGGTGAGCCTGGGTGATGCATAAAACAAGGGCTTGAAATTAGCTCAGATACCGTTCCAGAAGCCAAATATGTAATAGACAAGACCTACACGCTGCTCAGTGAACTGGACTCAACACCCCCTAGTCACCGCCCAAGAGTATATCTGACTAGTAAGAGTCTTAAAACCTATGTGTTGATATCCCTCTGTCAGTGAATCAAGAGGGTGTAAAGCGGCATAAACACAGCAGTGAAAAGCAGCTAAACCCCATTATAAAAATAAATTACTTAAAAAACAACCCATAAAACAAAGACAGTGAAAGAGAGGGAAATTCTTACAAAATCCATTCAGGGGCTCTGATGCAACCTGGATTGACCATATCTAGACCCACAGCTGTATGAGACATAAGGCTGGACAATCTTGGGGCTGAGAGCATTGGTGAGGTTGGGTGAGCAAACGCAGACACTTTAAATCATACTGCATGATACCCATCCCATGGGTCCCAAATCTCCAGGTTCAAGGGCATCTTCCTCCATCGAAAACATGCATGGGAAACCCAGAAGATGGTACACCGTGTGATCGGGAAAGGTTTCTAAAACGCACCTCGTTTCTCCTGTCCTTGTGCTCGGGTTCGCCATTCCAGCCGCTTTTACTAACAATCTCCCTACTTGGAGAATCAGCACCGTTAACCTCCTGTTTCGTACAGGTTGCAATTTGTCCTGAGGATGAACGGGAAGAGGGGGAACCAATGAGAGACTAGCTCTAGGTGTTGGGACAGGCACAGGTCACTCTATTTTCCCATCAGGAAGAAGAATGAACCACAGGCTCGGCCTGCCCCCCGGAACCAGAAGAGGGCCTGAAGCAATCCTGCGCTTTTGCGGCCAGCTCCCAAAAAAGCGAGTTGAAAAATGGAGCTCAGGGGCACTGCAATTCACAAACCTGCAGAGTTATAAATGAGAACTCTCGTCCACAAATATACTGAGGGAAGGCAACGAAGAGGATTTGAAAGCAAGGCAGAATTGCAGGAAACAGACTTCAGGAGGTAGATTCGACTCGCCTTTAAAGCACATGAAAAGCGGCAAAGCGTTGACAATGATGCCCTTGGCCAAAAAGGGCGTATGCGTTTTTTCCTGAATATATTCAGGAAAAAACGCATACGCCCTTTTTGGCCAACCAAGAAAGCTGGAAGTGCAAATCAGCGCTACAAAGAAGTCTCGCTTGCCATCGGTCAAAAGGGCCATGCTGAAAAAAGTGTAAAAACCAGAAATGCAGGACAGGCCATGGAGACACGGGAGCCTTGCTACGCTGGTGGGCAGGATGTAAATTGCCAACAGCCACTCTGGAGAAGTGTACGCTGTGTCCTGAAACGTGTAATAAACACAACTTAGAGAGCATAGGGCACTTCCACTCATGGGCGTATAAATCGGGAAAACTACAAATCAACAAGACACAGGCACCCCAAAGTTTAGGGCTGCTCTGTTTCCAAGAACCTCCACTTCGGTACACCTTAAATATCCCAGGCAAGAGCAAAATGGATAAAGAAGTTGTGGTACTGATGCACAATGGAATATCACTCAGCCATGAAGTCAATGTCATAAGGCTAGTAGCAGCATGATGAGTGGATTTAGGTACGATGACTCTAAGTGAAATAAGTCACACAGAAAAAGACACTTATCCTACGATATCACTTATAGAGGGAATGTACAAATCACTACACTTGAACTGAATTACAAAACAGAACAGAGTCACACATTTAGAAAACACACTATGGCTGCTTAACGGGAAAGGCGAGGTGGGGTGATGCATAAAACAAGGGTTTGAAATTAGCTCAGATACCGTTCCAGAAGCCAAATATGGAAGAGACAAAACCTACTCCCTGCTCAGTGAACTGGACTCAACACCCCCTATTCACCGCCCAAGAATATATGTGACTAGTAAGAGTCTTAAAACCTATGTGTTGATATCTCTCTGTTAGTGAATCAAGAGGGTGTATAGCGGCATAAACACAGCAGTGAAAAGCAGCTAAACCCCATTATAAAACTAAATTACTTTTAAAAAAACCCCATAAAACAAAGACAGTGAAAGAGAGAGAAATTCTTACAAATCCGTTCAGGGGCTCTGATGCCACCTGGATGGACCATATCTTGACCCACAGCTGGATGAGACATAAGGCTGGACACTCTTGGGGCTGAGAGCATTGGTGAGGTTGGGTGAGCAAACGCAGACCCTTTAAAGTCATAATGCGTGGTACCCATCCCATGGTTCCCAAATCTCCATGTTCAAGGGCATCTTCCTCCATCGAAAACATGCACGGGAAACCCAGAAGATGGTACACCGTGTGATCGGGAAAGGTTTCTAAAACGCACCTCGTTTCTCCTGTCCTTGTGCTCGGGTTCGCCATTCCAGCCGCTTTTACTAACAATCTCCCTACTTGGAGAATCAGCACCGTTAACCTCCTGTTTCGTACAGGTTGCAATTTGTCCTGAGGATGAACGGGAAGAGGGGGAACCAATGAGAGACTAGCTCTAGGTGTTGGGACAGGCACAGGTCACTCTATTTTCCCATCAGGAAGAAGAATGAACCACAGGCTCGGCCTGCCCCCCGGAACCAGAAGAGGGCCTGAAGCAATCCTGCGCTTTTGCGGCCAGCTCCCAAAAAAGCGAGTTGAAAAATGGAGCTCAGGGGCACTGCAATTCACAAACCTGCAGAGTTATAAATGAGAACTCTCGTCCACAAATATACTGAGGGAAGGCAACGAAGAGGATTTGAAAGCAAGGCAGAATTGCAGGAAACAGACGTCAGGAGGTAGATTCGACTCGCCTTTAAAGCACATGAAAAGCGGCAAAGCGTTGACAATGATGCCCTTGGCCAAAAAGGGCGTATGCGTTTTTTCCTGAATATATTCAGGAAAAAACGCATACGCCCTTTTTGGCCAACCAAGAAAGCTGGAAGTGCAAATCAGCGCTACAAAGAAGTCTCGCTTGCCATCGGTCAAAAGGGCCATGCTGAAAAAAGTGTAAAAACCAGAAATGCAGGACAGGCCATGGAGACACAGCAGCCTTGCTACGCTGGTGGGCGAGATGTAAATTGCCAACAGCCACTCTGGAGAAGTGTACGGTGTGTCCTGAAACGTGTAATAAACACAGCTTAGAGAGCATAGGGCACTTCCACTCATGGGCGTATAAATCGGGAAAACTACAAATCAACAAGACACAGGCACCCCTAAAGTTTAGGGCTGCTCTGTTTCCAAGAACCTCCACTTCGGTACACCTTAAATATCCCAGGCAAGAGCAAAATGGATAAAGAAGTTGTGGTACTGATGCACAATGGAATATCACTCAGCCATGAAGTCAATGCCATAAGGCTAGTAGCAGCATGATGAGTGGATTTAGGTACGATGACTCTAAGTGAAATAAGTCACACAGAAAAAGACACTTATCCTACGATATCACTTATAGAGGGAATGTACAAATCGCTACACTTGAACTGAATTACAAAACAGAACAGAGTCACACATTTAGAAAACACACTATGGCTGCTTAACGGGAAAGGCGAGGTGGGGTGATGCATAAAACAAGGGTTTGAAATTAGCTCAGATACCGTTCCAGAAGCCAAATATGGAAGAGACAAGACCTACTCCCTGCTCAGTGAACTGGACTCAACACCCCCTATTCACCGCCCAAGAATATATGTGACTAGTAAGAGTCTTAAAACCTATGTGTTGATATCTCTCTGTCAGTGAATCAAGAGGGTGTATAGCGGCATAAACACAGCAGTGAAAAGCAGCTCAACCCCATTATAAAACTAAATTACTTTAAAAGAATCCCCATAAAACAAAGACAGTGAAAGAGAGAGAAATTCTTACAAATCCGTTCAGGGGCTCTGATGCCACCTGGATGGACCATATCTAGACCCACAGCTGGATGAGACATAAGGCTGGACACTCTTGGGGCTGAGAGCATTGGTGAGGTTGGGTGAGCAAACGCAGACCCTTTAAAGTCATAATGCGTGGTACCCATCCCATGGGTCCCAAATCTCCAGGTTCAAGGGCATCTTCCTCCATCGAAAACATGCACGGGAAACCCAGAAGATGGTACACCGTGTGATCGGGAAAGGTTTCTAAAACGCACCTCGTTTCTCCTGTCCTTGTGTTCGGGTTCGCCATTCCAGCCGCTTTTACTAACAATCTCCCTACTTGGAGAATCAGCACCTTTAACCTCCTGTTTCGTACAGGTTGCAATTTGTCCTGAGGATGAACGGGAAGAGGGGGAACCAATGAGAGACTAGCTCTAGGTGTTGGGACAGGCACAGGTCACTCTATTTTCCCATCAGGAAGAAGAATGAACCACAGGCTCGGCCTGCCCCCCGGAACCAGAAGAGGGCCTGAAGCAATCCTGCGCTTTTGCGGCCAGCTCCCAAAAAAGCGAGTTGAAAAGTGGAGCTCAGGGGCACTGCAATTCACAAACCTGCAGAGTTATAAATGATAACCCTCGTCCACAAATATACTGAGGGAAGGCAACGAAGAGGATTTGAAAGCAAGGCAGAATTGCAGGAAACAGACTTCAGGAGGTAGATTCGACTCGCCTTTAAAGCACATGAAAAGCGGCAAAGCGTTGACAATGATGCCCTTGGCCAAAAGGGGCGTATGCGTTTTTTCCTGAATATATTCAGGAAAAAACGCATACGCCCTTTTTGGCCAACCAAGAAAGCCGGAAGTGCAAATCAGCGCTACTAAGAAGTCTCGCTTGCCATCGGTCAAAAGGGCCATGCTGAAAAAAGTGTAAAAACCAGAAATGCAGGACAGGCCATGGAGACACAGCAGCCTTGCTACGCTGGTGGGCGAGATGTAAATTGCCAACAGCCACTCTGGAGAAGTGTACGGTGTGTCCTGAAACGTGTAATAAACACAGCTTAGAGAGCATAGGGCACTTCCACTCATGGGCGTATAAATCGGGAAAACTACAAATCAACAAGACACAGGCACCCCTAAAGTTTAGGGCTGCTCTGTTTCCAAGAACCTCCACTTCGGTACACCTTAAATATCCCAGGCAAGAGCAAAATGGATAAAGAAGTTGTGGTACTGATGCACAATGGAATATCACTCAGCCATGAAGTCAATGCCATAAGGCTAGTAGCAGCATGATGAGTGGATTTAGGTACGATGACTCTAAGTGAAATAAGTCACACAGAAAAAGACACTTATCCTACGATATCACTTATAGAGGGAATGTACAAATCGCTACACTTGAACTGAATTACAAAACAGAACAGAGTCACACATTTAGAAAACACACTATGGCTGCTTAACGGGATAGGCGAGGTGGGGTGATGCATAAAACAAGGGTTGGAAATTAGCTCAGATACCGTTCCAGAAGCCAAATATGGAAGAGACAAGACCTACTCCCTGCTCAGTGAACTGGACTCAACACCCCCTATTCACCGCCCAAGAATATATGTGACTAGTAAGAGTCTTAAAACCTATGTGTTGATATCTCTCTGTCAGTGAATCAAGAGGGTGTATAGCGGCATAAACACAGCAGTGAAAAGCAGCTCAACCCCATTATAAAACTAAATTACTTTAAAAGAATCCCCATAAAACAAAGACAGTGAAAGAGAGAGAAATTCTTACAAATCCGTTCAGGGGCTCTGATGCCACCTGGATGGACCATATCTAGACCCACAGCTGGATGAGACATAAGGCTGGACACTCTTGGGGCTGAGAGCATTGGTGAGGTTGGGTGAGCAAACGCAGACCCTTTAAAGTCATAATGCGTGGTACCCATCCCATGGGTCCCAAATCTCCAGGTTCAAGGGCATCTTCCTCCATCGAAAACATGCACGGGAAACCCAGAAGATGGTACACCGTGTGATCGGGAAAGGTTTCTAAAACGCACCTCGTTTCTCCTGTCCTTGTGTTCGGGTTCGCCATTCCAGCCGCTTTTACTAACAATCTCCCTACTTGGAGAATCAGCACCGTTAACCTCCTGTTTCGTACAGGTTGCAATTTGTCCTGAGGATGAACGGGAAGAGGGGGAACCAATCAGAGACTAGCTCTAGGTGTTGGGACAGGCACACGTCACTCTATTTTCCCATCAGGAAGAAGAATGAACCACAGGCTCGGCCTGCCCCCCGGAACCAGAAGAGGGCCTGAAGCAATCCTGCGCTTTTGCGGCCAGCTCCCAAAAAAGCGAGTTGAAAAGTGGAGCTCAGGGGCACTGCAATTCACAAACCTGCAGAGTTATAAATGATAACCCTCGTCCACAAATATACTGAGGGAAGGCAACGAAGAGGATTTGAAAGCAAGGCAGAATTGCAGGAAACAGACTTCAGGAGGTAGATTCGACTCGCCTTTAAAGCACATGAAAAGCGGCATAGCGTTGACAATGATGCCCTTGGCCAAAAAGGGCGTATGCGTTTTTTCCTGAATATATTCAGGAAAAAACGCATACGCCCTTTTTGGCCAACCAAGCAAGCCGGAAGTGCAAATCAGCGCTACAAAGAAGTCTCGCTTGCCATCGGTCAAAAGGGCCATGCTGAAAAAAGTGTAAAAACCAGAAATGCAGGACAGGCCATGGAGACACGGGAGCCTTGCTACGCTGGTGGGCGGCATGTAAATTGCCAACAGCCACTCTGGAGAAGTGTACGGTGTGTCCTGAAACATATAATAAACACAGCTTAGAGAGCATAGGGCACTTCCATTCATGGGCGTATAAATCGGGAAAACTACAAATCAACAAGACACAGGCACCCCAAAGTTTAGGGCTACTCTGTTTCCAAGAACCTCCACTTCGGTACACCTTAAATATCCCAGGCAAGAGCAAAATGGATAAAGAAGTTGTGGTACTGATGCACAATGGAATATCACTCAGCCATGAAGTCAATGTCATAAGGCTAGTAGCAGCATGATGAGTGGATTTAGGTACGATGACTCTAAGTGAAATAAGTCACACAGAAAAAGACACTTATCCTACGATATCACTTATAGAGGGAATGTACAAATCGCTACACTTGAACTGAATTACAAAACAGAACAGAGTCACACATTTAGAAAACACACTATGGCTGCTTAACGGGAAAGGCGAGGTGGGGTGATGCATAAAACAAGGGTTTGAAATTAGCTCAGATACCGTTCCAGAAGCCAAATATGGAAGAGACAAGACCTACTCCCTGCTGAGTGAACTGGACTCAACACCCCCTATTCACCACCCAAGAATATATGTGACTAGTAAGAGTCTTAAAACCTATGTGTTGATATCTCTCTATCAGTGAATCAAGAGGGTGTAAAGCAGCATAAACACAGCAGTGAAAAGCAGCTAAACCCCATTATAAAAATAAATTACTTAAAAAACAACCCATAAAACAAAGACAGTGAAAGAGAGGGAAATTCTTACAAAATCCATTCAGGGGCTCTGATGCAACCTGGATTGACCATATCTAGACCCACAGCTGTATGAGACATAAGGCTGGACACTCTTGGGGCTGAGAGGATTGGTGAGGTTGGGTGAGCAAACGCAGATCCTTTAAAGTCATACTGCGTGGTACCCATCCCATGGGTCCCAAATCTCCAGGTTCAAGGGCATCTGCCTCCATCGAAAACATGCATGGGAAACCCAGAAGATGGTACACCGTGTGATCGGGAAATGTTTCTAAAACGCACCTCATTTCTCCTGTCCTTGTGCTCGGGTTCGCCATTCCAGCCGCTTTTACCAACAATCTCCCTACTTGGAGAATCAGCACCGTTAACCTCCTGTTTCGTACAGGTTGCAATTTGTCCTGAGGATGAACGGGAAGAGGGGGAACCAATGAGAGACTAGCTCTAGGTGTTGGGACAGGCACAGGTCACTCTATTTTCCCATCAGGAAGAAGAATGAACCACAGGCTCAGCCTGCCCCCCGGAACCAGAATAGGGCCTGATTCAATCCTGCGGTTTTGCGGCCAGCTCACAAAAAGGGGAGTTGAAAAATGGAGCTCATGGGCACTGCAATTCACAAACCTGCAGAGTTATAAATGATAACTCTCGTCCACAAATATACTGAGGGAAGGCAACGAAGAGGATTTGAAAGCAAGGCAGAATTGCAGGAAACAGATTTCAGGAGGTAGATTCGACTCACCTTTAAAGCACTTGAAATGCGTCAAAACGTCGACAATGATGCCGTTGGCCAAAAAGGGCGTATGCGTTTTTTCCTGAATATATTCAGGAAAAAACGCATACGCCCTTTTTGGCCAACCAAGCAAGCCGGAAATGCAAATCAGCACTACAAAGAATTCTCACTTCCCTTTGGTCAAAAGGCCATCCTGATAAAAGCGTAAAAACCGGAAATGCAGGAAAGGCCATTGAGAAACGGGATCCTTGTTATGCTGATAGGAGGGAGTAATTTGTCATGGACCACTCCGGAGAAGTGTATGGTGTTTCCTAAAACATGTAAAAAACAGAGCTACAGAGCATAATACACTTCCACTCATGTTCGTATATCGTGGGAAAACCAAAAATCAACAGGACACAGGCACTCCAAATTTTAAGGCTGCTCTGTTTAGAAGTACCTCGACTTCGGTACACCTTAAATATCCCAGGAGAGGAAAAATGGATAAAGAAGTTGTGGTACTTTTGTACGATGGAATATCACTCAGCTATGAAATCAATGCCGTAAGCCTAGTAGCAGCGTAATGAGTGGATTTAGGTACGATGATTCTAATTGAAATAAGTCACACAGAAAAAGAAACTTATAACATATTACTTATAGAGGGAATGTAAAAATCGCTACACATGAACTGAATTACAAAACAGAAACAGTCACACATTTAAAAAACAAAGTTATGTCTTCTAAAGGAGAAAGGTGGGGTGGGGTGATGCAAAATCCAGGAGGTTGAAATTCGCACAGATACTGTTCCATAAACCAAATAAGTGATCGACAGGACCTACTGTATAGCTCAAAGTGCTGGGCTCAGCACACTCTTGTCAATGGAAAAGAATATATAAGACTGGTAAGAATCTGTAAAAGAATTTATTGATGTCTCTCTTTAAGTGAGTCAACTGAATAGATGTAGAGCAGCAAGAAACACAGTATTGAAAATCAGCTATACCCCATTATAAAATTAAATAACAAGAGCAAAAAAAAGACAGTGAGAGAGAGAAATTCTTACAAAATTTGTTCAGTGGCTGTGATGCATCCTGGACTGACCACATCTAGACACACAGCTGGATGGGACCTAAGGCTCTACACTCTTCGGTCTGAGAGGCTTGGTGAGCATGCGACAGCAAATGCAGCCCTTTTAGAGTAATACTGCCTGGCCCCCATTCCATGGGTCCCATATCTCCAGGTGCAGGGGACCCTTCCTACAGCTAAAACATGCATGGCACATCCAGAGGATGGTACACCTTCTGATCGGGAAGAGTTTGGAAAAGTCACCTCATCTCCACGTCTCCTGGTATTCGGGTCCCCCCTCCAACTCCTTTCCTTAGAGTTTCCCCACTTTGGGAAGGCAGCACACTCAACAGCCAGTTTTGCACAGCTTGGAATTTTCCGGGTGAAGAAGGGGAATGGGGGGATGGAATGAGACACAAGCCCTAGATGTTTGGACAGGCATATGCCACTCTAGTTTCCCAATCTGGAAGAAGAATTTCCCTATCCTTCAGGTGCCCCAGTAACCGGAATGGGTCTGTAGAAATCCTGCCCCTTTGTGGCTGCTTCCCTAAACAACAAGGTGAAAACCGGTGCTCAGGGGCACTGCAATTCACAGACATGCAGGGTTGTAATTGACACCTCTAATGGAGTCATTTTTTCAGCCAAGTATTCCTAAAGGACTTGTAAGCAAGGCAGAATTGCAAGAAAGGGATTTCAAGAGGTAGTTTGCACTCGCCATTAAAGCACATGCAAAGCAGCTGAACATCGCCAAAGATGCAGTTGGCCAAAAAGGCCGTATGCGTTATTCCTTAATATATTCAGGAAAAAGCCTTACTCGCTTTTTGGCCAACAAAACAGGCAGACAATGCAAATCAGTACTACAAAGAGGTATCACTTCGCACCAGTCAGGATGGCCAACCTCACAAAGTTTAAAACCTGAAATGCAGGACAGGGCGTGGAGAAAAGGGAACCCTGACAAGCTGATGGTGGGAATGTAAATTGCTAACAGCCACTCTGGAGAAGTGGATGGTGATTCCTTAAAAATCTAAAAAACAGAGCTTCATAGCATATGGCGCTTCCACTCCTGGGCCTGTATCTTGGAAAAAACATACACTGACAGAACCCAGGCACTCCAACCTTTATGCAGCCCTGTTTACAAGAGCCTCTACTTGGAAGCTACCTAAAAGTCCTTGGAAGGAAAACTGGATAAAGAAATTATGGTGCATATGTACCAGGGAATATTACTAAGCCATGAAATGAATGAAATAAGGCCATTTGCAGCCACTTGGAAGGACCTTTATACATTCATACTAAGTGTTATAAATCAGACAATGATAACTATCATATGATATTACTTATTGGTGGAATCTAAAAATTGATACAAAGGTACTATCCTACAACACAGAAACAGAGTCCCAGACTTAGAACACAAACTTATGGTTACCAAACTGGAAAGGTGTGTTGGAGGCATAAATCATGAGGTTGGAGTTAGTATATACATATTTACAGAGAGAAAACTTGTAATCAGCATGGACCTGCTGTAGAGCACTTGGAACTCTTCTCAACACCCTTTAGTAACTTCAATGGGAAAATAATTCTAAAAAGAATATATAGTCATCTCTGTATAAATGAATCATGTTGGTGTATATCAAAAACGAACACAACATGGTAAATCAACTATACTCCATTATAAATTTAAAATTAAATTACAGAAAAGAAAAATGATCACTAAATTTGTTTAGTCGCAGTGAACGTGCTAGTGTCACATCCCTGGACACAGACCCAATTTGGTCCCAAGGCTGGACGGTTGTGGGCCTGAGGACCTCGGGAGTATATGCCAGCTAATTCGCCCCCCTTGAACCTGTAATACCTGGTCCTCTCTGCATGGGATCACAATCTCCAGATCTAAGTGTGCCCTCATACTACTAAACCAACCCTCTGACACCCAAAGGATGCTGCACTCTCTAGGCCGGATGACATTTGGAAAATCACCTGCTCTCAACATATCCTGGTGTTTGGGTTCCGACCTCCAGACTTCTTCATTAGGGTCATCCCACTCTGCAAGACAGCACCCTCAACAGGTGATTTTGCAGGGGTTTGTATTTGTTCGGGGGATGAAAGGTAAGGGGGAAGAAGGAATGGGACAGAAGCCCTTACATGTTTGGTCAGGCACATTCCACTCTAATTTAAAACACAGGAACAGGACTTGCCCTACATCTAAGGTTGTGTCAGTAACCAGACAGGGACAGTAGAAATCCTGCCGCCTTCTGTTTCCCATAACAACAACTCTAAAAACTGGACCTTATAGGCACTTCATATTCACAATGCCTGGGGAGCTGTAAATGACAACAGCCCTCAAAAAATGTCTTGGGGTAGGTAATCGAAATAGACTTCAAAACAAGGCAACCTTTCAATAACCCTTTTTCAAGGGGTAAATTTTACTCACACTGTTCAAAAAAAAAAAGCACATATGAAGATGCTCACCATTGCTTTATGTTAGACAAATGCAAATCAGATGTACAAAGAAGTATCACCTGGAACCACTCAGAATAGCCATCATTACAATGTCTACAAACACGAAATGCTTCAGATGGTGTGAGAAAAAGAGAAACCTACTTCTTCTTATTATTATTTTTAATCTGCGTTGGGTGTTCATTGCTGCACGTGGCTTTTCTCTAGCTACAGCAAGCGGGGGCTACTCATCGTTGTGGCACGAAGCCTTCTCTTTGCGGTGGCTTCTCTTGCTGTGGAGCACAGGCTCTAGGTACACAGGCTTCAGTAGTTGTGGCTCGTGGGCCCTAGATCACAGACTCAGTAGTTGTGGTGCACAGGCTTACTTGCTCTGTGGCATGTGAGATCTTCCCGGGCCAGGGCTTGAACCTGTGTCCCCTGAACTGGCAGGCAGATTCTTAACCATTGCGCCACCAATACTATGCTATCGGTGGCAACGCCAATTGGTAACAGCCACTATGGAGCACAGAATGGAGGTTACCAGAGTAAGGGGAGGCGGGAGGGATAAATTGGAAATTGGGATTGACATATACACACCACTATATATAAAAGAGATAACAAATAAGGGCTTACTGTATAGCACAGGGAACTCTACTCAATACTCTGTAATGACCTGTATGGGAAAGGAATCCAAAAAGGATTGGATATATGTATAACTGCTTCACTCTGCTGTGCAGCAGAAAGTAACACAACATTGTAAATCAACTATACTCCAAAAAAATTGAAATTGAAATGAAATGAAATAAAATAAAATAAAATAGAGCTACCAGATGATCCAGCAAGTTCACTCCTGTGTGCATATCTGGAGGAAAGCATAAATCGAAAAGACACATCTTCCCCAATGTTCACTGCAACACTCTTTACAATAGCGAAGACATGGAAGCAACCAAAATGTCCATCAACATGAATATAGGTAAAGAATATGTGATACATATATATAATGGAATATGACTCAGCCATAAAATAGAAGAAAATAATGCCAATTGCAGTAACATGGATGGACCTAGAGATGATTGTACTAAGTGAAGTAAGTCAGACAGAGTAAGACAAATATTGTATGATATCACTTCTAGGTGGAAGCTAAAAATTGATACAAATGAACTAACTTACAAAACAGAGGCAGACTCACAGACTTGGAAAACAAACTTATGGTTACCAAAGGGGAAAGGTGGGGGGTAGGGATAAATCAGGAACTTGGGGTAAACACAGGAATACTACTATATATAACATAGATAAGCAACAAGGACCTACTGTATAGCACAGGAAACTCTACTCAATATTCTGGGAATACCTTTATCAGAAAAGAATCTGAAAAAGAATGAATATATGCATATGTGTAGCTGAATCACTTGCTGTGCAGCTGAAATGAACAAAACATTGTAAATCAACTATACTCCAATAAAATTTAAATTACAAAATAAAGAAAATCACCTATATTTCAAAAGAAAAAAAGGAATTCCCATCTATTTTTATGGCTTGATAGCTTACTTTTTTAGTGCTCAATATTATCCCATTCCCAGAATATATTAATACTATATCATTTCATTCACCTATTGGAGGACACCTTAGTTTCATTCACATTTTGGCAATATTGAATTAGGTGCTATAAATATCCATATGCAGGTTTTCGTCTGGAAGTATGTTTTAAACTTTCAGTAAATATCCATGAAAACACTTGCCAGATTGTACAGTAAGGGAATGTTCAATACTATAGCAAGTGTCAATCAGACTACCAAAGCAGCTGTATTATTTTTCATTTCCACCAATAACAAATGACATTTCCTATTGTTCCACATCTCCTACAGTATTTGTTCTTGTCATTGTTCACATTTTAGCCATTCTAAGTGTTACATAGTGGTATGTAATTGTATTTTTAATTTGCTTTTTCATGGCAGCATGTAATCTGGATTATTCTTCTGTATACTTATATGCATAGTGTCTATTTTCTTTGGTGAGGTGTCCATAAAGTATATTGGTCCACATTTTATTTAGGTTGCTTTCATTTTTTTCTACCCAATCTGTATTTGTTTTATTTATTTTCGTGCCTTATTGCATTAGCAAGGACTTGGAGTAAAATATGGAAAAGGAGTCATGAAAGGGGACATCCTTGCTTTTACCTGAACTTAGTGGAAAAGCTTCATGTTTTTGACCATTAATCATGATGTAAGATAAAAGTTTCCTGTACATCTTTGTTATCAACTTGAGAAAGCTCCAGTCTATTTCTTTAACTGAGAGTTTTTATGAAGAATGGGTGTTAGATTTTTTCAAAGGTCTTCTGAATCTATTGATATGCTAATGATTGTCTTTAGGGTGTTGATATGATGGATATAATTATTTGATTTTAGAATGTTGAACCAGCCTTGCATACCTGGGATTATTCCCTCTCATTCATGATATAAAATTCTCTCAAAATATTGTTGGATTCAATTTGGTAATATTTTGTTGAGGATTTTTGCATTGATGTTCCTGAGAGATATTGGTCAGTTTTCTTTACTATTCATATGTTCCTCTAAGTTTGGATGTTGTGGATTTAGTGACAGACATTCATTTGGGGGAGATTCTCAGTCATTTTTTTTAAAATATTTTCTGTTCTTTGTTATCTTTATTCTCCTCCTGCTATACCCGTTATGTATAGGTCACAGCATTTTTCATTGTTCCATAATTATTGATTACTCTGTTCTGTTGATTTCTTTCCTGCCCATTTTCTCTTTTCTTTTGAGATTTAAAGGTTTCTCTTGATATGTCTTCAAGCTCACAGATATTTCTCCTCAGCCAGCTCTTTGACTGCTAAAACAAAATACGAGAGACTTGGTATTTTATAAACAACAGAATATTTTTGTTTTCTCATAATTGCTGAGGCTGAAAAGTTCAAGAACAAGTTACCAGGGGCTTCCCTGGTGGTGCAGTGGTTAAGAATCTGCCTACCAATAAAGGGGACAAGGGTTCGAGCCCTGGTCCGGGAAGATCCCACATGCCATGGAACAACTAAGCCTGTGCACCACAAATACTGAACCTGTGCTCTAGAGCCCACAGGCCACAACTACTGAGCCCGTGAGCCACAACTACTGAAACCCGCATGCCTAGAGCCCGTGCTCTGCAACAAGAGAAGCCACCCAATGAGAAGCCCGCACACCGCAACAAAGACCCAACACAGCCAAAAAATTAATTAATTATCTAATTAATTTTTTAAAAAAATAGAACAAGTTGCCAGCTGACTTAGTGTCTGGAGAGGGACCAATTTCTGGTTCATAATGTGGGTCTTCTCGCTCGGCAATGAAATCATGGAATGGGCATAAGATCTTCTGTGTGCTACATTTATTAGGTCACTAATCCCATGTTTGAGGTCTCTGGCCTCATGACCTAATCACCTCCCAAAAGCCCCACCTCCTAATACCACCAATATGGGAGCTGGGTTTCAAAATTTTAAAATTAGAGGTACAAAATATTTACACCATAACAGGGACAACAGAGTTAACTGATTTTTTCTTTCATGTTAAAGGTTTGCACATTTACATTTATTATATAATCCTAAAACCCTTGTTTTTTTTTTAAGATTCTTTTTCCATATACGCCAGTACAGACCATTGAGTAGAGTTCCCTGTGCTATAAAGCAGGTCTTTATCAATACTTATCTATTTTATATATAGTAGTGTGTACATGTCAGTCACAATCTCCCAATTTATCCCTTCCCCACTTATCCCCTGGTAACCATAAGTTTGTTTTCTATATCCATGACTCTATTTCTGTTGTGTAAATAAGTTCATTTGTACCTTTTATTTCTTTTTTAGATTCCTCATATAAGCAATATCATATGATATCTGTCTTTCTGTGTCTGACTTTCTTCACTCAGTATAACAATCTCTAGGTCCATCCATGTTGCTACAAAACCCTTAATTGTTAAGGATAACTCTCAATTTTTTCCAGTATCATCAGCAATTCTTTCTGGCAGACACATGATAACACTTTTTAAACAGGGATATTGAGACCAAGGCTCCTGACCTGCAAACAAAAAAAACATCATTCATATAGTGAAAACTTTGCACATCGAAGGATGAAAGCACTTGGTCTAAACGCCTTTGCACCCACTGCTGACAGAGGGCAGAGGAGTTTGACTCACTAATCTTCCTTACGTGCACTTCTTCCTAATGGGGTATTCCATCTAAAACTTATAAGAAGCGGGAATCCATCATGGAACACACCAATCTCTACTACAGATTCTGAAGCAGCAAAAAAAAACCAAGAAACATGATGAATCCATCCAAAGGGTTCTGTCCACATTGTTACAACAGTTTCCCTCACACTGTGAACCCTTTTCAAACCCTATCACTTGAACCTATTCTTATTTTTTTCAACAAAAATAACGTTAAGCTGCAGTCAGACACTCCAGTAATATTACACTATCCCTTGTGCAAGTATGTAGGGATTTGAGGAGCTATGGGAGGCTATCATGAGAGGTTGCCTAGAGTAATTAGGACATTTCATTTAATGTTGGCTCTTCTCCCTAAGATGTCTGCTGTCCTCTTCTTTTTGTTGCTACTAGCATTGAGAAAATGACCAAGATAAGGCCCTTCTCTTTTACTGCCCATGAATGCAGCTGTGATTATCCCCACAGAACTTGGTGCTTCCAGAAGCCCCTGAACCTACTGACCCTCCATGCATGGCATGACATAGATAAGGATGGTGACGTGTATCCTTGTATAGAGCATGCTATAAAATTTTCGACTCTTCCCTTCCTCATAATTCCAAAGAATAGATTTCTTTGGATTTCTGCTTAATGCTGCTGGAGTTGGTACATAAGTTGAGGGAGGTATCAGGGCACACCAAAAGAGAGGGTAACTGCACAGAAAATACAAGCAGGTACATTTCTGTGTAGTTTCAAGCAGCTTATTTGCTATATCAACCATGGTGACATGTTGACCCTTCCTCTTTCTACTAGTAGTACAACAAACATAAAGGATATTTAGGCTTCTTGTTTTATCCCCACCTCTCACAATTGATCTGCATTAACATATAGGACAATGAAGGGCCCTTTCTACCATCTTAACCAATATTTGAGAACTAGAAAATGTCCAGATTTTTCTGGGGATTATTTTCATATTCCCCAATCAGGCCTATGAAGGAATCTTACCTATTGTGTTTAATGAAGTCATAGCTCTGACGGCATTCCATCATCAACAAAACTGGAAAGAAATTTGAAGGGTCTTCGATATTACCATATTTGAAATAACAATGTTTTAGCCTGACATGTATTTGGATTTTAGAAAAAAATATTTTAAATGAGACAAAAAATCATTTTTATGACACAAAAAGACAGCAATAGTTTTATATTTTTATCTGTTCCACTTGCACACAAGTGTCTCATGGGGTTATGTAAAGCACTCCTGTTGGGTGCTGTGCATGGTGCAAGTATGGATTAAAGATTAAGAATCTTAAGCTTCAGTCACCTGAAACATTTAAATTAGGATGCAAGCAATCCTGTCCAACATTTGAACAGAGCAAGACACTCTCTTTATTTTATTTGTCAGGTAATTAATCTGTCTTTTCCCCAAGGAGAGAAACAACTGGCATCTTCCATCAATGTGTTGTACAAAAATCTTTGAACAGAGTGCAAGCAGAGGCTGATACAAGATGTGAAAAAAAAATGAGAGACCCTTGTGGCATTTTCTCCTAACTTATTGCAATCTCCCATTTAAAATGTGAGAATAATCAATCTTCTGAGGAAAAAGGCCCAAGGAAGGTTTTTGCTTCTGTGGAATAATGGGATTGCTAAAGATTTCAGGAGGCAAGACGAATTAGTGAGAATGACCATGAGAAATCAGAGAAAAGTCAGATCCAAGGATGAAGTGATGTTTACCACTGTGAATCAATGAGAAGTAGGAGCAAATGAAAAGAAAGCTGAATACAACATTTTCTGAATAAATGTAACCTTTCAGCTGTCATAGAAAAATTAATACTCACTATGATACAACATATTTAGTTTAGAAAGGTAACTTAAATTTAAAGCTTAATAATTACATTTATTGAAGAAATGAAAACATATTTGTGGTTTAGAAAAAATAATGTGTTCTGCTACAGATAAGAAGACTACATAAATAAATAGAAATAAGACTAAATAAATAAATTAATAAAGAGGAAAATAACAAATTAGATGTTATTAACATTAAAAACTGACACTCATCTAAAGAAAGAGGAGAGACAGAAAGAGAGAAGAACTCATATCAAGCATATATTAAAAACTGCTAAATAAGAAGTCTTCAGATGTTAAAAAAAAAAAGAAGTCTTCAATAAGAAGATAATGGAATAGCAAATGGGGAAAATATACCAAAAGATATTTCAAAAAGGAGAGTACAGAATGTTAAGTAAACATATCAAAAGATGCTTGGCTTCTTAGTAATCAATTAAATGCAAAAACGTGATACCTGGAATTATCACTCACCAACCAGAAAGTTCAAATGAAAATGACAGGTATTATCAAGTTTGACAAGAATGTGTATAATCCTTGAATTTCATTCACTGCTGCTGAGGATGAAAAATCATACAAATGTTTTGAAAATATTTAGAAATATCTAAAAAGATAAACACAAGAAAGCTACGACTCGAAAATTTTACTACTACATGTATACTGAACAATAATTTATACACACACCACCAAAGCTCAAGTTCTAGAATTTATATACCAGTGCTGTTCTCAATAGACACAAACTGAAAATCACTCATATTGTAATACACATTGGAATAAATTAATTAATAGTTAAATATTTACACTATGGAATCCTATGCAACAGTGCAAATGCATGATCACAACAACAGGCAACCATATAGGCATATTCACAAACAACATAAAATAAAAAAGCCCAATCCAAAAGTGATTTTACTGTGCCATAACATTTATATAAAATACAAAATACAGGTAAAGTTATCTTTTTGTTAGATACCAGAACAATATTAAACCTTAAGGGGAGTCACTAGAATGGGACCAGGGGGCCTCTGAGTATCTGGCAATTTTCTGTGTCTTTATCTAGAAGCTATGTATAGAGTGTATTCAGATGCTGAATTTTCTGAAATTTGTCATTTCCTTACAAACCATGCATGCTTTAGTTGTTTTTTATACATAACAAAAAGTAAAAGAGATAGACTAGGGAAGGTAATTATATTAGCACTTTAATATCCATGCTTTTCAAGGTGGAAGTGAAAGGTATTAAATACTTGACATTGTGATTACTTCTTAAAAGTAAGGTGAAAATTTGAGGTTAATAAATGAGACATACTTATTCATATATAATCCTCAAAGAGGAGGGGTAGAAATGAGTATTATTTTTTTTCTTTAATACAGAATCGTTAAGATAGAAAATAATGAAAACAGACTAGGTTTAAAAAAGAACACACTGGACTTCCCTGGTGGCACAGTGGGTGAGAATTTGCCTGCCAATGCAAGGAACAGGGGTTCAATCCCTGGTCTGGGAAGATCCCACATGCCACAGAGCAACTAAGCCCGTGTGCCACAACTACTGAGCCTGTGCTCTAGAGCCTGCAAGCAACAACTATTGAGCCTGTGTGAAACAACTACTGAAGCCCATGCACCTAGAGCCCATACTCCACAACAAGAGAAACCACCGCAAGGGGAAGCCCGTGCACCACAACAATGAGTAACCCCTGCTTGACACAACTAGAGAAACCTTGTGCAGCAACGAAGACCCAATGCAACCAAAAATAAATAAAATTAAATCTTTTGACTTCTGAGATGACTCACTCACGTGGCTGTAGGTAAGAGGCCTCAGTTCCTTGCCACATGGATCTCTCCTTATGGCTGCTTGAGTGTCCTCATGGCATGGCAGCTGGCTTATCCCAGGATGAATGATCTAGCAGAAACCAAAGCAGAAGCTGCAATGTCTTTTATAACTTTGGAAGCTGCACTTTGTCATTTCTGCAATTTCTTATTAGTTAAACAGTCAACCCTTTTCAAGTGCGAGGAGCCACACAGGTACATGAAGACTGGGAGACAATTAGGGGATAATTAGGGCCATCCTGGAAGCTGGCTACCAAAGTGGCTGACTAGCCGAAATCTGAATTTTGTTTTCTTCACTTCTGGAGAGAAAATGGTCAGTGAATCTCATTGGTGGTCTTTGAGATGTACCAAAGCTACCTCTTGCTCTCACCCCCAGCCGTGTGGCTGACAGGGTCTTGGTGCTCCAGCCGGGTGTCAAGCCTGTGCCTCTGAGGTGGGAGAGCCGAGTTCAGGACATTGGTCTACCAGAGACCTCTGGCACCTTGTAATATCAAACGGCGAAAGCTCTCCCAGAGATATCCATCTCAACGCTAAGACCCAGCTCTACTCAGAGACCAGCAAGATCCAGTGCTGGACACCCCATGCCAAACAACTAGCAAGACAGGAATGCAGGCCCACCCATTAGCAGATAGGCTGCCTAAAATCATAATAAGGTCACAGACATCCCAAAACACACCACCAGATGTGGACCTGTCCACCAGAAAGACAAGATCCAGACACACCCACCAGAACACAGGCACTAGTCCCCTCCGCCAGAAAGCCTACACAACCCACTGAACCAACCTTAGCCACTGGAGGCAGACACCAAAAACAACGGGAACTACGAATCTGCAGCCTCCGAAAAGGAGACCCCAAACACAGTCCCCAAAGCCAAATGAGAAGACACAGAAACACACAGCAGATGAAGGAGCAAGGTAAAAACCCACCAGACCAAACAAATGTAGAGGAAATAGGCAGTCTACCTGAAAAAGAATTCAGAGTAATGATAATAAAAATGATCCCAAATCTTGGAACTGGAATGGAGAATAGACAAGACACGTTTAACAAATACCTAGAAGAACTAAAGAGCAAACAAACAATGATGAACAACACAATAAATGTAATTAAAAATTCTCTACAAGGAAACAATAGCAGAATAACTGAGGCAGAAGAATGGATAAATGACCGGGAAGATAAAATAGTGGAAATAACTACTGCAGAGCAGAATAAAGAAAAAAGAATGAAAAGAATTGAGGACAATCTGAGACACCTCTGGGACAACATTAAATGCAGCAACATTCGAATATAGGGGTCCCAGAAGTAGAAGAGAAAAAGAAAGACACTGAGAAAATATTTAAAGAGATTATAGTTGAAAACTTCCCTAATATGGGAAAGGAAATCGTTAATCAAGTCCAGGAAGCACAGAGAGTCTCATACAAGATAAACCCAAGGAGAAACATGCCAAAACATATATTAATCAAACTATCAAAAATTAAATACAAATAAAAAATATTAAAAGCAGCAAGGGAAAAACAACAAATAACATACAAGGGAATCCCCATAAGGTTAACAGCTGATCTTTCAGCAGAAACTCTGCAAGCCAGAAGGGACTAGCAGGACATATTTAAAGTGATGAAAGGGGAAAAGCTGCAACCAAGATTACTCGACCCACCAAGGATCTCGTTCAGATTCGACAGAGAAATTAAAACCTTTACAGACAAGCAAAAACTAACAGAATTCAGCACCACCAAACCCGCTTTACAACAAATGCTAAAGGAACTTCTCTAGGCAGGAAACACAAGAGAAGGAAAAGACCTACAATAACAAACCCAAAACAATTAAGAAAATGGTAATAAGAACATACATATCAATAATTACCTTAAATGTAAATGGATTAAATGCTCCAACCAAAAGACATAGAATGGCTGAATGGATCTGAAAACACGACCGGTATATATGTGGTCTACAAGAGACCCATTTCAGACCTAGGGACACATACAGACGGAAAGTGAGGGGATGGAATAAGATATTCCATGCAAATGGAAATCAAAAGAAAACTAGAGTAGCAATTCTCATATCAGACAAAAAAGACTTTAAAATAAAGACTATTACAGGAGACAAAGAAGGACACTACATAATGATCAAGGGATCAATCCAAGAAGAAGATATAACAATTGTACATATTTATGCACCCAACATAGGAGCACCTCAATACATAAGGCAAATGTTAACAGCCATAAAAGGGGAAATCATCAGTAACACAATCATAGTAGGGGGCTTTAGCACCCCTCTTTCACCAATGAACAGATCATCCAAAATGAAAATAAATAAGGAAACACAAGCTTTAAATGATACATTAAACAAGATGGACTTAATTGATATTTATAGGACATTCCATCCAAAAACAACAGAATACACTTATTCTCAAGTGCTCGTGGAACATTCTCCAGGATAGATCATATCTTGGGTCACAAATCAAGCCTTGGTAAATTTAAGAAAATTGAAATCGTATCAAGTATCTTTTCCGATCACAACGCTATCAGACTAGATATCAATTACAGGAAAAAATCATTAAAAAAAATACAAACACATGGACGCTAAACAATACACTACTTAATAACCATGACATCACTGAAGAAATCAAAGAGGAAATAAAAAAATACCTAGAAACAAATGACAATGAAAACATGAAGACCCAAAACCTATGGGATGCAGCAAAAGCAGTTCTAAGAGGGAAGTTTATAGCAATACAGTCCTACCTCAAGAAACAAGAAACATCTCAAATAAACAAGTTAACCTTACACCTAAAGCAATTAGAGAAAGAAAGAAAAAAAAAACCCCAAAGTCAGCAGAGGAAAGAAATCATAAAGATCAGATCAGAAATAAATGAAAAAGAAATGAAGGAAACAATAGCAAAGATCAAAAAAACTAAAAGCTGGTTCTTTGAGAAGATAAACAAAATTGATAAACCATTAGCCAGACTCATCAAGAAAAAAAGGGAGAAGACTCAAATCAATAGAATTACAAATGAAAAAGGAGAAGTAACAACTGACACTGCAGAAATACAAAGGATCATGAGAGATTACTGCAAGCAACTATATGCCAATAAAATGGACAACCTGGAAGACATGGACAAATTCTTAGAAAAGCACAACCTTCCAAGACTGAACCAGGAAGAAATAGAAACTATAAACAAACCAATCCCAAGCACTGAAATTGAGACTGTGATTAAAACTCTTCCAACAAACAAAAGCCCAGGACCAGATGGCTTCACAGGTAAATTCTATCAAACATTTAGAGAAGAGTTAACACCTATCCTTCTCAAACTCTTCCAAAATATAGCAGAGGGAGGAACTCTCCCAAACTTATTCTATGAGACCACCATCTCCCTGACACCAAAACCAGACAAAGATGTCACAAAGAGAGAAAACTACAGGCCAATATCACTGATGAACATAGCTGCAAAAATCCACTGCACAATACTAGCAAACAGAATCCAACAGCGCCTTAAAAGGATCATACACCATGATCAAGTGGGGTTTATCCCAGGGATGCAAGGATTCTTCAATACATGTAAATCAATGTGATACACCATATTAAAAAAAGGAAGGATAAAAACCGTATGGTCATCTCAATAGATGCAGAAAATGCTTTTGACAATATTAAACACCAATTTATGATAAAAACCCTCCAGAAAGTAGGCATAGAGGGAACTTTACTCAACATAATAAAGGCCATATATGACAAACCCACAGCCAGCATCATTCTCAATGTTGAAAAAGTGAAACCATTTCCACCAATATCAGGAACAAGACAAGGTTGCCCACTCTCACCACTATTATTCCACACACTTTTGGAATTTTTAGCTACGGCAGTCAGAGAAGAAAAAGAAATAAAAGGAATCCAAATCGGAAAAGAAGTTAAGCTCTCACTGTTTGCAGATGTATGTATACATAGAGAATCCTAAAGATGCTACCAGAAACCTACTAGAGTTAATCATTGAATCTGGTAAGGTTGCAGGATACAAAATTAATGTACAGATATCTCTTTCATTCCTATACACTAAAGATGAAAAATCTGAAAGAGAAATTAAGGAAACACTCCCATTTACCACTGCAACAAAAAGAATAAAATACCTAGGAATAAACCTACCTAAGGAGACAAAAGACGTTTACTCAACAAACTATAAGACACTGATGAAAGAAATCAAAGATGACACAAACAGGTACAGAGATATACCATGTTCTTGGATTGGAAGAATCAACATTGTGAAAATGACTCTACTACCCAAAGCAATCTACAGATTCAATGCAATCCCTATCAAACTACCAATGGAATTTTTCAGAGAACTAGAACAAAAAAATTTCACAATTTGTATGGAAACACAAAAGACCCCGAACAGCCAAAGCAATCTTGAGAAGAAAAACAGAGCTGGAGGAAGCAGGCTCCCTGACTTCAGACAATACTACAAAGCTACAGTAGTCAAGACAGTATGGTACTGGCACAAAAACAGAAATATAGATCAATGGAACAGGAGAGAAAGCCCAGACATAAACCCATACACATATGGTCACCTTATTTTTGATAAAGGAGGCAAGAATATACAATGGAGAAATCACAGCCTCTTCAATAAGTGGTGCTGGGAAAACTGGACAGCTAAAGGTAAAAGAATGAAATTAGAAGACTCCCTAACACCATACACAAAAATAAACTCCAAATGGATTAAAGACCTAAATGTAAGGCCAGACACTATAAAACTCTTAGAGGAAAACATAGGCAGAACACTCTATGACATCAATCACAACAAGATCCTTTTTGACCCACCTCCTAGGGAAATGGAAATTAAAAAAAAAATAAACAAATGAGACCTAAGGAGACTTAAAAGCTTTTGCACAGCAAAGGAAAACGTAAACAAGATGAAAAGGCAACCCTCAGAATGGGAGAAAATATTTGCCAATGAAGCAACTGACAAAGGATTAATCTCCAAACTTTACAAGCAGCCCATGCAGCTCAATATCAAAAAAACAAACAACCCAATCCATAAATGGGCAGAAGACCTAAATAGACATTTCTCCAAAGAAGATATACAGATTGCCAATAAACACATGAAAGAATGCTCAACATCATTGATCATTAGAGAAATGCAAATCGAAATTACAATGAGGTATCACCACACACAGGTAAGAATGGCCATCATCAAAAAAATCTACAAACAATAAATGCTGCAGAGGTGTGGAAAAAAGGGAACCCTCTTGCACCGTTGGTGGGAGTGTAAATTGATACAGCCACTATCGAGAACAGTATGGAGGTTCCTTAAAAAACTAAAAATAGAACTACCATATGACACAGCAATCCCACTACTGGGCATATACCTGGAGAAAACCATAATTCAAAAAGAGTCATGTTCCACAATGTTCATTGCAGCTCTATTTGCAATAGCCAGGACATGGAAGCAACTTAACTGTCCATCAACTGATGAATGGGTAAAAAATATGTTGCACACCTTCAATATAAAATGGAATATTACTCAGCCATAAAAAGAAATGAAATCGAGTTATCTGTAGTGAGATGGATGGACCTAGGGTCTGTCATACAGAGTGAAGTAAGTCAGAAAGAGAAAAACAAATACTGTATGCTAACACATATATGCGGAATCTAAAAAAAATAGAAAAAAAAATGGTTGGGAAGAACCTAGGGACAGGACAGGAATAAAGACGCATACATAGAGAATGGACTTGAGGACATGGGGAGGGGGAAGGGTAAGCTGGGACGAAGTGAGAGAGTGGCATGGACTTATATATACTACCAAATGTAAAATAGGTAGCTAGTAGGAAACAGCTGCATAGCACAGGGAGATCAACTCAGTGCTTTGTGACCACTTAGAGAAGTGGGATAAGGAGGGTGGGAGGGAGATGCAACAGGGAGGAGATATGGGGATATATGGATATGTATAGCTGATTCACTTTGTTATAAAGCAGAGACTAACACACCATTGTAAAGCAATTATAGTCCAATAAAGATGTTAAAAATAAATAAATAAATAAATAAGTAATTTATGCCCCCCCCAAATTAAATCTTTTTTAAAAATAAATAAATAAAAAAGAGCACTCAATGACATGGAACTCTAAACCTAAGTATTTTCAGTACTATAGTAAATGTAAATGGATTAATATCTCCTATTAAAGTGTAATTTTTTATATTATGTGCAACTAAATTTTTTTCACAATATACAGGTAAAATAAAAGAATTACATTAGAAAGGAGAAAACATTCCATGTATTTAAAAACAATAAAACAATAAGCATGTAGTATGCATCTTAGATATAAGTAGTCTTTAAGTTCAGAACAATTTGTCATTATTGTAATTAGTATTATTATACCAATTTCTTAAAAACATTTCAATACTTTTTGTATTTGAAAAAATATTTTAATATTTTTTTCTTCGTTCTTTTGTGGTCTAATACATGGTAAGTATTTAGGTGTTAACATAACCTAAAAATATATTTTGTTTTTTTACAGCCGAATAAAACTGAATCAAGGAGAAATAGATAACTTGAACATACTGATCACTAAAAGCAAAATAGAGGGCTTCCCTGGTGGCGCAGTGGTTGAGAATCTGCCTGCCAATGCAGGGGACACAGGTTCGAGCCCTGGTCGGGGAAGATCCCACATGCCGCAGAGCAACTGGGCCCGTGAGCCACAACTACTGAGCCTGCG
The DNA here is from genome assembly GCF_028564815.1 of Eubalaena glacialis. Classification (NCBI taxonomy): domain Eukaryota; kingdom Metazoa; phylum Chordata; class Mammalia; order Artiodactyla; family Balaenidae; genus Eubalaena; species Eubalaena glacialis. The sequence goes on along the minus strand of NC_083721.1, from coordinate 107,556,531 downwards.
CGTCTGGAGCCCGTACTCCGCAACAAGAGAGGTCGCGATAGTGAGAGGCCCACGCACCGCGATGAAGAGTGGCCCCCGCCCGCTGCAACTAGAGAAAGCCCTCGCACAGAACGAAGACCCAACACAGCCAAAAATAAATAAATAAATAAATAAAATTTTTTTAAAAAATAGAATCTGTAATTTTAAAAAACTCCCTACCAACAGAAGTCCAGGATCAGATGGTTTCACAGGCAAATTCTACCAAATATACAAAGCAGAACTTACACTGATTCTTCTCAAACTCTTCGAAAAGATTGAAGAGTAAGGAATACTTCCAAAGACATTCTACGAAGCCACTATCACGCTGATATCAAAAACAGATGGGGGAGGGACTTCCCTGGTGGCACAGTGGTTAAGAATCAGTCTGCCAATGCAGGGGACATAGGTTCGAGACCTGGTCTGGAAAGATCCCACATGCCACGGAGCAAATAAGCCTGTGTGCCACAACTACTGAGCCTGCGCTCTACAGCCCATGAGCCACAACAACTGAGCCTGATAGCCACAACTGCTGAAGCCCACGCACCTAGAGCCCATGATCTGCAACAAAAGAAGCCACCACAATGAACAGCCTGCAAACCACAACGAAGAGTAGCCCCCGCTCGCCACAACTAGAGAGAGCCCGAGCACAGCAACGAATGCCCAATGCACCCAAAAATAAATAAAGAAAGAAATTTGCTTTAAAAAAAACAAAATAAAACAGCTGGGGACTTTTCTCGTGGTCCAGCAGTTAAGATTTCGCCTTCCAGTGCAGGGGGTGCGGGTTTGATCCCTGGTTTTGGAGCTAAGATCCCACATGCCTCACAAACAAGAAACCAAAACATAAAACAGAAGCAATATTGGAACAAATTCAATAAAGACTTTTAAAAAAAACCACAGAGAAAGACACTACCAAAAAAGAAAACTGCAGGCCAATATCTTTGATAAATATAGATGCAAAAATTCTCAACTGAATATTAGAAAACTGAATCCGACAACACATAAGAGGATCATACACCATGACCAAATTTGATTCACCCCAGTGTCACAAAGTTGTTTCAACATATGCAAATCAATCAACATGATACACCCCATCAACAAAGGAAAAACACAAAACAAACGATCATCTCAATAGATGGTGAAAAAGCATTTGAAAAACTTCAACATCCATTCATGATAAAAACACTTACCAAAGTGGGTATAGAGGAAACATATCTCAACATAATAAAAGCTATTTATGACAAACCCACAGCCAATATAATACTCAATGTTCATAAGCTGAAAGCCTTCCCACTAAAATCTGGAACAAGACAAGGATGCCCACTCTCACCTCTTCTCTTCAACATAGTATTGGAAGTCCTAGCCACAACAATCAGACAAGAAAAAGAAATAAAATCTAACCAAATTGGAAGGGAAGAGGTAAAGTTGTCATTATATGCGATGACATGATAATATGTATAAAGGAAACCCTAAAAATTCCACACAAACACTACTAGAACTGATAAACAAATTCAGCAAAGTAGCAGGATACAAGATTAACATACATAAATTGGTTGCATTTCTTGGTTATTCTTTCTTTTTTTTAAAATTTATTTTGGCTGCATTGGGTCTTCATTTCTGTGCACAGGCTTTCTCTAGTTGTGGCCAGTGGGGACTAGTCTTTCTTGTGGTGCACAGGCTTCTCACTGCAGTGGCTTTTCTTGTTGTGGAGCACAGGCTCTAGGCACGCAGGCTTAAGTAGTTGTGGCACATGGGCTCAGTAGTTGTGGCTCACTGGCTCTAGAGTGCAGGCTAAGTAGTTGTGGCACACAGGTTTAGTTGCTCCACGGCATGTGAGATCTTCCTGCATCAGGGCTCAAACCCATGTCCCCTGTATTGGCAGGCGGATTCTCAACCACGGAGCCACCAGGGAAGTCCCTGGTTGCATTTCTTTACACTAACAATGAAATATCAGAAAGGAAATGTAAACAAGCAATCCTTTTTTAAATGGCATCAAAAAAATAAAATGCTTAGGAATAAACCTCGCCAAGGAGGTGAAAGACTTATATGCTGAGAACTACAAAACATTAGTAAAGGAAACTGATGATGATTCAAAGAAATGGAAAGACATCCCACGTTCTTGGATGGGAAGAATTAATACTGTTAAAATGGCTATACTACCCAAAGCAATCTACAGATTTAATGTGATCCCTATCAAATTACCCATGACATTTTCCCCAGAACTAGAACAAATAATCCTAAAATGTATCTGGAACCATAAAAAGTCAGAACTGTCAACACAATCCCTAGGAAAAAGAACAAAGCAGGAGACATAACCCTCCTAAACTTCAGACAATACTACAAAGCTACAGTAATCAAAGCCGCATGGTATTGGCACAGAAAGAGATACATGGATCAATGGAATGGAATAGAGAGCTAAGAAATAAACCCACACACCTATGGTCAATTAACCTTCGACAAAGGAGGCAAGAATATACAATGGGGAAAAGATAGTCTCTTCAGCAAGTGGTGTTTTGAAAGTTGGAGAGCCGTATGCAAATCAGTGAAGTCAGAACATACCCTCACACCATACACAAAAATAAACTCAAAACGGTTTATATGCTTAAATATAAGATAGGACACCTTATAACTCCTAGAAGAGAACATAAGCAAAACATTCTCTGACATAAGTCATACCAAGTTTTCCTAGGTAGTTCTCCTTAGGCAGTACAAATACAGTAAGTCACCTACATACGAACCTTCAAGTTGCAAACTTTCAAAGATGCAAACGTCCATTCGCATGTCCAATCATGTAAGTTAGTTCACGTGTCCGGCATACATTGTCACGTGCGTGCTTCCTCTATATGTGGTTGTGCTTTTGTGTACTTTACAGTACTGTATAGAGTACAGTAGTACATTACCTTTATTTCAAGCCCAAGATGTCTGGAAGCAACCGTAAAAGCAGAGGTGATGTAGCTGGTACTGTTAAGAAGCGCCAAGCGATAATGATGGAAACAAAAGTGAAAGTAATTGAGAGAGTGGAGCGAGGCAAAAAGATGTTAGACATCGCTCATTCTTATAACATGAATCATTCAATCATTGGCACGAATCTAAAGAACAAGGACAAGATCATGGAACATGTGAAGTCTGCTGTGCCGATGATGTTGACAAAATATCGAAGAAGCATGGAAAAGTGATGGAGGAGATGGAGAAACTTCTCAGTGTGCGGATGCAGGATCAACATCAGCACTGAGTCCTGCTCAACTTAACGCTGATTCAAGAGACAGCTAAAAGCCTTTATAAAGACTTGAAGAAGAAACATGGCAAAGAATCAGAGGGCACATCTTTTAACGCCAGCCATGGCTGGTTTCATCGGTTCAAGGCTAGAGCCAACCTTCACAATGTAAAAGTAAGTGGAGAGACAGCAAGTGCAGATAGGGTAGCTGTCCAGGAATTTCCAGAAACACTTTGAGAAATTATTGATGATGGTGTGTATTTACCCAACCAGGTTTTTAATGTGGATGAGACACAACTGTACTAGAAGAGGATTCCAGACCGAAGTTACATCAGTAAGGAGGAAAAGTTGATGCCGGGCTGTAAAGCAGCAAAGGATAGGCTAACTGTTGTTTGGTGGCAATGCTTCCGGTGAATTGAAGCTGAAACTTCTCTTAGTTTATCATTCACAGAACCCAAGAACCCTTAAAAACATAGCCAAGGGCTCTCTTCCTGTTGTGTGGAAGCGTAACCCCAAATCCTGTATTACACAGGCCACGTTCCAGGACTGGTTTTGCCACCACTTTATCCCAGATGTAGAGAAATATTGCTTGGAGAAGGACATTCCAGCAAAACATTCTATTGCTGCTCGACTATGCTCTGGGCCACCCCCCATTCATGGATGACTTTCATCCCAACGTCAAAGTACTGCATCTGTCACCAAATACTACATTGCTCATCCAAGTTATGGACCAGGGAGTTATAGCGACTTTCAAGAAATATTATTTATGTCACACTTTTTGTCAGGCAGTAAAGGTAAGTGACAAATCAGGAACAACCTAGGGACAACTTTGGGAGGACTATAACATCTACAAGACCATAAAAAACATTGACTTTGCATGGTGTGAGGGTATGTTGGTCACCATGAATGGGGTTTGGAAGAACATTTGCCCACAGTTTGTTCATGATTTTTGTGGATTTGAGAAGGTAGATCAGAAGTCCGAAGAGGTCTTCAGCAACGTAGTGACCCTCAGCGAGAAGCTGGAGCTAGATCTGCAAGAGGACGATTTCATTGAACTCCTTGCTGTGCAACATGAGGAGCTTACTGACGGAATTGGAGGCCCAGAGAAAGGATGAAGAGGGACAGGAGGAAGAAGAAGTAACTGAAGAACTGAAGAGATTCACGACACAGAAAATGGCAAGGGAATCTTCGTTATTTGAGGAAGCACTGTTAGCTTTTGAGGCACAGGACCCGAACCTAGAATGGGACCCAAAGGTGGCAGCAGCCATTCAGAATGCAATCCAGTGCTACCTTGTCATCTATGATGAGAAAAAAAGAGCTACTACCCAGACATCAATGGATCATTCTTTCAAGAGGGTAGATAGAATTAAATCCAGCAAGGAACCAGAACCTTTGCCATCAACGTCAGGTATGAGTGAAATTGCAGCTTGCCCTCTGTCTCCTACTGCTGATAATCCTTCACCTCTACCATCTCCCACCTCCTCTCCCTCCTCCAATCAGTAACTTTTCTCGCCTATTCCCTCGATGCCAGCCCGAGTATCCCAGCTGTTGTACTGTATTACTGTACTTTTTAAGTTACTGTACTGTAAGATTAAAAATGTTTTCTCTGTTTTTGTGCTTGTTTTTTATGTATTGTTTGCGTGAAAAGTATTATAAACCTATTACGGTACAATACCATATAGCCGACTGTGTAAGTTGGGTACCTAGGCGAACTTTGCTGGACTTACAAACAAATTGGACTTACAAACGCACTCTTGGAACAGAACTTGTTCATATGTAGGGGACTTACTGTAAAAGCAAAAAAGAAATAGGAACTAATCAAACTTATAAACTTTTGCACAGCAAAGGAAACCATAATCAAAATGAAAATACAACCTATGGACTGGGAGAAAATATTAGCAAATGATGAGACTGACAAGGGCTTAATTTCCAAACTATACAAACAGCTCATACAACTCAATAACAAAATAACAAATAACTCAATGGAAAAATGGGTAGAAGACCTAAATAAACATTTCTCCAAAGAAGACATACAGATAGCCAATAGGCACATGAGAAGATGCTCATCATCACTAATTATTAGAGAAACGCAAATCCAAATTACAATGAGGTATCACTTCACACTGATCAGAATGGCCTTCATTAAAAAAATCTACAATTAACAAATGCTGGAGGGGGTATGGAGAAAAGGGAACCCTTCTACACTGTCGGTGGCCATGTAAGTTGGTGCAGCCACTATGGAAAACAGTATGGAGGTTCCTCAAAAAAACTATAAAGAGAGTTGCCATATGATCTAGCAATCCCACTTGTGGACATATATCTAGACAAAACTATAATTCAAAAAGATACATGAAACCCTATGTTCATAGCAGCACTATTTATAATAGCCAAGACATGGAAACAACCTAAATGTTCATTGAAAACTGAATGTATAAAGAAGGTGTGGTATACGTATACAATAGATATTACTCAGACATAAAAAAGAATTAAATAATGCCATTTGCAGCAACATGGATGGACCTAGAGATAATGATACTAAGTGAAGTAAGTCAGAGAGAGAAAGACAAATACCATATAATATCACTTATATGTGGAATCAAAAACAGGACACAAATGAACATGTCAGCGAAACAGAAACAAACACACAGATATAGAAAACAGAGTTGTGGTTGCCAAGGAGAGAGTGAAGGAAAGATTGGGAGTTTTGGAATAACAGAAGCAAACTATTCTACATAGGATGGACAACCCACAAAGACCTACTGTATAGCACTGGAAACTATATTCAATATCCTGTGATAAACCATAATGGAAAAGAATATATATAGATATATAGAGAGAGATAGATAGATATAGATATATATCTATATATCTATATATATATAAAACTGAATCACTTTGCTGCACAGCAGAAATTAATACAACAATGTATAAAGGCTGCAGAGGGTGTGGAGAAAAGGGAACCCTCCTGAACTGTTGGTGGGAATGTAAACTGATACAGCCACTATGGAGAACAGTATGGAGATTCCTTAAAAGCTAAAAATAGAACTACCATATGACCCAACAATTCCACTACTGGGCATATACCTGGAGAAAACCAAAATTCGAAAAGATACGTATACCACAATGTTCACTGTAGCACTATTTACAATAGCCAGGACATAGAAGCAACCTAAATGTCCATCGACAGATGAATATATAAAGAAGATGTGGCACATCTATACAATGGAGCATTACTCAGCCATAAAAAGGAACAAAATTGAGTTATTTGTAATGAGGTGGTTGGACCTAGAGTCTGTCAAACAGAGTGAAGTAAGTCAGAAAGAGGAAATCAAATACCGTACGCTAACACATATATATGGAATCTAGAAAAATGGTACTGACGAACCTAGGGACAGGGCAGGAATAAAGACACAGATGTAGAAAACGGACTTAAGGACACAGAGGGGAAGGTGAGACAGGGACGTAGTGAGAGAGTAGCACTGACATATATACACTACCCAATGTAAAATAGCTAGTGGTAAGCTGGCTCATAGAACAGGGAGATCAGCTCGGTGTTTTATGTCCCCCAGAGGGGTGGGATAGGGAGTGTGGGAGGGAGGCTCAAGAGGGGGGGATATGGGGAATATATGTATACATATAGCTGATTCACTTTGTTGTAAAGCAGAAACTAATACAATGTTATAAAGCAATTATACCCTAATAAACACGTATTTAAAAAACCCACAACATTGTAAATCAACTATACTTGAAAATATTTCTTAAGTGCAAAAATTTTCTGAATGTAAGTTTTATTGTGTGTGTGTACCACAGGTTCAATATATATGAGTTATGTCAAATTGATTACATTGTTTTTCAAAATAAAGAATTTTTGATATTTTACATCAGCTTCATATTATAAATGCAGAAAAACTATATTATTTTTTTCTAAAGTTCAGAAATAGCCATTTTGCTCATTCAGTATACTATAAACCACTAACTTTATTAAAAAGGGATTCGTGACCGACCTCTTCCTTCCAAAGAAATATTTCTCCACTCACACAAGTTTAATAGAATGTTCCGCCGTGAACTGACTTCCCACCTTAGAGACACGAGATTTGCATCCTGAAATCTCGTTCTTGCAAAAATGTCCAATAATCATCCTAGCATTACAGAAAAGAAATGCTTTTTTCCAGATCTCAAATTCCATACAGCTTTAGTCAAGACATCATGTATGTTTTTTTCACACACACAGACTGTATTTTATTTTTACAAGAGATAAATCAACTGACACCAAGCATTGTAAATGGATGACCACAACAAAAGCAACAATGATTGCAATTACCAAACACGAAACACACTCATACTATGTCATAATATTGACATTCAGTCCAGTAATCCTCCACTGTAACAGCTCCTTTACTTTGCAGTGAAAGACATCATGTATTTTTAAATTATCAGCACTCACCAGAGGTTTTTAAAAATCAACAAAAACATAATTTTGTGTTCGCTTTCATTTATTCTGGTTCTAAGTGGTCATTTCTAAATGAAAGTATTTAAGTATGTTAACGTCATCTTATAACATCATATTTCCAATGACTAACGTGTCTCCAAAGATGAAATATGAAGAACTCACAATTAGGCTCTACAAAGTTTTACTCTCTGAATCTGTATGACCCTTCTGCTGAACTCGACACTGTTCATTATTCTCTGAGAATATTCTTTTTCTTGTAGGGCCATCTCACATGCTCTTTCATTTCATGAAGTTTTTTCCTACAATAATATGCCTAGTTTATTTCTGAGAATATGCATTATTTCAGAATGATATTTATAGACACAAAGACATCTCTATAATTCCCTGAGAGTTTCAAGAACTCTTTCTTCTTTTAATACCTAGATTCTGAAGCTCTCCACAAAGCATTACTAAACTTGCATTTACATAAGTACCTACATATTAATCACACATTAATGCATTTACAATTGTATTATGATTTATTGCTAATTTTGAAGCATGAATGTAGCTGTCTTATTTACCACCCTCTTGGAAATCACTTTAATATTTGCACTTAGGACTTGAAAGAGAATGGATAAATAAAAACCTGAAGAATATGCAGATCCAATTTATATATTTCTCATAAAATTAGGTGATTATCTAAACTTTATCCAGGAAAAAGAAGAGCCCAGATACTCTGCAGGCATGATACTCGAGAATGTGTGGTCTTCCAGTAGGAAAACATGCAGTAATCCATGTGGCAGAGTTTACCGGTGACCAGCTGGGATTAGTGACCTATGCATTCCTTACATGCAACATATCAGGAGTGGAAAAAGGGAATTTGTCGGTTGTGGCAATAAGTATAATGAAGATTTGTAGGAGGTCATGCTCATATATTCAACACAGGTACAATCAAAAGTTTGCTCAATTCTGGTAGATCTAAGTCTGTATATGTTACCTTGTCTTTAACGAGGAAATCTCAGAACTGACTTACAAAAAAAAAGTGTTTTGTTTGTTTGTTTGTTTTAATTAGAGTCACGGTGAGTAAGACAGAGCTCAGAACAGCTAATGTGACTTAGTGATTCTCTCATCAGGAAATACAGTTTCTACTTCCTTGTTTATTCTCCACATCCTGTAGTAAGTAAAGTTTCAATGAAAGATAAATCTACAGGGTGAAAAGATAAGAAAACTTACATGTGTTGATAAGATCATTTTGACAGGTTTTACCACGTATGTCAGTGTTTCTGGGGATGGACACAAGCCAGAGCTCCCTACTCTGACATTTTCACTGATGTCATTCCCCTGATACTCAATTTGAAAGTGGATAGAAATGTTTTCTATGTTTTCTTCTTTAAAAAATTAAATAAAGAATGCTTTCTAGACATGATCCTCTAATGATTTTCAGTCAGTGGTCATCAACAGAGGAAAAGCACAGAATCTCATCCCCACAGAAGGGTGACATTCAGTCAGGTAAGAAAATTCTCCCCGAAATCAGAGCTTCATCTTTAACATGCAATCAAAGGCTTTCACAGGTTCTTCATCACTCTGCACTCAGCCCTACCATATGGGATTGGCTCTGAGAATCTCACATCAGATGACTGACAAACATGTCATAGTACACTGATCTGGTACCAGATCCTGCCTCTCTTAATGATCTCCTGCAGGGACATTGGAATATTCTAGGATATTTCCTGGAGCCCTCTACTCTATGCAGGTACACTTCCAAGTAGAAACAGAAGCTTTGATTTTCACTGGGTCCCCTGCTCTGTCCAACCAACCTCTCCAGAAATATGATGTTCTAATCTCTCCTGATTAGAACATTTCAAGGTCTCTCCCTGTGCTAATTTAGTAAAGGTAAAAGAGAAACAAGAAAGAGCAAACTATGCAGGGAGCAATATATAAGATTCCTTTACTTAATGTATTTATCTGATATACCCAAATATTGAGAAATATAGATTCATTTCATAATGTTCAAGAAAAGAGGAGGAGGAACCTCCATGCCAACAGTATATATAAAATGGAATCAATATTGCATAAGCTCCAGCTTAAGCTTAGCTACGAGGTACTAACTCTTCTCATAAAGAAGCAATAGTTCTCCATCATTTGAAGCACACTGAGGACTCAGACAGCTGGACACTGAGGGTGTAGACTCCTCACTCCAATTCTGTACCCGCATCACAGAGCCATGAAATATTCCCAAAGAATTATTAAGGCTGAGGGGGAGAGCCGAAATAAAAAAGATGAATCCATAGTTTGCCCTACCATCTGTTCTGCTGGATATTACCACCATCTTGGCCCAATGTGACCGTCCCACTTTTCTCTGGGCCTCCCTACTTTCCACCTCCATCCTTTCATTATATCTTACCTACACTTGGGAACGACTCTAGTTGTTCCACTTATCTTTATCAACAAGTAATCCAAATAGCAACTGTGTATATAACTCCTTAGAAACCTCAGGTCTGACTCAGTAATAATACATGACCTTCGAAGTCCAAAGTTTTCCTAATTCCCTTTATTTTTTTTTTCTAATTTCCATGTACTTACACCCTTAAGACCTCCACCATTCTCAGGTTCGCCTTCCCTGCAAAATCTGTCAACCTAGACATAGACTTAAGTACCACCCTCTAATTATCTCCTAGGGAATCCAGTTTTTAAAAAAGCCTCAGCAAGCCTTATGGAATTTATTAAAGACTCTTTAAGATAACCCATGGGAGATAGCAGTACACCCACAGATATCTATCTAATACACCCTCAGAGTAATTTTTTTTTCTTTTTTATAAAGTCTCTTCTGGCCAATGAAGACTCTCAGCTCTTCTTCTTCAACATATGCAGTGTCTCACCCTTCTGATTACTCTCTGCTCTATCCCAGGTCCACTCCCTTTCCTGATATTACATTCTTTCCCAATTGTGTATGTTGGTAAAATCAAATAACATAAAATATAACATGTTAATCATTATAAAGTGCACCGTTCAGTGATATTAAATACATTCATATTATTGGGTGATCAACATCACCATTTATCTTTCTAATTCTTTTCTACGTTTTAAAACTGTAACTCTGTATCCTTTAAACATAACTTTCCTTTTTGTTCCATAACCACCTGAAAAGCATCATTACCCTCCCAATTTCTATGGTTTTGACTACACTAAGTACCCCATATAATTGAAATAAGTAGTTGTATTGTTATGACTCACTAAAAGTCACCAAAATGGCATTTTGGGTAGCTAAATTTCCTCAAGATTCATCCATGTTGTAGCATATTCCTAGATCTTTTCCTTCTTAAGACTGAATAATATTGTATTATATGGGTATACCACACTTTGCTTATCCAGGAACTAGTGGATGAACACTTAGGTTGCTTTCATATTTTAGCTACTGTGATTATTACTGCTCTAAACACTGGAGTACAAATATTTCTTTAAGACCCTGATTTCAATTCCTTTGGGTATACCTCATAGTAAAATTCCTGGATCACATAGTAATTCTATTTTTCAATATCTGAAAAATCGCCATACTCTTTTGCAAAGCAGCTGTATCATTCTACATCCCCACTGACATAGCACAATGGTTCCAACTCCCTCACATCCTCACCAATACTTGTTTTCTGCTTATGTATGTGTGTGTGTGCTTGTGTGTGTATGCATGCACACAAATATATAAACATGCATTTAGTGATATGAAGCATCTATTCAAGTGCTTAGTCATTTGTACATGTTTTTGAAGAACCATCTATTCAAGTCTTTTATCAATTTCTGAATCAGGGTGTTTGCTTTTTGTTCAGTTCTAGGAGTTCTCTGTATATTCTGAATAGAAATCTCTTGTCAGATACATGGCTTTCAAATATTTTCTCCCATCTTGTGGGTTGCCATTTTATTCTGTTCACATTTCTTTGATACACATTTTTTTTTACATTATGTACTGCAAATTGTTTATTTTTTAGTTAGCTGTACATTTGTTGTTCCTTCGTTTCACATTGAGGAAAACACTGCCAAATCCAATGTCATGAAGCTCTTGTCCTGTGTCTTCTTCTAAGACTTTTTATTTTATTAGGTCTTATATTTAGTTTCTTGATACGTTTTCATTAATTTTTGCATATGATGTTAGGTAGGGGTCCATCTTCCTTCTTTTGCATGTTGACCACAAGACTTCTCAGCACCATTTGTTGAAAATACTATACTTTCTACTTTGAAAAGTCTTGGCAACTTGTCAAAAATCATTTGGCCATATATCAGGGTTTATTTCTGGGTGTTCTATTCTATTCTATTGGTCTTGAATAAGGGAGAAAATAGTATAACCTATCCAGGTTGATGAAGAACATAAAGAAAGACCAGGACTGAGAATTAGGAGGGCAATATAAAACAGCAGGGAGTAAAAGACAGTGTGAGAGAAGATCTTGCATTTGCGAGTTCATAGAAATACGATCATGCTAAAACCACTAAATGCCTGACTTTGAACAATACGGTAAATGTACCAGCAAGAAACATAACACTTACCCATCTCTGGGAAATATAGTATGGGCATAAAGATAAAGTACACACAAATATATTAAAAAGGGAAGGGTTTTCATGGTGTGAAAATATTGTGGGATTTGAAATACAATTTACTTCTGTTCTACCATTGTCTCTAAAATGTATCAAAGTGTATATACAAGCAATTCCAATTCTGGTAATGAGCTTGACAGGTTTATATATGAACTTCAGTAGAGCAGTAAATGTACATTCATAGTAGGACTGTTCCCTAAACCAAAAAACAAAACACAAAAACTGCAAAGACTAGAGTTCACTTTGTCAACACACATACAGATGCAATGATGGTTAACGGTCCAAAAACAGAGGTGAGCATGGGTGCAAGAGGTTAATCCCCAGGCTGGGGTGGGATGCAGAGTTTGAGGGTAACACAGGTAGAAAAGGCTTCTGTCGTATCCTTGATTTTTGAGGTATGGAAATTCACAGGTCACTACCTTCATTTCAAACTGAATGAATGCACTATTCAATTTCTTTAAACAGGTGAAGTAGACATGAGTGATAATAAATTTCAAACTGTCGCTAATCAAATAAGATACTAAGAAAACTTACATAATATGGTTTAAGAATGAAGTAGAGAGATTGTCCAACATGGTAGCATTCAAAGACCCAGAGCTTGATGCCTCTCACGGGCACACCAAAGTCACAACAGTTTACAGAACAGCAATTGATGAAAAAGGCCAGGACGTACCATAAAAGATGTTTTACAGCTAAAGATATAAGGAAGGCACCTCGACAAAACAGAAAGGAACGGCAAAATCTCAATAGAGTCAAGACCCATACCACCAGGTGGGTGGCCCACAAATGGGAGAATAATTACAATTTCAGAGGTGCTCCCAGGTAGCAAGGGGTATGAACCCAACATCAGGCTCCCAAGCCCAGGGATCCTGTTCTGGAAACTCTCCTAGAAAGTTGGGCTTTGAAGACCAGTAGTGCTTATTTTCCAGAGAGCCAGAGGGTTGTGGGAAATAGAGATTCCACTCTTAAAAGATGCTCACAAAATCCCACATGATCTGAGAATCAGAACAGAAGCAGTCATTTGAAAGGATCCCGGGCCACACCTACCACCTGATCTTGGAGAGTCTCCCAGAGAGGCAAGAGGCAACTACAGCACAGCCTCAGGGACATAGACACTGGCAGCAGCCATTTGGGGGAACTCCTTCTACCTCGTGGACACTGGTACCAGCAAGCATAATTTCAGAATCCTCCCTCTATCTCTTTAGCCTCAGGACCTAGCCCTACCCATTTCCACCAGACTACAGACACAAGTACTAGGATGCTGCAGGCCAAACAACTAACTGAGCAGGGGCATAGCCCCACCCACCAGCAAACAGGCTGCCTTCAGACCCTCTCAATGCACAGCTGCCCCTGGACATGGGCCCAGCCACAAAAAGCCCCAGGACCAGCCTCCACACCTCAGTAGACACGTACCAGCCCCAGAGTCCCTGGCCCCTCTGACACGTGAGCCTACTCTGGCCTTGGAGTCAGCCTCACCATCGGCAGGTGATAACTGCACAGGGACTGGATGGAGCTTGAACCTACCCAACAGCAAACCTGCTCGAGCAGTGGGATCAGCCTCATACACCAACAGGCACACACCAGCTCCAGGAATACCACAGCCCAGCAGCCTGTGTGACCAGAACACTCACTTGCAGGCCAGAAGCAGCCATGGACTCAGCTGGGTCCTGACCCTGCCCATCAGAATGCCAACACAAGATTAGGGATACCCCAGACCCTGCAGATAGCTGTGTCAGGAACAGTGATCCAACACCAACTCTGCAACTCCTGGGACCTGCAGCCAGAACTCAGGACCTGTCTCTTCCTCCCAGTAGCCAGCATAGCCCCAGGACCAGTGACTGGGCACTAGCGCTGACATCGCCTGGACTGCAGTTCTACCCATAAGTGAACCAGCACTAGATTTGGTGTCCCCCAGAATTGTGCAGCCAGCTGCCTTAAGATTTAGTCTCACCAAGCAGCACAGACATCCTCCACACAAGGCAGAGCCTGGCAAACAAGCAGTCTGGGGGCAGCCAAGCCTGCCAGACCACCCACAGTAGTCAGCCCACCACAACAGAAGAGCCCAAGCAGCCCACATAGGGGGTACACCTAGAATATATAGTTCTAGTGACCAGGGGACAGTGGGCTGCTGGGACACATAGGGCCTCTCCTACAAAAGGCCACTTCTCCAAGGTCAGGAAATGTAACGAACCTACTACATACATAGCAATAAAAACAGCAAGTTAAGAAAAATGAGGTGACACAGAAACACGATCCAAATGAAGGACCAAATGAAGATAAGAATTCAGAAGGAGATCTAAGTGAAGTGGAGATAGCCAATCTACTCAAGAAAGAGTTCAACGTAATGACTGTAAAGATGATCAAAGAACTCAGGAGAAGAATGGACGTCCAGAGCAAGAAGTTAGAAGTTTTTTAAAAAGAGTTAGACCATTAAAGAACAACAAAACAGAGATGAGGAATACAATAACTGAAATGAAAAATACATTAAAGGAAACTACTGTAGACTAAATGATACAGAGGAATGAATCAGAAAATTGAAGGACAGAGTACTGGCAATCACTGAAGATGAACGGTAAAACAATAGATTACAATGAAATGAGGAAAGTTGAACAGACTTGTGAAACAACATCAGGTGTACTAATATTTGCATTATACTGGTCCCAGAAGCAAAAAGGAAAGAGAAAGCAGTGTAGAACATACCTGAAGACATAAGAGCTGAAAACTTCCCTAACCTGGGAAAGAAAACAGACATCCAAGTCCAGTAAACACAGTAAGGCCAAAACAGGATCAACCCAAAGAGGACCACACCAAGACTCATTGTAATTAAAATGGAAAAAAAAAAATAAAGATAAAAAGACACTATTAAAAGGAACAAAGGGAAAGCAACAAGTTACAAACATGGGAGATTGCATGAAGTTATCTGCTGACTTTTCAGGATAACCTCTGCATGCCAGAAAGGAGGGGCAAGGTATATTTAAAGTCATGAAAGGGAAAAGCCCATAACCAAAAATACTCTACCCAGCCAGGCTCTCCTTCAGATTTGATGGAGATATCTAAAGTTTTACAGAGAAGCAAAACTAAAGGAGCTCAGCATCGCCAAACCAGCTTTATGAGAAAACTTAAAGGGGCTTTTCTAAGTGAAAAAGAAAAGGCCACGACTGAAACATAAAAATTAGGAAAGGAAACTTACTAAAGGAAAAACCTCATTGGTTAAGGCAAATATTCAACAAAGGTAGTAAATCAACCATGTACACAGCTAATAGGAAGGATGAAAGAAAACAGTAATAAAATCATCTATATTCACAATAAGAAGTTAAGGGACACACAAAACAAGTAGATGTAAAATATAAGGTCAAATTCAGTAACTGTGGGGGAGGAGAGTAACAATGCAGGGTTGGTAGTGTCCATGTGAAATTAAGAGCTCAGCAACTTATATAATCACACACACACACACACTCACACAAAACTGAAAGAAATCCAAACATAATATTAAAGATAGTCCTCACATCACAGATGAAGGGAATAAAAGGGGAAGAAAGGAACACTGAAGAAATTAAAGAGGGATTCTAAAAATACCCAAGACAAATGAAAATGAACACACAATGATCCAAAATCTATGGGACACAGCCAACGCAGTTCACGGGGGGGAAGTTATAGTGACACAAGCTTATTCTTAGGAAACAAGAAAAATATCAAATAAAAAACTTCACATTACACCTGAAGGAATTAGAAAAAGAAGAAAAAACAAAACTCAAAGCTGTCAGAAAGAAAAATTAAGAAAACTATACCATACGCAATCACATCAAAAAGAATAAGATACCTAGGAATAAACACACCTAAGCAGGTAAAAGACATGTGCTCAGAAATCTATCAGCCATTGGTGAAATAAGCTGAAGGCAACACAAAAAGATGGAAAAATATACCATGTGCATGGACTGGAAGAATTAATACTCTTAAAATAACCATACTACCAAAGACAATCTACAGATTTAATGCAATCCCTATCAGAATACCAAAGCATTTGCACAGAACTTGAAAAAGTAATTTTAAAATTTGTATAGGAACACAAAGACCCCAAATAGCTAAACAATCTTGAGAAAGAATAGAGCTGGAGGCATCACACACCTTGACTTCAGACTATACTGCAAAGTGACAGTAATGAAAGAGAAAGGTACCAGAGCAAAAACAGACACAAAGGTCACTGGAATAGAATAGACATCCCGGAAATAAGCCCACACACTTATATTTAATTGATTTATGACAAAGCAGGCAATATGGAGAAAAAACTGTCTCTTCAATAAGTGGTACTAGGAAAACTGGTCAGCTACATGGAAAAGAATAAAATTAGATTATTTTAGCACACCATATATAAAATAAATGCAAAACTGAATAAACACCTAAATGTAGGACCAGAAACCATAAAACCCCTAGAGGAAAATATAGAACATTCTTCAACATAAATGATAGCAACAGTTTTAGGTTCAGTCTACTAAGGCAAATGAAACAAAAGCAAAAATAAACAAATGGGACTTCACTAAACTTAAAAGATTTTGCACAGCAAAGGAAACCAAAGACAAAATGAAAAGACAACCTGCTGAAGGAGAGAAAATATTTGCACATGATAAGAGGTTAACACCAAAAAGATGACAAAGCAAGGGTTCATAGCTAAACTACAGAAACAGCACATAGAACTCAATACCAAAAAAACATCCAAAATCTTTTTTTTAAAAAAATGAGAAGACCTAAATAGACATTTTTCCAAGGAAAAAATACAGATAGAGAGCCAGAACTCACAAAGATGTTAAACATAGCTAATCGGCAGTAAAATGTAAATCAAAACTATGAGATATATCACCTCAGTCTTGTCAGAATGGCTGTCATCAAAAAGATCACAAATAAGAAAGGTTAGTGAGCATGTGGAGAAAGGGAAACTCTTGTACACTCTTGATGTGAATGTGAAGTAGTGCAGCTACTGTGGAAAGCAGAATGGAGGTTCCACAAAAAACTAAAAATAGAACTACCATAATATCCAGCAATTTCACTCTTGGGTATATCAGAAGAAAACAAAAACACTATTTCAAAAAAAATACCTGCACCCCAATGTTCATAACAGTGTTATTTGCCATAGCCAAGATATACAGGCAAACTAAGTGTTCATCAATAGCTTAGTGGATATAAAAGATTTTTGATGATGACTTCAGCAAAAAATGAAATTTTGCCATTTGCAAGAACATGGATGGACTTAGAGGGTATTATGTTTAGTAAAATAAGCCGCAGAGAAAACAAGCATGGTATTGTATGAGAAAACAAGCATGGTAGGTTATCACTTACACGTGGCATCTGAAAAATTGAATACAACAACAACAACAAAAAAACAGACTCACAGATTAAAGAACAGACTAGTGGTTACCAGCAGGGAGAGATAGGGTGGAGGAGCAAAATAGTAGTAGGAGATTTTGAGGTACAATCCACTATGTATAAAATCAATAATCTACAGTGGTGTACTGTATAGCATAGGGAATATAGCCACTCTTTTATAATAACTATAAATGGAGAAGAACCTAAACATTTATGAATCACTATGTTGTACGTCTGAAACTAATATAATAATGTAAATTAACTATAGATCAATAAAATATAAAGTAAGAAACAATAAAGGGGAGACACCGATTATTAGATAGAAATCAATTAAATAAACACAAGTTTTGGAAATCAAGGAATTAAAACACAACATGTAAGACACAACATTGGCATTTAAAGTGTACAATCTATTCATTTAAAAGAAATCATTTAAGTGGTAAAAAATGGCACCCATTCCCACAATTTTGTATATCTAGGATAAATTATTATCTACAAAAATATGTTACAAATATTCACTCAAAAAGAAAGAGAAAATTTGGATAAGCCCATTTTAGTATACAAATTTAATATCAAAGTCTCTATGTAAAATTGATTTGAATAAGTTCTGTTAGCCACTTCTAGTTTCTTTGTGATGTAAAATCTTTTAAGGCATAAAAATCAGCCTTTCTACATTATTCAGACAAGGGGTGCCGCAACTCCAGCCGGGGCTCTGCACTTCCCCCTCCCTGATTCTCCAGAAGAGCAGGTGGCCCCCCTCTGAGGGCAGGGGCAAGACCACGGACCAAGTCCCCCTGCACTAAGGCGCTACTGGAAGCTCTTCCTGAACAGCAGTGCTGGCTTGGAGCGAACCCGTGCACCGCCAAAGTTGGTCTCGTCCTGCAGCTGAGGGACGCAGGCTTTAAGTCAGCTGCCTTGGCTTTAAATCAATCAGTCCCCCCTTTAAGTCAGGTGACCCGACTTTAAATCACTGTGTGCCCCTCAAGCCTGCAACTTCAAAAGCTGGGAACTTCACTTTGATCCCAGCACCTCACACAGCTGAATGCACACTGTAGTCACCCCCAAGCCTGGCTCAGAGGCAGGATATACGGTAAGGGGATGGGCTGCACACATGGTGAGGAGGGTGCACTTCATGTGCCAGAAGGGTCCGGGTACTCTGGGTACAGCAAGCAGTGCACGATACAGCAGCTCCCTGGCAAAGCTGGTGATGCACAGGGGGAGCAGGCACACCCAGGCATGCAGAGGTTCCAGGGCGGGAGCTGGGGCACAGCCAGACGGGAGGGTGTGAAAGCGGAGGATCTGAGCCTTCTTGAGAAAGGCAGACACAGAGGATGGATGAGAAACAAAGACCAGATGAAACATGGATTTGAAAAACACACCCTGCTCTTGAAATTGGGGTGGGGGGCACCCCAGATTTGAGTCTTCTTACTCCCCAGTACCTAGTGCTTTGGCATTTGCCCAATTACTTATGAAATGTGACTGTTAATATCTAACCCATAGAATACTGCATTTGGAGTGGTTTTGCGTGTTTATGTTTCTATAGTGGAATAATCTTTTCTACAAGAAAAATGTACACAATCTGAAATAAATTAAAACCCCTCTTTAAAAAGTACTATATCGGACTTCCCTGGTGGCGCAGTGGTTAAGAATCTGCCTGCCAAGGCAGGGGACATGGGTTCGAGCCCTGGTCAGGGAAGATCCCACATGCCGCGGAGCAGCTAAGCCCATGCGCCACAACTACTGAGCCTGCAGGCCACAACTACTGAAGCCCGCGCGCCTAGAACCGGTGCTCCACAACAAGCGAAGCAAGAGAAGCCACCGCAATGAGAAGCCCGCGCACCGCAACAAAGAGTAGCCCCCGCTTGCCGCAACTAGAGAAAGCCTGCGCATAGCAACGAAGACCCAACGCAGCCAAAAACAAATTAATTAATTAATTAGTTAACTATTTTCAAAAAGTACTATATCCTTCTGTACAACTTCTCTGGGAAGAACAGAGAGATGGCGTAGGAGAGTGAGAAAGACCAATATTTAGTGCACATCTCTCATGCAGGTGCTCTGCTGGCTCAGATAGATTTAACCCCACTTTACAAAGGAGGAAATAATCTCAGAGAGGTTTAGTAATTTTCCCAAAGCCAAACAGCTATTGAGTGGCAGAACCAAGATCTGAACCAAGTCTGTTACCTTCAAAGCCTAAGTCCTCATCACAACAAAACTCAATTAATATTTACATTTATCGAATTACATTGCAACCTGGGGAGTTCTTGGCACAATCCTGAATAAGAGTGAGAAAGAAAGAAATAGCATTGTTCCTACAGTCAACCAAAATTTTTGGAGCAGCTGCTAGATGCCTGGCCGTTTTTGGGGTTCAGCAGTGATCAAGACAGGAAGAGTTCTGCTTTCATGAACCACGTAGTGGGGAGGAGAGACGGGTGCAACTTGGGTGAGGGACTTCACCTTGCTGGACCTCTGTTTTCTCATCTGGAAAATGGGATGAGTGTTCCTGGTTTTCTGGGATTGTCCAGCCCTCACATTGTCTAATTCCATAAGAAGCATTTGTTTTCCTGTTTCTTTAAAATTCATTCAGGCCATGAGCTGTGATGAATGTTGTTAGCTGCTCCCCAAATCACTCTATTCCCACCCTTTTCCTGTGATCAGGTCTTTCCCGAAACATGACTCACAGTCAGTCACGTCACAGAACCTAAGGGGCACCCAGCAGAAAAATTCCAACCCTTGCTTCCCAGGAGCCCTGCGGTCTACCTGCCAGGTAAACTTAACTCACCTGGCAAAAGGTGGCCATCCCTGGTTTCACATCAACATGATCTCAGGCACAAACCTCCTTGTTTTTCCATCTTGTCTTTAAGTTACTTGTTGAAACAACTACACAAATATGACAAAGATATAAAATCAGGCATCTTCTGCCCCCAGTGCCTACTAATAAATGATTTTCTGCCACTTTAATGATAAAGATAGAACATTTCAACATTCTGCTGCCCTTATTACTTGTCATTTTTGTTGATATTTCTATTGAATACATCTTTCAATATTTTAACAATGGAACATTTATTTAGGTTGTTCCACACCCAGCCTTTAGTGGTAAAGGTCTTGTTGTTATATTTCTATTATGTTTCCTTTAAAAATCATTATCCTATTTAAATGGATTAAGTCAATTCTATAGACATTTATCTTATGATATTGATGAAATTGATACATAGAGGGCAGTAGTACAAGTTGATTGGACTTGAGAACCTCTATTAGCACAGTTAAGTATAAATATTATCTATATGTAAACCAAAGTACATGCCGAGTGAGATTCTTCTACTCTTTTTCACTCTCTGCCACTCAAGCCTGTGAGAAATGGAATATTTCTTGCCATATCAGTAAACAAAGGATGTCACAGTCATCAGCACTTGCAGCCCTCCAATGTGAGCCAGCGGGCCCTGAGGCACTCAGGATATGCAAATATAGAATGCTGGCCCCAGAGAGCTGAGGTGCATATCAAAGGAAGGATTTCAGGGAACCCAGACTCTCGCATCTTCCCATACAAAGAAAAGCGCTCCATTCCTCACCTTGGGAGAGCTGGTTTTCCTTAGTTAACAATCATCTTTTGATGTTCCCCATTACCTGCGCCATTGCCCTCCCCTGTCCCCTCCCCCCGGTACTTTAGCTCAGGGAGGAAGGAGCGCAGAGAGACTCCGCTGAATAAGGGGCCTGCGCGCCTCGGGAGGAGTTTTCAGCCGCTTTCCCCGCAGTCAGGAGGAGGGTCGCTGACGCTGCAACCGGACCCTGTGCCTCCCTTTCCCCGTTTCCCCTCAGGACGCTCAGGCCGACCCCCTCCCCACGCCCACCAGGCCCCGCGAGCCAGGCTGAGGGAAGGGGCGAGAGGAGGGACCGAAGTTCCCCGGGACCAGACGCTGGGGGCCGCTCTTTCTGCACAGCAGCGGCGGGTGGCAGCGAACCCCTGCCCCTCAGAAGCTGGTGTTGCGCTGCCGCCCGGGCACAGGACCAGGCGGAGGGTTGGCGCCCACTTACCCAGCCCGCCATCCCCATGACTGTCACGGCTTCGGCCGCTGGGGCCCCTCCGGATCAGGCAGCCTCAGTGAGGCCGCCCTCCCCTCGGGCTCCGGGGCAGTTCCGTGACGGCGGAGGGAAGAGACCCTGAGCCGGGATTTCCAGCCCTGCGGAAACGCGGGCTCCGTTCTGGGCGAGGAGGTGGGACCACTCTGCCCCGAGGCCTTCCGGGAAGGAGGGGGGGTGCCGGGGAAGAGCCGCCAGGAGCGCAGGGCCCCGTCGGGGGTCCTGGAGGGGCGGCCCGGCCTGGGGGCCACGCCCACTGTGGCCGCAGCCCAGGCCTTTTTCCTGGAATCCTACACAAAAAAGTTAGATAGATACACGGTCTATAGTAAATATTCACAAATGATTGTTGATGCTGTGCTTACTATTCTATTAAAGGTGTAAAATCCATAAAACACTTTAAGTTCAAAATTAAATATGAATTTTTACCTTTCTAATTATCTCTCTTCTATTCACAATTGTGGTTGATGAATCAGAGACTGTGGCATCACAGTTAAAAATGAGCTTGTTAAAAAAATAGAACTCAGGCCCACTGGACCTACTGAATCACAACCTGCACTTTTACAATCTCCCCAGTGTACTTGTGTACCCATGAATAGTTGAAAGGTACATTTCTACCTCGACATGTCTTTTCTGTCTGAGAAATACACACATTTTACCCAGTTTGATATATAAAACACTCAAAAATGCATATGCCTGTGTTGAAACCATCATTTTATCATTTCTTTTCCAGATAAGTATAGTCTCTATACTGGTTTTGTGGCTCACATGCCATACTCTTTTCTTGTAGTTAGAAATAAGGTAGAGAAAGTTACTTTGTAAATATATATATATATATATGGATAATTGAGGACAGTCTTCTAAATTAAAACCAGTTCTCTTACCTTGCTGTTTTCTTCTTGGGTCACACTATGAACACTTCCCGTGGCCACATGGCATGTGTACTTTTAATTTCAGGGACTGCTGACATTCCAGGATGTGGCCATAGATTTCTCTCAAGAGGAGTGAGAAGGCCTGGACCAAGATCAATGGGAATTGTACAGGGATGTGATGTTAGAGAAGTATAGGAACCTGCTCTCCTTGGGTGAAGATACCTTCCTTCCAGAATCCCTTATCCAACCACAGGGTTTAGAGTCCTTCATTTGTAGAATGTCTCCTGGAATCTTCTGCTTCCTACAATAGGGTTTCAGATTGCAACGTTTCAGGAAAGATTGGGAGTTTGTGGGTATAAGTTATCTTATTCTTTTAAAATTGCAGCCTCCCTTTTAATATACTTTGTAACTGCTTGGGATGTGTCTATATGAACTGTGTACTATATGCTTCTGTTATGGTCCTTACAATATTTTATTGTCTTATTTTCTGTAACACTTTTCCATGGATTCTTTGGGCTTAAGGTATATTAAAAGGGGGACTGCAATTCTGGGACTTCCCTAGTGATGCAGTGGTTAAGAATTCGCCTGCCAATGCAGGGGACCCGGTTTGATCCCCGGTCCGGGAAGATCCCACGTGCCACGGAGCAACTAAGCCAGTGGGCCACAACTACTGATCCTGCGCGCCAAAACTACTGAAGCCAGCGTGCCTTGAGCCCGTGTGCCATTTATTTTTTGGAGAATAAAACCGCCTCCGAGTGATTAAAATTTAGACCAGCTAGTCAAAATGCTTTATCACCTGTTCTTCTAAAACACTGATCAACGGAACAAGTTTTACTGGGGATAACAGTGTAATTGTATTCTGGAGTTCATATGGGCAATATGGTTTATGATCTTGATGCTGGATCACGACATTTCAATGGTATAACTGCTATTAATTGTCTGTTTGTTCAACCATTAAAGTCTCACGTGATCTGAATTCAGACTGGAGTCATCCTGGTTGGTTTCTGTCTATTGCAGATTTCTTCCAGTATGAAAAGACAAGAGCAATTCAGCTTACTTTACAAAATGTCTTCAAACTAAATGATGATATAATCTACATTCAATTAATTTATACATGCCCTACTGTAGAACAGGGTTTGTTACGGTGGCAGAGCCCGGTAATTATGTAAAACTGATACCTTTATCTGCACTGGTTCAAGTCCTCTTCCTACGAATATGTTTATAATCAACATTCTTTCACAAATTACCCAATTTAATTCACCATAGCATTCCTCATATTAACTAAATGGAGAATCCTAGGCTATATACAAATCCAGAAAGGGCCAAAAATCATCAGCCCCCATGGATTATTACAACCCATTGCTGAGGCATTCAAATTACTTATTAAAGAACCACTATGTCCATCAACATCATCAATTTATATATTATTGCCCCAATGCTAGCCTTAACCCTGGCTCTCACAACATGAATTCCTCTTCCCGTATCTTATCCACTAATTAATATAAATGTAGGCATATTATTTATATTAGCCATATCACACCTAGCCATTTATTCCATCCTCAGATCTGAATGAGCTTCCCATTCAAAATACTCACTCACCGGAGCTCTAGGGACAGTAGCACAGACAATCTCATATGAAGTAATGTAGCAGTTATTCTATTCTCAGTCTTACTGATAAATGGATCATTTACACTTTCAACAGTAATTATTACACAAGAACACCTATGACTAATTTTCTCCTGACCCCTACCCAGAATTTGATTATCTCCGCAGTAGCAGAAATCCAATGAAGCCCCACTTGATTTAACAGAAGTAGAATCAAAACCTGTATATGTCTTCAATGTAGAAAATGTAGCAGGCCCATTCACCCCGTCCTTCCTAGAGAATGTCAATTTCCCTATAATAAACATTTCCACCACAATCTATTTTTAGGAGCATTCAACAATCCCTAGGTGCCAGAATTATATACAGCCCAAGTCATCATTAAAACACATCTAAAAATCTCCTTTCTATGAATTTGAGCATCCTACCCACAATTTTGACATGATCAACATATACATCTCTTATAAAAAGTTTTTTTTACTACTAACATTAGCCCTATGTATATGAGAGTTTTCACTACCTGTCATCATACCAGGCAACCCACCACAAACTTAAGAAATATGTCTGCCAAAACAGTTACTTTGATAGAGTAAATCATAGAGGTTTCAATGCTCTTATTCCTGGAATTGAATTCTTCCTAAGAATTTTACATTCTCCATGCTACCACATTACACCACATGCTATTATAGTAAGGCTCTCTAAGTAAGCTTCAGGCCCATACTCCCAAAATGTTTTTGTATATCCTTCCTGTGCTAATAAACTCTCATTGTTTTTACTATCATTCTACTGACCATTATCTCAGGAAATATAATTGTATAACAACTCACACTGGTTAATGGTATCCCCATTTTAATAAAAAACATGAACCCATAAGCTACAGAAGCATCCAACAAATATTTCCTAAAACAATCCACCACATCAATACTTATAATGGCTACTATCATTAATCTAATATACTCTGGTCAAAGAACACAATGAATAACAAAAATCTTTAATCCAGCAGCATCCACCCTCATGACAATCGCCCGTGTCACAAAAGTAGGACTTTCCCCATTTCACTTCTGAGTACCTGATGTCACACAAGGCATCCCGTGAACAGCAGACCTGATGCTATCAACATCACAAAATTGCACCCCTATCAGTTTTATACCACATGTCACCATCCATCAACCTAAATATACTATTTTTTTTTTTTACAGAAAAAGAAATTTAATCAAAACATGAATTGAATAATATCATTGTACTTGAATCCTTACATAAATTCTTTCTTTAATTTTTTTTGTTGTTGTTGAAGTATAGTTGATTTACAATGTTGTGCCAGTCTCTGCTGTATAGCAAAGTGGCTTTATTTATTTATTATTTTTTTTTTTTCATTTTGCCCAATGTTTATTTCTTTTTTTTTTTTTTAAACATCTTTATTGAAGTATAATTGCTTTACAATGGTGTGCTAGCTTCTGCTTTACAACAAAGTGAATCAGTTACACATATACATATGTTGCCATATCTCTTCCCTCTTGCATCTCCCTCCCTCCCACCCTCCCTATCCCACCCCTCTAGGTGGTCACAAAGCACCGAGCTGATCTCCCTGTGCTATGCGGCTGCTTCCCACTAGTTATCTATTTTACATTTGGTAGTGTATATATGTCCATGACACTCTCTCACCCTGTCACATCTCACCCCTCCCCCTCCCCATATCCTCAAGTCCATTCTCTAGTAGGTCTGTGTCTTTATTCCCATCTTGCCACTAGGTTCTTCATGACCTCTTTTTTTTTTTTTTTTTTTTTCCCTTAGATTCCATATATATGTGTTAGCATACTGTATTTGTTTTTCTCTTTCTGACTTACTTCACTCTGTATGACAGACTCTAACTCCATCCACCTCATTACAAACACCTCCATTTCATTTCTTTTTATGGCTGAGTAATATTCCATTGTATATATGTGCCACATCTTCTTTATCCATTCATCCGATGATGGACACCTAGGTTGCTTCCATGTCCTGGCTATTGTAAACAGAGCTGCAATGAATATTTTGGTACATGTCTCTTTCTGAATTATGGTTTTCTCAGGGTATATGCCCAGTAGTGGGATTGCTGGGTCATATGGTAGTTCTATTTTTAGTTTTTTAAGGAACCTCCATACTGTTCTCCATAGTGGCTGTATCAATTTACATTCCCACCAACAGTGCTAAATATACTATTAATCATAGTGATATTATAAATCATAGCTGGAGGCTGAGGCAGACTTCGCCATACTCACCTGGAAAAAATTACACCCTCCTCATCAATTGCCCATATAGGATGAATAACAGCTATTATAATGTATATACAGATATAACAATCCTAAACATACTAATTTATATCATAACAACACTATCTTCTTCTTATTTATGCCCAGATCATGTACTACAAGAGTATCATTATCACACACATGTGATAAAACACCGCCCATCACAATCCTTTTCCTCACCATTATAGTATCATTAGGACATCGCCCATCACTATCAAGGTTTTTACCCAAATGAATAATTATCCAAGAGATAATAAAAATGACAACATCATTCTACCAACACTAATAGCCATCATAGCAGTCCTCAGCATATATTTCTACTTGCAGTTAACATACTCCACATCAATAACTATTTTCCCTTCATTAAACAACACAAAGGCAAAACAATTTGAACATACAAAGAAATAACCTTCCTATCATTACCAATCCTAATACCCACACGATTACTACACACAACACCCATTCTATTGGTGCTGGACTAGGAATTTAGGTTAGTTCAGACCAAGAGCTTTCAAAACCCTAAACAAGTAAAATTTACTTAATTCCTAAAAATAAGGATTGCAAGACTTTATCCTACATCAATTGAATGTAAAGCAAACATTGTACTTAAGCCAAATCTTTACGAGATTGATGAGTTTTAACCCCAGGAAACTTTAGTTAACAGGCAAATCCTCTAGTCAACTGGCTTCAGTCTACTTCTCCTTCATTTGAGAAAGAAAAAAAGAAAAAAAAGGCAGGAAAATCACCGGCAGAATTGAAGCTGCTTCTCTGAAGTTATAATTCAATTTGTTGATTCACCACAGGGTTTGCCAGAAAGAGGGCTCAATCTCTGTCTTTAGATTTACAGTCTAATGCTAACTCAGTCATTTTACCTCTGTTCATACACTGCTGATTATTTTCAACAAATCACAAAGATATCGGCATTTTATATTTACTATCTGGTGCTTGAGCTGGAGTAGCAGGCAGCACCTTAAGTATATTAATCCAGGCTGAGCTATGCTGACCTGGAGCGCTACTTGGAGATGCCCAAATCTGTAAGGTAGTCATAACAGTCCCTGCACTTGTAATAATTTTCTTTGTAGTTGTACCCGTTATGATTGCAGGCTTTGAAAACTGACTTGGGCCACTAATAACTCGGACACCTGAAGTAGCATTTCCCCAAATAAATCATATAAACTTTTGACTACTTCCCCCATCATTCTTACTCCTACTCATATCACCAATAGTAGAAGCTGGTTCTGGTACCAGTGGAACCGTGTATTCAGCTCTAGCCTGCAATCTGGCCCATGCAGGAGCCTCTGTCGACCTAACTGTTTTCTCCTTACATTTAGCAGGTGTCTCTTCAATTCTTGGTATTATTACTTTTATTACTATAGTCTTTAATACAAAACCAGCAGTCATATCCCAATACCAAACACCATTATTTGTTTAATCTTCCCCAACTATAGCCATATTACTATAATTACCAATCTCAGTCCGAGCAGTCAGAATTGCCATACTGTTAAGAGATAGAAATCTAAACACTACTTTCTTTGACCCTGCAGGAGGAGACCGAATCCTATACCAACACCTATTTTGATTCTTTGCTCACCCTGAAGTCTGTATTCATGGCCTACCAGGGTTTGTTATAAACTCACATATCATTACATAGTATTTAGGACAAAAAGTGCCTTTCAGCTATTTGGGAATAGTATGAGTCATGTTCACTGGCTTTTTAGGATTTCTCTTGTGGGCCCATCATATGTTTACCATAGGGATAGCTGTCGACTCAGGAGCATACTTTGCATCAGCTACCGTAATTACTTCTATCCCTACAGGAGTAAAAGTATCTAGCTGATTAGCAACTCTTTATTTAATTTTTCTTTTTCTTTTCTTTTTTTTGGCTGCGTTGGGTCTCTTTTGCTGCACGTGGGCTTTCTCTGGTTGCGGTGAGCGGCAGCTACTCTTCGTTGTGGTGTGCGGCCTTTTCATTGCGGTGGCTTCTCTTGTTGCAGAGCGCGGCTTCTAGGCGCGTGGGCTTCAGTAGTTGTGGCTTGTGGGCTCTAGAGGGCAGCTCAGTAGTTGTGGCGCACGGGCTTTTTGCTCCGCGGCATGTGGAATCTTCCCAGACGAGGGCTTGAACCCGTGTCCCCTGCATTGGCAGGCGAATTCTTAACCACTGTGCCATCAGGGAAGTTCCTGGTTAGCAACTGTTCACGGAGGTAATATTATATGACCTCCCACTATACTATGAGTTTTAAGCTTTAGTTTTTCTTTTTACAGTAGGTGGTTTGACAGGAATCATCTTAGCCAGCTCATCCCCAGACATTGTCCTCCAGGATACATACTATGTAGTAGCACACTTCCATGACCTAATGTCCATGGGAGCAGTCTTCACTATTATAGGAGGCTTCCTACACTGATTCCCACTATTCTCAGGTTATACAGTTAACTCAGCATGAGCAAAAATTCACTTCACAACTGTATCTGTAGTAGTAAATATGACTTCCTGCAGCACTTTCTTGGCCTCTCAGGGATGTCACTATGTTAGTCTGAGTACCCTGAGGCACACACAACATGGAATATTTTGTCTTTAGGCTCATTCATCTCAGTAGCAGCAGTAATGCTAATAATCTTCATACTTTGAAAAGCATTTGCGTCTAAACAAGAAGTCTTACCAGTGGAAACTGCTACTCCTAACCTAGAATGGTTACATGAATGCCCTCCACCATATCCTATGTTTCAAGACCCTACCTATGTAAATGTAAAATAAGGAAGGACTCAAGTCCTTTTCAACCAGTTTCAAGCCAACACCATAACAATTATGTCTTTCTCAATAAATGAGATAAAAGTAAAAAGTGATGTAGCTTTGTCAAAGGTAAATCATAGGCTAAAATCCTGTATATCACTAAGGCATATCAATTTCATCTAGGCTCTCAAGATACAACATCACCGATTATGGAAGAACTTTTACATTTTCATCATCACACTTTAATAGTGATTTTTAAAATAAGTTCTCTAGTCCTCTATATCATTTCACTAATATTGACATCTAAACTAACTCATATGCATACAATAGAGGCACAGGTAGAGAAAATGTGAACAATTTACTAGCCACTATTGTAATCTTAATTGCCCTATCATCATTGTGAATCCTTTACATGATACATGAGATCAATAACTCTTCCCAAACCATAAAAAACTATGGGTCAGTAATGATACTGAAGCTACAAATACACAGATTATGAAGATTTAAATGTTGACTCCTCTGTAATCCCCACATCAGAGCTAAAACCAGGAGAATAATGACTAATAGAAGTCAACAACCGAGTAGTTAGAGATAGTCATTGAATATTAGTTTCATCTGAAATTGTTGTACACTCCTCAGTTGTTCCTTCTCAGGCCTAAAAAGAGCTGCTATCCCAGGACGCCTAACTTAAAGAATCCTAATACCAACAGGACCAGGCCTATGTTGTGGACAAGAGAGCTCGTTTTCCTGAGTTCAAAGACAGGACAGAGGGATATGGCTGAGATATGGGGTGAATCTGGAGCCCATGGGGATGCACTCCCCAAGCTCCAGGATAGGAATGGGGCCTCTAGGGTCCCAGGCCACCCACCACACCCTCCCGAGCAGGATCTGGGCAACATTCCCTGTCAGTGATGAGGCAGCCCTAGCGCTTGTCACGCCCCGATGTTGTGTCCTATGTGGGACCCATGCTCTTGGGACCACACCCCACACTCTGCAGGTCCATGCTACAGGGTCCTTCCTGCCTCAGGAGTAGAGACCACACAGCAAGCAGTTCCCTCCCCAACCAGCAGGAGGAGGGGAGGAGAGCAGGGGCACCAGGGGAATCTCACTCAGACAACACCCCAGGGGTGCCAGCGGGGACAGTGATGATGCAGATGAGGCACAGACCAAGAGTTGGGACCAGAGGACCCAAAAGGCAGCTGGTCAGGTCCTGGCTCATCTGCACCCCGGACACCTTTGTCCCTCATACACCCCCTTCCTCATACACCCTCTCCTTAAATGCAGATTCTTCAGATGCAAACAGGCAGAGCTTCAGACTGAAAGTCAGCTCTTCCAAAATGACCCGTCAGCAAACACTGCAGGATTCCACTCCAGTGGGTGCCCTGGAGTCGACAACTCAGGGACTGAAGTGGATATCGGTGCCAGGGGCAGTGGGAGGGAATGGGGAGTGAGACTTTCATGGTTGTGGAATTTTGGTTTTGCAAGATGAAAAGTTCTAGGGATGGTGGTGATGGCTCCACGAGAAAGTGAATATATCTGATGCCTCAGAAACGTGCACTTAAAATGGTGATGATGGTAAAGGGTATGTGATGTGTGTTTTATTTCACTTAAAATAAATTCTTAAAATAATGTCTTGTTAATTGAGATTCCATTTCGACTCCCCTTCATCACAAATGTCGGAGGCCCAGACACAGTCCCCTACCTTAGGGGCCATCACGGTACCCTCACAGAGCACGTGGGAGACCATTCTTAGGGGGGGCTAATCTGTGCTCACCTGACCTCTGTCCAGGGGGACCCAAGCAGTGGTGACCCCCATAGATTAGACATATGATATGCTATGATATTAATATGATACCACCAAGTGTTGTCACTCACCAGAACACAGAGCAGCAACCCACTCAAACATACCTGACCTCACATGATTGTGACAAGATTAAGAGAAGAAAAGGAACCACAGGTTAATCAGGGCAACACCCTTAATGCAGAGGTTGGAAACCTCAAAGGGGACAGGACACACTGCAGGCAAAGAGCGCATATGCGGTCTCCCCATACATGTGATCCTGACCCATGCAGGTGTGCTGAGACCCACACAGTCCCCGCATCCTATACCTGGGGTCACACATCCACACCCACCAGGGTGACCCACCTCCCCAGACCCTGCACCTAAAGTCACACGTTCTCTCTCACCAGGTGACCCCTCCTCCCCAGAACCCTCCACCTGGGTCACATGTCCACAGCCCCAGGGTGACCTCACCTCCCCAGACCCTGCACCTGGGGTCACACGTTCCCTTGGTCAGGACACCATGGCTCTGCAGGGGGTTCCCCTAATGTGGAAACAAGCTGGGTCCCTGGGATCTCCTGGAATGGGAAAAAGTGTCAGGTGGGTCTCCTCTCCCCACACTTGTCCCAGAGGAGCCCTCCACTTCTCACTTTGGTTCTGTGTGATTTTAACTGTTTTTAAAGCTTTCATGCTAGAGTTGAACACACGACCTTGGTGCTGGCAGGCTCAGTCCTTTCTCATCTCACTTACATGTTGAGAAAACTCACAGGACAGCAGGGCTGAAAGCCGAGGGCAGCTCTGGACTCTGCTGAGTAGGGACGGTAGACTGGAAGGAGATCTCAGCAGCAGCCTCACCTGTTACCCATCGGCCTTTTGCCCGATCTGCGTGCCCTGCAATCAATTCACCAGCTAAACCTGCCCCCCTACACACCATGCACGTGCTGGTAAATTGGAATTATTGCCAGGTAGCCCCCCTGAGGAATCTCCACGAGCCCCAGGGAAGGTGAACCTTGCAGGGATTAAGACTAAGGCCCCGACCATAGCACTGACCTTTGGGAGGACCAGGTAACCACACTCAGAAGAGAGGCTGTTACATAGACAAGCCCACCGCAGCTCCAGACCTCAGACATCTAAGCACTGACATTCAGATGCAGGCACGGAGCTTCCCAGTACTGAGGCCAGGCCAGGTCTCTACCCAGGTCCCCATAGTCCTATCGTACACAGAACATTGTCAGGTCTAAATCTTCTTACTATAGACAGCACATGGTCAGCTCTAAACATAATCAGTAGACAGGACATGCAGAGGTCTAAATCTACCGTGTAGACAGAACTTGACCATGTTTAAACTAGCTTAGGGCTGATCTCATAGGAGGTACAGGTCACACACATGGGTCTCTTATCTTTGGACACCCACATCAGGAAACTGAACAAAATCTTTGTCATTAAACATTTCAACAGGCAAAACAAAAATGTTCCCAATTTCTCTGGCCACCTGATGGTCAGGATCCACGGGTGAGCCACGAACTTCTTAGAGTGCAGCCCAGTCTGCTGCCAGGACAGACAAGAAGTGGCCTGATTCCAGCCTCCCAGGCTTCCAGAAGGAGGCGGCCACACCGGAAGCCCAGGCAGGAGAGTCCTGCATGGTCCGGGCCGGGAGATCCGGTCTGTCCATTCGGCTGGCCGATTCCGGGTGGGGCGCTCAGGGCCGCTGAGAGCCCTGCACTCAGGTCCTGCTTCCCTGCAGCGTGTGCGTGTGCGTGCGCGCGCGCGCGCGCGCGTGTGTGTGTGTGTGTGTGTGTGTGTGTGTGTGTGTGTGTGTAGAGGGGGCGGTGGCTGACGGCTCCCATGGCTCCCGTCCCGGGCACCGGGCTGTCTTCGAGGGGAGGCACGGGGAGAGGTAGGGACACAGAAACCGTTGGAGAGGAGAACCTACAGCGGAACTCCTTGCACACTGGCTCGCCCCATCCGGGGACCCGACTGCCCATCGTGGGCCGCATGTCACCCCCCAGCCCCCCACCCCCGAGGGCATGGTGCCTGGTCTTTCAACAGCACAGGGTCTCACATGAAGGAGACCCAGTGGGGACTGTCACCCCCCCACACTCCTGATACTGTGTTTGGGGAGAATGAACCCCCTTGACTGGGTGATGGGACCCTGTGAGGAAAGAGGTGGCGGCCCCATCCAAGTCGGGGCCTGGCTGAGAGATGGGAACACAGGCGCCAAGTGCAGGGCCTGGAGGCCAGGCCAACAGGAGGGGCACCCCCATCCTTGGCCGGGCTCCCCAACTGTGACATTGTTGCTTTAGGGGACCTGGGGCAGGTGACTGAATGTAATGGGGGTCTAAACTGGACCCTGAATGGGGTTTAAAGAAGGTGTGAAGGATGTTACTGAGACAGTGACAGTCATTGGAGGACAGACTCTGTGTCAGGACATCCTGCTCCATCCATTTAAATCCCTGAGATCTGTGACCTTTACGTGGCTACGCAGGATTGTTGGAGCAGCTGCGTGCGGATATATCTGGGGCACAATTCAGTCTGCAACCAACTTGCAAGTGGTTCCAGCAAACACACAGGTGTGCGCACAGGCAGGCACAGCACACACACAAACATATGCACGTGCACAGCACAAATATATTCACACACTAACATGTGAACACACATGCACGCATATGCCCATGGACACACTAACGTGTGCAAGTGCACATACCTATGCACATTCACAGCATATGTATGCAAACAGGCACATGCACACGCATAGCACACACACAGGGAATAAAGTGAATCCGTAAAGTATTAATTCCTGAACACAAGTGAAGCTGACATGTATTTTTCCCTTTTCTTAGCTTTGATGTTTTTCACAATAAAAAATTTAAGAAAAAAGTTAATGGCAAATGACTTTTGATTCATAGGACTTTCTGACATTATTCCACAAATATTAAGACAGGAGAAATGAATGTAGATATTACATGTGTCCACTAATGGACGAATGGAGAAGAAAAACACGGTCCATCAATACAAGGGAATGTTATTCAGCCTAAAAAGGAAGGCAATTCTGACACGGGCTGCAGCAGGGATGAACCTTGAGGGCATTATGCTCAGTGATGTAAGCTAGGCACACAAAAAAAACAGTGCTTGATCCTCTCATACAAGACCCCTAGAGCAGTCGGAAACATAGAGACATAAAGTAGGATGTTGAGTGCCAGAGGCTGAGGGAGGGACAATGGGGAGTGAGTGTTTAATGGGGACCGTTTCAATTTTGCAAGATGAAAAAGTTTTGGAGGACGAAGGCGGTCAAGTTTGCACAACAGTGGGAATTACTTCTTGACCCTGAAATGTGCACTTAAAAATGGTTAAGATAGTAAAGTTTATGTTATGTGTATTTGACCACAATTTTTAAAACTTTTTAAAAAACAACAGGAAATAGTCCATGAATACCACAAAATGCACAACTTCACTAACAACCGAGGGATTAAAGCCATAAGAAAAATACTGTGCATACACCTACCAGAATGGCAGACATGAAAGACATAGTATCAAATATCAGCAGGATGTGGAGCAATGGAAAGCCTGGTACGCAGCGGGGGTGCAACCACTTCTGAAATAATCGGGCCTCAGATAGCGAAGTCCGTGCACACAGACCCACAGTGCTCCTCCCAGTTGAACACAAACCCACCAGCCCTGCACCAGGACACACGGACATGGACTCTGCAGCCACAGGAGCCAAACCTGAAAGAACCTGAAGGCCATCACAAGCGGATGCAGAAATGAACCATGCACGCTCCTATGAAGGAATATTCCACAGCAATGGAGTACATTTTGTTTAAGGTAGTAAAACTATAAAAATTATTTTTTAAAAAAACTATATTCACAAGATGAAAGAATCTATAATTCTGGCACCTAGGGATTGTCAAATGCTCCTAAAAATAGATTATGGTGGAAATGTTTATTATAGGGAAATTGACATATTCTCTAGGAAGGACGGGGTGAATGGGCCTGCTACATTTTCTACATTGAAGACATATACAGGTTTTGATTCTACTTCTGTTAAATCAAGTGGGGCTTCATTGGATTTCTGCTACTGCAGAGATAATCAAATTCTGGGTAGGGGTCAGGAGAAAATTAGTCATAGGTGTTCTTGTGTAATAATTACTGTTGAAAGTGTAAATGATCCATTTATCAGTAAGACTGAGAATAGAATAACTGTTACATTGCTTCATATGAGATTGTCTGTGCTACTGTCCCTAGAGCTCCGGTGAGTGAGTATTTTGAATCTGAAGCTCATCCAGATCTGAGGATGGAATAAATGGCTAGGTGTGATATGGCTAATATAAATAATATGCCTACATTTATATTAATTAGTGGATAAGATACGGGAAGAGGAATTCATGTTGTGAGAGCCAGGGTTAAGGCTAGCATTGGGGCAATAATATATAAATTGATGATGTTGATGGACATAGTGGTTCTTTAATAAGTAATTTGAATGCCTCAGCAATGGGTTGTAATAATCCATGGGGGCTGATGATTTTTGGCCCTTTCTGGATTTGTATATAGCCTAGGATTCTCCATTTAGTTAATATGAGGAATGCTATGGTGAATTAAATTGGGTAATTTGTGAAAGAATGTTGATTATAAACATATTCTTAGGAAGAGGACTTGAACCAGTGCAGATAAAGGTTTCAGTTTTACATAGTTACCGGGCTCTGCCACCGTAGCAAACCCTGTTCTACACTGGGTATGTATAAATTAATTGAATGTAGATTATATCATCATTTAGTTTGAAGACATTTTGTAAAGTAAGCCGTATTGCTCTTTTCCTTTAATACTGGAAGAAATCTGCAATAGACAGAAACCAACCAGGATGACTCCAGTCTGAACTCAGATCACGTGAGACTTTAATCGTTGAACAAACAATTAATAGCAGTTATATCATTGAAATGTCGTGATCCAGCATCAAGGTCATAAATCATATTGCCGATATGAACTCCAGAATACAATTACACTGTTATCCCCAGTAAAACTTGTTCCGTTGATCAGTGTTTTAGAAGAACAGGTGATAAAGCATTTTGACTAGCTGGTCTAAATTTTAATCACTCAGAGGCGGTTTTATTCTCCAAAAAATAAATGGCGCACAGGCTCAAGGCACACTGGCTTCAGTACTTGTGGTGCGCAGGCTCAGTAGTTGTGGCCCACTGGCTTAGTTGCTCCGTGGCACGTGGGATCTTCCCGGACCGGGGATCAAACCGGGTCCCCTGCATTGGCAGGCGAATTCTTAACCACTGCATCACTAGGGAAGTCCCAGAATCGCAGTCTCCCTTTTAATATACCTTAAGTCCAAAGAATCCATGGAAAATTGTTACAGAAAATAAAACAATAAAATATTGTAAGGACTATAACAGAAGCATATAGTACACAGTTCATATAGACACATCCCAAGCAGTTACAAAGTATATTAAAAGGGAGGCTGCAATTTTAAAAGAATAAGAAAAATTATACCCACAAACTCCCAATCTTTCCTGAAACGTTGCAATCTGAAACCCTATTGTAGGAAGCAGAAGATTCCAGGAGACATTCTACAAATGAAGGACTCTAAACCCTGTAGTTGGAAAAGGAATTCTGGAAGGAAGGTATCCTCACCCAAGGAGAGCAGGTTCTTATACTTCTCTAACATCACATCCCTGTACAATTCCCATTGATCTTGGTCCAGGCATTCTCACTGCTCTTGAGAGAAATCTATGGCCACATCCGGGAATGTCAACAGTCCCTGAAATTAAAAGTACACATGCCATGTGGCCACGGGAAGAGTTCATAATATGACCCAAGAAGAAAACAGCAAGTTAAGAGAACTGGTTTTAATTTAGAAGAGTGTCTTCAAGTATCCACTATATATATATATATATATATATATATATAATTTTTATTTTTTACAAAGTAACTTTCTCTACCTTATTTCTAACTACAAGAAAAGAGTATGGCATGCGATCCACAAAACCAGTATAGAGACTATACTTGTCTGGAAAAGAAATGATAAAATGATGGTTTCAACACAGGCATATGCATTTTTGAGTGTTTTATTTATATCAAACTGGATAAAATGTGTGTATTTCTCAGACAGAAAAGACATGTCGAGGTAGAAATGTACCTTTCAACTATTCATAGGTACACAAGTACACTGGGGAGTTTGTAAAAGTGCAGATTGTGATTCAGTAGGTCCGGTGGGTCTGAGTTCTATTTTTTTAACAAGCTCATTTTTAACTAGTGATGCCACAGTCTCTGATTCATTAACCACAAGTGTGAATAGCAGAGACATAATTAGAAAGGTAAAAATTCATATTTAATTTTGAACTTAAAGTGTTTTATGGATTTTACACCTTTAATAGAATAGTAAGCACAGCATCAACAATCATTTGTGAATATTTACTATGGACCGTGTATCTTTCCAACTTTTTTGTGTAGGATTCCAGGAAAAAGGCCTGGGCTGCGGCCACAGTGGGCGTGGCCCCCAGGCCGGGCCGCCCCTCCAGGACCCCCGACGGGGCCCTGCGCTCCTGGCGGCTCCTCCCCCGGCACCCCCCCTCCTTCCCGGAAGGCCTCGGGGCAGAGTGGTCCCACCTCCTCGCCCAGAACGGAGCCCGCGTTTCCGCAGAGCTGGAACTCCTGCCTCGGGGTCTCTTCCCTCCGCCGTCACGGAACTGCCCCGGAGCCCGAGGGGAGGGAGGCCTCACTGAGGCTGCCGGCTCCGGAGGGGGCCCGGCAGCCGAAGCCG
The DNA here is from genome assembly GCF_028564815.1 of Eubalaena glacialis. NCBI lineage: Eukaryota > Metazoa > Chordata > Mammalia > Artiodactyla > Balaenidae > Eubalaena > Eubalaena glacialis. Next base: position 107,518,833 of record NC_083721.1, on the reverse strand, counting down.
CAACAGTCGTGGGGACGGCGGGCCGGGTAAGTGGGCGCCGACCCTCGCCTGGTCCGGTGCCCGGGCGGCAGCGCAACACCAGCTTCTGAAGGGCAGGGGTTCGCTGCCACCCGCCGCTGCTGTGCAGAAAGAGCGGCCCCCAGCGTCTGGTCCCGGGGAACTTCGGTCCCTCCTCTCGCCCCTGCCCTTGGCCTGGCTCGCGGGGCCTGGTGGGCGTGGGGAGGGGGTCGGCCTGAGCGTCCTGAGGGGAAACGGGGCAAGGGAGGCGCAGGGTCCGGTTGGAGCTTCAGCGCCCCTCCTCCTGACTGTGGGGAAAGAGGCTGAAAACTCCTCCCGAGGCGCGCAGGCCCCTTATTCAGCGGAGTCTCTCTGCGCTCCTTCCTCCCTGAGCTAAAGTACCGGGGGGAGGGGACAGGGGAGGGCAATGGCGCAGGTAATGGGGAACATCAAAAGATGATTGTTAACTAAGGAAAACCAGCTCTCCCAAGGTGAGGAATGGAGCGCTTTTCTTTGTATGGGAAGATGCAAGAGTCTGGGCTCCCTGAAATCCTTCCTTTGATATGCACCTCAGCTCTCTGGGGCCAGCATTCTATATTTGCATATCCTGAGTGCCTCAGGGCCCGCCGGCTCACTTTGGAGGGCTACAAGTGCTGATGACTGTGACACCCTTTGTTTACTGATATGGCAAGAAATATTCCATTTCTCACAGGCTTGAGGGGCAGACAGTGAAAAAGAGTCGGAGAATCTCATTCGGCATGTACTTTGGTTTACATATAGATAATATTTATACTTAACTATGCTAATAGAGGCTCTCAAGTCCAATCAACTTGTACTACTGCCCTCTATGTATCAATTTCATCAATATCATAAGATAAATGCCTATAGAATTGACTTAATCCATTTAAATAGGATAATGATTTTTAAAGGAAACATAATAGAAATATAACAACAAAACCTTTACCACTAAAGGCTGGGTGTGGAACAACCTAAATAAATGTTCCATTGTTAAAATATTGAAAGATGTATTCAATAGAAATATCAACAAAAATGACAAATAATAAGGGCAGCAGAATGTTGAAATGTTCTATGTTTATCATTAAAGTGGCAGAAAATCATTTATTAGTAGGCACTGGGGGCAGAAGATGCCTGATTTTATATCTTTGTCATGTTTGTGTAGTTGTTTCAACAAGTAACTTAAAGACAAAATGGAAAAACAAGGTTTGTGCCTGAGATCATGTTGATGTGAAACCAGGGATGGCCACCTTGTGCCAGGTGAGTTAAGTTTACCTGGCAGGTAGACCGCAGGGCTCCTGGGAAGCAAGGGTTGGAATTTTTCTGCTGGGTGCCCCTTAGGTTCTGTGACTTGACTGACTGTGAGTCATGTTTCGGGAAAGACCTGATCACAGGAAAAGGGTAGGAATAGAGTGATTTGGGGAGCAGCTAACAACATTCATCACAGCTCACGGCCTGAATGAATTTTAAAGAAACAGGAAAACAAATGCTTCTTATGGAATCAGAGAATGTGAGGGCTGGACAATCCCAGAAAACCAGGAACACTCATCCCATTTTCCAGATGAGAAAACAGAGGTCCAGCAAGGTGAAGTCCCTCACCCAAGTTGCACCCGTCTCTCCTCCCCACTACGTGGTTCATGAAAGCAGGACTCTTCCTGTCTTGATCACTGCTGAACCCCAAAAAGGGCCAGGCATCTAGCAGCTGCTCCAAAAATTTTGGTTGACTGTAGGAACAAGGCTATTTCTTTCTTTCTCACTCTTATTCAGGATTGTGCCAAGAACTCCCCAGGTTGCAATGTAATTCGATAAATGTAAATATTAATTGAGTTTTGTTGTGATGAGGACTTAGGCTTTGAAGGTAACAGACTTGGTTCAGATCTTGGTTCTGCCACTCAATAGCTGTTTGGCTTTGGGAAAATTACTAAACTTCTCTGAGATTATTTCCTCCTTTGTAAAGTGGGGTTAAATCTATCTGAGCCAGCAGAGCACCTGCATGAGAGATGTGCACTAAATATTGGTCTTTCTCACTCTCCTACGCCATCTCTCTGTTCTTCCCAGAGAAGTTGTACAGAAGGATATAGTACTTTTTGAAAATAGTTAACTAATTAATTAATTAATTTGTTTTTGGCTGCGTTGGGTCTTCGTTGCTATGCGCAGGCTTTCTCTAGTTGTGGCAAGCGGGGGCTACTCTTTGTTGCGGTGCACGGGCTTCTCATTGCGGTGGCTTCTCTTGCTTCGCTTGTTGTGGAGCACCGGTTCTAGGCGCGCGGGCTTCAGTAGTTGTGGCCTGCAGGCTCAGTAGTTGTGGCGCATGGGCTTAGCTGCTCCGCGGCATGTGGGATCTTCCCTGACCAGGGCTCGAACCCATGTCCCCTGCCTTGGCAGGCAGATTCTTAACCACTGCGCCACCAGGGAAGTCCGATATAGTACTTTTTAAAGAGGGGTTTTAATTTATTTCAGATTGTGTACATTTTTCTTGTAGAAAAGATTATTCCACTATAGAAACATAAACACGCAAAACCACTCCAGATGCAGTATTCTATGGGCTAGATATTAACAGTCACATTTTATAAGTAATTGGGCAAATGCCAAAGCACTAGGTACTGGGGAGTAAGAAGACTCAAATCTGGGGTGCCCCCCACCCCAATTTCAAGAGCAGGGTGTGTTTTTCAAATCCATGTTTCATCTGGTCTTTGTTTCTCATCCATCCTCTGTGTCTGCCTTTCTCAAGAAGGCTCAGATCCTCGGCTTTCACACCCTCCCGGCTGGCTGTGCCCCAGCTCCCGGACTGGAACCTCTGCATGCCTGGGTGTGCCTGCTCCCCCTGTGCATCACCAGCTTTGCCAGGGAGCTGCTGTATCGTGCACTGCTTGCTGTACCCAGAGTACCCGGACCCTTCTGGCACATGAAGTGCACCCTCCTCACCATGTGTGCAGCCCATCCCCTTACCGTATATCCTGCCTCTGAGCCAGGCTTGGGGGTGACTACAGTGTGCATTCAGCTGTGTGAGGTGCTGGGATCAAAGTGAAGTTCCCAGCTTTTGAAGTTGCAGGCTTGAGGGGCACACAGTGATTTAAAGTCGGGTCACCTGACTTAAAGGGGGGACTGATTGATTTAAAGCCAAGGCAGCTGACTTAAAGCCTGCGTCCCTCAGCTGCAGGACGAGACCAACTTTGGCGGTGCACGGGTTCGCTCCAAGCCAGCACTGCTGTTCAGGAAGAGCTTCCAGTAGCGCCTTAGTGCAGGGGGACTTGGTCCGTGGTCTTGCCCCTGCCCTCAGAGGGGGGCCACCTGCTCTTCTGGAGAATCAGGGAGGGGGAAGTGCAGAGCCCCGGCTGGAGTTGCGGCATCCCTTGTCTGAATAATGTAGAAAGGCTGATTTTTATGCCTTAAAAGATTTTACATCACAAAGAAACTAGAAGTGGCTAACAGAACTTATTCAAATCAATTTTACATAGAGACTTTGATATTAAATTTGTATACTAAAATGGGCTTATCCAAATTTTCTCTTTCTTTTTGAGTGAATATTTGTAACATATTTTTGTAGATAATAATTTATCCTAGATATACAAAATTGTGGGAATGGGTGCCATTTTTTACCACTTAAATGATTTCTTTTAAATGAATAGATTGTACACTTTAAATGCCAATGTTGTGTCTTACATGTTGTGTTTTAATTCCTTGATTTCCAAAACTTGTGTTTATTTAATTGATTTCTATCTAATAATCGGTGTCTCCCCTTTATTGTTTCTTACTTTATATTTTATTGATCTATAGTTAATTTACATTATTATATTAGTTTCAGACGTACAACATAGTGATTCATAAATGTTTAGGTTCTTCTCCATTTATAGTTATTATAAAAGAGTGGCTATATTCCCTATGCTATACAGTACACCACTGTAGATTATTGATTTTATACATAGTGGATTGTACCTCAAAATCTCCTACTACTATTTTGCTCCTCCACCCTATCTCTCCCTGCTGGTAACCACTAGTCTGTTCTTTAATCTGTGAGTCTGTTTTTTTGTTGTTGTTGTTGTATTCAATTTTTCAGATGCCACGTGTAAGTGATAACCTACCATGCTTGTTTTCTCATACAATACCATGCTTGTTTTCTCTGCGGCTTATTTTACTAAACATAATACCCTCTAAGTCCATCCATGTTCTTGCAAATGGCAAAATTTCATTTTTTGCTGAAGTCATCATCAAAAATCTTTTATATCCACTAAGCTATTGATGAACACTTAGTTTGCCTGTATATCTTGGCTATGGCAAATAACACTGTTATGAACATTGGGGTGCAGGTATTTTTTTTGAAATAGTGTTTTTGTTTTCTTCTGATATACCCAAGAGTGAAATTGCTGGATATTATGGTAGTTCTATTTTTAGTTTTTTGTGGAACCTCCATTCTGCTTTCCACAGTAGCTGCACTACTTCACATTCACATCAAGAGTGTACAAGAGTTTCCCTTTCTCCACATGCTCACTAACCTTTCTTATTTGTGATCTTTTTGATGACAGCCATTCTGACAAGACTGAGGTGATATATCTCATAGTTTTGATTTACATTTTACTGCCGATTAGCTATGTTTAACATCTTTGTGAGTTCTGGCTCTCTATCTGTATTTTTTCCTTGGAAAAATGTCTATTTAGGTCTTCTCATTTTTTTAAAAAAAGGATTTTGGATTTTTTTTGGTATTGAGTTCTATGTGCTGTTTCTGTAGTTTAGCTATGAACCCTTGCTTTGTCATCTTTTTGGTGTTAACCTCTTATCATGTGCAAATATTTTCTCTCCTTCAGCAGGTTGTCTTTTCATTTTGTCTTTGGTTTCCTTTGCTGTGCAAAATCTTTTAAGTTTAGTGAAGTCCCATTTGTTTATTTTTGCTTTTGTTTCATTTGCCTTAGTAGACTGAACCTAAAACTGTTGCTATCATTTATGTTGAAGAATGTTCTATATTTTCCTCTAGGGGTTTTATGGTTTCTGGTCCTACATTTAGGTGTTTATTCAGTTTTGCATTTATTTTATATATGGTGTGCTAAAATAATCTAATTTTATTCTTTTCCATGTAGCTGACCAGTTTTCCTAGTACCACTTATTGAAGAGACAGTTTTTTCTCCATATTGCCTGCTTTGTCATAAATCAATTAAATATAAGTGTGTGGGCTTATTTCCGGGATGTCTATTCTATTCCAGTGATCTTTGTGTCTGTTTTTGCTCTGGTACCTTTCTCTTTCATTACTGTCACTTTGCAGTATAGTCTGAAGTCAAGGTGTGTGATGCCTCCAGCTCTATTCTTTCTCAAGATTGTTTGGCTATTTGGGGCTTTGTGTTCCTATACAAATTTTAAAATTACTTTTTCAAGTTCTGTGCAAATGCTTTGGTATTCTGATAGGGATTGTATTAAATCTGTAGATTGTCTTTGGTAGTATGGTTATTTTAAGAGTATTAATTCTTCCAGTCCATGCACATGCTATGTTTTTCCATCTTTCTGTGTTGCCTTCAACTTCCTTCACCAATGGCTGATAGATTTCTGAGCACATGTCTTTTACCTGCTTAGGTGTGTTTATTCCTAGGTATCTTATTCTTTTTGATGTGATTGCATATGGTATAGTTTTCTTAATTTTTCTTTCTGACAGCTTTGAGTTTTGTTTTTTCTTCTTTTTCTAATTCCTTCAGGTGTAATGTGAAGTTGTTTATTTGATATTTTTCTTGTTTCCTAAGAATAAGCTTGTGTCACTATAACTTCCCCCCCGTGAACTGCGTTGGCTGTGTCCCATAGATTTTGGATCATTGTGTGTTCATTTTCATTTGTCTTGGGTATTTTTAGAATCCCTCTTTAATTTCTTCAGTGTTCCTTTCTTCCCCTTTTATTCCCTTCATCTGTGATGTGAGGACTATCTTTAATATTATGTTTGGATTTCTTTCAGTTTTGTGTGAGTTTGTGTGTGTGATTATTTAAGTTGCTGAGCTCTTAATTTCACATGGACACTACCAACCCTACATTGTTACTCTCCTCCCCCACAGTTACTGAATTTGACCTTATATTTTACATCTACTTGTTTTGTGTGTCCCTTAACTTCTTATTGTGAATATAGATGATTTTATTACTGTTTTCTTTCATCCGTCCTATTAGCTGTGTACATGGTTGATTTACTACCTTTGTTGAATATTTGCCTTAACCAATGAGGTTTTTCCTTTAGTAAGTTTCCTTTCCTAATTTTTATGTTTCAGTCGTGGCCTTTTCTTTTTCACTTAGAAAAGCCCCTTTAAGTTTTCTCATAAAGCTGGTTTGGCGATGCTGAGCTCCTTTAGTTTTGCTTCTCTGTAAAACTTTACATCTCTCCATCAAATCTGAAGGAGAACCTTGCTGGGTAGAGTATTTTTGGTTATGGGCTTTTCCCTTTCATGACTTTAAATATACCTTGCCCCTCCCTCTTGGCATGCAGAGGTTATCCTGAAAAGTCAGCTGATAACTTCATGCAAGTTCCCATGTTTGTAACTTGTTGCTTTTCCTTTGCTCCTTTTAATAGTGTATTTTTATCTTTTTTTTTTTGCCATTTTAATTACAGTGAGTCTTGGTGTGGTCCTCTTTGGGTTGATCCTGTTTTGGCCTTACTGTGTTTACTGGACTTGGATGTCTGTTTTCTTTCCCAGGTTAGGGAAGTTTTCAGCTCTTATGTCTTCAGGTATGTTCTACACTGCTTTCTCTTCCCTTTTTGCTTCTTTGACCAGTATAATGGAAATATTAGTACACTTCATGTTGTTTCACAAGTCTGTTCAACTTTCCTCATTTCATTTTAATCTATTGTTTTACCGTTCATCTTCAGTGATTGCCAGTACTCTGTCCTTCAGTTTTCTGATTCATTCTTCTGTATCATTTAGTCTACAGTAGTTTCCTTTTAGTGTATTTTTCATTTCAGTTATTGCATTCCTCATCTCTGTTTTGTTGTTGTTTAATGGTCTAACTCTTTTTTAAAAACTTCTAACTTCTTGCTCTGGTCGTCCATTCTTCTCCTGAGTTATTTGATCATCTTTACAGTCATTACCTTGAACTCTTTCTTGAGTAGATTGGGTATCTCCACTTCACCTAGATCTTCTTCTGAATTCTTATCTTGTTCCTTCATTTGGATCGTGTTTCTGTGTCACCTCATTTTTCTTAACTTTTGTTTTTCTTGCTATGTGTGTAGTAGGTTCGTTATATTTCCTGACCTTGGAGAAGTGGCTTTTTGTAGGAGAGGTCCTATGTGTCCCAGCAGCCCACTGTCCCCTGGTCACTAGAACTATATATTCTAGGTGTACCCCCTATGTGGGCTGCTTGGGCTCTTCTGCTGTGGTGGGCTGACTACTGTGGGTGGTCTGGTAGGCTTGGCTGCCCCCAGACTGCTTGTTTGCCAGGCTCTGCCTTGTGTGGAGGATGTCTGTGCTGCTTGGTGAGACTAAATCATAAGGCAGCTGGCTGCACAACTCTGGGGGACACCAAATCTAGTGCTGGTTCACTTATGGGTAGAACTGCAGTCCAGGTGATATCAGGATTAGTGCCCAGTCACTGGTCCTGGGGCTATGCTGGCTACTGGGAGGAAGAGACAGGTCCTGAGTTCTGGCTGCAGGTCCCAGGAGTCGCAGAGTTGGTGTTGGATCACTGTTCCTGACACAGCTATCTGCAGGGTCTGGGGTATCCCTAACCTTGTGTTGGCATTCTGATGGGCAGAGTCAGGTCCCAGCTGAGTCCATGGCTGCTTCTGGCCTGCAAGTGAGTGTTCTGGTCACACAGGCTGCTGGGCTGTGGTATTCCTGGAGCTGGTGTGTACCTGTTGGTGTATGAGGCTGATCCCACTGCTCGAGCAGGTTTGCTGTTGGGTAGGTCCAAGCTCCATCCAGTCCCTGTGCAGTTATCACCTGCCGATGGTGAGGCTGACTCCAAGGCCAGAGTAGGCTCACTTGTCAGAGGGGCGGGGACTCTGGGGCTGGTGCCTGTCCACTGAGGTGTGGAGGCTGGTCCTGGGGCTTTTTGTGGCTGGGCCCATGTCCAGGGGCAGCTGTGCATTGAGAGGGTCTGAAGGCAGCCTGTTTGCTGGTGGGTGGGGCTATGCCCCTGCTCAGTTAGTTGTTTGGCCTGCAGCATCCTAGTACTTGTGTCTATAGTCTGGTGGAAATGGGTAGGGCTAGGTCCTGAGGCTAAAGAGATAGAGGGAGGATTCTGAAATTATGCTTGCTGGTACCAGTGTCCACGAGGTAGAAGGAGTTCCCCCAAATGGCTGCTGCCAGTGTCTCTGTCCCTGAGGCTGTGCTGTAGTTGCCTCTTGCCTCTCTGGGAGACTCTCCAAGATCAGGAGGTAGGTGTGACCCTTTCAAATGACTGCTTCTGTTCTGGCTCTCGGATCATGTGGGATTTTGTGAGCATCTTTTAAGAGTGGAATCTCTATTTCCCACAACCCTCTGGCTCTCTGGAAAATAAGCACTACTGTTCTTCAAAGCCCAACTTTTTGGGAACTCTTCTTTCCAGAACAGGATCCCTGGGCTTGGGAGCCTGATGTTGGGTTCGTACCCCTTGCTACCTGGGACCACCTCTGAAATTGTAATTATTCTCCCATTTGTGGGCCACCCACCTGGTGGTATGGGTCTTGACTCTATTGAGATTTTGCCCTTCCTTCCTGTCTTGTCGAGGTGCCTTCCTTATGTCTTTAGCTGTAAAACATCTTTTACGGCAGGTCCCAGCCTTTTTCATCAATTGCTGTTCTGTAAACTGTTGTGACTTTGGTGTGCCCATGAAAGGCATCAAGCTCTGGGTCTTTGAATGCTACCATTTTGGACAATCTGTCCACTTCATTCTTAAATCATATTATTTAAGTTTTCTTAGTATCTTATTTGTTTAGCGACAGTTTGAAATTTATTATCACTCATGTCTACTTCGCCTGTTTTTTTTTTTTTTAAACATCTTTATTGAAGTATAATTGCTTTACAATGGTGTGTTAGCTTCTGCTTTATAACAAAGTGAATCAGTTATACATATACATATGTTCCCATATCTCATCCCTCTTGCATCTCCCTCCCTCCCACCCTCCCTATCCCACCCCTCTAGGTGGTCACAAAGCACCGAGCTGATCTCCCTGTGCTATGCGGCTGCTTCCCACTAGCTATCTATTTCACATTTGGTAGTGTATATATGTCCATGACACTCTCTCACCCTGTCACATCTCACCCCTCCCCCTCCCCATATCCTCAAGTCCATTCTCTAGTAGGTCTGTGTCTTTATTCCCATCTTGCCACTAGGTTTTTCATGACCTTTTTTTTTTTTCCCTTAGATTCCATATATATGTGTTAGCATACTGTATTTCTTTTTCTCTTTCTGACTTACTTCACTCTGTATTACTTCGCCTGTTTAAAGAAATTGAATAGTGCATTCATTCATTTTGAAATGAAGGTAGTGACCTGTGAATTTCCATACCTCAAAAATCAAGGGTAGGACAAAAGCCTTTTCTACCTGTGTTAACCTCAAACTCTGCACCCCACCCCAGCCTGGGGATTAACCTCTTGCACCCATGCTCACTTTCTGTTTTTAGACCGTTAACCATCATTGCATCTGTATGTGTGTTGACAAAGTGAACTCTAGTCTTTCCAGTTTTTGAGTTTTGTTTTTTGGTTTAGGGAACAGTCTTAGTATGAATGTACATTTACTGGTCTGCTGAAATTCATATATAAACCTGTCAAGCACATTACCAGAATTGGAATTGCTTGTATATACACTTTGATACATTTTAGAGACAATGGTAGAAAAGAAGTAAATTGTATTTCAAATCCCACAATATTTTCACACCATGAAAACCCTTCCGTGTTTAATATATTTGTGTGTACTTTACCTTTATGCCCATACTATATTTCCCAGAGATGGGTAAGTGTTATGTTTCTTGCTGGCACATTTACTGTATTGTTCAAAGTCAGGCGTTTACTGGTTTTAGCATGATCCTATTTCCATGAACTCGCAAATACAAGATCTTCTCTCACACTGTCTTTTACTCCCTGCTGTTTTATATTGCCCTCCTAATTCTCAGTCCTGGTCTTCCTTTATGTTCTTCATCAACCTGGATAGGTTATACTATTTTCTCCCTTATTCAAGATCAGTAGAATAGAATAGAACACCCAGAAGTAAACCCTGATATATGGCCAAATGGTTTTTGTCAAGTTGCCAAGACTTTTCCAAGTAGAAAGGATAGTATTTTCAACAAATGGTGCTGAGAAGTCATGTTGTCAACATGCAAAAGTAGGAAGATGGACCCTTACCTAACATCATATGCAAAAATTAATGAAAACGTATCAAGAAACTAAATATAGGACCTAATAAAATAAAAAGCCTTAGAAGAAGACACAGGACAAGAGCTTCACGACATTGAATTTGGCAGTGTTTTCCTCAATATAAAACGAAGGAACAACAAAGGTACAGCTAACAAAAAAACTAACAATTTGCAATACATAATTTTTTAAAAAATGTATCAAAGAAATGTAAACAGAATAAAATGGCAACCCACAAGATGGGAGAAAATATTTGAAAACCATGTATCTGACAAGAGATTTCTATTCAGAATATACAGAGAACTCCTCCACTTCAAGAAAAAGCAAACACCCTGATTCAAAAATGGATGAAAGACTTGAATAGATGGTTCTTCAAAACGATGTACAAATGACTAAGCACTTGAATAGATGCTCCATATCACTAAATGCATGTTTATATATTTGTGTGCATGCATACACACACAAGCACACACACACATACACAAGCAGAAAACAAGTATTGGTGAGGACATGAGGAAGTTGGAACCATTGTGCTATGTCAGTGGGGATGTAGAATGATACAGCTGCTTTGCAAAAGAGTATGGCAATTTTTCAGATATTGAAAAATAGAATTACTACATGATCCAGGAATTTTACTATGAGGTATATCCAAAGGAATTGAAATCAGGGTCTTAAAGAAATATTTGTACTCCAGTGTTTAGAGCAGTAATAATCACAGTAGCTAAAATATGAAAGCAACCTAAGTGTTCATCCACTAGTTCCTGGATAAGCAAAGTGTGGTATACCCGTATAATACAATATTATTCAGTCTTAAGAAGGAAAAGATCTAGGAATATGCTACAACATGGATGAATCTTGAGGAAATTTAGCTACCCAAAATGCCATTTTGGTGACTTTTAGTGAGTCATAACAATACAACTACTTATTTCAATTATATGGTGTACTTAGTGTAGTCAAAACCATAGAAATTAGGAGGGTAATGATGTTTTTCCGGTGGTTATGGAACAAAAAGGAAAGTTATGTTTAAAGGATACAGAGTTACAGTTTTAAAACGTAGAAAAGAATTAGAAAGATAAATGGTGATGTTGATCGCCCAATAATATGAATGTATTTAATATCACTGAACGGTGCACTTTATAATGATTAACATGTTATATTTTATGTTATTTGATTTTACCAACATACACAATTGGGAAAGAATGTAATATCAGGAAAGGGAGTGGACCTGGGATAGAGCAGAGAGTAATCAGAAGGGTGAGACACTGCATATGTTGAAGATGAAGAGCTGAGAGTCTTCATTGGCCAGAAGAGACTTTATAAAAAAAAAATTACTCTGAGGGTGTATTAAATAGATATCTATGTGTACCCTGCTATCTCCCATGGGTTATCTTAAAGAGTCTTTAATAAATTCCATAAGGCTTGCTGAGGCTTTTTTAAAAACTGAATTCCCTAGGAGATAATTAGAGGGTGGTACTTAAGTCTATGTCTAGGTTGACAGATTTTGCAGGGAAGACGAACTTGAGAACAGTGAAGGTCCTGAGAGTGTAAGTACATGGAAATTAGAAAAAAAATAATAAAGGGAATTAGGAAAACTTTGGACTTCGAAGGTCATGTGTTAGTGAGTCAGACCTGAGGTTTCTAAGGAGTTATATACACAGTTGCTATTTGGATTATTGTTGATAAAGATAAGTGGAACAACTAGAGTCGTTCCCAAGTGTAGGTAAGATATAATGAAAGGATGGAGGTGGAAAGTAGGGAGGCCCAGAGAAAAGTGGGACGGTCACATTGGGCCAAGATGGTGGTAATATCCAGCAGAACAGATGGTAGGGCAAACTATGGATTCATCTCTTTTATTTCGGCTCCCCTCCTCATCGTTAATAATTCTTTGGGAATATTTCATGGCTCTGTGATGCAGGTACAGAATTGGAGTGAGGAGACTACACCCTCAGTGTCCAGCTGTCTGAGTCCTCAGTGTGCTTCAAATGATGGAGAACTATTGCTTCTTTATGAGAAGAGTTAGTACCTCGTAGCTAAGCTTAAGCTGGAGCTTATGCAATATTGATTCCATTTTATATATACTGTTGGCATGGAGGTTCCTCCTCCTCTTTTCTTGACCATTATGAAATGAATCTATATTTCTCAATATTTGGGTGTATCAGATAAATACATTAAGTAAAGAAATCTTATATATTGCTCCCTGCATAGTTTGCTCTTTCTTGTTTCTCTTTTACCTTTACTAAATTAGCACAGGGAGAGACCTTGAAATGTTCTAATCAGGAGAGATTAGAACATCATATTTCTGGAGAGGTTGGTTGGACAGAGCAGGGGACCCAGTGAAAATCAAAGCTTCTGTTTCTACTTGGAAGTGTACCTGTATAGAGTAGAGGGCTCCAGGAAATATCCTAGAATATTCCAATGTCCCTGCAGGAGATCATTAAGAGAGGCAGGATCTGGTACCAGATCAGTGTACTATGACATGTTTGTCAGTCATCTGATGTGAGATTCTCAGAGCCAATCCCATATGGTAGGGCTGAGTGCAGAGTGATGAAGAACCTGTGAAAGCCTTTGATTGCATGTTAAAGATGAAGCTTTGATTTTGGGGAGAATTTTCTTACCTGACTGAATGTCACCCTTCTGTGGGGATGAGATTCTGTGCTTTTCCTCTGTTGATGACCACTGACTGAAAATCATTAGAGAATCATGTCTAGAAAGCATTCTTATTTAATTTCTTAAAGAAGAAAACATAGAAAACATTTTTATCCACTTTCAAATTGAGGATCAAGGGAATGACATCAGTGAAAATGTCAGAGTAGGGAGCTCTGGCTTGTGTCCATCCCCAGAAACACTGACATACGTGGTACAACCTGTCAAAATGATCTTATCAACACATGTAAGTTTTCTTTTCACCGTGTAGGTTTATCTTTCATTGAAACTTTACTTACTACAGGATGTGGAGAATAAACAAGGAAGTAGAAACTGTATTTCCTGATGAGAGAATCACTAAGTCACATTAGCTGTTATGAGCGTCGTGTTACTCACCGTGACTGTAATTAAAACAAACAAACAAACAAAACACTTTTTTTTTTTTTTTTGGTAAGTCAGTTCTGACATTTCCTCGTTAAAGACATGGTAACAGATACAGACTTAGATTTATCAGAATTGAGCAAAATTTTGATTGTACCTGTGTTGAATATATGAGCGTGACCTGCTACAAAACTTCATTATACTTATTGCCATAAATGACAGATTCCCTTTTTCCTCTCCTGATATGTTGCATGTAAGGAATGCATAGGTCACTAACCCCAGCTGGTCACAGGTAAGCTCTGCCACATGGATTACTGCATGTTTTCCTGCTAGAAGACCATACATTCTCGAGTATCATGCCTGCGGAGTATCTGGGCTCTTCTTTTTCCTGGATAAAGTTTAGATAATCACCTAATTTTATGAGAAATATATAAATTGGATCTGCATATTCTTCAGGGTTTTATTTATCCATTCTCTTTCAAGTCGTAAGTGCAAATATTAAAGTGATTTCCAAGAGGGTGGTAAATAAGACAGCTACGTTTATGCTCCAACATTAACAATAAATCATAATACAATTGTAAATGCATTAATGTGTGATTAATATGTAGATACTTATGTAAATGCAATTTTAGTAATGCTTTGTGGAGAGCTTCAGAATCTAGGTATTAAAAAAAAAAAGAAGAAGGAGTTCTTGAAACTCTTAGGGAATTATAGAGAAGTCTTCTTTGTGTCTATAAATATCACTCTGAAATAATGCATCTTCTCAGAAATAAACTAGGCATAAAATTGTAGGGAAAAAACTTCATGAAATGAAAGAGCATGTGAGATGGCCATACAAGAAAAAGAATATTCTCAGAGAATAATGAACAGTGTGGAGTTCAGCAGAAGGGTCATACAGATTCAGAGAGTAAAACTTTGGAGAGCCTAATTATGAGTTCCTCATATCTCATCTTTGTAGACACGGTAGTCATTGGAAATATGATGTTATAAGATGATGTTAACATACTTAAATACTTTCGTTTAGAAATGACCACTTAGAACCAGAATAAATGAAAGCGAACACAAAATTATGTTTTTGTTGATTTTTAAAAACCTCGGGTGAGTGCTGATAATTTAAAAATACATGATGTCTTTCACTGCAAAGTAAAGGAGCTGTTACAGTGGAGGATTACTGGACTGAATGTCAATATTATGACGTAGTATGAGTGTGTTTCGTGTTTGGTAATTGCAATCATTGTTGCTTTTGTTGTGGTCATCCATTTACAGTGCTTGGTGTCAGTTGATATATCTCTTGTAAAAATAAAATACAGTCTGTGTGTGTGAAAAAAAACATACATGATGTCTTGACTAAAGTTGTATGGAATTTGAGATCTGGAAAAAAGCATTTCCTTTCTGTAATGCTAGGATGCTAATTGGACATTTTTGCAAGAAAGAAATTTCAGGATGCAAATCTCGTGTCTCTAAGGTGGGAAGTCAGTTCATGGCGGAACATTCTATTAAACCTGTGTGAGTGGAGAAATATTTCTTTGGAAGGAAGAGGTCGGTCACAAATCCCTTTTTAATAAAGTTAGTGGTTTATAGTATACCGAATGAGCAAAATGGCTATTTCTGAACTTTAGAAAAAAATAATATAGTTTTTCTGCATTTATATTATGAAGCTGATGTAAAATATCAAAAATTCTTTATTTTGAAAAGCAATGTAATCAATTTGACATAAGTCATATATATTGAACCTGTGGTACACACACACAATAGAACTTACATTCAAAAAATTTTTTGCACTAAAGAAATATCTTCAAGTGTAGTTGATTTACAATGCTGTGGGTTTTTAAAATACATATTTATTGGAGTATAATTGCTTTATAACATTGTATTAGTTTCTGCTTTACAACAAAGTGAATCAGCTATATGTATACATATATTCCCCATATCCCCCCCTCTTGAGCCTCCCTCCCACACTCCCTATCCCACCCCTCTGGGGGACATAAAGCACCGAGTTGATCTCCCTGTGTTATGCGGCAGCTTACCACTAGCTATTTTACTTTTGGTAGTGTATATATGTCAGTGCTACTCTCTCACTACGTCCCTGTCTCCCCTTCCCCCCTGTGTCCTTAAGTCCATTCTCTACATCTGTGTCTTTATTCCTGCCCTGTCACTAGGTTCGTCAGTACCATTTTTCTAGATTCCATATATATGTGTTAGCATACGGTATTTGTTTTTCTCTTTCTGACTTACTTCACTCTGTATGACGGACTCTAGGTCCAACCACCTCACTACAAATAACTCAATTTTGTTCCTTTTTATGGCTGAGTAATACTCCATTGTGTATATGTGCCACGTCTTCTTTATATATTCATCTGTCGATGGACATTTAGGTTGCATCTATGTCCTGGCTATTGTAAATAGTGCTACAGTGAACATTGTGGTACATGTATCTTTTTGAATTATGGTTTTCTCCAGGTATATGCCCAGTAGTGGAATTGCTGGGTCATATGGTAGTTCAATTTTAGCTTTTAAGGAACCTCCATACTGTTCTCCATAATGGCTGTATCCGTTTACATTCCCACCAACAGTGCAGGAGGGTTCCCTTTTCTCCACACCCTATCCAGCTTTTATGCATCGTTTTATTAATTTCTTTTTTTTTAAACTTTAAAAAAAATTTTTATATTTAGTTTTGGCTGTATTGGGTCTTCGTTTCTGTGCGAGGGCTTTCTCTAGATGCGGCAAGCGGGGGCCACTCTTCATCGCGGTGCATGGGCCTCTTCACTATCGCGGCCTCTCTTGTTGTGGAGCACAGGCTCCAGATGCGCAGGCTCAGTATTTGTGGCTCACGGGCCTAGCTGCTCCGCGGCATGTGGATCTTTCCAGACCAGGGCTCAAACCCATGTCCCCTGCGTTGGCAGGCAGATTCTCAACCACTGCGCCACCAGGGAAGCACTCCTTCATTTCTTTTTCATTTATTTCTGATTTCATCTTTATGATTTCTTTCCTTCTGCTAACTTTGGGTTTTTTTAAATTATTCTTTCTTTAATTGCTTTAGGTGTAAGTTTAGGTCGTTTATTTGAGATTTTTCTTTTTTCTTGAGGTAGGATTGTATTGCTATAAACTTCCCTCTTAGAACTGCTTTTGCTGCATCCCTTAGATTTTGGGTCATTGTGTTTTCATTGTCAGTTGTTTCTAGGTACTTTTTTATTTTCTTTTTGATTTCTTTAGTGATCTCTGGTTATTAAGTAGTGTATTGTTCAGCGTCCATGTGTTTGTATTTTTTTACAGATTTTTTCCTGTAATTCATACCTAGTCTGATAGCGTTGTGGTCGGAAAAGATACATGATACGATTTCAATTTTCTTAAATTTACCAAGGCTTGATTTGTGACCCAAGATAAGATCTACCCTGGAGGATGTTCCATGCACACTTGAGAAGAAAGTGTATTCTGTTGTTTTTGGATGGAATGTCCTATAAATATCAATTAAGTTCATCTTGTTTAATGTATCATTTAAAGCTTGTGTTTCCTTATTTATTTTCCTTTTGGATGAATTGTCCATTGGTGAAAGTGGGGTGTTAAAGTCCCCCACTATGATTGTGTTACTGTCAATTTCCCCTTTTGTGGCTGTTAGCATTTGCCTTATGTATTGAGGTGCTCCTTTGTTGGGTGCATAAATATTTACAATTGTTATATCTTCTTTTTGGATTGATCCCTTCATCATTATGTAGTGTCCTTCTTTGTTTCTTGTAATAGTCTTTATTTTAAAGTCTATTTTGTCTGATATGAGAATTGCTACTCCAACTTTCTTTTGATTTCCATTTGCATGGAATATGTTTTTCCATCAACACACTTTCAGTCTGTATGTGTCCCTAGGTCTGAAGTGGGTCTCTTGTAGACAGCATATATATGGGTCTTGTTTTTGTGTCCTGTCAGCCAGTCTATGTCTTTTGGTTGGAACATTTAATCCATTTCATTTAAGGTAATTATCGATATGTATTTTCCTATTACCATTTTCTTCATTGTTTTGGGTTTGTTATTGTAGGTCTTTTCCTTCTCTTGTGGTTCCTGCCTAGAGAAGTTTCTTTAGCATTTGTTGTAAAGCTGATTATGTGGTGCTGCATTCTCTTAGCTTTTGCTTGTCTGTAAAGGTTTTAATTTCTCCATCAAATCTGAATGAGATCCTTGCTGGGTAGAGTAATCTTGGTTGTAGGTTTTTTCCCTTTCATCACTTTAAATATGTCCTGCCACACCCTTCTGGCTTGCAGAGTTTCTGCTGAGAGATCAGCTGTTAACCTTATGGGGATTCCCTTGTATGGTATTTGTTGCTTTTCCCTTGCTGCTTTTAATATTTTTTCTTTGTATTTAATTTTTGATAGTTTGAATAATATCGGTCTTTGCGTGATTCTCCTTGGATTTATCCTTTATGGGACTCTCTGTGCTTGCTGGAATTTATTGACTATTTCATTTCCCATATTAGGGAAGTTTCCAACTATAATCTCTTCAAATGTTTTCTCAGTCTCTTTCTTCTTCACTTCTTCTTCTGGGACCACTATAGTTCGAATGTTGGTGTGTTTAATGTTGTCCCAGAGGTCTCTGAGACTGTCCTTAATTCTTATCATTCTTTTTTCTTTATGCTGCTCTGTGTTAGTTATTTCCACTATTTTTTCTTCCAGGTCACTTATCCGCTCTTCTGCCTCAGTTATTCTGCTATTGATTCCTTCTAGAGAATTTTAAATTTCATTTATTGTGTGGTTCATTATTGTTTGTTTGCTCTTTAGTTCTTCTAGATCTTTGTTAAATGTTTCTTGTATGTTCTCCATTCTGTTTCCAAGATTTTGGATCATCTTTACTATCATTACTCTGAATTCTTTTTCAGGTAGACTGTCTATTTCCTCTTCATTAGTTTGGCCTGGTGGGTTTTTACCTTGCTCGTTCATCTGCCGCATATTTCTCTGTCTTCTCATTTTGCTTAATTTACTTTGTTTGGGGTCTCCTTTTCTCAGGCTGCAGGTTCGTAGTTCCCGTTTTACTTGGTTTCTGCCCCCAGAGTTGGTTCAGTGCGTTGTGTAGGCTTCCTGGTGGAAGGGACTGGTGCCACTGTTCTGATGGATGTGGCTGGATCTTGTCTTTCTTCTGGGCAGGACCATGTCCGGTGGTGTGTCTTGTGATGTCTGTAAACTTATTATGATTTTAGGCAGCCTCTCTGCTAATGGGTGGGTTTGTGTTCCTGTCTTGCTAGTTGCGGCTATGATGCGGGCAATCCCCTAATGGACCTATACCCTAAGAAGACCAGAATCAGAAAGGCACAGACAGGCAAACATGCACTGCAGCAATATTTACAATAGCCAAGCCATGCAAGCAAACAAAATGTCCATCAACAGATAAATGGACAAAGAAGAAGTGGTATACGTACCGAATGGAATAGTAGCCTCGGAGAAAAAATGAACAATGTCGTTTTCAGGACTACATATGAGCCTAGAAATCATCATATTACGTTAAGTAAGTCAAAAAGGAATGACAAATATCCTATGATATCATTTATACATGTTATCCTAAGATGGCTACCAATGAACATATTTCCACAGAAAAAGACACACACAGACTTATAAAACAAACTAATGGTTAACCAAAATGAAAGGTGGGAGGATGGATAAATTAGGATTATGGGGGTAGCATACATATACTAATATATGTTAAATGTATGTAAGCATATAACATATAAACTATATGAATTATATAATCACCAGTACATACAAAATATATCATGACAAAACACCTACCAAATACCAAGGGAGGTGTACTCAACATTCTGTAATAACACATGGTAACAGGACCCAAAGATGAACAGACATATGTATGAATCATTGACCAGATTCTGTACAGCCAGACAATCACAACCCTCTGATCAAATTTCCTCTGATAAGAAATATAAATTAAATTTAAAAAACGAACATAAGTAAGGAGACATAAACTTCTGGGGGCTTATCCCAGCACATTCCACTCTAATTTACAACCAAGGAACACGACGTCCAGGAAGACTCTGTTGCCCTAGTAACAAGAGTTGAGAACGTAATAATGCTGCCGCCTTGTGGCTGTTTCCCACAACAGCAACTTTAAACCCAGTGCTAATGGTCGCTTAATAGTCACAAGGACTGCGGGGCTGTAAATGATACCTGCCCTCAAAAAATGTCCTGGGGTAGGGAATAGGCAAGAAATTTCAACACATGACAAAGTTTTCAAGAAGTCAATATGAGAGGGAAGTTGTACTCACTCTTTAAAAAAGAGGAAAAGAAAAAAAAGGACATGCCTAAAGCTCAGTATAAGGAATTATTAGCTGCATGCAAATCCAACGTCCACAAAGGTTTCAGCTCACAGCAGTCAAATGACCATCAGCAAAAAGTCTACAAACTATAAATGCTGAAGAGGTTTTAGGGAACTGTGTACCTTCTAGCTGCTGGTAGGATGTAAAGTGGTAACAGCACTAATGAAAACTGAATGCAGCTGCTTTAAAAGGTAAAAATTGAGCTACCGTATGATGCGGCAGGGCACCTTCTGGGCCTATAACCTAAGACCACCAGAATCGGAAAGACAGAGGCAGGCAAATATGCACTGCAGCAATATTGAAAGAGCCAAGACATGGAAGCAAAAAAAACTCCATAAACAGATGAATGGACAAAGAAGAAGTGGTATATGTACAGCATGGAATATTAGCCACGAAGAAAAATAAAAGAATGGCATATGCAGCACCACGGATGAGCCTAGAGATAATCACACAATGTGAAGTAAGTCAGAATGTGAAAGAAAAATGTCCTATGATATCACTTATGTTATCTGAAAATTCATAAAAATGAACATATTTCCATAGAGAAAGACAATCTCAGATTGAGAAGACAAACTTATGGTTAAGCCAAAGAAAAGGTGTGAGGAATGGATAAATTAGAATATTGGGGTTAACAAACATAAGCTAATACATATAAAATATATCATCCCCAAAGACCTATGGAATACCAAGAGTGGTCTACTCAACACTCTGTAATAACCTACATGGAAAAGGACACAAAGATCACTAGATATATGTATATGTGTACATGAACAAGATTCTGTACACCTAGAACAAAAGACATTTTAAAATCAAATTTGCTCTGATAAAAATTAAAACTGAAAGACACAAACAAGAATTAAGGAGGCTAAAACTTATGGGGGTTTTTCCTGGCACATTCCACTCTAATCTGCAATCTAAAAGCACAACTTGCAGCAAGGTTCTGTTTCCCTAGCAAGCAGAGTTGGCAATGTAGAAATGCTGCCACCCTAAGGCCGTTTCCTCAAACAGCAGCTTTAAATCCACTGCTAATGGTCACTAGTATTCACAAGGACTGCAGGGCTGTAAATGACTCATGCCCTCAAAAACTGTCCTGGGGTAGGGAATGGCCAAAAAAATCCAAACGCGGCAAATTTTTCAAGAAGGCAATTTGAAGTTGTAAGTTTAGCTGAATCTTAAAAAAAAATGAAAAGGACATTGATAAACGCAAAACATCAGGAATTATTAGACGCATGCAAATCCAATCTACACAAACGTATCACCTCACATCAGTCAGAATGACCATCAGCAAAAAGTCAACAAACGATAGATGTTGAAGAAGCTGTGGAGAATAGCGTAACCTCTCGGTCTAAGTGGGATGTAAACTGGTAACAGCCAATAATAGGAACAGAATGGCAGTGCGTTTAAAGGTAAAAATTGAGTCACCATATGATCCCGAAGGCCCACTATTGGGCCTGTCACCTGTGAAAGCCAGAACCAAAAAGACACAGGATGGAAAATCGTGTATTGCAGCAGCATTTACAATAGCCAAGACATGGAAGCAACAAAAATGTCCATCGTCAGATGAATGGACGAAAAAGTGGTCCATGTACACAATGCAATATTAGACACAGAAAAGAATGAAACAATGCCGTTTGCAGCACCATAGATGAGGCTACAGACAATCACACAACTTGAAGTAAGTCAGAAAGCAAGAGACACATATCCTATGATATCACGTATAGGTCTTATCTAAAAATTGATAGGAATGAACCTATTTCCACAGAGAAGGACACTCACGTGTTCAGAAAACAAGCTTGTGGTTAACCAAATGGAAAGGTGTGAGGAATGTATAACGGAGGATATTGGGTTTAACAGACATAAGCTAATACTTATAAAATATATAATCATCAGACATACCGAATACCAAGAGAGGTCTACACAACATTCTGTATTAACCTATATGGAACAGGATCCAAACATGAAAAGATATATGTATCAATGAAAGAGATTCTGTACACCTAGAACAAACACAACATTGCAATCAAATTTGCTCTGAGAAAAATGAAAATTAAACTGAGAATACCAACAACAAATAAGTAGACATAGTTTTTGGGGGATTGTCCTGGCACATTCCACTCTACTTTACAACCTACAAACAGGACTTCCAGGAAGGCTCTGTTGCCCTAGTAACCAGAGTTGGGAATATAGAAATGCTGCCCCTTGTGGCCGTTTCCTGCAACAGCAGCTTTAAACGCAGAACTAATAGTCATGTGATATTCACAATTACTACAGGGCTGTAAAGGACACCTGCCCTCAAAAAATGTCCTGGTGCAGGTAATGGCCACAGGAATTCAGAACATGGCACATTTTTCAAGGAAACAATTTGAAGAGGTAAGTTTCTCTGTTTTACTTAAAAAAAATGAAAACGGACGAAGATAAAAGCTCAATATCGGGAATTATTAGACGCATGCAAATGCAAACTACAAAAAGGTGTCACCACCCAACACTCAAAATGTCATCAGTAAAAAGTCTACAAACAATAAATGCTGAAGGGGTTTTAGAGATCTGTGTACCCTCTAGTTGCTGGTGGGATGTAAACTGGTAACAGCCAGTAGTGAGAACAGAATGGAGGTGCGCTGAAAGGTAAAAATTGAACTACCATATGATCTAGTAGGCCCACTGCTGGGCCTAACCCCTGAGAAGACCAGAATCCAAAAGACACAGGCTGGCAATCCTGCACTGCATCAATATTTAGCATAGCCAAGACTTGAAAGTAACCAAAATGTCCATCCACAGATGAATGCACAAAGAAGAAGTGGTCCATGTACAGAATGGAATATTCGCCATGGAAAAGGATGAAACACTGCTCTTTGCAGCACCATAGATGAGCCTAGAGATAATCACAGAACATGAGGTAAGTTGGAAAGCAGCCGACAAATAACCTATGATAGCACTCCTAGCTGTTACCTAACAACTGACACGTATGAACATATTTCCACAGAGAAAGACTCTCACAGACTTAGAAAACAAACTATGGTTATCTAAAAGGAAAGGTGGGAGGAATGGATACATTAAGATAAGGGTTACCATACGTATAGAAATACATATTAACCACATGTATCAAAAAGACCAACCATATACCAAAGGAGGTCTACTGAACGCTCTGTAATAATTTACACGGGGGCTTGCCTGGTGGCACCGTGGTTAAGAATCCGCCTGCCAATGCAGGGGACACAGGTTCGATCCCTGGTTCGGGAAGATCCCAAATGCAGCAGAGCAACTAAGGCCGTGCACCACACCTAATGAGCCTACGCTCTGGAGCCCATGAGCCATAACTACTGAGCCCATGCACCACAACTACTCAAGCCCGCACGCTTAGAGCCTGTGCTCCGCAACAAGACAAGCCACTGCAGTGAGAAGCCGGTGAACCGCAAATGGAGAGTATCCCCCGCTCACCACAACTGGAGAAAGCCCACATGCAGCAACGAAGATCCATGTCAGCCAAAAATAGATAAATAAATAAAATAAATTTATAAAAAAAGTAATAGTAATTTACATGGGAAGAGGATCTGTACATGAACAGATATATATAATGTTCAATTGAACCTGATTGTGTACACCCAGAACAAACACTATTCTACTCATTACCCCAATTTAAAAAATTAAAACAATGAACAAAAATTAATGAGACAGAAAGTTATTGGGGTTTTCCCTGGCACATCCCATTCTAATTTACAACGTAGGAACACAACTTTCAGGAAGGCTCTGCTGCCCTAATAACCAGATTTGGGAATGGAGAAATGCTGCCGCCTTGTGGCCGTTTCCCACAACAGCAGCTTTAAACACAGGGCTAAGGGTCACTTGAGATTCACAGTAATTGTAGGGCCGTAAATGACATGTGTCCTCAAAAAATGTCCTGGGGTAGGTAATGGCCAAGAAAGTTCACAACACGGAAAATTTTTCAAGAAAACAATTTGAAGAGGTAAGTGTTACTCACTCTGTTGTTTTAAAAAAAGAAGAACATGGATAAAAGCTCAATATCAGGAATTATTGGTTGGATGCAAATCCAAACTACAAAAAGATTTCGCCACCCAATATTCAAAATACCATCCGTAAAAAGTCTACAAACAATGAATGCTGACGGGTTGGTGGAGAAATGCATACCCACTATGCTGTTGGTTGGATGTAAACTGGTAACAGCTAATCATGAGAACAGAATGGAGCTGCGTTTAAAAGGTAAACATTGAGCTACCATATCATGCGGCCGATCCCCTAATGGGCCTATACCCTAAGAAGACCAGAATCGGAAAGGCACAGACAGGCAAACATGCACTGCAGCAATATTTACAATAGCCAAGCCATGCAAGCAAACAAAATGTCCATCAACAGATAAATGGACAAAGAAGAAGTGGTATACGTACCGAATGGAATAGTAGCCTCGGAGAAAAAATGAACAATGCCGTTTTCAGGACTACATATGAGCCTAGAAGTCATCATATTACGTTAAGTAAGTCAAAAAGGAATGACAAATATCCTATGATATCATTTATACATGTTATCCTAAGATGGCTACCAATGAACATATTTCCACAGAAAAAGACACACACAGACTTATAAAACAAACTAATGGTTAACCAAAATGAAAGGTGGGAGGATGGATAAATTAGGATTATGGGGGTAGCATACATATACTAATATATGTTAAATGTATGTAAACATATAACATATAAACTATATGAATTATATAATCACCAGTACATACAAAATATATCATGACAAAACACCTACCAAATACCAAGGGAGGTGTACTCAACATTCTGTAATAACATACATGGTAACAGGATCTGAAGATGAACAGACATATGTATGAATCATTGACCAGATTCTGTACAGCCAGACAATCACAACCCTCTAATCAAATTTCCTCCGATAAGAAATATAAATTAAATTTAAAAAATGAACATAAGTAAGGAGACATAAACCTCTGGGGGCTTGTCCCAGCACATTCGACTCTAATTTACAACCAAGAAACACGACATCCAGGAAGACTCTGTTGCCCTAGTAACAAGAGTTGAGAACGTAATAATGCTGCCGCCTTGTGGCTGTTTCCCACAACAGCAGCTTTAAACCCAGTGCTAATGGTCGCTTAATAGTCACAAGGACTGCGGGGCTGTAAATGATACCTGCCCTCAAAAAATGTCCTGGGGTAGGGAATAGGCAAGAAATTTCAACACATGACAAAGTTTTCAAGAAGTCAATATGAGTAGGAAGTTGTACTCACTCTTTAAAGAAAAGGAAAAGAAAAAAAAGGACACGCCTAAAGCTCAGTATAAGGAATTATTAGCTGCATGCAAATCCAACGTCCACAAAGGTTTCAGCTCACAGCAGTCAAATGACCATCAGCAAAAAGTCTACAAACTATAAATGCTGAAGAGGTTTTAGGGAACTGTGTACCTTCTAGCTGCTGGTGGGATGTAAAGTGGTAACAGCACTAATGAAAACTGAATGCAGCTGCTTTAAAAGGTAAAAATTGAGCTACCGTATGATGCGGCAGGGCACCTTCTGGGCCTATAACCTAAGACCACCAGAATCGGAAAGACAGAGGCAGGCAAATATGCACTGCAGCAATATTGAAAGAGCTAAGACATGGAAGCAAAAAAAAGCTCCATAAACAGATGAATGGACAAAGAAGAAGTGGTATATGTACAGAATGGAATATTAGCCACGAAGAAAAATAAAAGAATGGCATATGCAGCACCACGGATGAGCCTAGAGATAATCACACAACGTGAAGTAAGTCAGAATGTGAAAGAAAAATGTCCTATGATATCACTTATGTTATGTGAAAATTCATAAAATGAACATATTTCCACAGAGAAAGACAATCTCAGATTGAGAAGACAAACTTATGGTTAAGCCAACGAAAAGGTGTGAGGAATGGATAAATTAGAATATTGGGGTTAACAAACATAAACTAATACATATAAAATATGTCATCCCCAAAGACCTATGGAATACCAAGAGTGGTCTACTCAACACTCTGTAATAACCTACATGGAAAAGGACACAAAGATCACTAGATATATGTATATGTGTACATGAACAAGATTCTGTACACCTAGAACAAAAGACATTTTAAAATCTAATTTGCTCTGATAAAAATTAAAACCTAAAGACACAAACAAGAATTAAGGAGGCTAAAACTTATGGGGGTTTGTCTTGACACATTCCACTCTAATCTGCAACCTAAAAGCACAACTTGCAGCTAGGTTCTGTTTCCCTTGCAAGCAGAGTTGGCAACGTAGAAATGCTGTCACCCTAAGGCCGTTTCCTCAAACAGCAGCTTTAAATCCACTGCTAATGGTCACTAATATTCACAAGGACTGCAGGGGTGTAAATGACTCATGCCCTCAAAAACTGTCCTGGGGTAGGGAATGGCCAAAATAATCCAAACGTGGCAAATTATTCAAGAAGGCAATTTGAAGTTGTAAGTTTAGCTGAATCTTAAAAAAAAATGAAAAGGACATTGATAAACGCAAAACATCAGGAATTATTAGACGCATGCAAATCCAATCTACACAAACGTATCACCTCACATCAGTCAGAATGACCATCAGCAAAAAGTCAACAAACGATAGATGTTGAAGAAGCTGTGGAGAATAGCGTAACCTCTCGGTCTAAGTGGGATGTAAACTGGTAACAGCCAATAATAGGAACAGAATGGCAGTGCGTTTAAAGGTAAAAATTGAGTCACCATATGATCCCGAAGGCCCACTATTGGGCCTGTCACCTGTGAAAGCCAGAACCAAAAAGACACAGGATGGAAAATCGTGTATTGCAGCAGCATTTACAATAGCCAAGACATGGAAGCAACAAAAATGTCCATCATCAGATGAATGGACGAAAAAGTGGTCCATGTACACAATGCAATATTAGACACAGAAAAGAATGAAACAATGCTGTTTGCAGCACCATAGACGAGGCTACAGACAATCACACAACTTGAAGTAAGTCAGAAAGCGAGAGACACATATCCTATGATATCACGTATAGGTCTTATCTAAAAATTGATAGGAATGAACCTATTTCCACAGAGAAGGACACTCACGTGTTCAGAAAACAAGCTTGTGGTTAACCAAATGGAAAGGTGTGAGGAATGTATAATGGAGGATATTGGGTTTAACAGACATATGCTAATACTTATAAAATATATAATCATCAGACATACCGAATACCAAGAGAGGTCTACACAACATTCTGTAATAATCTCTACGGAAGAGGATCCAAACATGAAAAGATATATGAATCAATGAAAGACATTCTGTACACCTAGAACAAACACAACATTGCAATCAAATTTGCTCTAAGAAAAATGAAAATTAAACTGAGGATATCAACAACAAATAAGTAGACATAGTTTCTGGGGATTTGTCCTGGCACATTCCACTCTACTTTACAACCTACAAACAGGACTTCCAGGAAGGCTCTGTTGCCCTAGTAACCAGAGTTGGGACTATAGAAATGCTGCCCCCTTGTGGCCGTTTCCTGCAACAGCAGCTTTAATCGCAGAACTAATGGTCATGTGATATTCACAATTACTACAGGGCTGTAAAGGACACCTGCCCTCAAAAAATGTCCTGGTGCAGGTAATGGCCACAGGAATTCAGAACATGGCACATTTTTCAAGGAAACAATTTGAAGAGGTAAGTTTCTCTGTTTTACTTAAGAAAAAAATGAAAACGGACGAAGATAAAAGCTCAATATCGGGAATTATTAGACGCATGCAAATGCAAACTACAAAAAGGTATCACCACCCAACACTCAAAATGCCATCAGTAAAAAGTCTACAAACAATAAGTGCTGAAGGGGTTTTAGAGATCTGTGTACCCTCTAGTTGCTGGTGGGATGTAAACTGGTAACAGCCAGTAGTGAGAACAGAATGGAGGTGCGCTGAAAGGTAAAAATTGAACTACCATATGATCTAGTAGGCCCACTGCTGGGCCTAACCCCTGAGAAGACCAGAATCCAAAAGACACAGGCTGGCAATCCTGCACTGCATCAATATTTAGCATAGCCAAGACTTGGAAGTAACCAAAATGTCCATCCACAGATGAATGCACAAAGAAGAAGTGGTCCATGTACAGAATGGAATATTCACCATGGAAAAGGATGAAACACTGCTCTTTGCAGCACCATAGATGAGCCTAGAGATAATCACAGAACATGAGGTAAGTCGGAAAGCAGCCGACAAATAACCTGTGATAGCACTCCTAGCTGTTACCTAACAACTGACACGTATGAACATATTTCCACAGAGAAAGACTCTCACAGACTTAGAAAACAAACTATGGTTATCTAAAAGGAAAGGTGGGAGGAATGGATACATTAAGATAAGGGTTACCGTACGTATAGAAATACATATTAACCACATGTATCAAAAAGACCAACCATATACCAAAGGAGGTCTACTGAACGCTCTGTAATAATTTACACGGGGGCTTGCCTGGTGGCACCGTGGTTAAGAATCCGCCTGCCAATGCAGGGGACACAGGTTCGATCCCTGGTTCGGGAAGATCCCAAATGCAGCAGAGCAACTAAGCCCATGCACCACAACTAATGAGCCTACGCTCTGGAGCCCATGAGCCATAACTACTGAGCCCATGCACCACAACTACTCAAGCCCGCACGCCTAGAGCCTGTGCTCCGCAACAAGACAAGCCACTCCAGTGAGAAACCGGTGAACCGCAAATGGAGAGTATCCCCTGCTCACCACAACTGGAGAAAGCCCACATGCAGCAACGAAGATCCATGTCAGCCAAAAATAAATAAATAAATAAATAAAATTTATTAAAAAAGTAATAGTAATCTACATGGGAAGAGGATCTGTACATGAACAGATATATATAATGTTCAATTGAACCTGATTGTGTACACCCAGAACAAACACTATTCTACTCATTACCCTAATTTAAAAAATTAAAACCACAAACAACAATTAATGAGACATAAAATCTTTTGGGTTTTCCCTGGCACATCCCATTCTAATTTACAACGTAGGAACACAACTTTCAGGAAGGCTCTGCTGCCCTAGTAAGCAGATTTGGGAATGGAGAAATGCTGCCGCCTTGTGGCCGTTTCCCACAACAGCAGCTTTAAACACAGGGCTAAGGGTCACTTGAGATTCACAGTAATTGTAGGGCCGTAAATGACCCGTACCCTAAACCTAACCGTAAACCTAACCCTAACCCTAAGCCTAAACTACCTTTGACTGCTTCTGCCTCCAATAGATTTCCTAAGCACTAGTGTTTTAAGGAACAGGTTAAAAAAATTCTAATGTGACTTCTTTATAAGGTGTGTGTTCTTTATCTTATCCTAGTGTCTAAAATCTTCTCCATGGCTGGACCCCAAATAATATTCCTTTACGAGGTAAGTGGTATATGTTTAATAAATACCCTAACCCTAACGCATACCCTAACCCTATCCCATACCCTAACCCTAACACGTACCCTAATCCTAACCCGTACCCTAAAACTAGCCGTAACCCTAAAATTAACCCTAATCCTAACCCTAACCCATACCCTACGCCGTACTCTCACCCGTACCCTAACCCGTACCCTAAGCCGTACCATAACCCTAACCCTAAACCTAAACCTAGCCAATAACCTATACCGTACCCTCACCCGTACACTAACCCCTACCCTAAGCCGTACCCTAACCCTAACCCTAAACCTAACCCTAACCCTAACCCTAACCCTAAACTACGCTTGACTGCTTTTGCCTCCAATAGATTTCCTAAGCCGTAGCTTTTTAAGGAACAAGTGTAAAAGAAAATCCTAATGTGATTTCTTTATAATGTGTGTGTTCTTTATCTTATCCTAGTGTCTAAAATCTTCTCCATGGCTGGACCCCAAATAATATTCCTTTAGGTGCTAAGTGGTATCTAGAGAGTGGGATAGGTTTAATAAATACCCTAACCCTAACGCATACCTTAACCCTAACCCATACCCTAACACTAACACGTACCCTAATTCTAACCCGTACCCTAAACCTACCTCTAACCCTAAAATTAACCCTAACCCTAACCCTAAAACATACCCTACGCCGTACCCTAACCGTACCGCAGCGGTACCCTAAGCCTAATCCTAACCCTAACCCTAACCCTAACCCATACACTACGCCGTACCCTCACCCGTACCCTAACCCGTACCCTGAGCCTTACCCTAACCCTAACGCTAACCCTAAACCTAACCCTAAACTACCCTTGACTGCTTCTGCCTCCAATAGATTTCCTAAGCACTAGTGTTTTCAGGAACAGGTTAAAAAGAAAATCCTAATGTGATTTCTTTATAATGTGTGTGTTCTTTATCTTATCCTAGTGTCTAAAATCTTCTCCATGGCTGGACCCAAAATAATATTCCTTTACGTGCTAAGTGGTATCTAGAGAGTGGGATAGGTTTAATAAATACCCTAACCCTAATGCATACCCTAACCCTAACACATACCCTAATCCTAACACGTACTCTAATCCTAACCCGTACCCTAAACCTAGCCCTAACCCTAAAACTAACCCTAACCCTAACCCATACCCTACACCGTACCCTCACCCGTACACTAACACGTACCCTAAGCCGTACCCTAACCCTAACCCTAACCAAAACCCTAACCATAACCCTAACCCTAAACTACCCTTGACTGCTTTTGCCTCCAATAGATTTCCTAAGCACTAGTGTTTTAAGGAACAGGTTAAAAAGAAAATCCTAATGTGATTTCTTTATAATGTGTGAGTTCTTTATCTTATCCTAGTGTTTAAAATCTTCTCCATTGCTGGACCCCAAATAATATTCCTTTACGTGCTAAGTGGTATCTAGAGAGTGGGATAGGTTTAATAAATACCCTAACCATAACGCGTGCCCTAACCCTAATCCATACACTAACCCTAACACGTACCCTAATACTAACCCGTACCCTAAACCTAGCCCTAACCCTAAAACTAACCCTAACCCTAACCCATACCCTACGCCGTACCCTCACCCGTACCCTAACCCGTACCCTAACGCTAACCCTAACCCAAACCCTAACCCTACGCTGTACCCTCACCAGTAACCTAACCCGTACACTAAGCCATACCCTAACTCTAACCCGAACCCTAAACCTAACCCTAAACCATACGCTACGCCGTACCCTCACCCGTACCCTAACCCATACCCTAAGCCGTACCCTAACCCTAAACCCAACCCTAATCCTAACCTGTACCCTAAGCCGTACCCTAAACCGAACCATAACCCTAACCCTAGCCCATACCCTAATGCTAACAAATACTCTAAACCTAACCCGTACCCTAAACCTAGCCCTAACACTAAAACTAACCCTAACCCTAACCCATACCCTACGCTGTAACCTCACCCGTACCCTAACCCGTACCCTAAGCCGTACCCTAACCCTAACCCTAACCATACACTAACCCTAACCCTAACCCATACCCTATGCCGTACCCTCACCCGTTCCCTAACCCGTACCCTAAGCCGTACCCTAACCCTAACCCTAACCCTAAACCTAACCCTAACCCATACCCTACGCCGTACCCTCACCACTAAACGAACCCATACCCTAAGCCGTACCCTAACACTGACCCTAAACCTAACCCTAACCCATAGCCTACGCCGTACCCTCACCCGAACCCTAACCAGTAACCTAAGCTGTACCCTAACCCTAACACTAACCCTAACCCTAAACCTAACCCTAACCCATACCCTAAACCGTGTCCTCACCCATACCCTAACCCGTACCCTAGGCCGTACCCAATCCTAAAAATAAACCAAACCCTAATCCTAACCCATACCCTACGCCGTACCCTCACCCGTTCCCTAACCCGTACGCTAAGCCATACCCTAACCCTAACCCTATCCCTAACACATACCCTACGCTGTACCCTAAACCGTACCCTAACCCTAAGCCTAACCCCAATCCCAACACTAATCCATACCCTACGCCGTCCCCTCACCCGTAAGCTAACCCGTACACTAAGCCGTACCCTAATCCTAAACCTAACCCTAACCCTAACCCTAACCCGTACCCGAACCTTAACCCTAACCCTAACCCTAACCCTAACCCTAACCCTAACCTAAGCCGCACCCTAACCCTAACCCTAACCCTAACCCTAACCCTAACCCATACCCTACGCCGTCCCCTCACCCGTACCCTAACCTGTACCTTAAGCCGTACCCTAACCCTAACCCTAACCCTAACCCTAACCCATACCCTATGCCGTACCCTCACCCGTACCCTCACCCGTAACCTAAGCCACACCCTAACCCTAACCCTAACCCTAACACATACCCTACGCTGTACCCTCAGCCATACCCTAACCCGTACCCTAAGCCGTACCCTAACCCTAACCCTAAACCTAACCCTAAACCTAACGCTAACCCATACCCTACGCAGTACCCTCACCCATACCCTAACCCGTACCCTAAGCCGTACCCTAACCCTAACCCTAACCCTAACCCATAACCTACGCCGTACCTTCACCCGTACCCGAACCCGTACCCTAAGCCGTACCCTAACCCTAACCCTAACCCTAACCCTAACCCTAAACATTACCCTATGCCGTACCCCAACCCGTACCCTAAGCCGTACCCTAACTCTAACCCTAACTCTAAACATAACACTATCTCATACCCTACGCCGTACCCTCACCCGTACCATAAGCCGTACCATAAGCCGTACCCTAACCCTAACCCTAACCATTACACTACCCCTAACCCTAACCCATACCCTACGCTGTACTCTCACCCGTACCCTAACCCGTACCCTAAGGCATACCCTAACCCTAACCCTAACCCTAACACATACCCTACGCCGTACCCACACCCATACTCTAAACCGGACCCTAAGCCATACCCTAACCCTAAACTAACCTTGACTGCTTCTGCCTCCAATAGATTTCCTAAGCACTAGTGTTTTAAGGAACAGGTTAAGAGAAAATCCTAATGTGATTTCTTTATAATGTGTGTGTTCTTTATCTTATCCTAGTGTCTAAAATCTTCTCCATTGCTGGACCCCAAATAATATTCCTTTACGTGCTTAGCGGTATCCAGAGAGTGGGATAGGTTTATTAAATTCCCTAACCCTAACGCGTACCCTAACCTTAACCCATACCCTAACCCTAACATGTCCCCTAATCCTAACCCATAACTTAAAACTAGCCCTAACCCTAAAACTAACCCTAACCATAACAGTAACCCATAACCTACGCCGTACCCTCACCCGTACCCTAACCCGTACCATACGCCTTACCCTAACCCTAACCCTAACCATAACACTAACCCTAACCCTAACTCATACCCTATGCTGTACCCTCACCCATAAACTAACCCGCAACCTAATCCGTACCCTAACCCTAACCCTAACCCTAACCCTAATCCTAAACCTAACCCTATGCTACCCTTGACTTCTTCTGCCTCCAATAGATTTTCTAAACAGTAGTGTTTTAAGGAACAGGTGAAAAAAAAATCCTAATGTGATTTTTTATAATGTTTGTGTTCTTTATCTTATCTTAGTGTCTAAAATCTTCTCCATGGCTGGACCCCAAATAATATTCCTCTACCTGCTAAATGGTATCTAGAGAGTGGGAGAGGTTTAATAAATACCCTAACCCTAACGCGTACCCTAACTCTAACCCATACCCTAACCCTAACACATACCCTAATCATAACCTGTAACCTAAACCTAGCCCTAACACTAAACCTAAACCTAACCTACCCCTTACCCATACCCTACGCCGTACCCTCACCCTTACCCTAACCCGTAACCTAAGCGTTCCCTAACCCTAAACCTAAACCTAACACTAACACATACCCTACCCTGTACCCTCACCCGTACCCTAACCCATACCCTAACCCTAACACGTACCCTAATCCAAACCCATAAACTAAACCTAGCCCTAAACCTAAAACTAACCCTAACCTTAACCGTAAGCCACAACCTACGCCGTACCCTCACCCGTACCCTCACCCGTACCCTCACCCGTACCCTAACCCTAACCCTAACCATACACTAACCCTAACCCTAACCCATACCCTACGCCGTACCCTCACCCGTACCCTAACCCGTACACTAAGCCGTACCCTAACCCTAACCCTAACCCTAACCCATACCCTACGTTGTACCCTCACCCGAACCCTAACCATTAACCTAAGCCGTACCCTAACCCTAACACTAACCCTAACCCTAACCCTAACCCTAACCCATATCCTACACCGTATCCTCACCCGTACCCTAACCCGTACCCTAAGCCGTACCCTAATCCTAAAAATAAACCTAACCCTAACCCTAACCCATACTCTACGCCGTACCCTCACCCGTACCCTAACCGGTACCCTAAGCCATACCCTAACCCTAACCCTAACCCCAACCCTAACCCTAACCCATACCCTACGCCATACCCTCACCTGTAACCTAACCCGTACCCTAACCCTAACCCTAACCCATACCCTACACCGTCCCCTCACCCGTACGCTAAACCGAACCGTAAGCCGTACCCTAACCCTAACCCTAACCCATACCCTATGCCATACCCTCACCCGTACACTAACCCGCACCCTAATCCGTACCTTAACCCTAACCCTAACCCTAACCCTAACCCTAACACATACCCTACGCCGTACCCTCACATGTACCCTAACCCGTACCCTAAGCCGTACGCAAACCCTAACCCTAACACTAACCCTAACCCTAACCCATACCCTCACCCGTACCCTAACCGTACCCTAAGCCGTACCTTAACCTTAACCCTAATCCTAACCCTAACCCTACATATACCCTACGCCGTCCCCTCACCCGTAAGTTAACCAGTACACTAAGCCGTACCCTAATCCTAAACCTAACCCTAACCCGAACCCTAATCCGTACCCTAGGCTGTACCCTAAACCGAACCCTAACCCTAACCCTAACCCATACCCTATGCCATACCCTCACCCGTACCCTCACCCGTACCCTAACCCGTTCCCTAAGTCGTACCCGAACCCTAACCCTAACCTTAATCCTAACCCTAACCCTAACCCATACCCTATGCCGTACCCTCACCCGTACCCTCAGCCGTACCCTAAGCCGCACCCTAACCTTAACCCTAACCCTAACCCTAACCCAAACCCATAACCTACGCCGTCCCCTCACCCGTACCCTAACCTGTACCCTAAGCCGTACCCTAACCCTAACCCTAACCCTAACCCTAAGCTACCCTTGACTGCTTCTGCCTCCAATAGATTTCCTAAGCACTAGTGTTTTTAGGAACAGATTAAAAAGAAAATCCTAATGTGATTTATTTATAATGTGTGTGTTCTTTATCTTATCCTAGTGTCTAAAATCTTCTCCATGGCTGGACCCCAAATAATATTCCTTTAGGTGCTAAGTGGTATCTAGAGAGTGGGATAGGTTTAATAAATACCCTAATGCGTACCGTAACCCTAACCCATACCCTAACTCTAACACATACCCTACTCCTAACCTGTACCCTAAACCTAGCCCTAACCCTACAACTAACCCTAACCCTAACCCTAACCCATACCCTACGCCGTACCCTCACCCGTACCCTAACCCGTACCCTAAGCCATACCCTAACCCTAACCCTAACCCTAACCCTAACCCATAATCTATGCCGTACCTTCACCCATCCCCTAACCTGTACCCTAAGCCGTAACCTAACCCTAACCCTAAACCTAACCCTAACCCTAAACATTACCCTACACCGTACCCCAACCCGTACCCTAAGCCATACCCTAACCCTAACCCTAACCCTAAACATAACACTCTCATACCCTACGCCGTACCCTCACCCGTACCCTAACCCGTACCATAAGCCGTACCCTAACCCTAACCCTAACCATAACACTACCCCTAACCCTAACCCATACCCTACGCCGTACTCTCACCCGTACCCTAACCCGTACCCTAAGGCATACCCTAACCCTAACCCTAACCCTAACACATACCCTACGCCGTACCCACACCCATACTCTAAACTGGACCCTAAGCCGTACCCTAACCCTAAACTAACCTTGACTGCTTCTGCCTCCAATAGATTTCCGAAGCACTAGTGTTTTAAGGAAGAGGTTAAGAGAAAATCCTAATGTGATTTCTTTATAATG
This sequence comes from Eubalaena glacialis, assembly GCF_028564815.1. Taxonomy (NCBI): domain Eukaryota; kingdom Metazoa; phylum Chordata; class Mammalia; order Artiodactyla; family Balaenidae; genus Eubalaena; species Eubalaena glacialis. Next base: position 107,483,077 of record NC_083721.1, on the reverse strand, counting down.
TGTGAGTTCTTTATCTTATCCTAGTGTTTAAAATCTTCTCCATTGCTGGACCCCAAATAATATTCCTTTATGTTCTAAGTGGTATCCAGAGAGTGGGATAGGTTTATTAAATACCCTAACCCTAACGTGTACCCTAACCCTAACCCATACCCTAACCCTAACACGTCCCCTAACCATAACAGTAACCCATAACCTACGCCGTACCCTCACCCGTACCCTAACACGTACCCTAAGCCGTACCCTAATCCTAACCCTAACCCTAACCCTATCCCTAAACCTAACCCATACCCTACACCATACCCTCACCCGTACCTTAACCCGTACCCTAAGCCGTACCCTAACCCTAAACCTAACCCTAACCCTAACCCTCCCCCGTACCCTAATCCATACCCAAAGCCGTACCCTAACACTAACCCTAACCCTAACCATAACCCATACCCTACGCCGTACCTTCACCCGTACCCTAACCCGTGCCCTAAGCCGTAACCTAACCCTAACCCTAAACCTAAGCCTAACCCTAAACCAAACCCTATGCCGTACCCTCACCCGTACCCTCACCTGTACCCTAAGCCGTAACCTAACCCTAACCCTAACCCTAACCCTAACCCATACCCTACGCCGTACCCTCACCCGAACCCTAACCAGTAACCTAAACCGTACCCTAGCCCTAGCACTAACCCTAACCCTAACCTTAACCCTAACCCTAACCCATATCCTACACCGTATCCTCACCCGTACCCTAACCCATACCCTAAGCCGTACCCTAATCCTAAAAATAAACCTAACCCTAACCCTAACCCATACCCTATGCTGTACCCTCACCTGTACCCTAACCCGTACCCTAAGCCATACCCTAACCCTAACCCTAACCCCAACCCTAACCCTAACCCTTACCATACGCCGTAACCTCACCCGTAACCTAACCCGTACCCTAAGCCGTACCCTAACCTTAACCCTAAACCTAACCCTAACCGTAACCCATACCCTACGCCGTACCTTCACCCGTACCCTAACCCGTACCCTAAGCCATACCCTAACCCTAACCCTAACCCTAACCCTAAGCTACCCTTAACTGCTTCTGCCTCCAATAGATTTCCTAAGCAGTACTGTTTTAAGGAACAGGTGAAAAAGAAAATCCTAATGTGATTTTTTATAATGTTTGTGTTCTTTATCTTATCCTAGTGTCTAAAATCTTCTCCATGGCTTGACCCCAAATAATATTCCTCTACCTGCTAAGTGGTATCTAGAGAGTGGGATAGGTTTAATAAATACCCGAACCCTAACGCATACCCTAACTCTAACCCATAACGTAACCCTAACACATACTCTAATCGTAACCCGTACCCTAAACCTAGCCCTAACCCTAAACCTAAACCTAACCTAACCCTTACCCATACCCTACGCCATACCCTCACCCTTACCCTAACCCGTAACTTAAGCGTACCCTAACCCTAACCCTAAACCTAACACTAACACATACCCTACCCCGTACCCTCACCCGTACCCTAACCTGTACCCTAAGCCATACCCTAACCCTAACCCTAACACTAACCCTAAGCTACCCTTGACTGCTTCTGCCTCCAATAGATTTCCTAAGCACTAGTGTTTTTAGGAACAGATTAAAAAGGAAATCCTAATGTGATTTCTTTATAATGTGTGTGTTCTTTATCTTATCCTAGTGTCTAAAGTCTTCTCCATGGCTGGACCCCAAATAATATTCCTTTACGTGCTAAGTGGTTTCTAGAGAGTGGTATAGGTTTAATAAATACCCTAACCGTAATGTGTACCCTAACCCTAACCCATACCCTAACTCTAACACGTACCCTAATCCTAACCTGTACCCTAAACCTAGCCCTAACCCTAAAACTAACCCTAACCCTAACCCTAACCCATACCCTACACCGTACCCTCACCCGTACCCTATGCCATACCCTAATCCTAACCCTAAACCTAACCCTAACCTAACGCTAACCCATACCCTATGCAGTACCCTCACCCGTACCCTAAGCCGTACCCTAACCCGAACCTTAACCCTAACCCTAACCCTAACACTAACCCTAAACTACCCTTGACTGCTTCTGCCTCCAATAGATTTCCTAAGCACTAGTGTTTTAAGAATAGATTAAAAAGAAAATCCTAATGTGATTTCTTTATAATGCGTGTGTTCTTTATCTTACCCTACTGTCTAAAATGTTCTCCATCCCTGGACCCAAATAATATTCCTTTACGTGCTAAGTGGTATCTAAAGAGTGGATAGGTTTAATAAATACCCTAACCCTAACCCATACCCTAACCCTAACCCATACCTTAACCCTAACACGTACCCTAAACCTAACCCATACCCTAAACCTAGCCCTAACCCTAAAACTAACAATAACCCTAACCTTAACCCATACCATATGCCGTACCCTCACCCGAACCCTAACCCGTACCCTAAGCCGTTCCCTAACCCTAACCCTAATCATAAACTACCCTTGACTGCTTCTGCGTCGAATAGATTTCCTAAGCACTAGTGTTTTAAGTAACACGTTAAAAGAAAATACTAATGTGATTTCTTTATAATGTGTGTGTTCTTTATCTTTTCCTAGTGTCTAAAATCTTCTCCATGGCTGGACCCCAAATAATATTCCTTTACGTGCTAAGTGGTATCTAGAGAGTGGGATAGGTTTAATAAATACCCTAACCCTAATGCATACCCTAACCTTAACCCATACCCTAACCCTAACAGGTACCCTAATCCTAACCCATAAACTAAACCTAGCCTTAACCCTAAAACTAACCCTAACACTAACTGTAACCCATAACCTATGCTGTACACTCACCCGTACCCTAACCCGTACCATAAGCCGTACCCTAACCCTAACCCTAACCCTAACCCTAACCCTAACACTAACCTTAACCCTAACCCATACCCTACACCGTACCCTCACCCGTACCCTAACCAGTACCCTAAGCCATACCCTAACCCTAAACCTAACCCTAACACATACCCTACGCCGTACCCACACCCATACTATAAACGGTACCCTAAGCCGTACCTTAACCCTAACCCTAACCCTAAACTAACCTTGACTGCTTCTGCCTCGAATAGATTTCCTAAGCACTAGTGTTTTAAGGAAAAGGTTAAAAGAAAATCCTAATGTGATTTCTTTATAATGTGTGTGTTCTTTATCTTATCCTAGTGTCTAAAATCTTCTCCAATGCTGGACCCCAAATAATATTCCTTTATGTGATAAGCGGTATCCAGAGAGTGGGATAGGTTTAATAAATACCCTAACCCTAACACGTACCCAAATCCTAACCCATACCCTAAACCTAGCCCTAACCCTAAAACTAACCCAAACCATAACAGTAACCCATACCCTACGCCGTACCCTCACCCGTAACCTAACCCATACCCTAAGTCGTACACTAACCTTAACCCTAACGCTAAGCCTAACCCATAACCTACGCCGTCCCCTCACCCATACGCTAAGCCGTCCCCTAAGCCGTCCCCTAACCCTAACCCTAACCCATACCCTATGCCATACCCTCACCCGTACCCTAACTCGTACCCTAAACCGTACACTAATCCTAACCCTAACACTAACAGTAAGCTACCCTTGACTGCTCCTGTCTCCAATAGATTTCCTAAGCACTAGTGTTTTAAGGAACAGATTAAAAAGAAAATCCTAATGTGATTTCTTTATAATGTGTGTGTTCTTTATCTTATCCTAGTGTCTAAAATCTTCTCCATGGCTGGACCCCAAATAATATTCCTTTACATGCTAAGAGGTATCTAGAGAGTGGGATAGGTTTAATAAATACCCTAACCATAATGCATACCCTAACCCTAACCCATACCCTAACTCTAACACGTACCCTAATCCTAACCCATACCCTAAACCTAGCCCTAACCCTAAAACTAACCCTAACCTTAACCCATACCCTATGCCGTACCCTCACCCGTACCCTAACCCGTACCCTAAGCCATACCCTAATCCTAACCCTAACCCTAACCCTAAACCTAACGCTAACCCATACCCTACGCAGTACCCTCACCCGTACCCTAACCCGTACCCTACGCCGTACCCTAACCCTAAACCTAACCCATAACCTATGCCGTACCTTCACCCGTACCCTATCCTGTACCCTAAGCCGTACCCGAACGCTAACCCTAAACCTAACCCTAACCCTAAACATTACCCTATGCCGTACCCTAACCCGTACCCTAAGCCGTACCCTAACCCTAACCCTAACCCTAAAAGTAACACTAACTCATACCCTACGCCGTACCCTCACCCGTATCCTAACCCGTATCTTAAGCCGTACCCTAAACCTAATCCTAACCCTAACCCTAATCCATAACCTACGCAGTACCCTCACACGTACCCTAACCTGTACCCTAAGCCGTACCCTAACCCTAACCCTAACCCATACCCTATGCCGAAACCTCACCCGTATCCTAAACTGTACCCTAAGCCGTACCCTAAACCTAACCCTAACCCTAACCCTCAACTACCCTTGACTGCTTTTGCCTCCAATAGATTTCCTAAGCACTAGTGTTTTAAGAAACAGGTGAAAAAGAAAATCCTAATGTGATTTCTTTATACTGTGTGTATTATTCATCTTAGCCTAGTTTCTAAAATCTTCTCCATGGCTAGACTCCAAATATTATTCCTTTACGTGCTAAAAGGTATCTAGAGAGTGGGATAGGTTTAATAAATACCCTAACCCTAACGTGTACCCTAACCCTAACCCATACCCTAACCGTAAGACGTACCCTAAACCTAACCCGTACCCTAAACCTAGCCCTAACCCTAAAACTATGGCTGATTAACGGGAAAGGTGAGATGGGGTGAGGCATAAAACAAGGGTTTGAAATTAGCACAGATACCGTTCCAGAAACCAAATATGTAATAGAGAAGACCTACTCCTTGCTCAGTGAACTGGACTCAACACCCCCTATTCACTGCACAGGAATATATCTGACTAGTAAGAATCTTAAAACCTATGTATTGATATCTCTCTGTAAGTGAATCAAGTGGGTGTAAAGTGGCATAAAGACAGCAGTGAAAATCAGCTAAACCCGATTATAAAAATAAATTGCAAAAAAAAAAAAAAAAAAAAGACAGTGAAAGCGAGAGAAATTCTTACAAAATTCGTTCAGGGGCTGTGATGCAACCTGGATTGACCACATCTAGACCCACAGCTGGATGAGACATAAGGCTGGACACTCTTGGGGCTGAGAGGATTGGTGAGGTGGATGAGCAAATGCAGACCCTTTAAAGTAATACTGCGTGGTACCCATTCCATGGGTCCCAAATCTCCAGGTTCAAGGGAATCTTCCTACAGCGAAAACATGCATGGGAAACCCAGAGGATGGTACACCATGTGATTGGGAAAGGTTTTTAAAACGCAACTAATTTCTCATATCCTGGTGCTCGGGTTCACCATTCCAACCGCTTTACTAACAATCTCCCCACTTGGAGAATCAGCACCTTTCACCCCCTGTTTCATACAGGTTGCAATTTGTCCTGAGGATGAACGGGAAGAGGGGGAACCAATGAGAGACTAGCTCTAGGTGTTGGGACAGGCACAGGTCACTCTAATTTCCCATCAGCGAGAAGAATTAACCACAGACTCAGCCGGTCCCCAGGACCCAGAATTGGGCCTGAAGCAATCCTGCGGTTTTGCGGCCAGCTCCCAAAAAAGCGAGTTGAAAAATGGAGCTCAGGGGCACTGCAATTCACAAACCTGCCGAGTTATAAATGATAACTCTCGTCCAAAAATATATTGAGGGAAGGCAACGAGGAGGATTTGAAAGCAAGGCAGAATTGCAGGAAACAGATTTCAGGAGTTAGATTCGACTCGCCTTTAAAGCACATGAAAAGCGGCAAAACGTCGACAATGATGCACTGGGCCAAAAAGGGCAGATGCGTTTTTTCCTGAATATATTCAGGAAAAAACGCATCTGCCCTTTTTGGCCAACCAAGCAAGCCGGAAATGCAAATCACAACTACAAAGAAGTCTCACTTCCCATCTGTCAAAAGGGCTATCCTAAAAAAGTGTAAAAACCAGAAATGCAAGACAGGCCATGGAGAAATGGGAGCCTTGTTACGCTAATGGGAGGGATGTAAGTTGCCAACGGCCACACTGCAGAAGTGTATGGTGTTTCCCAAAACATCTAAAAAACACAGCTAGAGAGCTTAGGGCACTTCCACTCATGGGCGTATAAATTGGGAAAACTAAAAATCAACAAGACACAGGCACCCCAAAGTTTAGGGCTGCTCTGTTTCCAAGAACTTCCACTTCGGTACACCTTAAATATCCCAGGAAAGAGAAAAATGGATAAAGAAGTTGTGTTACTTATGTACAATGGAATATCACTCAGCCATGAAATCAATGTCATAAGGCTAGAAGCAGCATGATGAGTGGATTTAGGTACGATGATTCTACGTGAAATAAGTCACACAGAAAAAGACACTTATCCGAAGATATCACTTAGACAGGGAAGGTATAAATAGCTCCTCATGAACTGAATTTCAAAACAGAACAGAGTCACACATTTAGAAAACACACTATGGCTGCTTAACGGGAAAGGTGAGGTGCGGTGATGCATAAACAAGGGTTTGAAATTAGCACAGATACCATTCCATAAACCACATATGCAATAGACAAGACCTACTCATTGCTCAATGAACTGGACTCAACACACTCTATTCACTGCAGAAGAATATATCTGACTAGTAAGAATCTTAAAAAGTATTTATTGATATCTCTCTGTAAGTGAATCAAGTGGGTGTAAAGCGGCATAGACACAGCAGTGAAAATCAGCTAAGCACCATTATAAAAATAAATTACAACAACAACAACAAAAAAGACAGTGGAAGAGAGAGAAATTCTTACAAAATTCGTTCAGGGGAGGTGATGCAACTTGGATTGAGCACATCTAGACCCCAGCTGTATGAGACATAAGGCTGGACACTCTTGGGGCTGAGAGGATTCTTGAGGTTGGGTGAGCAAATGCAGACCCTTGAAAGTAATACTGCATGGTATCCATTCCATGGGTCCCAAATCTCCAGGTTCAAGGGAATCTTCCTACAGCTAAAACAAGTATGGGAAACCCAGAGGATGGTACACCGTGTGATCGGGAAAGGTTCCTCCAACGCACGTCATTTCTGATCTGCTGGTGCTCGAGTTTGCCATTCCAGCCACTTCACTAACAATCTCCCCACTTGGAGAATCAGCACATATAACCACCTGTTTCGTACAGTTTGCAATTTTCCGGAGGATGAACGGGAAGAGGGAGAACCAATGAGAGACTAGGTCTAGGTGTTTGGAAAGGCACATGTCACTCTAATTTCCAATCAGGAAGAAGAATTAACCAAAGGCTCGGCCTGCCCCCCGGAACCAGAAGAGGGCCTGAAGCAATCCTGCGCTTTTGCGGCCAGCTCCCAAAAAACCGAGTTGAAAAATGGAGCTCAGGGGTACTGCAACTCACAAACCTGCAGTGTTATAAATGATAACTATCGTCCCAAAATATATTGAGGTAAGGCAACGAAGAGGATTTGAAAGCAAGGCAGAATTGCAGGAAACAGTTTTCAAGAGGAAGATTGGAAATGTCTTTAAATCACATGAAAAGGGGCAAAACGGCGAGTATGATGCAGTTAGCCACAAAGGGCTTATGCGTTTTTTCCTTAATATATTCAGGAAAAAACGCATATGCCCTTTTTGGCCAGCCGAATAAGCTGGCAATGCAAATCAGCACTCTAAGTGATATCTTATGGTAAGTTTCTTTTTCTGTGTGACTTATTTCACTTAGAATCATCGTACCTAAATCCACTCATTATGCTACTACTAGGCTTATGACATTGATTTCATGGCTGAGTGATATTCCATTGTACATAGGTACCACAGCTTCTTTATCCGTTTTTTTCTTTCCTGGGATATTTAAGGTGCACCGAAGTCGAGCTTCTTGTAAACAGAGCAGCCCTAAACTTTGGGGTGCTTGTGTCCTGTCGATGTTTGGTTTTCCCAAGATATACGCCCTTCAGCGGAAGTGCCTTATGCTCAGTAGCTCTGTTTTTTAAATGTTTTAGGAAACACCATACACTTCTGCAGAGTTGCCGTTGCCAACTTACATTCCGCCCATCAGTGTAACAAGGCTCCCGTTTCTCCATGGCCTGTCCTGCATTTCTGGATTTTTCACTGTTTCAGGATGGCCCATTTGACCGATGCCAAGTGAGACTTCTTTGTAGTGCTGATTTGCTTTGCTCGCTTGTTTGGTTGGCCAAAAAAGGGCTTGTGCGTTTTTTCCTGGATATATTCAGGAAAAAAAGCCTACACCCTTTCTGCCCAACTGCATCATAGTCGACGTTTTGCCGCTTTTTATGTGCTTTAAAGACGAGTTCAGTCTACCTCTTGAAAACTGTTTCCTGCAATTCTGTCTTGCTTTTAAATCCTCTTCGTTGCCTTACCTCCATATATTTTTGGACAATAGTTATTATTTATAACCCTGCAGGTTTGTGAATTGGAGTGCCCCTGAGGTCCATTTTTCAACTCGCTTTTTTGGGAGCTGGCCGCAGAACCGCAGGATTGCTTCAGGCCCTCTTCTGGTTCCGGGGCTCAGGCTGAGGCTTTGGTTAATTCTTCTTCCTGATTGGAAATTAGAGTGACGTGTGCCTTTCCAAACACCTAGAGCTAGTCTCTCATTAGTTCCCCCTCATCCTGTTCATCCTCCGGATAAATTGCAAACTGTACGAAACAGGGGGTTACAGGTGCTGATTCTCCAAGTGGGGAGATTGTTAGTGAAGCGGCTGGAATGGCGAACCCACGCACCAGCAGATCAGAAATGAGGTGCGTTTTAGAAACCTTTCCCGACCACATGGTGTACCTTCCTCTGGGTTTCCCATGCATGTTTTAGCTGTAGGACGATTCCCTTCCCCCTTGAGATTTGGGACCCATGGATTGGATACCACGCAGTATTACTTTAAAGGGTCTGCATTTTCTCTCCCAACCTCAACAATTCTCTCAGACCCAAGAATGTCCAGCGTTATGTCTCATCCAGCTGTGGGTCTAGATGTGCTCAATCCAGGTTGCATCTCATCCGCTGAACGCATTTTGTAAGAATTTCTCTCTCTTTCACTGTCTTTTTATTGTGTGTAATTTATTTTTATAATGGGGTTTAGCATATTTTCACTGCTGTGTTTATGCCGCTTTGTACCCACTTGATTCACTTACAGAGAGATATCAATAAATATTTTTTAAGTTTCTTACTATTCAGATATGTGCTTCTGCGGTAAATAGAGTGTGTTGAGTCCAGTTCATTGAGCAATGATTAGGTCTTGTCTATTGCATATTTGGTTTATGGAACAGTGTCTGTGCTAATTTCAAACTCTTCTTTTATGTATCACCTCACCTCTCCTTTCCCCTTAAGCAGCCATAAGTGTGTTTTCTAAATCTGTGACTCTGTTCTGTTTTGTAATTCAGTTCACGTGGAGCGGTTTTTACCTTCCCTGTCTAAGTGATATCTTATGATTAGTTTCTTTTTCTGTGTGACTTATTTCACTTAGAATCATCGTACCTAAATCCACTCATTATGGTGGTACTAGCCTTATGACATTGATTTCATGGCTGAGTGATATTCCTTTGTACGTTAGTACCACAGCTTCTTTATGCATTTTTCTCTTTACTGGGACGTTTAAGGTGTACCGAAGTCGAGGCTCTTGTAAACATAGTAGCCCTAAACTTTGTGGTGCCTGTGTCCTGTCGATGTTTGGTTTTCCTGAGATATACGCCCTTGAGTGGAAGTGCCCTACCTCAGTAGCTCTGTTTTTTAGATGTTTTAGGAAACACCATACACTTCCTCAGAGTGGCCGTTGGCAACTTACATTCCACCCATCAGCGTAACAAGGCTCCCCTTTCTCCATGGCCTGTCCTGCATTTCTGGATTTTCCACTTTTTCAGGATGGCCCTTTTGACCGATGCCAAGTGAGACTTCTTTGTAGTGCTGATTTGACTTGCCCGCTTGTTTGCTTGGCCAAAAGAGGCTTTTGCGTTTTTTCTTGTATATATTCAAGAAAAAAGGCCTATGCCCTTTTTGGCCAACTGCATCATAGTAGACGTTTTGCCGCTTTTCATGTGCTTTAAAGGCGAGTCCAATCTACCTCTTGAAAACTGTTTCCTGCAATTCTGTCTTACTTTCAAATCCTCTTTGTTGCCTTACCTCAATATATTTTTGGACGATAGTTATCATTTATAACCCTGCAGGTTTGTGAATTGCACTGCCCTTGAGGTCCATTTTTCAACACGCTTTTTTGGGAGCTGGCCGCAAAACCGCAGGATTGCTTCAGGCCCTATTCTGCTTCCGGGAGGCAGGTGAGCCTTTGGTTATTTCTTTTTCCTGATTGGAAATTAGAGTGACGTGTGTCTGTCCAAACACCTGGAGCTAGTCTCTCATTGGTTCCCCCGCATCCCGTTCATCCTCCGGATAAATTGGAAACTGTACGAAATAGGGGGTTACAGTTGCTGATTCTTCAAGGGGGAGATTGTTAGTGAAGCGGCTGGAATGGCGAACCCACGCACCAGCAGATCAGAAATGAGGTGCGTTTTCGAAACCTTTCCCGATCACACGGTGTACCATCCTCTGGGTTTCCCATATATGTTTTAGCTGTAGGAAGATTCCCTTGAACTTGGAGATTTGCGACCCAGGGATTGGATACCACACAGTATTACTTTAAAGGGTCTGCATTTGCTCACGCAACCTCAACAATCCTCTCAGGCCCAAGAGTGTCCAGCCTTATGTCTAATCCAGCTGGGATCCAGATGTGCTCAATCCAGGTTGCATCACATCCCCTGAATGAATTTTGTAAGAATTTCTCTCTTTCAGTGTCATTTTTTTTTGTAATTTATTTTTATAGTGGGCTTTAGCTGATTTTCACTACTGTGTTTATTCTGCTTTACCTCCACTTGATTCACTTAGAGAGAGATATCAATATATATTTCTTAAGATTCTTACTAGTCAGATATATGCTTCTGCGGTGAATAGAGTGTGTTGAGTCCAGTTAATTGAGCAATATGTAGGTCTTGTCTATTGCATATTTGGTTTCTGGAAGGGTGTCTGTGCTAATTTCAAACTCTTGTTTTGTGAATCACCCCACCTCTCCTTTCCCCTTAAGCAGCCATAAGTGTGTTTTCTAAATGTGTGTCTCAGTTCTGTTTTGTAATTCAGTTCAGGTGGAGCGATTTTTACCTTCCCTGTCTAAGGGATATCTTATGATAATTTTCTTTTACTGTGTGACTTATTTCACTTAAAATCGTCGTACCTAAATCCACTCATTATGCTGCTACTAGGCTTATGACATTGATTACATGGCTGAGTGATATCCCATTGTATATAAGTACCACAGCTTCTTTATTCCTTTTTCTCTTTCCTGGGATATTTAAGGTGTACCGAAGTCGAGGTTCTTGTAAACAGAGCAGCTCTAAACTTTGGGGTGCCTTTGTCCTGTCGATGTTTGGTTTTCCCAAGATATTCGTCCTTGAGTGGAAGTGCCCTATGCTCTGTCGCTCGGTTTTTTAGATGCTTTAGGAAACACCATACACTTCTCCAGAGTGGCCGTTGGCAATTCATATCCCGCCCCTCAGCGTAACATGGCTCCCGTTTCTCCATGGCCTGCACTGCATTTCTGGTTTTTCCACTTTTTCAGGATGGGCCTTTTGACCGATGGGAAGTGAGACTTCTTTGTAGTGCTGATTTGCCTTGCCCGCTTGTTTGGTTGGCCAAAAAGGGCCTGTGTGTTTTTTCCTGAATATATTCAGGAAAAAAGGCCTACGCTCTTTTTGGCCAACTGCATCATAGTCGACGTTTTGCCGCTTTTCATGTGCTTTAAAGGCGAGTCCGATCTACCGCTTGAAAACTGTTTCCTTCAATTCTGCCTTGCTTTCAAATCCTCTTCGGTGCCTTACCTTAATATATTTTTGGACGATAGTTATCATTTATAATCCTGCAGGTTTGTGAATTGGAGTGCCCCTGAGGTCCATTTTTCAACTCGCTTTTTTTGGAGTAGGCCGCAAAACCGCAGAATTGCTTCAGGCTCTATTCTGGTTCCGGGGGTCAGGCTGAGAATTTGGTTAATTCTTCTTCCTGATTTGAAATTAAAGTGACGTGTGCCTGTCCAAACACCTAGAGCTAGTCTCTCATTGGTTCCCCCTCATCCCGTTCATCCTCCGGATAAATTGCACACTGTACGAAACAGGGGGTTACAGGTGCTTATTCTCCAAGTGGGGAGATTGTTAGTGAAGCGGCTGGAATGGCGAACCCGCGCACCAGCAGATCAGAAATGAGGTGCGTTTTAGAAACATTTCCCGATCACACGGTGTACCAACCTCTGGGTTTCCCATGCATGTTTTAGCTGTATGAAGATTCCCTTGAACCTGGAGATTTGGGACCCATTGGATGGATACCACGCAGTATTACTTTAACGGGTCTGCATTTGCTCACCCAACCTTAACAGTCCTCTCAGCCCCAAGAGTGTCCAGCGTTATGTCTCATCCAGCTGTGGGTCTAGATGTGCTCAATCCAGGTTGCAACACATCCCCTGAACGAATTTTGTAAGAATTTCTCTCTCTTTCAATGTCTTTTTTTTGTGTGTAATTTATTTTTATAATGGGGTTTAGCTGATTTTCACTGCTGTGTTTATGCCGCTTTGTACTCACTTGATTCACTTACAGAGAGATATCAATAAATACTTTTTAAGATTCTTACTAATCAGATATATGCTTCTGCGGTGAATAGAGTGTGTTGAGTCCAGTTCATTGAGCAATGAGTAGGTCTTGTCTTTTGCATATTTGGTTTATGGAACAGTGTCTGTGCTAATTTCAAACTCTTCTTTTATGCATCACCCCACCTCTGCTTTCCCCTAAAGCAGCCATAAGTGTGTCTTCTGCATGTGTGACTGTTTTGTTTCGTAATTCAGTTCACGTAGAGCGATTTTTACCTTCCCTCTCTAAGTGATATCTTATGATAAGTTTCTTTTTCTGTGTGACTTATTTCACTTAGAATCATCATACCTAAATCCACTCATTATGCTGCTACTAGCCTTATGACATTGATTTCATGGTTGAGTGATATTCCATTGTACATAGATACCACAGCTTCTTTATCCATTTTTCTCTTTCCTGGGATATTTAATGTGTACCTGAGTTGAGGTTCTTGTAAACAGAGCAGCCCTAAACTTTGAGATGCCTGTGTCCTGTCGATTTTTGTTTTTCCCAGGATATACGCCCATGAGTGGAAATGCCCTATCCTCTGTAGCTCATTTTTTAAAATGTTTTAGTAAACACAATTCCCTTCTCGAGAGTGGCTGTTCGCAATTTACATTTCCACTATCAGCCTCACAGGGCTCCGTTTTCTCCTCGCCTTGTCCTGCATTTCTGGTTTTTACATTTTATGAGCCTGGCCCTTCCGACTGATTTGAAGTGATACCTCTTTGTAGTGTTGATTTGCAATGCCCACCTGTTTGGTTAGCTAAAAAGGGCATATGCCCTTTTCTTGAATATATTCAGAAAAAACTCATAGGCCCTTTTTGAACAACTGCATCGTTGGCGATGTTCCACCCCTTTTCATGTGCTTTAATGGCGATTCCTTTCTACCTCTTCAAATCCCTTTCCTACAATTCTCCCTTGCTACAAGTCCTTTTTGATGACTTACCTCAAGACATTTTTTGACCACAGATATTTTCAACTTTGCAGTTTCGTGAATTTTATTGCCTATGAGTTTCATTTTTCAACTTGTGTTTTTCGAGCTGGCCACAACACAGTGGGATTTCCTGTACCCTGTTCTGTTTCCATGGGCAATCTTCGCCTTTGGTCAATTCGTTTTCCTGATTGGAAATTAGAGTGGCATCTGCCTGTCCAAACACCTATGGCTTGTGTCTCCTTGTTTCTTTTCCTTCCGCTTCATCCTCTGGACAAATTCCAAACTGTGCACAATAGGATGTTGAAGGTGCTGACATCCCCATGTAGGGAGATTTTTAGGAAAGAGGCTGGAGGGGTGAACCCTACTACCAGCAGATGAGGAGGTGAGGTGCCTTTTCCAAACTCTGCCCGATCAAACGGTGTACAATCTTCTGGGTGTCACAGGCATGTTTTAGCTGTAGGAAGGGTCCCATGCATGTAAGGAGAACACGAGGGATTTTTCCATATCAGTGTCTCCCCGAACCCCAAACTGTGGAATTTTTAAGCTACGGGTACATGTATGTTCATTAAGGGCCTTAGGGATTAGGCAGAGTCCGAACTTTAGATGATTGAAGTCTTCAGGGTCAGAAGCGCTCACCATCGGATTCCCTTAGGTTACATTTTATCTGTCGTTGATAGATGATGTCGATATAGATATCTATTGTTTTTCAGATTATTTCCCCTTATAGGTTATTACAAAATATTGAGTGTAGTTCCCTGTACTATACAGTAGTTACCTGTTGATGATCTATTTTATACATAGCAGTCTGTATGTGTTCATCCCAAACTGCTAATTTATCCCTCCTCCCATCTTTCCCCTTTGGTAATAATAAATTATAAGATTTTGTACTTCTCAGAAATGGGGGAGCTGAAAGAGAGGTATCATTTTCAATGGAAAAGCATTCAAAACAAGATTGAAGCTTCAGCCAAGATTATTAGATGTACATCCTTGGAAAGAAATCACTTCATTTCTCTAATGTTGACCTGACAAATAAGACAAACCCCTCCACTGAACTTGCTTATAATAAAGTGATGGAAATATCAAATGGAAGTGTTAGAAACATCTTATTTTACACGAGCCTTATACACTGCTCTATGTTAATTACAGTTTGGCTCACACACCTGTTCATTGAAGTTACAATGTTCTCAATTTCTGTTACTGATCCTCCAGAGTGGGCCCCAACAAGTGTCCCCATGCCCAGTGTCATTGGAGCTAACAGAACGAGACTGAGTTTGATTCAGAAGAAAGGGAAAAGTTTATATTTTGATCAGAGAATGGAGAGCTGAGAGCGTGCACTCCCCCGCGGGCTGTGGGCCGGGCTGCTGTGTAGGGATCCCGTCAGCGTCAGCGGGAGGGAGGGGGCGGAGCTCTCAAGGGCCGGGTTGGCTGGAGCTCAGGCTCTATGTCGCGGAGTCTGCTCTGCACGGGGCCCCGCGAGCTGAGGTGTCGGCCCAGGCATTTTGCACTAGGAAATCGTGTCTGAAGTGCCGGCTGTGAGGCCTCTGCATGCGGAACCCTAGGAGCAAGTGAAATTAGACAAAGCACAAAGGAAAAAAAGGTTAGACTTTATTTTATTGCCCAGATTCTATATTTATCTCCCAGGAATTTTTAATGGGCTTTGCCGGTGACAAACCCCTCCTCTGCCTTTAGTCCCATTCCTCATTCTTGGGTTGCTGAGGGTGCAGACCCCTCTTCTGTAAATGCTTCGTGCTGAGTTGGGTGTCCTCCTACCCGGGGGGATGGGGGCAGGACTTCTCCCCAGCAGCCTCCAGGTGAGGTTGATTGTCCCCAGGCCTCCTCCCTCACTGCTCGTCCGCCTGAGCACCAGCATTGGAAGGTTTATAGATTCTAATGACCTTTAAGAGTCCAGGAAAGATATGCGCAGAGACGCTGGGAGGGCCAGTTTTACCCCGCCCCACATTTGTTCGGCCACCTTAGGCTGATGGTTTCTGCCAGCCTAGATGCTCTGACCAGTAGTCTGCGCTTTCTTCAATTAGGCCACTGAATTAACGTACAAACAGCACCAGGTGTCAGAGCCCTGCCTGGTCAACTCCCAGACAGTCCAGGGCCGGTGATGATCCAGGACCATGACGGCCACTGAGTCAACGGCCTTTTGAAGTAGCTAGAAGTCCAGCTGGTCTCATTGGCTGCCGTCACCGCGGTGTCTGTACGCTTTTCTATGGTAACAGCGTTATATACGGTTCCGCAGCCAAGCTTATTAGTTCCCCTCTGGGTGCAGTAAGTCCTGCAAGCAGTAGTCTGCTCTTTTGGGGCACACTCTTGTTGTTTTCTGAGAGAAGCTGCAGGTCAAGTGATGGTCACAAGAGTCGTCATGGGGGCCCGTTGCCCCAGGTTGTCTCTCTGGAGGTTGGAGTTGGAGGGCCTATGCACTAGAGGTCAGTGTGCCCACGGAGCGATCCCTGCAACTTCAGGGCATGGTGGGTGGTTAGGATCACCAAGTGGGGTCCTTTTCCCTTAGGAGGGATCTGGCCTTGCGGGCTGCTGATTTCCAGGTTTTTAAATACCCCCAGTATCCTGGCCAGATGGGGCGGCTGGCCAAGCCCTTGGTGACCGTAGTTTCTCCTACCTGGAGGGCATTCTTACGTTGTTCCATTTCAAGTGGTCCCAGTTTTTGCACTAATACTCCAAGGGCGATTCACCTTCGACCGGGAATGTAAAGGTCAAAGGGTTTAGCTAAATTAGGGACGTCCAGAGCAAGGGTCTGAATTAACTGCTCTTTCCATTCTTGAAAGGCCGCTTCTGGATTCTATTCAAAAGGATCATCACCTTTTCCTTTCAGTGTTTCATATAGAGGCCCAGCTATTAGACTGTAGTTAGGGATCCAGATGCAGCAAACCCCGGCCTCCCCAGGAACCCCTAAGCTGTTTTCTAGTTTTAGAAGGGGTAAGGCTGCAAATGGCTTCTTCCCTTTCTTGGGATGGGCTTCACCGACCTTCTGTGAGAATGAAGCCCAGGCAGGTCACCTTAGTCTGTGATATTTGAGCCTTTTTCTTGGACACCTTCTATCCTTTATTGACTAGGTAGTTCAGAGGCCTCCTTAGTAGGGCTGGCGATCAGAATGTCATCTGCATATTGAAGGAGGGTTCCCTTCTCCAGAGGTAGAACTTTTAGGTTTTTTGCTACAGTTTCCCCAAAGATGGTGTGGGAATTTTTGAACACTTGGGGCGGGACGGCCCAGCAGTATTGTTTTTGTTGTATGTTGAGTCCTGCCACTCACAAACCAAAATTTCTTGTGACTCTGGGACTAATGGAATACAGAAGAAGGCATCATTGAAGTCTAATACAGAAAAGCATGTCCTGGTGGATGGTAGAATGACCAGCAGGGTGTAGGAATTAGGAACTACTGGATGTATATCCTCGGTGACTTCACTGACTGTGCTGACGTCCTTTACCAGGTACCCAGCAGCCCACGGGGCTCTCGTGGTCAGGGCCCTCCCAGGATATGGAGCTCACCTGGACAGGCACCCAGCAGCCCACGGGGCTCTCATGGTCAGGCCCCTCCCAGGATATGGAGCTCACCTGGACAGGCACCCAGCAGCCCACGGGGCTCTTGTGGTCAGGCCTCTCCCTGGATACGGAGCTCCCTTGAGCAGGTACCCCGGCAGGGCTGGGCACACAGGAACCGTGCACATAGCCCTCATTGCAGAGCACCCCCAGCTCACCTGTCGGTCAGAGCTGACACAGAGCACCTCAGAGCAGCACTTGAACTAACAAACAGCAGCTCCGACAGGTCTGTGACCCTGGGCTTCACTCTGTGCGGCCTCCCTCCGCCTGGTGTTCCAGAGACTTCCACTGCAGCCGGAGCACCAGGCCTCTGTCTCCACCCACCACCCCTCCTCTCCCTGACTCCTGGGTTCCTCTCATTAGGAGAGGGTCTTCTTGAAGTTGTCTCCCACTCATGGACCAGATAAAATGATTAGAAAACAAGCCAGGGCTGCAGCCCTTTGTCTATCCTGACTCTCAGGACCCTACACCTGTTCCTTGGAGCTGGCCGGTGCAGCAAGGCCCATTTTCTGCAACTATGAGGCCCTGAGGGGCCAGGATTGGCTGACCTGGGCAGCCTGATCCGGCCGGCCAGCCCTCACCAGGTGTGCCTGGGTTGAGGTCAATATAAACACCCCTCCAGGCAGCAAGAGCACCTGCAGCTGTGCCTGACGCCATATTCTCTGCCCCGTCAGCAGTCTCGGGGCTGGGCTGGTGGGAGGGAGTAGGACTCATGGCTTTGTGGGTGGCCTGGTGTGAGTGGGGCTCTGCAGGACTTTCTGCAGCAGTTGCTGGGCTGCCACCTGCTAAAGAAGAGGATGTGTCACCCATACCTGCCGTTGCAATTTCTCCCCGGGCAGAGGTGAGGAAGGAAAAAAGCAATGGGGGCCAGGATAGGACGGGTACCTCATGTAGGGAAATGGAAAGCTTCCAGAAGAGCTCCTGGGGCCAGGACCATCCTGCCTGGCCTGCAGGCACCAAGTCGGCCTGCGTGCTGTCGCTGGTGTGGCTCCAAGGCCCTTCCTCTAGGCTTTCAAGTCCTTGCACACATTCAGCTGTTTTACCTGGGAAGGGTGGAAATAGTTGAGCAGCAGGTACGTTTACTCAGAGACGCCTCCTCACGGTCCCCCAGCTTTGTAATGAGGACGCTCCTTGTGTGGGGGCTGCTGGCTGCATGTGAGACAATTCCCCACCTCTGACCAACTTCAGAATTGTTTACCACTGGAGCAAGTGCCCTGATAGGGTTTTCCTCTGTATGATTAGTGGGTTCTGTTTTTTTTTTTCTTTTTTTCTTTTTTGGTTCAAGGTAGGTTTTATTCCTCTTTTTGTATTTATAGATATAAGCATGGAAATAATTCATTCATATAAATACGTCTATGGGAAGGAAAGAACTCTTTTTCTGTTTTATTTTTTTATATTATTTATTTTATTAATTTTTTAATTTAATTTTATTTATTTTTTTATACAGCAGGTTCTTATTGGTTATCTATTTTATACATATACGTGTATATATGTCAATCCCCGTCTCCCAATTCATCCCACTACCACCACCCCACCACTTTCCCCCCTTGGTGTCCATACATTTGTTCTCTACATTTGTGTCTCTATTTCTGCCTTGCAAGCTGGTTCATCTGTACCATTTTTCTAGGTTCCACGTGTATGCATTAATATACGATATTTGTTTTTCTCTTTCTGACTTACTTCACTCTGTATGACAGTCTCTAGATCTATCCACGTCTCTGCAAATGACTCAATTTCATTCCTTTTTATGGCTGAGTAATATTCCATTTTATATATGTACCACATCTTTATCCATTCGTCTGTCTATGGGCATTTAGGTTGCTTCCATGACCTGGCTATTGTAAATAGTGCTGCAATGAACATTGTGGTGAATGTGTCTTTTTGAATTATGGTTTTCTCTGGGTATATGCCCAGTAGTGGGATTGCTGGGTCATATGGTAATTCTATTTTTAGTTTTTTAAGGAACCTCCATACTGTTCTCCATAGTGATTGTATCAATTTACATTCCCACAAATAGTGCAGGAGGGTTCCCTTTTCTCCACACCCTTTCCAGCATTTGTTGTTTGTAGATTTTCTGATGATGCCAATTCTAACTGGTGTGAGGTGCTACCTCATTGTAGTTTTGGTTTATATTTCTCTAATAATTAGTGACGTTGAGCAACTTTTCATGTGCTTCTTGGCCATCTGTATGTCTTCTTGGGACAAATATCTATTTAGGTCATCTGCCCATTTTTGGATTGGGTTGTTTGGTTTTTTTTGTTGCTGTTGAGCTGCATGAGCTGTTTATATATATTGGAGATTAATCCTTTGCCCATTGATTCATTTGCAAATATTTTCTCCCATTCTGAGGGTTGTCTTTTCGTCTTGTTTGTAGTTTCCTTTGCTTTGCAAAAGCTTTTAAGTTTCATTTGGTCCCATTTGTTTACTTTTGTTTTTTATTCCTTTACTCTAGGAGGTGGATCAAAAAAGATCTTGCTGTGATTTATGTCAAAGAATATTCTTCCTATGTTTTCCTCTAAGAGTTTTATAGTGTCTGGTCTTACATCTCGGTCTCTAATCCATTTTGAGTTTATTTTTGTGTATGGTGTTAGGGAGTGTTCTAATTTCATTCTTTTACATGTAGCTGTCCATTTTTCCCATCACCACTTATTGAAGAGACTGTCTTTTCTCCATTGTATATCCTTGACTCCTTTGTCATAGATTAGTGGACCATAGGTGTGTAGATTTATCTCTGGGCTTTCTCTTTTTTTTTTTTTTCCTTTACATTTTATTGGAGTATAACTGCTTTACAATTGTGTGTTAGTTTCTGCTGTATAAAAAAGTGAATCAGCTATATGTATACATATAACACCATATCCCCTCCCTCTTGCACCTCCCTTTCACCCCCTTATCCCACCCCTTTAGGTGGTCACAAAGCACCGAGCTGATCTCCCTGTGCTATGTGGCTCCTTCCCAGTAGCTATCGATTTTACATTTGGTAGTGTATATATGTCCATGCCACTCTCTCACTTTGTCCCAGCTTACCCTTCCCCCTCCCCATGTCCTCAAGCCCTTTCTCTACGTCTGTGTCCTTAATCCTTTCCTGCCCCTAGGTTCTTCATAACCTTTTTTTTTTTTTTTGGATTCCATATATATGTGTTAGCATACGGTATTTGTTTTTCTCTTTCTTACTTACTTCACTCTGTAGGACAGACTCTAGATCCGTCCACCTCACTACAAATAACTCAATTTTGTTTCCTTTTATGGCTGAGTAATATTCCATTGTATATATGTGCCACATCTTCTTTATCCATTTATCTGTCGATGGACACTTAGGTTGCTTCCATGTCCTGGCTATTGTAAATAGAGCTACAATGAACATTGTGGTACATGACTCTTTTTGAATTATGGTTTTCTCAGGGTAAATGTCCAGTAGTGGGATTGCTGGGTACTATGGTAGTTCTATTTTTAGTTTTTAAGGAACCTCCATACCGTTCTCCCTAGTGGCTATATCAATTTACCTTCCCACCAGCAGTGCAACAGGGTTCCCTTTTCTCCACTAAATGCCTCTCCAGCATTTATTGTTTGTAGATATTTTTATGATGGCCATTCTGACTGGAGTGAGGTGATACCTCACTGTAGTTTTGATTTGCATTTCTCTAATGATTAGTGATGCTCAGCATCCTTTCATGTGTTTGTAGGCAACCTGTATATCTTCTTTGGAGAAATGTCTATTTAGGTCTTCTGCCCATTTTTGGATTGGGTTGTTTGTTTTTGTGATATTGAGCTACATGAGCTGTTTTTTGAAGATTAATCCTTTGCCATTTGCTTCATTTGAAAATATTTTCTCCCATTCTGATGGTTGTCTTTTCGTCTTGTTTATGTTTTCCTTTGCTGTGCAAAAGATTTTAAGTTTCATTAGGTCCCATTTTTTTTATTTTTGTTTTTATTTCCATTTCTCTAGGAGGTGGGTCAAAAAGGATCTTGCTGTGATTTATGTCATAGAGTGTTCTGCTTATGTTTTCCTCTAAGAGTTTTATAGTGTGTGATCTTACATTCAGGTCTCTAATCCATTTTGAGTTTATTTTTGTGTATGGTGTTAGGGAGTGTTCTAATTTCATTCTTTTACATGTAGCTGTCCAGTTTTCCCAGCACCACTTACTGAAGACACTGTCATTCCTCCATTGTATACCTTGCCTCCTTTGCCATAGATTAGTTAACCATAGGTATGTGGGTTTATCTCTGTGCTTTCTATCCTGTTCTGTTGAACTATATTTATGTTTTGGTGTCAGTACCATACTGTCTTGATTACTGTAGCTTTGTAGTATAGTCTGAATTCTGGACGTCTGATTCCTCCAGCTCTTTTTTTTCCCTCAAGACTGCTTTGGCTGTCCGGGGTCTTTTGTGTCTCCCTACAAATTTTAAGATTTTTTTTTCTAGTTCTGTAGAAAATGCCACTGGTAATTTGATAGGGATTGCATTGAATCTGTAGATTGCTTTGGGTAGTATAGTCATTTTCACAATATTGATTCTTCTAATCCAAGAACATGGTATATGTCTCCATCTGTTTATATCATCTTTGATTTCTTTCATCAGTGTCTTGTAGTTTTCTGAGTACAGGTCTTTTACTTCCTTAGGTAGGTTTATTGCTAGGTATTTTATTCTTTTTGTTGCAATGGTAATGGGATTGCTTCCTTAATGTCTCTTTCTGATCTTTCATTCTTAGTGTATAGGAATGCAAGAGATTTCTGTGCATTAATTTTGTATCCTGCCACTTTACCAAATTCATTAATTAGCTCTAGTAGTTTTCTGGTGGCATATTTAGGATTCTCTACCTACGGTATCATGTCATCTGCAAATAGTGACAATTTTACTTCTTCTTTTCCAATTTGTATTCCTTTTCTTTCTTTTTCTTCTCTGATTGCTGTGGCTAGGACTTCCAAAACTATGTTGAATAATAGTGGTGAGAGTGGACATCCTCGTCTTTTTCCTGATCTTAGAGGAAATGGCTTCAGTTTTTCACCATTGAGAATGATGTTTGCTGTGGGTTTGTCATATATGGCCTTTATTATGTTGAGGTAGTTTCCCTCTATGCCCACACTCTGGAGAGTTTTTATCATAAATGGGTGTTGAATTTTCTCAAAAGCTTTTCCTGCATCTTCTGAGATGATCATATGGTTTTTATTCTACAGTTGGTTAGTATGGTGTATCACATTGATTGATTTGTGTATATTGAAGAATCCTTGCATCCCTGGGATAAACCCCACTTGATCATGGTGTATGATCCTTTTAATGTGTTGTTCAATTCTGTTTGCTAGTATTTTGTTGAGGATTTTTACATGTATATACATCAGTGATATTGGTCTATAATTTTCTTTCCTTGTAGTATCTTTGTCTGGTTTTGGTATCAGGGTGATGGTGGCCTCATAGAATGAGTTTGGGAGTGTTCCTTCCCCAGCAGTTTTTTTGAAGAGTTTGAGAAGGTTGGATGTTAGCTCTTCTCTAAATGTTTGATAGAATTCACTTGTGATGCCATCTGGTTCTGGGCTTTTGTTTGTTGGAAGACTTTTAATCAGTTTCAATTTCATTGCTTGTGATAGGTTTGTTCATATTTTCTATTTCTTCCTGGTTCAGTCTTGGAAGGTTATCCCTTTCTAAGAATTTGTCCATTTCTTCCAGGTTGTCCATTTTATTGGCATAGAGTTGCTTGTAGTAGTCTCTTATGATGCTTTGTATTTCTGTGGTGTCTGCTGTAACTTCTCCTTTTTCATTTCTAATTTTATTGATTTGAGTCCTCTCCCTCTTTTTCTTGAGTCTAGCTAAAGGTTTATCATTTTTGCTTATCTTCTCAAAGAACCAGCTTTTAGTTTTATTGATCTTTGCTATTGTTTTCTTTGTTGCTATTTCATTTATTTCTGCTCTGATCTTTATGATTTCTTTCCTTCTACTAACTTTGGGTTTTGTTCTTTTTTCTCTAGTTCCTCTAGGTGTAAGGTTAGATTGTTTATTTGAGATTTTTCTTGTTTCTTGAGGTAGGCTTGTATTGCTATAAACTTCCCTCTTAGAACTGCTTTTGCTACATCCCATAGGTTTTGGATCATCGTGTTTTTGTTGTCATTTGTCTCTAGGTAGTTTTTTTTATTTCCTCTTTTATTTCTTCAGTGATCTCTTGGTTATTTAGTAACGTATTGTTTAGCTTCCATGTGTTTATGTTTTTTACGTTTTTTTCCCTGTAACTGATTTCTAATCTCATAGCATTGTTGTCAGAACAGCTGCTTGATATGATTTCAGTTTTCTTAAATTTACTGAGGCTTTACTTGTGACCCAAGATGTGATCTATTCTGGAGAATGTTCCATGTGCAGTTGAGAAGAACGTGTAATCTGCTGTTTTTGGATGGAATGTCCTATAAATATCAATTAAATCTATCTGGTCTATTGTGTCATTTAAAGCTTGTGTTTCCTTATTAATTTTCTGTCTGGATGATCTCCATTGGTGTAAGTGAGGTGTTCAAGTCCCCCGTTATTATTGTGTTACTGTCGATTTCCTCTTTTATAGCCATTAGCAGTTGCTTTATGTATTGAGGTGCTCCTATGTTGGGTACATATATATTTATAATTGTTATATCTTCTTCTTTGATTGATCCCTTGATCATTATGTAAGGCCCTTCCTTGTCTCTTGTAACATTCTTTATTTTAAAGTCTATTTTATCTGATATGAGTATTGCTACTCCAGCTTTCTTTTGATTTTCATTTGCATGGAATATATTTTTCCATCCATTCACTTTCAGTCTGTATGTGTCCCTAGGTCTGAAATGGGTCTCTTGTAGACAGCATATATATGGGTCTTGTTTTGTATCCATTCAGCGAGCCTGTGTCTTTGGTTGGAGCATTTAATCCATTTACGTTTAAGATAATTATCGGTATGTATGTTCCTATTACTATTTTCTTAATTGTTATGGGTTTGTCTTCGTGGGTCCTTTTCTTCTCTTGTGTTTCCCACTTAGAGAAGTTCCTTTAGCATTTGTTGTAGAGCTCGTTTCATGGTGCTGAATTCTCTTAACTTTTGCTTATCTGTAAAGCTTTTGAATTCTCCTTCGAATCTGAATGAGATCCTTGCTGGGTGGAGTACTCTTGGTTGTAGGTTCTTCCCTTTCATCACTTTAAGTATATCATGCCACTCCCTTCTGGCTTGTAGAGTTTCTGCTGAGAAATCAGCTGTTAACCTTATGGGAGTTCCCTTGTATGTTATTTGTCATTTTTCCCTTGTTGCTTTCAATAATTTTTCTTTGTCTTTAATTTTTGTCAATTTGATTACTATGTGTCTTGGCATTTTTCTCCTTTGGTTTATCCTGCCTGGGACTGTCTGCACTTCCTGGACTTGGGTGGCTATTTCCTTTCCCATGTTAGGGAAGTTTTCGACTATAATCTCTTCAAATATTTTCTCGGGTCCTTTCTCTCTCTCCTCTCCTTCTGGGACCCCTATAATGTGAATGTTGTTGCGTTAATGTTGTCCCAGAGGTCTCTTAGGGTGTCTTCATTTATTTTCATTCTTTTTCTTTATTCTGTTCCACAGCAGTGATTTCCACCTTTCTGTCTTCCAGGTCACTTATCCGTTCTTCTGCCACAGTTATTCTGCTACTGATTCCTTCTAGTGTATTTTTCATTTCAGTGATTGTATTGTTCATCTTTTTGTTTGTTCTTTAATTCTTCTAGGTGTTTGTTCCTTAATTCTTCTAGGTTTTTGTTAAGCATTTCTTGCATCTTCTTGATCTTTGCCTCCATTCTTTTTCCAAGGTCTTGGATCATCTTCACTATCATTATTCCAAATTCTTTTTCTGGAAGGTTGCCTATCTCCACCTCATTTCGTTGTTTTTCTGGGGTTTTATCTTGTTCCTTGATCTGGTATAAAGTCCTCTGCCTTTTCATTTTGTCTGTCTTTCTCTGAATGTGGTTTTCCTTCCACAGGCTGCAGAATTGTAGTTCTTCTTGCTTCTGCTGTCTGCCCTCCGGTGGATGAGTCTATCTTAGAGACTTGTGCAAGCTTCCTGATGGGAGGGACTGGTGTTGGGTAGAGCTGGGTGTTGCTCTGTTGGGCAGAGATCAATAAAACTTTAATCTGCTTGTCTGCTGATGCATGGGGCTGGTTTCCCTCCGTGTTGGTTGTTTGACCTGAGGCAACCTAGCACTGGAGCCTACCTTGCTCTTGGTGGGGCTAAAGGCGTACTCTGGGAAGGATCATGCCAAGGAGTATTTCCGAGAACTTCTGCTGTCACCGTTGTTGTCCCCACGGTGAGCCACAGCCACACCCCACCTCTGCAAGAGACCCTCTAAAACTATCAGGTAGGTCTGGTCAGTCTCCTATGGGGTCACTGCTCCTTCCCCTGGGTCCTGATGTGCACACTACTTTGTGTGTGCCCTCCAAGATTTGAGTCTCTGTTGAGACTCTGAATCTCTGAGTGGAGTTGAGACTCAAACTCTGAGTGGGGTCACACAGATTCTGCGTCCTGTGAATCTTTGATGCTTTGTGGTTCTGGAAATCCTATAGGAGACAGTCCACAGCAGGTGAAAGTAAAGCTGTCAGTAGAGGTGGTGAAGCCAAAGATCTGCAGTTCCGACTAGAGGTGCCGATGTACATACAGGACAAAACCACCTCGTGTGAATGTAGTTCAGGCACGTTTAACATGAATGCAGTCATGTTAATGCCTAACATCTTCTATCTTGTGCCTCCCCTCAGGGTCCCCATCCTCAGTTCCTGAGGCTCCTGTAACTCATGTACAGGGGAATGCAGAGTGGGCTTTGTCCAGTCTGAGCCCAGAGTTACCCGGTGTGTATCTTAGGATACTTTGTATTTCTGTGGTGTCTGTTGTAACATCATCTCTTTCACTTCTGATTTATTTGGGCCCTCTCTATTTAAAAAAAACATACTACTGTTGTCTTTTATTCTTTACAGAAGCTTAATAAGTGTTTGATCTACTACCCTTACTCTATGTATGCCTTTTGCAGTGAGATTTTTACTTTTGTTTGTTTTCTTGTTACTATCAATATTTAGTGAGATTTCTTTTAAGCTACCTTCAACATTGCTTATAAAGCTGCTTTATTAGTGATGACAGAGCCTTAATGGAAGTCGTGTTCTGGTTGTAAATTAGAATGCAATGTGCCAGCAAAAAGCCCCTTAAGTTTATGTCTCATTACTTCTTGCTCTTTTTTTAATTTAATTTTTATGTTTTATCAGAGCAAATTTGATTAAAATGTTTTGTTTGTTCTAGTTGTGCAATATGTGGTTCTTTTACACATATACATATATCTATACTTCTTCAGATCGCTTTCCATGTAGGTTATGACACAGTGTTGAGTAGTCTTCCCTTGGTATTCCATAGGTCTTTGGTGATTATATATTTCACTTGTGTTTCTACATCTATGTTAACCCCAATATTCTACTGTATCCAATCCTCACACCTTTCCATTTGGTGAGCCATAAGTTTGTTTAATGAATCTGTGATTGCATTTTTCTGTGGAAATATCTTCATTGTTATCAATTTTTAGGTAACATCTATAAGTGATATTATAGGATAGGTGTCTTTTGCTTTCTGACTTAGTACAATTTGCCTGATTACCCCTAGAATCATCTATGGTGCTGCAAGTGGCATTTTTTCATTTTTTTCCCTAACTAATATTCCATCTGTACATGTAACAGTTCTTCTTTGTCCACTCACCTCTTGATGGACTTTTTGGTTGCCTCCATGTCTTACCTATTGTAATACTGCTGGAATGCACATTTGCCTGCCTGTGTCTTTCCAATTCTGTCTCCTTATGTTATAGACCCAGGAGTGGACCTGCTGTATCATACAGTATCTCAGTGTTTACATTTTAAATGCACCACCATTCTCTTCTCATTAGTGGCTCTTTCCAGGTTACGTCCCACTTAAAGTGGAGGGTATGCATTTCTCCACAGCACCTTCAGCATTTAGTGTTTGTAGTTTACTTGCTGATGGTTATTCTGACTGGTGTGAGCTAATACCTTTTTGTGGTTGGATTTGCATGCACCTAATAATCCATTGAAATTGAGCTTTAAGGCATGTCCTTTTTTTTTTTTCAACCTGTGAGTAGAGCTTACCTCTTCAAATTGTTTTCTTGAAGTATGTGCCACATTTTGAAATTTCTTGGCCATTACTTCCCTCAAGACATTTTGACGGCAAATTTCATATTCAGCCCTGCAATACTTGTGCATATGCAGTGATCATTAGCACAGATTTTAAACCTGCTGTGGCAGATAACGGCAAGAGGGCGATAGCATTTCTATTTTTCCCACTCTGGTAACTAGGGAAACAGACCTTCATGCCAGTGGTGTTCCTCAGTCATAAATTAGAGTGGAATGTGCCCAGATAAACCTCCAAAAGCTTATGTCTCCATACTTATGTTTGTTTTTAAAATTTAATTTATATTTTTTGTTGTAGTAATACTCCATTGTGTACATGGACCACTTCTTCTTTGTGTATTCCTCTTCTGATGGACATTTTCATTGCTTCCAAGTGTTGGCTATGGTAAATATTGCTGGAGGGAAGGATTGCCAGCCTGTGTCTTTTTGATTCTCATCTTCTCAGGTGATAAGCCCAGCAGTGTGTACGCTTGATTGAATGGTAGCTCAATGTTTACCTTTTCAAGGCACCTCCATTTTGTTTTCATTAGTGGCTCTTACCACGTCCCACTTAGAACCGAGGGTATGCCTTTCTCCACAACCCAATCAGCATCTATTGTTTCCAGAACTTTTGCTGATGGCCACTCTGACTGGTGTGAGCTGATACATTTTTGTAATTTGGATTTGCTGGTCTTTAATAATTAATAATGTTCTGAATTTTTCCAGGACTTTTTCTTTTCTTTAAAAAAAAAGAGAAAAAAGTGTGAGTACAATATACCTCTTGAAATTGTCTTCTTGGAAGGTTGCTCTCTTTTGAATATTTTGGTCAATATTCGACCCCAGGATTTTTTTTGAGGGCAGGTGTCATTTACAGGCCTGCAATGATTGTGGATATTTAGTGACCATTAGCAATGGGTTTAAAGCTGCTGTTGTGGGAAATGGCCACAAGGCAGCAGCATTTCTCCATTCCCAAATCTGGGTATTAGGGCAGCAGAGCATTTCTGGAAGTCGTGTTCCTAGGTTATAAATTAGAATGGAATGTGCCAGGAGAAACCCCCATAAGTTTATGTCTCATTACTTCTTGGTTTTTTAAATTTTTTTATTCAGGATAATGATTAGAATAATGTTTGTCCTAGGTGTACACAATGTGGTTCATTTGTACATTATGTCTACTCATGTACAGATCTTCTTCCCATGTACAATATTATACAGTGTTCCATAGACCTCCCTTGCTATATGGTCTGTCATTTTGATATATGTATATAATATGCATTTGTATACGTATAGTAACACTAATCTTAATTTATCCATTCCCCCCACCTTTCCTTTCAGATGAGCATAGTTTGTTTTCTAAGTCTGTGAGTGTCTTTCTCTGTGCAAATATGTTCATTTGTGTCAGTTATTAGATAACGCCTATAAGTGATATCATAGGATATAGATCTTTTGCTTTCCGACTTACCTCATGTTTTGTGATTATCTCCAGGCTCATCTATGGTGCCTCAAAGAGCAGTGTTTCATTGTTTTCCATGGCTACTATTCCATTGTGTACATGGAGCACTTCTTCTTTATCCATTCACCTGTTGATGTACATTCTGGTTGCTTCACTGTCTTGGCTATTGTGAATAAGGCTGCAGTGCAGTTTTGAAGCCTGTGTCTTCTTGATTCTGGCCTTCTCAGGTGAGAGGCCCAGTGGTGCGGCTGCTGGATTGAATGGTACCTCAGTTTTTACTTGTAAACGCAGCTCCTTTCTGTTCTCATTATTGGCTGTTACCACTTTACATCTCACCAGCAGGTAGAGGGTACACAGTTTTCTAAAACCCCTTCAGCACTTATTGTTTGTAGATTTTTTGCTATGGTCAGTCGACTGCTGTGAATTGAAACCTTTTTGTAGATTAGATTTGCATGAGTCTAATAATTCCTGAGGTTGAGCTTGTATCCATTTTCCTTTTTTTAAAGAGGCAGTGAGTAAAACTTACCTCTTCATACTATCTTCTTGAACAATTTGCCTGTTTTGAATTTCTCGGTCCATTCCGTACCTCAGCACAATTTTTTAAGGCAGGTGTCCTTTACAGCCCTGAGTCCTTGTGAATGTTAAGTGACCATTAGCTGTGGGTTTAAAGCCGCTCCTGCGGGAAATGGCCACAAGGCGGTAGCAATTCTCCTTTACCAAATCTGGTTACTAGGGCAACAGAGCCTTAATGGAAGTCGTGTTCTAGGTTGTAAATTAGAATGGAATGTGCCAGGAAAAAGCCCTTTAAGTATATGTCTCATTATTTCTCGTTCATATCTTTAATTTAATTTTTATTTTTTATCACAGCAAATTTGATTACAATGTTTTGTTTGTTCTAGGTGTGCAAGATGTGGTTCTTTCACACATACATATACACACAAGAATATATAGACATATATTCTTCTTCGGATCCTTTTCCCATGTAGGTTATGACACAATGTTGAGTAGTCTTCTCTTGGTATTCCGTAGGTCTTTGGTGATTACGTATTTCACATGTGTTTGTATATCTCTGTTAGTCCCAATATCGTAATGTATGCAATCCTCACACCTTTCCATTTGGTGAACCATAAGTTTGTTGAATGAATCTGTGATTGCCTTTCTCTGTGGAAGTATCTTCATTGGTATCAATTTTTAGGTAACACCTATAAGTGATATCATAGGTTATGTGTCTTTTGCTTTCTCACTTATGACAAGTTGCGTGATTACTTCTAGACTCATCTATGGTGCTGCACATGGCATTGTTTCATTTTTTCCCTAGCTAATATTCCATCTCTACATGTAGCAGTTCTTCTACGTCCACCCATCTGTTGGTGGACTTTTTGGTTACTTCTATATCTTGGCTATTGTAATACTGTGCAATGCAGATTTGCCTGCCTGTGTCTTTCCAATTCTGTCTTCTTAGGTTATAGGTCCAGGAATGGGCCTGCTGGATCATATGGTAGCTCAATGTTTACCTTTTAAAGGCACCTCCCTTCTGTTCCCATCAGTGGCTCTTTCCAGGTTACGTCCCTCTTAAAGTTGAGGGTATGCATTTCTCCACAACACCTTCAGCATTTATTGTTTATAGTTGTCTTGCTGATGGTTATTCTGACTGGTGTGAGCTGATACATCTTTGTGGCTGAATTTGCATGTGTCTGGTAATCCGTTGAAATTGAGTTTTAAGGCATGTCCTTTTTTTTTTTATCAAACTGTGATTACTGCTTAGTTCTTCAAATTGTCTTAAAGTATGTGTCACATTTTGAAATTTTTTGGCCATTACCTCCCTCAAGACATTTTGTGGGCAGGTTTCATTTACAGCCCTGTAGTACTTGTTCATATGAAGTGACCATTACCAATGGCTTTAAGGCTGCTTTTGCAGGTAACGGCCAGAGGGGGGCAGCCTTTCTTCGTTCCCCACGCTGGTAACTAGGGAAACAGACCTTCCCGCCAGTGGTGTTCCACGGTTATAAATTAGAGTGGAATGTGCCCTGATAAACCCACAAAAGCTGATGTCTCCTTACTTATGTTTCTTTTTTAAATTTAATTTATATTTTCTATTGGAGTAATATTCAGTTGAGTACATGGACCTCTTCTTCTTGGTGCATTCCTCTGCTGATGGACATTTTCGTTGCTTCCAAGTGTTGGCTATGGTAAATATTGTTGGAGTGCTGCATTGCCAGCCTGTGACTTTTTGATTCTCATTTTCTCAGGTGATAGGCCCAGCAGTGAGTAGGCTTCATTGACTGGTAGCTCATTGTTTACCTTTTCAAAGCACCTCCATTGTGTTTTCATTAGTGGCTCTTACCATGTCCCGCTTAGAAACGAGGGTGCGCATTTCTCCACAATCCCTTCAGCATTTATTGTTTGCAGCATTTTTGCTAATGGTCATTCTGACTGCTGTGAGCTGATAGGTTTTTGTAATTTGGGTTTGCATGTCTTTAAAAATTCCCAAAATTCATCATTTTTCCACGCCTTTTTCTTTTCTGTTAAAAAAACGGAAAAAAGAAAAAAGTGTGAGTACAGTATACCCCTTGAAATTGTCTTCTTGAAAGGTTGCCCTCTTCTGAATTTTTTTGGTCGATTTTCGACCCCAGGATTTTTTTGGAGGGCAGGTGTCATTTGCAGAACTGCAAGTTTGGTGAATATTTAGGGACCTTTAGCAATGGGTTTAAAGTTGCTGTTATGCGAAACGGCCACAAGGAGGCAGCATTTCTCCATTCCCAAATCTGGGTACTAGGGCAGCAGAGCCTTTCTGGAAGTCGTGTTCCTAGGTTGTAAATTAGAATGGAATGTGCCAGGAGAAACCCCCATAAGTTTATGTCTCATTACTTCTTCTTGGTTTCTTAAATTTTTTTAAACCGGGGTAAAGATTAGAATATTGTTTGTCCTAGGTGTACACAATGTGGTTCATTTGTACATTATATATGTCTATTCATGTACAGATCCTCTTCCCATGTAAAATATTACAGAGTGTTCCATAGACCTCCCTTGCTATATGGTCGGTCTTTTTGATATATGTATTTAATGTGATTTTGTATCCGTATAGTAACACTAATCTTAATTTATCCATACCCCCCACCTTTCCTTTTAGATGAGCATAGTTTGTTTTGTAAGCTTGTGAGTTTCTTTCTCTGTGGGAATATGTTCATTTGTGTCAGTTATTAGATATCGTCTATAAATGATGTCATAGGATATAGATCTTTTGCTTTCCGACTTACCTCATGTTTTGTGATTATCTCCAGGCTCATCTGTGGTGGCTCAAAGAGCAGTGTTTCATTGTTTTCCATGGCTAATATTCCATCGTGTACATGGACCACTTCTTCTTTATCCATTAACCTGTTGATGGACATTTTGGTTGCTTCACTGTCTTGGCTATTGTGAATAAGGCTGCAGTGCAGCTTTTGCAGCCTGTGTCTTCTTGATTCTGTTCTTCTCAGGTGAGAGGCCCAGTGGTGCGCCTGCTGGATTGAAAGGTACCTAAATTTTTACTTTTAAACACAGCTCCTTTCTGTTCTCATTGTTGGCTGTTACCAGTTTACATCTCACCAGCAGGTAGAGGGTACAGAGTTCTCTGAAACCCCTTCAGCATTTATTGTTTGTAGACGTTTTGCTGATGGTCAGTCGACTGGTGTGAGTTGAAACCGTTTTGTAGATTAGATTGCATGAGTCTAATACATCCTGAGGTTGAGCTTTTATCCATTTTCCTTTTTTTAAAAGAGAGTGAGTAAAACTTAACCTCTTCATACTATCTTCTTGAAAAATTTACCTGTTTTGAATTTTTTTGTCCATTCCCTACCTCAGCACAATTTTTGAGGGCAGGTGTCCTTTACAGCCCCGAGTCCTGGTGAATGTTAAGTGACCATTAGCTGTGGGTTGAAAGCCGCTCTTGTAGGAAACGGCCACAAGGCGGCAGCGTTTCTCCTTTACCAAATCTGGTTACTAGGGCAACAGAGCCTTAATGGAAGTGGTGTTGTAGGTTGTAAATTAGAATGGAATGTGCCAGGAAAAAGCCCTTTAAGTTTATGTCTCATTACTTCTTGTTCGTATTTTTAACTTAGTTTTTATTTTTTATCACAGCACATTTGATTCCAATGTTTTGTTTGTTCTAGGTGTGCAAGATGTGGTTCTTTCACCCATATTCATATATCTATTCTTCTTCGGATCCTTTTCCCATGTAGGTTATGACACAATGTTGAGTAGTCTTCTCTTGGTATTCCGTAGGTCTTTGGTGAGTGTATATTTCACATGTGTTTG
Source organism: Eubalaena glacialis (assembly GCF_028564815.1). Lineage (NCBI taxonomy): Eukaryota > Metazoa > Chordata > Mammalia > Artiodactyla > Balaenidae > Eubalaena > Eubalaena glacialis. The sequence continues at coordinate 107,449,975 of NC_083721.1, read as the reverse complement.
TATATCTCTGTTAACCCCAATGTCGTAATGTATCCAATCCTCACACCTTTCCATTTGGTGAACCATAAGTTTGTTGAATGAATCTGTGATTGCCTTTCTCTGTGGAAATATCTTCATTGGTATCAATTTTTAGGTAACACCTATAAGTGATATGATAAGACATGTGTCTTTCACTTTCTCACTTACTACAAGCTGCGTGATTCCTTCTAGACTCTCCTGTGGTGCTGCAAAGGGCATTGTTTCATTTATTCGCTAGCTAATATTCCATCTCTACATGTAGCAGTTCTTCTACGTCCACCCATCTGTTGGTGGACTTTTTGGTTACTTCTATATCTTGGCTCTTGTAATACTGTGCAATGCAGATTTGCCTGCCTGTGTCTTTCCAATTCTGTCTTCTTAGGTTATAGGTCCAGGAATGGGCCTGCTGGATCATATGGTAGCTCAATGTTTACCTTTTAAAGGCACCTCCCTTCTGTTCCCATCAGTGGCTCTTTCCAGGTTACGTCCCTCTTAAAGTTGAGGGTATGCATTTCTCCACAACACCTTCAGCATTTATTGTTTATAGTTGTCTTGCTGATGGTTATTCTGACTGGTGTGAGCTGATACCTCTTTGTGGTTGAATTTGCATGTGTCTCATAATCTGTTCAAATTGAGCTTTAAGGCACGTCCTTTTTATTTTTCAAACTGTGATTACAGCTTAGTTCTTCAAAGTGTTTTCTTAAAGTATGTGTCACATTTTGAAATATTTTGGCCATTACCTCCCTCAAGACATTTTGAGGGCAGGTTTCATTTACAGCCCTGCAGTACTTGTTCATATGAAGTGACCATTAGCACAGGCTCTAAAGCTGCTTTTGCAGGTAATGGCCAGAAGGCAGCATCCTTTCTACATTCCCCACTCTGGTAACTATGGAAACAGCCCTCCCGGCCAGTGGTGTTCCTCGATTATAAATTAGAGTGGAATGTGCCCTGATAAACCCACAAAGCTGATGTCTACTTACTTTTTTTGTTTTGTGGGGGTTTTTTTTTGTTTTTTCTTTTTTTTTACTTTTTTTTTAAAATCAGTCATCAGTTTTAAACACATCAGTGTATACATGTCAATCCCAATCGCCCAATTCAGCACACCACCATCCCCACCCCACTGCGGTTATTCCCCCTTGGTGTGCATACGTTTGTTCTCTACATCTGTGTCTCAACTTCTGCCTTGCAAACCGGTTCATCTGTACATTTTTCTTGTTTTCACATACATGGGTTACTATACGATATTTATTTTTCACTTTCTGACTTACTTCACTGCGTATGACACTCTCTAGAGCCATCCACGTCTCAACAAATGACTCAATTCCGTTCCTTTTTATGGCTGAGTAATATTCCATTGTATATATGTACCACACATTCTTTATCCGTTCGTCTGTCGATGGGCATTTAGGTTGGTTCCATGACCTGCCTATTGTAAATAGTGCTGCAATGAACATTGGGTTGATGTGTCTTTTTGAATTATGGTTTTCTCTGGGTATATGTCCAGTAGTGGGATTGCTGGATCATATGGTAATTCTGTTTTTAGTTTTTTAAGGAACCTCCATACTGTTCTCCATAGTGGCTGTATCAATTTACATTCCCACCAACACTGCAAGAGGGTTCCCTTTTCTCCACACCCTCTCCAGCATTTGTTGTTTGTAGATTTTCTGATGATGCCCATTCTAACTGGTGTGAGGTGATGCCTCATTATAGTTTTGATTTGCATTTCTCTAATAATTAGTGATGTTGAGCAGCTTTTCATGTGCTTCTTGGCCATCTGTATGTCTTCTTTGGAGAAATGTCTATTTAAATCTTCTGCCCATTTTTGGATTGGATTATTTGTTTCTTTAATATTGAGCTGCATGAGCTGTTTATATATTTTGGAGATTGATCCTTTGTCCGTTGATTCGTTGGCAAATATTTTCTCCCATTCTGAGGGTTGTCTTTCATCTTGTTTATGGTTTCCATTGCTGTGTAAAAGCTTTGAAGTTTAATTAGGTCCCATTTGTTTATTTTTGTTTTTATTTCCATTACTCTAGGAGGTGGATCAAAAAAGATCTTGCTGTGATTTATGTCCAAGAGTGTTCTTCCTATGTTTTCCTGTAAGAGTTTTATAGTGTCCAGTCTTACATTTAGGTCTCAAATCCATTTTGAGCTTATTTTTGTGTATGGTGTTAAGGAGTGTTCTAATTTCATTCTTTTACATGTAGCTGTCCAGTTTTCCCAGCACCACTTATTGAAGAGACTGTCTTTTCTGAATTGTATATCTTTGTCTCCTTTGTCATAGATTAGTTGACCATAGGTGTGTGGGTTTATCTCTGGGCTTTCTATCTTGTTCCATTGATCTATGTTTCTGTTTTTGTGTCAGTACCATATTATCTTGATTACGGTAGCTTTGTACTATAGTCTGAAGTCAGGGAGTCTGATTCCTCCAGCACCATTTTTCTCCCTCAAGACTGCTTTGGCTATTCGGGGTCTTTTGTGTCTCCATACAAATTTTAAGATGATTTGTTCTAGTTCCGTAAAAAATGCCATTGGTAATTTGATAGGGATTGCATTGAATCTGTAGATTGCTTTGGGTAGTATAATCATTTTCACAATATTGATTCTTCCAATCCAAGAACATGGTATATCTCTCCATCTGTTGGTATCATCTTTAATTTCTTTCATCAGTGTCTTATAGTTTTCTGCGCACAGGTCTTAAGTCTCCCTAGGTAGGTTTATTCCTAGGTATTTTATTCTTTTTGTTGCAGTGGTAAATGGGAGTGTTTCCATAATTTCTCTTTCAGATTTTTTGTCATTAGTGTATAGGAATGCAAGAGATTTCTGTGCATTAATTTTGTATCCTGCAACTTTACCAAGTTTATTGATTAGCTCCAGTAGTTTTCTGGTGGCATTTTTAGGATTCTCTATGTATAGTATCATGTCATCTGCAAACAGTGACAGTTTTACTTCTTCTTTTCCTATTTGTATTCCTTTTATTTCTTTTTCTTCTCTGATTGCCATGGCTAGGACTTCCAAAACTATGTTGAATAATAGTGGTGAGAGTGGACATCCTTGTCTCATTCCTGATCTTAGAGGAAATGCTTTCAATTTTTCACCATTGAGAATGATGTTTGTTGTGGGTTTGTTATATATGGCCTTTATTATGTTGAGGTAGGTTCCCTCTATGCCCACGTTCTGGAGAGTTTTTATCATAACTGGGTGTTGAATTTTGTCAAAAGCTTTTTCTGCATCTATTGAGATGATCATATGGTTTTTATTCTTCAGTTTGTTAATATGGTGTATCACATTGATTGATTTGCGTATATTGAAGAATCCTTGCATCCCTGGGATAAATCCCACTTGATCGTGGTGTATGATCCGTTTAATGTGTTATTGGATTCTGTTTGCTAGTATTTTGTTGAGGATTTTTGCATCTATATTCATCAGTGATATTGGTCTGTAATTTTCTTTTTTTGTAGTATCTTTGTCTGGTTTTGGTATCAGGGTGATGGTGGCCTCATAGAATGTGTTTGGGAGTGTTCCTTCCTCTGCAATTTTTGGAAGTGTTTGAGAAGGATGGGTGTTAGCTCTTCTCTAAATGTTTAATAGAATTCACCTGTGAAGCCATCTGGTCCTGGACTTTTGTTGGAAGATGTTTAATCTCAGTTTCAATTTCATTACTTGTGATTGGTCTGTTCATATTTTTTATTTCTTCGTGGTTCAGTCTTGGAAGGTTATACCTTTCTAAGAATTTGTCCATATCTTCCAGGTGTCCATTTTATTGGCATAGAGTTGCTTGTAGTAGACTCTTAGGATGCTTTTTATTTCTGTGGTGTCTGTTGTAACTTCTCCTTTTTCATTTCTGATTTTATTGATTTGAGTCCTCTCCCTCTTTTCCTTGATGAGTCTGGCTAATGGTTTATCAATTTTGTTTATCTTCTCAAAGAATCAGCTTTTAGTTTTATTGAATTTTGCTATTGTTTTCTTTGTTTCTATTTCATTTATTTCTGCTCTGATCTTTATGATTTCTTTCCGTCTGCTAACTTTGGGTTTTGCTTGTTCTTCTTTCTCTAGTTCCTTTAAGTGTAAGGTTAAATTGTTTACTTGAGATTTTTCTTGTTTCTTGAAGTAGACTTGTATAGCTATAAAGTTCCCTCTTAAAACTGCTTTTGCTGCATCCCATAGGTTTTGGATTGTCGTGTTTTCATTGTCATTTGTCTCTAGGTATTTTTTGATTTCCTCTTTGATTTCTTCAGTGATCTCTTGGTTATTTAGTAACGTATTGTTTATCCTCCATGTGTTTGTGTTTTTTACGTTTTTTTCCCTGTAATTCATTTCTAATCTCATAGCCTTGTTGTCAGAAAAGATGATTGATATGATTTCAATTTTCTTAAATTTACTGAGGCTTGATTTGTGACCCAAGATGTGATCTATCCTGCATAATGTTCTGTGCACACTTGAGAAGAAACTGTAATCTGCTTTTTTTGGATGGAATGTCCTATAAATATCAATTAAATCTATGTTGTCTATTATGTTATTTAAAGCTTCTGTTTTTTTATTTATTTTCATTTTGGGTGATCTGTCCATTGGTGTAAGTGAGGTGTTAAAGTCCCCCATTATTATTTTTTTACTGTTGATTTCCTTTTTATAGCTCTTAGCAGTTGCCTTATATATTGAGGTGCTCCTATGTTGGGTGCATATATATTTATAATTGTTATGTCTTCTTTTTGGATTGATCCCTTGATCGTTATGTAGTGTCCTTCCTTGTCTCTTGTAACATTCCTTATTTTAAAGTCTATTTTATCTGATATGAGTATAGCTACTCCAGCTTTCTTTTGATTTCCATTTGCACGGAATATTTTTTTCCATCCCCTCACTTTCAGTCTGTATGTGTCCCTGGGTCTGAAGTGGGTCTCTTGTAGACAACATATATATGGGTCTTGTTTTTGTATCCATTCAGCAAGCCTGTGTCTTTTGGTTGGAGCATTTAATCCATTCACGTTTAAGGTAATTATCAATATGTATGTTCCTATGACCATTTTCTTAATTGTTTTGGATTTGTTTTTGTAGGTTCTTTTCTTCTCTTGTGTTTCCCACTTAGAGAAGTTCCTTTAGCATTTGTTGTAGAGCTGGTTTGGTGGTGCTGAATTCTCTTAGCTTTTGCTTATCTGTAAAGCTTTTGATTTCTCCATTGAATCTGAATGAGATCCTTGCTGGGTAGAGTAATCTTGGTTGTAGGTTCTTCCCTTTCATCACTTTAAGTATATCATGCCACTCCCTTCTGGCTTGTAGAGTTTCTGGTGAGAAATCAGCTGTTAACCTTATGGGAGTTCCCTTGTATGTTATTTGTCATTTTTCCCTTGCTGCTTTCAGCAATTTTTCTTTGTCTTTAATTTTGCCACTTTGATTACTATGTGTCTCAGCGTGTTTCTCCTTGGGTTTATCCTGTATGAGACTCTCTGTGCTTCCTGGACTTGGGTGGCTATTTCCTTTCCCATGTTAAGGAAGTTTTCGACTATAATCTCTTCAAATATTTTCTCTGGTCCTTTCTCTCTCTTTTCTCCTTCTGGGACCCCTATAATGCGAATATTGTTGCATTTAATGTTGTCCCAGAGGTCTTTTAGGCTGTCTTCATTTATTTTCATTCTTTTTTCTTTATTCCGTTCCACAGCAATGAATTCTACCATTCTGTCTTCCAGGTCACTTATCCGTTCTTGTGCCTTAGTTATTCTGCTATTGATTCCTTCTAGTGTAGTTTTCATTTCAGTTATTGTATTGTTCATCTCTGTTTGTTTGTTCTTTAATTCTTCTAGGTCTTTGTTAAACATTTCTTGCATCTTCTCGATCTTTGCCTCCATTCTTTTTCCGAGGTTCTGGATCATCCTCACTCTCATTATTCTGACTTCTTTTTCTGGAAGGTTGCCTATCTACACTTCATTTAGTTGTTTTTCTGGGTCTTTATCTTGTTCCTTCATCTGGTATATAGCCCTTTAACTTTTCATCTTGTCTATCTTTCTGTGAATGTGGTTTTGTTCCACAGGCTGCAGGATTGTAGTTCTTCTTTCTTCTGCTGTCTGCCCTCTGGTGGATGAGAGTATCTAAGAGGCTTGATGGGAGGGACTGGTGGTGGGTAGAGCTGACTGTTGCTCTGGTGGGCAGAGGTCAGTAAAACTTTAATCCACTTGACTGTTGATGGGTGTGGCTGGGTTCCCTCTCTGTTGGTTGTTTTGCCTGAGGCAACCCAACACTGGAGCCTACGTGGGCTCTTTGGTGGGGCTAATGACAGACTCTGGGAGGGCTCATGCCAAGGAGTACTTCCCAGAACTTCTTCTGCCAGTGTCCTTGTACACACGGTGAGCCACAGCCCCCACCCCCACCCCACCGCCTCTGCAGGTGACCCTCCAACACTAGCAGGTAGGTCTGGTTCAGTCTCCCCTGGGGTCTCTGCTCCTTCCCCTGGGTCCCGATTGCACACACTACTTTGTGTGTGCTCTCCACGACTGGAGTCTCTGTTTCCCCCAATCCTGTCGAAGTCCTGCAGTCAATTCCCACTAGGCTTCAAAGTCTGATTGTCTAGGAATTCCTCCTCCTGTTGCCAGACCCCCAGGTTGGGAAGACTGACGTGGGGCTCAGAACCTTCACTCCAGTGTGTGGACTTCTGTGGTATAAGTGTTCGCCAGTCTGTGAGTCACCCACCCACTAGTTATGGGATTTGATTTTACTGTGATTGTGCCCCTCCTACTGTCTCATTGTGGCTTCTCCTTTGTCTTTGGATGTAAGGTATCTTTTTTGTTGAGTTCCAGTGTCTTCCTGTCAATGACTGTCCAGCAGCTAATTGTGATTCTGGTGTTCTTGCAAAAGGGAGTGAGAGCACGTCCTTCTACTCCACCATCTTGGTTCCTCCTCATGATTTTTTTTAAGGAACTGCATTTCTGAAATTAAAATTTACCAAATTAAAACAGTTCATAGTCGACAAAGTAGGAGAAGAAAGTCTCCCTTGCCCCCCCCACCTTCACCTGTGTTCACTAACAGATACATGTATTTCCACTTAAATAAAATTGGAATCATGTAAAAAAAATTACATTGAATGTTGGCCTTGTAAACATTCCTTATAAATATGACTATACATTTCTGAAATATTTTTCCTCAGACTAAGTCTTTGGGAAATCAAATATTTGGCCATTTGGAAAGTCTGAAAAAATATTTTATTACAAATAACTAACACTTATTATACATGTAACAATGCTCATCAAAAATATTTTAGAAAACAGACAACTGTAAAGACAAAACTTTTTGCAATTTCATTAGGCTGAACTAATGTCTAAATCTTCTGGTCTTTCTTTTTTTCTTTTTTAAAGTTAATGTGTAATGTGTATCTGTGTGTTTACATAATTAGTTTTACACTCTGCAGTGTTTTGTATCATGATTTTTCTCACTTTCATTTGATTGAAGCTTATAGAAATGCTTATTTTTAATGACTGCATAATATTTGATTTTGTATTTGGACCATAACTTATCCAACCTACATATAAACATTTGGGGCTTGCTCACACCTTTGGTACACAAACATTTGACTGCAACTTTATCGATTTCCCTTAGATGGATTCCTTGAAGTTCAACTTCTGGGACAAAAGGTATGATGCCATCTTAAAAGGTTACTCTAGTACAAACAGACAAATGTTGAGCAGTTGAATTGAAGTAGATCTAATTTTTATAGTCAGGATATTATTTCTGGATGGTTTTCTTTCTTTCTGTTCTGATTTGGTTCTCATGGTGCTAGAGTTTTTGGACTTTAGAACCAGGAAGACCAGGATTCAAATTCTAACTCTGCTGCTTATTAACTACTTGATGTTGGTTGAATGACTTAACTCCCTTATCTGTGCTCTCATCTATAAAATACGGGCAATAGTAGGTTTTCAATGAGGATTAAGTGCCTGTTTCTTGCCAGAGGCTCAAGGAATGCTTGTTCCATTTTCAAGGAGTATTCAGAGCTAATGAAGATGTGAAGTCAGTTGGATGGTGAAGGCAACAAAAATTATTACTGAGTTGTATTTTGATACCTGCTTCACACCATTTAAAATTTATTCTAATATGAAAATTCACAATAGATAGGGATCAAAATGATATTTAGTTATTTGGAAAAAAACAAAGAAATAATTAGAAAACTTAACTTACTGGTAAAAACACCAATTTACTGAACAGTGGTTGATTTCTTTCAGTGGGCAATTGACTCTCTGGAAGTGATGAGACACAGAATTGTATGAGAAGCAATCAGAATCCTGTCCTTTGGGCTGCTTGGCCATTGTTATGACAAGGCACGCTTTAGTGAATTGTATTATAAAACTGATAATACATTGACAAGAAAGAAAGTGGTAACTATGACTTCTGAACGATCTCATTCTTTCATAATAAACACTCAATATTTTGAAGGTTAGAAGTCACAAACCTGTGAACTGATAACTTGAGGATTAATTGAGGAAGTCTTACAAACCTACTAAAAATTCATAAAGAATAAGTAAAATGCACAATATTGCAAATATTCTTTCTTGGTGATACCTATCTACTCTAGCCTAAGTAATGAAACACTTTTTATTCTTTCTTTAGTTAAGCTTCATAAATTTACTGTACAGACAAGGGACAAAGCCTTTTAAAAGAAAAAAAAAAAAAAAAAGGCTTGGTAGTTAGAGGTTGAAGAAGTGTGGTATTTTTACCCTTGAGAAAGAGAACTAACTATGGATGAGAAAAGGAATATCAGCGTCAGCCCTTTATCTCTCAATCTATAGCTTTCTTAATCACATAAAGGTAGAGTATTTTTAAGAAGATACTTTACGGACTTCCCTGGTGGTCCAGTGGTAAAGAAAATGCCTTACAGTGCAGGGGATGTGGGTTCGATCCCTGGTCAGGGAACTAATATCCCACATGCAGTGGGGCAACTAAGCCCACGCACCACAACTACTGAGCTCGTGCACCTCAACTATAGAGTCTGCATGCCACAAACTACAGAGCCCATGCACTCTGGAACATGTGCACCACCACTACAGAGCCCACGCACCCTGGAGCCTGCGCGCCACAACTAGAGAGAGAAAACATGCATGCCACAACTAGAGAGAAGCCCATGCGCTGCAAAGATCCCCCCATACCCCAACAAAGATCCCGCATGCCCCAACTAAGGCCCGACGCAGGCAAAAATAAATAAATAAATAAATCATAAATAAATCTTTAAAAAAAAAGATAAAGTATGAATTAAATGTGATAAATACTGAATTCCTCTGAACAGAATAAGTTTTTTGGAAATATTAATATATAAGGATTAGCACATTTTTATCTGAAAATAGGTTTTACTCTTTAATATGCTAAAAAGTATGATGAACATTTCCTCCAAAAGATATGGCTAGATCAGTGAGGGTCCAACCAGGAATCAGAAACCACACAGTAGGGTGGAGTCAAGATGGCATACTAGGAGGATGCGGAATTCGTGTCTCCGCACAACTAGTGCACCTACCAGGCACCGGTGGGGGACCACAGACACCTAAGGGGACAGGGAGGAACCCCCAGCAACTGGGTAGGACGTGGGGCCTGGGGGTAGTGAAGGAGGAGGAGAAGTGAAGGCGGGACAGGACTGGCACCCCTGAGGGGCAGCTGTGGGAGGGGAAGGGATCCCACGCCTGAAAGGGGAAGTTGGAGGACCATTGGGAGGGTAGAGGATCAGAAGGGAGTGTGGCCAGGTTCCCCCTGCCCACTTGAGCCCCCAGGAACCTGCTGAGATCCTGGGCCTGATCCTCTGCCCACTGAGGCCCCCTCCAGCCACACAGGTCCTGAGGGAGTGGGAGGGAGGGAAGGGAGAGCAAAAGTAATGGCCAGACCTCCAGGACCAGCACCCCTGAGGGGTGGCTGGGGGAGGGGAGGAGTTCCTACACACAGCAGGACCCACCCATGGTTAGGGGTCCAGAGGCGACGGGGGAGACCCTGGGGGAGATAGAGGGAGGGGGCATGGAGGAATGGAAGGGAATGGGGCCAGCACTTTCCCTGTCCACTTAGGCACAGGGGAGCCTGTTGGGCTCCCAGGCCTAATCTTCTGCCCTCAGAGCCTCCCTCCTGCCATGCAGAACCCAAGCCCTGCCCCTACACCCCCCCTCCACCAGGGCCCTACCTCTACACTCGGAGACCCCCTCTGAGACCCCCTCCAACTGCGCAGGGCCTAAACCCCACCCACACACCCTCACCCCGGGCCCTACCTCCAAACTTCGGAATCCCACACTCCAGAAGCCCTCTTTTTGATGTGCTGCCTTTCCCCTTCTGCACAGGTCTTAAGCATTGGCCCCACCCCACGCTTGAACTTCATTCCCCCAACCCCCCAAACCCCGCCCCTGCCTAAGTTCCACCCCCGCCTAATCTCTGCCCCCATAGCCAAGGCTTTTTTTTTCCCTTTTTTCCTCTTTTAGATTGGGGTTCTGTTTTACCTTGTTGATTCATTGTTGTTGATTCTTTATATTTTTATTTTTCCTAATAAATCTTTTATTTTTCTAATTTTATTTTATTCTTTATACTTTGTTAGTTCTCTCTCATTTTGGCTTGTTCCCCCCCCCCTTTTTTCTTCTCTTGTGGTTTTATTTTACCTTGTTGCAATTGTTTCAATTATAGTTTTATTTTTCCTAATATATTTTTTATCTTTCTAATTTTATTTTGTTTTTTATTTGATATTGTACTGCTCCTTTTTTCTTTTTTTTTTTTTAACCACACCACGAAGCTAGTGGGATCTTGGTTCCCAGGCTGGAGGTTGGGCCCGAGCTCCTGTGGTGGGAGCTCCAATTCCAAACCGCTGGACTAACAGAGAACCACAGACCCCAGGGAATATTAATCAGAGTGAGGTCTCCTGGAGGTCCTCATCTCAGCACCAAGACCTGGCTCTATCCAACTGCCTGCAAACTCCAGTGCTAGACGTCTCAGGCCAAACAACCAGTAAGACAGGAATACAGCACTACCCAGTAAAAAAAAAAAAAAACAAGTGAAACGACAAAACTACACGTTACAGATGAAGGGGCAAAGTAAAAACCTACAAGACACAATAAATGAAGACAAAATAAATAACCTACCTGAAAAAGAATTCAGAGTAATGATAGTAAAGATGATCCAAAATCTCGGAAACAGAATGGAGAAACTACAAGAAACATTTAACAAGGATCTAGAAGAAACAAAGAGCAAACAAAGAGTGATGAACAACACGATTACTGAAATTAAAAATACTCTAGAAGGAATCAAAAGCAGAATAACTGAGGCAGGAAAACAGATAAGTGAGGTAGAAGATAAAATGGTGGAAATAACTGCCAGGGAGCAGAATAAAGAAAAAAGAATGAAAAGAATTGAGGATAGTCTCAGAGACCTTTGGGACAACATTAAATGCACCAACATTCGAATTATAGGGGTCCCCGAAGAAGAGAAAAAGGAAGGGTCTGAGAAAATATTTGAAGAGACTATAGTCGAAAACTTCCCTAACATGGCAAAGGAAATACTCAAGTCCAGGAAGCACAGAGAGTACCATACAGGATAAACTTGAAGAGAAACATGCTGAGACACATATTAATCAAACTATCAAAAATTAAATACAAAGAAAAACTACTAAAAGCATCAAGGGAAAAGCAACAAATAACATACAAGGGAATCCACATAAGGTTAATAGCTGATCTTTCAGCAGAAACCATGCAAGCCGGAAGGGAGTGGCAGGACATATTTAAAGTGATGAAAGGGAAAAACCTAGAACCAAGATTACTCTACACAGTAAGGATCTCATGTAGATTCGATGGAGAAATTAAAACATTTACAGGCAAGAAAAAGTTAAGAATATTCAGCACCACCAAACGAGCTCTACAACAAATGCTAAAGGAACTTCTCTAGGCAGGAAACACAACAGAAGGAAAAGACCTACAAAAACAAACCCAAAACAATTAAGAAAATGATAATAGGAACATACATATCGATAGCGACCTTAAATGTGAATGGATTAAATGCTCTAACCAAAAGACATAGACTGGCTGAATGGATACAAAAACACGACCCATATATATGCTGTTTACAAGAGACCCACTTCAGACCTAGGGACACATATAGACTGAAAGTGAGGGGATGGAAAAAGATATTCCATGCAAATGGAAATCAAAAGAAAGCTGGAGTAGCTATTCTCATATCAGACAAAATAGACTTTAAAATAAAGACTATTACAAGAGACAGAGAAGAACACTACATAATGATCAAGGGATCAATCCAAGAAGAAGATATAACAATTGTAAATATTTACGCACCCAACATAGGAGCACCTCAATACATAAGGCAAATGCTAACAGCCATAAAAGAGGAAATCAACAGTAACACAATAATAGTTGGGGACTTTAACACCCCACTTTCACCAATGGACAGATCATCCAAAATGAAAATAAATAAGGAAACACAAGGTTTAAATGACACATTAATCAAGATGGACTTAATTGATATTTATAGGACTTTCCATCCAAAAACAACAGAATACACTTTCCTTTCAAGTGCTCATGGAACATTCTCCAGGATAGATCATATCTTGGGTCACAAATCAAGCCTCAGTAAATTTACAAAAATTAAAATCGTATCAAGTATCTTTTCTGACCACAACGCTGTAAGACTAGATATCAATTACAGGATAAAAACTGTAAAAAATACAAACACCTTGAGGCTAAACAATACACTACTAAATAACCATGAGATCACTGAAGAAATCAAAGAGGAAATAAAAAAATACCTAGAAACAAATGACAATGAAAACATAATGACCTAAAACCTATGGGATGCAGCAAAAGCAGTGCTAAGAGGGAAGTTTATAGCTATACAATCCTACCTCAAGAAACAAGAAAAATCTCAAATAAACAACCTAACCTTACGCCTAAAGCAATTAGAGAAAGAAGAACAAAAAAACTCCAAAGTTAGCAGAAGGAAAGAAACCATAAGAATCAGATCAGAAATAAATGAAAAAGAAATGAAGGAAACAATAGCAAAGATCAATAAAACTAAAAGCTGGTTCTTTGAGAAGATAAACAAAATTGATAAACCATTAGCCAGACTCATCAACAAAAAAAGGAGAAGACTCAAATCAACAGAATTAGAAATGAAAAGGGAGAAGTAGCAACTGACACTGCAGGAATACAAAGGATCATGAGAGGTAACTACAAGCAACTATATGCCAATACAATGGAAAACCTGGAAGAAATGCACAAAGTCTTAGAAAGCACAACCTTCTTAGACTGAATCAGGAAGAAATAGAAAATATAAACAGACCAATCACAAGCACTGAAATTGAAACTATGATTAAAAATCTTCCAATAAACAAAAGCGAATTTTGTTTTTGGCTTCACAAGCGAATTCTATCAAACATTTAGATAGAAGCTAACAGCTATCCTTCTCAAACTCTTCCAAAATATAGCAGAGGAAGGAACACTCCCAAACTCATTCTACAAGGCCACCATCACCCTGCTACCAAAACCAGAGAAAGATGTTACAAAAAAAGAAAACTACAGGCCAATATCTCTGATGAACATAGATGCAAAAATCCTCAACAAAATACTAGCAAACAGAATCTCATAGCACTTAAAAGGATCATACACCATGATCAAGTGGGGTTTATCCCAGGAATGCAAGGATTCTTCAATATACACAAATCAATCAATGTGATACACCATATTAACAAATTGAAGGATAAAAACCATATGATCATCTCAATAGATGCAGAAAAAGCTTTTGACAAAATTCAACACCCATTTATGATAAAAACTCGCCAGAAAGTAAGCATAGAGGGAACCTACCTCAACATAATAAAGGCCATATGTGACAAACACACAGCCACCATTGTTCTCAATGGTGAAAAACTGAAAACATTTCATCTAAGATCAGGAACAAGACAGGGGTACCCACGCTCACCACTATTATTCAACATAGTTTTGGAATTTTTAACCACATCAATCAGAGAAGAAAAAGAAATAAAAGGAATCCAAATCAGAAAATAAGAAGTAGAACTGTCACTGTTTGCAGATGACATGATACTATACATAGAGAATCCTAAAGATGCTACCAGAAAACTACTAGAGCTAATCAATGAATTTGGTAAAGTAGCAGGATACAAAATTAATGCACAGAATCACTTGCCTTCCTATATACTAATGATGAAAAATCTGAAAGAGAAATTAAGGAAACACCCCATTTACCACTGCAACAAAAAGAATAAAATACCTAGGAATAAACCTACCAAAGGAGACAAAAGACCTGTATGCAGGAAACTATAAGACATTGATGAAAGAAATTAAAGATGATGCAAACAGAGGGAGAGATATACCAGGTTCTTGGATTGGAAGAATCAACATTGTGAAAATGACTATACTACCCAAAGCAATCTACAGATTCAGTGCAACCCCTATCAAACTACCAATGACATTTTTCACAGAACTAGAACAAAAAATTTCACAATTTGTATGGAAACACAGAAGACCCCAAATAGCCAAAGCAGTCTTGAGAAGGAAAAACGGAGCTGGAGGAATCAGGCTCCCTGACTTCAGACTATACCAGAAAGCTACAGTAATCAAGACAGTATGGTACTAGCACAAAAACAGAAATATAGATCAATGGAACAGGATAGAAAGCCCAGAGATAAACCTACGCACCTATGGTCACCTTATCTTTGATAAAGGAGGCAAGAATATACAGTGGAGAAAAGACAGCCTCTTCAATAAGTGGTGCTCAGAAAACTGGACAGCTACATGTAAAAGAATGAAATTAGAACACTCCCTTAACACCATACACAAAAATAAACTCAAAATGGATTAAAGACCTAAATGTAAGGCCAGACATTATAAAACTCTTAGAGGAAAACATAGGCAGAACACTCTATGACATAAATCACAGCAAGATCCTTTTTGACCCACCTCCTAGAGAAATGGAAATAAAAACAAAAATAAACAAATGGGACCTAACGAAACTTAAAAGCTTTTGCACAGCAATGGAAGCCATAACCAATATGAAAAGACAGCCCTCAGAATGGGAGAAAATATTTGCAAATGAAGCAACTGACAAAGGATTAATCTCCAAAATATACAAGCAGCTCATGTAGCTCAATATCAAAAAAACAAACAACCCAGTCCAAAAATGGGTAGAAGACCTAAATAGACATTTCTCCAAAGAAGATATACAGATTGCCAACAAACACATGAAAAGATGCTCAACATCGCTAGTCATTAGAGAAATGCAAGTCAAAACTACAATGAGGTATCACCTCACACCAGTCAGAATGGCCATCATCAAAAAGTCTACAAACAGTAAATGCTGGAGAGGGTGTGGAGAAAAGGAACCCTCTTGTACTGTCGGTGGGAATGTAAATCGATACAGCCACTATACAGGACAGTATGGAGTTTCCTTAAAAAAGTAAAAATAGAACTACCATATGACCCAGCAATCCCACTACTGGGCATATACCCGGAGAAAACCATAATTCAAAAATAGTCATGTACCACAATGTTCATTGCAACACTATTTACAGTAGCCAGGACATGGAAGCAACCTAAGTGTCCATCGACATATGAATGGATAAAGAAGATGTGGCACCTATATACAATGGAATATTACTCAGCCATAAAAAGAAACAAAATTGAGCTATTTGTAGTGAGGTGGATGGACCTAGAGTCTGTCATACAGAGTGAAGTAAGTCAGAAAGAGAAAAACAAATGCTGTATGCTAACACATATATATGGAATCTAAAAAAAAATGGTTCTGATGAACCTAGGGACAGAACAAGAATAAAGACACAAACGTAGAGAATGGACTTGAGGACATGGGGAGGGGGAAGAGTAAGCTGGGACGAAGTGAGAGAGTAACATTGACATATATGCACTACCAAATGTAGAATAGATAGCTAGTGGGAAGCAGCTGCATAGCACAGGGAGATCAGCTTGGTGCTTTTTGACCCCCTAGATGGGTGGGATAGGGAGGGTGGGAAGGAGAGGCAAGAAGGAGGGGATATGGGGATATACGTATGCATATAGCTGATTTACTTTGTTTTACAGCAGAAACTAACACAGTATTGTAAAGCAATTATACTCCAATAAAGATGTTAAAAAAATAAAAAAGAAACCACACAGTAATTTGAGCAGGATAAGTTTAATATAAAGAATTATTACCTGTAACAGGGGTTTGGAGTAATGGGGAATTGGTTAGTAAGAAGCAGATAGAACTGAAGAATATTGGAATAGATCTAAGGAACAATCACTACATCTAGGACTGACTAAGACAGAACACTCAAGGAAGGGCCCCTGTCACCCCAGGGCTGAGATATAGACCTCACTGGAGAGGGCATGGCCATGGCTTAGTATTTGCTGGAGAAGTCACTGAGGTGCTATACTAGCAGAACTTGCTTGAAATCTGCCTTCAGGAATACAAGGAAAGTATCCATAGGAAGGTGCCATACCTTGGAACTTGCCTCAACATCACTCAAGAGGAGGCTGGTGGAAGCCATTCATAGGAAAATGCCTTGCTGGTGGTACTCCACCATGAAGCTTCTTGAAGGGAAGCTGGGGGAAGCTGCTGGCCACTGGGGACTGCAGGATACTTTGCACTACAGGAGCTGGTGCTGGAGATGCTTCTCGTGCTGCAGGAACAGGTGCTGTGAGGCCATGTGTGGGGAGGACTCTCAAAAGAGGAGAACGTCAGAACCAGAGGAGGAACCTCTCCTCCTCCAGTGTACTTCTGGCACCATCAAGTGACGAAGCTTATCATGTCAGCTGGCAAAGGGGAAATATTTACAGTCTCAGTACATTCAAGGAGGAGGCATTCAAGGGTGCATCTGGAGCTCAGGGTCAATATATTGGTAATAACTACAGTCCAGCCCTTTGGCTAACTCTGCTTCCATATACTGTCTTCTACACACATTTGAACTTGTGTGTAACAATGAAACAACTCTCCCTAACAAGATACAGCTATCTTTTTTTTTACAAGTAAAGATATTCTCATCTTCTTCCCAAAATGAGGAGACACACATTTCTGACAGTCATTGTATCCATCGCTGGCTATAGTAATTACTTGCAAAATTCTGTCAAAACCCACAGAATATTTTGTTACAAACTAAATCATAAAGTTAACCTCCAAAAATTTGTATATAAAATAAAGATGAGAAGGAGGTAGAGGAAAATTGTTAGCATCTACAAATAAACACACACATATAGCAAGCAAAGAGAAAATATGAAAAGCTACTGCAGACCTTGTTGTTTCTCTAATTGGTAATAAGGCTGTAATTGATTCCAATGGCATTCTTTTTCCACTATCCTTATATTTCCTCTGCTCTCCTGTTAGAACTTCAGCTGGTTGGGATTCTCTATCTGTTGGAATAACCCTGACCTTCCTGAAGGGTCTGAGTCCCCAGTTGTCCTGCATTTTTTTGGTTCCTGTAGTTTTCCATTAACCTTTACTATTGTGCTTGGAAGTACTGAGAGACACCCCAGAGAACCTCCTGTGTTCCAGAATAGTTCTTGCACTCATTTGTAGCAGCAGCCTCATTTCTCCTTGGTAATTTCCCCTCATCTTGTCAGAAGAGTAATCTTTTTATTTCTATTTTTTCTGATTGTTGGTTCAGTGGAATAGGCCTAAAAAGGCCAATCTCATCTTCCAATTCAGTGGAACCATTGTTGTGCCTCCTGACTGGAGTATTGCCCCCTTGGGAACTAAGACCTCCAAACTAGCAGAACTTGAGTTTGCCATGACAGGAAGCAACAGTTCTGGGAGTGATTTATTAGGTATAGTAATACTAAGTGGAACCACTGCCAATGTCTACTTCTTGACTCTGAATTTGTTAATTCTGGCTATCGGGAAGACAGCACCATACAATTGCCTGTGATTCAAAGCATATACTGCATCCTGTAAGACAGAGCTCTCTTTCAGGATGCAGGGTCCTAACTGGTGTCATAACTGAAACTTCAGTAAGTTATTCCACCTTTAAACTAGCTAGTTTATTTCATGGGTCTGAGCCCATTGCTACACTTACTTCTCTGTGAAATGATTTCATTGATCAGAAGCAATGCTATGGAGAATATCATGATGATGGATAAAGCATTCTGTGAGTCTGTGGATGGTGATGCTTAACTACTGTTTCAGCAGGGAAGGCAAATCAATATCCAGAAAATATATCTATTGCAATGAGAATAAATCTGTGCCCCATCCATGTTGGATGGAGTCCAATGCAATCAACCTGCCACCTGGTGGTGATCTGTACTCCCAGAAAATGGTGCCATATCTGGGGATCAGTGCTGGTCTCAACCATTGACAGATTAGTCACATGTAGCCAGGTTTTTTCTAGGTATAGTCCATGTCGTTGAGCATAGCCTCCAGAACCATTTTGTTCATGGGCCCAGTGAGAAAGCACAGGAGTGACTGAGGAAGGAGACTGACTGACATCCAGTCAGAGTGCATCATTTTGTCCATATGATTACTAAGAGCTTTCTCTGCAGTGGATAAATAGGGGGATTCATGTGAAAAATATCTTCCTCAGTCACTGGTCATAAGGAAGCTGTAGGCATGGATTGAGAGAGAGGAGGCAACACAGCCGGACATGTGTTGAAGAAGCTTGAGTGATGCTCATGCAACTTGTAGGGAACACTGCACCATTTACCAGTGCCAGGGGAGGACTCCAACCACATAGATGATAGCAAAGATCATCACAATGACAGCCACCAGGACTAGAAGTCCAACGCTTCTGCCCACTGAATCCTGGTATCGCAGTCACCGAGGAAAACACAACACAGTCAAGCGCTAGATGGAACAGTATTTTTCTTACATGGAGAAGAGACAGAGCAAGATCAGCTCCAGTAGCGTGCTCTGGTCCCTCATGGCTAGTGGGTGCCCCTGGCAGCTGACGCAGGGCAGTTGGCCTACGCCCACCTCTCTCATGCTGCAGTAGAAGGACCTCTTTCCTGCTCCCAGCTTCCAAAGAGTCTGAAATACTGAAAGCTGGGGCCATGCCTGAGGGCCATTGACCCACACACTTAAGCAGAACAGAGGGGCAACACATTGAGCCTGAAATAGGGAAAGATATTCCCACACAAGGCTATAATCCCAGCACAGGCTGTGTGGGCTCTTTCTGTCTTGGTGAGAATGTGTTCTAGACCCAAGGCCCATGTTGTATGGCTGTGTGGGGGTTGGAAGACTGTGTGCCTGAGACTGCCTTTCTCAGCACATCTTTCTCATACTTTCCAAACCTGCTTTATCTTAGTCTTTCACTTCTATTTTATGACAGACTGTTACTGTGCACACCTAGCCTGTGGCTACACAACACTCAAGTCATGATGGAAAGCTCAGGCCTCATGATCACCTGATATTCCATGGTTAGGAGTTCAGTCTCTGTCAAGGTCCAGTGGCAAACCAGAAGCTGTTTCTCAGAAGGAAAATCGTTATTTACAGAAGAGAACAAAATTCATTTCCATAATCCTAGCAGTCTGCATTGTGAGTCTCCAATTTGTACTTGCCAGAGGGTCTAAACAACATCCCTATTTGCCACACAGATTTCAGGTGTCATTGAATCTGCTGGATAATAAAGATCAAGTAGAAAAGAGGGCTGCACTTCAGCCTGAACTTACTGCAAAGCCTTCTCTTGCTCTGGTCCCCACTTGAAGTTGGGAGACTCAGGGGTGGCTTTCTGGAACAGTTAAACTAGCATACTAAACTGTGGTATATGTTGCTTCCAAAACACCAGAAGGCCTCCCAAGCATTGTGCCATTCATTTGGTGGTAGGTGGTACAAAGTGCAGGAACTTTTTAAAATTTAAGTATAGTTGATTTACAATATTATATTAGTTTCAGGTGTACAGCATAGTGATTCAGTATTTTTACAGTTTAGACTCCATTAAAAGTTATTATAAGATAATGGCTATAATTCCCTGAGTTATACAGTATATCCTTATTGTTTATCTATTTTATACATAGTAGTCTGTATATCTTAATCCCATACCCATAATTTGTCACTCCCCACTTCCCTCTCCCCTTTGGTAACCACTAGTTTGTTTTCTATATCTGTGAGTCTTCTTTTTTGCTATATACATTCATTTGTATTATTTTTTGGATTCTACACATAAGTGATATAATACAGTATTTGTCATTCTCTGTCGGACTTACTTCACCAAGCATAATATTCTCTAGGTCCATACACATTGCTGCAAATTTCATTCTTTTTTATGGATGAGTAATAGTCCACTGTATATATATATATTCAGGAACTTATCTTTAACCTTGGAGGAAATATCTTGACTTGCTCCAGACCATTAAACCCCTAGAAACTTCACTGAGCTTGGGATGGGCTAGAGTGGGGCTGAAATCTTGTGGAGGTTATCTTCCATATGTCTTATGAAGACATTAAGTACTTGCTCCTTCCTGCTCATTCGCTCTCATCAGCATAATCTTGTCAATGTAGTAGAACAGTGTGAAGTTAGTGGAATGTCAAGACAATCAACATCTCTGCAAATTATATTATGGCAGAGAATAAGAAAATTGATATACTCCTGAAGCAAGACTGCGAAGACATAGTGTTTTCACTGTGAGGTAAAATCACGCTACTTCTGGTGGCCCTTGCAAATTACTGTGGAGAGAAACGCATTAGTTATATGCCATGTGCTGGAGGCCGTGTTTATTTGCTCTAGTTAGGATGTTACATCTGGGTCAGCAGCTGCAACTCTAGTCATTATTTGATTAAGATTCTGATAATACACAGTCAATTTCCAAAACCCATCTGTTTTCTGCAGAGGCCAAATTGGTGAGTTAAATTGGCATGTGATAGGTATTACCATCCTTGCTTCTTTCAAGATTTTGATGGTGGCAGTGATCTCTGAAATTTCCCCAGGTTTACTGTCTTGGTAGGGAGGAGATGTTCTAGTAGCTTTCACCCCATAGAGATTCTTCCACTTGCTAAGTGTGTCTGTTCCAATTATACATTCAGAAACTGGGGAATAACCGCAAGGTAGGTCCCTAGCCCAACTGGGCCCACTGTAATTTAGAGTTGATATAAAACTCCATTTATCATGTGACCATTGTGAGCCCCACTTAGCTCACAGTGATAATTTTGGTTTCCAGAAATGCATGTCAGTTCAAAGCCATTGTTTAGTAATCTCTGGAAAATTTAGGTGTTTCCTTTTTTCCATTGTACAGACACTCTAGTAAATGGCTACAGGTCCTTTGGGGAAGACTTAGAGGAATAGTTACAGTGTGAACTTTGTGGTTTCTTTTGAGCCTTCCATCACAAATTTAAATAGCTAGAAAATATACATGGATTAACATATCTTTATCTGAAAGTCAGTTTTATTGGTTAATTTATTGAGTAGCATGGCAAACATTTCCTCCAAAAGATATGGTACAGGAGAGAACATTTGACTGACTTTCTAGCTGAAATTAAGTTCTGGGCCATTTCAAGGGCATCATCACTCAAACCCTGGCTCTTTGCAGACTTGTGGAATAATATTTATAATGACCCAGAGCTGATATTAGAAACAATAAATGAAAGCCAAGAGTATCATTCTCTTGTAGTCCAGAAAGCAGCTGATTATTGTGACAAAGATCTTTGTAGTCAGCAAAGGTCAACTTGTCACCCTTGCTCTAGCTGCAGATCCTTTTCAATGAGTTACCTTTCAAAAGCAACTTAGGGCAATAAACCAAGCATGTGCTTCCTGACTATCTGACAAGACAAAGCAGTAGTAAGCTTAGACGTTTAAAACATAAAAGCTAACCAATTTAAGGTGAGCAAGATGCTCCAAAACCTTGCCAAGTTAGGGAAAAACTCAAAACCACACTTGATCCCTAAGCCCAGTTGAAAAGTGTAGATTCAATTGTCCATCCCATTGCTTATTTTCCTAGTCCTGCAAATTATACCTAGATAGCTTGAGGATCGTTCTTCCTTTTCTGAATGTACACTGGTACTGCTAATGAGCAGGGGTATGGCTCAACATGGACAAGAAGCAAAGAGTTTTGGAGAAAGCACAAACTAGAAAACCTGGTAGATAATTGACAGTTTAGCAGTCCACACAAGCACCATCTAGAAGCCTGCTTCAGCAAGTACAGAGGGCACTGCATTACTTTCTTGGGAGGAAAAGCAACCTTTGGAATTATGTGCTAGAAGCTTTTGCAGTTCAAATTGGGCTGCCCATTAGAGAGAATAACTTATTTAAAATAGCTCATTTGAAATCTTTGTTGCCAGGGTTCATTTGCCCACTGTCTCTTTCAAGAATAATCTCATTTCTACTTTCAGATAATTTCAGAACCATGTTTCCCCCATCCTTTAATTTAATAATAGATATTAATGCTTATTAGATATTTCATCTGATTAAAGCTTAGCTCTGTCTTGCTTTTTAAAACTGTTTCCATGTATTTAAAAATAGTAAATAGGTATTGCATTACTGTCATTTTTTCCCCTCTACTCTCTGTCATTGACCCCTATTAGTAATTGCAAACTAAGAAATGAACCAAAAACAAAACTTGGAAAATGAATTCTATGACATACCATGCACAGGATGTCACACTTTAGAAGCACATTTATATTTTTAAGAACCAGGATCACTTTAGAATATTATGACATACAGCTTTAGTTATCAGCTTCTATTAGTTTTGAAAATGATAACTACACAGAGACAGTTTTCTATAATTAATTCTCCTAATCTTTTCCAGGTAAATGTCTATATAATATCTACCCATAATATGTGTAGTATAACTTTCAAATTATTCCATATGTTGGTGCATTCATTTCAGATTCATATATTCAACAGCTTTGAACCTATCTCAGTGTTTTTCACTGACTACTTAAAATTCATATTTATTGTTTAAAGGTCACATACAATCCTATCTTAAGGAATTTCTTCTTTTTGGCTTAGTAATAGTATGGTTATTTGACACTTTTTTGATTGGAGGGGCATTTCACAATAGTATAAATTGTCCCATTACTATTTACTTGTAAAAATGCCCTAGTATTCACAATTATTGGGGCACTGTAAAATACCATTTACCCATCTCCAGGAAGAATAGGAATTTATTTTGAGGAACTCTTATGTGTGTAAAAGGGTCTCCGTAAGGAGAATAGTCTTCAGGTAATAAATGATAAAACACAGTTTAGTGCAAGAGAGTGCAAGATACACGTAGATGTTGGTGTGAGACCACCTTTCAGCTACATTGAATAGGTCTTGGTCTCTAAGTTCAAGCAAATGGCATCCTAAGTGAAGAAGGAACCTGCACAGGTAAGCTGTTAGTTGGAGAAGACTTGGGCAAATATCTTGATTTCTGAGGTGGAAGATGGTAGATTCTAGACATAGAATAGAACCAGTATAGGTTCTCTAAAGAAAGTCATGGTAACCAAATAAACAAAACACTGGCTAGCTATTGGGGGTGGTTTCAATTAGGTTGAACCACATGAAATTGTTGATACTGGAAGATTTTTTCTTTTAAAAATATTTATTTATTTGGTTGTGCCAGGTCTTAGTTGTGGCAGGAGGGCTCCTTAGTTGTGGCATGAGAACTTTTAGTTGTGGCATGCATATGGGATCTAGTTCCCTGACCAGGGATCGAACCCAGGAGCCCTGCATTGGGAGTGCAGAATCTTAATCACTGCACCATCAGGGAAGTCCCTGGAAGATTTTTGACCTAGAAAAATGGCAGTTTCATAAGATTCAACCTATTAAGTACAGAGTTTTGATTTTAACAAAGCATTTTAAAAAGCCTTCCTAGAGTGAGATGATGAAATCTAACCAGAATTAGCTGCTTCAGCCCTAGAGTATGGATAATGGCTCAGTGTCATGTTGACTGGTGTCTCTTGCTAAGTACTAAAATACAGGGCTCCAGCCTGCCCATCGTTTTCGTCAATGTCTTAGGTAAAGCTGAACAAGGCAGACTTATTAAATTTAGAGGGAACAGGAATTAAGAAGTATAACTAATGCTGAGTTTAGACTGCAAATGACCTCAACTAACTGAATCTCAAGGCTGATTCAAAAATTAAGTAAACAGCAATGGATGGAGGTTCCTGAATTTAGGTTTGTTTAGTTCATCAGCCCTTTTTGAATTCCTGCCAAGTGCTAGACACCATTCCAGGTACTGGTCATACAGTGAGGAACAAACCTGCCAGGTTCTGCTTGTGAGCTTGGGTTAAAAAAAGAGCAAAGACCAAACTACCCCTTACCTAAGTAGGAAAGGAAAGATCCTCAATACAGTAGGTTTTTGTGAAACAAATAGGAAGGTTTTTGATCATCAGGAGCGTCATTGCCACAAACTTTCTGGGTGTGTTAGGAACTGTGCTAAAATTGTCAAGCATGTGATGTATTTGCTAATAGCAAAAGAGCCAATGAAAGCTTAGGACTTGTTTTCATAAATGCAATGTTCAGCCCTTTGGCAGTGATCTACCGACAGTTTTCTGGGCCTTTCAGGCCACTACAAGGGCCATTCAGTGGTGGGGTGGTGGGGAGAGATAACATTTTAAAAGGGATGTTGACAAACTAGAGTGTACCGAGACAAGAGGAATCAGGGTGCCAAAGGATCTGGAAGTCACGTATTTTAAGAAACAGCTGAAGGAACTGTAGAAAAATGCACACTAAAGGGAGACATGCTAATTGTCTTCAAATAGTTGAAGTGCTGACAAGTAGACAAGGAAGGAAGCTTACTCTTTGTTGCTCTACTTTGCAGAAATAGCATAAAGCAATGGAAATTTCAGGGAGAGAAACTTTTATTTTGGTTTAGTAATGACACTTCTCAGATATAGAAGCTGTCCATCAATGGAACACATGGTGCTTGATGTAGTTGAGCATCCTGCCTCTGGAAGTATTTAACCAGAGTCTGGGTAATTCTTGGCCAGGGTCAATAAGATGGTATTCCTGCACTGGATGAGAGGTAGGGGGAGGTGCCCTGGTGCTGTTTCTCTAACTTCACGTCTCTGATTCTTGTGGTGTGTTTTCATGTGTTTATGTGGAGATGTGGATACTGTGTAGGTTTTCTTTTCTCCTCAAAGGAGAAAGACCAGTCTAAGTTGGAGTTAGAGAGTAGATTACCTCCAAATGTTTGGGACCAGTCTAAGTAGAGTTGGAGGGTCACTTGAAAGTGGGTATAGAAATAGTAGGAATGGTGAGGAATGGGCAAAAAAGTCTGCTCCAGCTGGCTTAGGGCTAGCACCATAACTGAGAGCAGGCAAGGCACCAGTAGAAGGAGGTGAGGCTTTACTCCAGTTACCACTCTTAGACCCTGGGGGGAAGGGTCGGGTGCTAATTAGGACTCTTGGTTGCAAGAGACAGAAACCCCAACTCAAACTGCCTTAAACTAAGGAGAGATTTTATTGACTCATATAACTAAGAAGTCCAGCACTCAATCTAACTTTAGGCATGGTTCACTCCAGATTCTCCAACCATCTCCTTCCTTCTCTTCCTTTAGTTTTCCTCTGTATGGCTTACATCTGCCATCTAGAAGGGTCTCTGACAGGGTAGATAGCCGACAAAGATTTTCAGAAGGCATACATGAATGAGCCTTCCAGCGTGGCAACCCCAGGTAAAGTCCCCATAGCCAGAGTTCCAGAGGGACTCCAGTGCTTGACTTTAAAACAATCATTGGTGATGGGGAGGATGAACCATACTGACTGATTAAACCATTAAGTTGGACCCCACTAGGTTGGGAGTCAGCAATACCTGGTTACACGTTATTCTCCATGTTTCCTATGGGATCATTAAGGGAAGAGGGAAGGCCCTCTTACTTTTCTTTCGTATCCCCCATAGAGGGTAGTTCTAAGTGCGTCATTTTTAGTCGAAAGCATGTATTCTTTTCCTCTAATCAGAATGGCTCTTAATAAGCAAAGGTGCTGAAATAACTGAATTGTGACATCTCCTTTGAAAACTGCAACAAAAGATTTGAATGAATTCAGAGTTTGATATATTGCTTCCAAATAATTTTTGTGTGCATAAATCTAAGTGGCAAATAGGAATTCTGAATTCATCCTAGTCACCATAGACAGTTATCCTTTCAGCTTTTATCATGCAATTAAAAGATTAAATTGAATGTATATTTCCTGCAACAGGAATAATCTTCATGGAAAAGTTTGCTTATCTTTCCATCGGAGGTATCTCATGTCTAGCCCTGGAGAAGAATTATTAAAATATTCTTTCACCCAAATTTTAGCTCCTTTATAATCAGGACCTGCCCCCAAGGGTAATGTTGTCCTGTTTAACCGCAGTAGGGCTGTGCTGCACAGATACAAGAAAATGGTACTGAGAATGAACTCAAGCAAATAAAGGGAACTTTACAGGTAGGCCCTTCTTTTTAAATCCATGGGGACATAGCTGACTTTTCTCAAACACTGGAACGTTAGAGTGATTTGGACTGGCAAGGATATGATGGGAAATATCCTCATACAATGTTTAGGGGACTATGTTTTTCTAATAGCAAAAGAAAATGATTCTTCTTCATCAGAGAGATTTTCTCCATTTTATATTTGAAATGGCCTTGCAAAGGTATAACAGAACCCCAAGCTGTGTGGATTCTCTTTTCCCTTCCACTCTAATTTAACAGAAACTAAAATATACTGATGTTTGGTGGAAGTTAAGTGTATTTGAAGTGTATTTATCTTACCTGATCACTCTTTAATCTTTTAACCATGTTCTCCCCATGTCATTATTACAGTTTTATCTCCTGAGTGGTACTGTGTATAAGACATTTGACGATTAAAAAACAACAACAACAAACCTAAGAGTGATACTTCAATTGGAAACAGGCCTGTCATTATTTTATAGGCAGACCTGGTATTAGAGTGTCTGATAATCAACAGAGACTACCTTGATAAATATAACGTTAGCATTCAGAATGAACACACACTAAACTTCTTTTTACTTGTGTATATATTTATCTTTTGTTAAGTCTCGTCTTTCTCTGTCAGCTTCTCAGAATTGAGATCAGATAACTGTTGGAATGAGAATGAGGATAATGTTGTACTGCGGTGTAACCAGAACATGTTGGGAGAGTTTTACAAGTGCTGTTTTTATTTATACTCTGAATTTACATGATGGCTACAGATGTTACCATTATTCTCAACTATTATACCAGATGACATTCGTGGTGGAGCACATGTATAATTAACTCCTTGTAAATATTTTATTTTGCAGATAAATGGAAAAATCTCAACAGTTCTAAATATCTTCAAATTTTCTATTAAAAATGTCTAAGTAGCTAAAGGACATCAGAACCACTACTACTGAAAGATTGAACAGGTTAAAGGCATGACTAGTGACTTCCTATTGGTTTGACAAATAATCTTACCTTAAGGAGGAGAGAGGTCTGTCTAGGATATTGACTGAGCGAATTGCTTGTTCAAACCTTCCACTTTTCTTCTTGTAGCATTTTGTAAGTGCCATCAAATGACATTTTCCACTTGAAGAAGTCATAGCTTAGTGCCTTCAGAATCTCTACAATAGCCATTTGGGTATTCAAATACTTTACCTAGCTTGGATTTTAAGCTTTAAGTGCAATGGGTGGAAAAAAGCAAATGGAACATTTTATAAGCTTGAATATTTTTTTTCTCCAACTAGCTTCTCTCTAAGGATTTTTATTATAATTCTGAACATTAGATGCATCATGGAAAATTTTAAATATAAAACACTCTTTTGAACCATAGTTTAATTTTTGAATCATTCAGATTCAAAAATGAAACTCACCTTTCTCGTACAAGCTATAACCAGTGCATCACCATTTGAAACTTGAGAGCCACTAAATTGTGCTAAACAATGAAAATTTAGTCGATATTCTTTAGCATTCCTTTTGCTTTGTAACTTGTAGCTTTCTGATGCCAACCTGATGGATTTTGCATAATTTGGGTACCCGTGCATCTTTTAGAAGATTCTGCTTTCCAGAATGTCTGAATATTGATTGTCATTATATTGTGGCCAGAGAGGTTAATGTTCACTTCTTAGAATTTCACCCAGATTAGTTAGGGTCCTGGTTGACAGAGTTTATTTATGTATTGACGTTGTGAATGGTCCCTTGCAGATATTAGATTGTGGGGTGGGGGGGCATTAGGAAAGCCCTACCCAGAAATCTCTCCCATTTCTAGGGTGCTTGAAACTCCACTTTATGACATTTACTGTTTTGGGTTAAGCATTGTCTTCCTTGCTAATCCTCTTTTAAAACTATAAACCTTAGTAGGAAGTAGTTACTCCTAATTGTATTTGTTCTGTATAATGGAAGCACATGTCATCTTGTTATTTTAGGACCCTAAAATGAAGAAAAAGTATATAAAATGAGTTTTGCTGAAGGTACATTCAGGTTCCTTCAAAGTTTTTGCTAATGGTCAACCTTGATGGGTGAAAGAGATCTTTTTCAGAAACTCTGGCTTTCTTATCTTTTCCAGTTAATTATCTTTTTGATTAACCAATATAATAGGTTACAAAACAGTAAATATAAAACCAGGATGATTCCAATTTTTCCCCCCTCCCCCTAAAAAGGAATAAAGCAGGTTACAAATACTGCATGTTAAAACAGATTGATCCCATTTCCCCCCCCCCTTTTTTTTTTTGCAAATAAAATAAAACAAAATAAAACCATATCTGGGACAGGTTAATTGAGCTTTGGATTAATAGTGATAGAAATAATAATAAAAAGTGTACTAGTTAAAAAGTAGCATTTCTAACATAATTAAAAGCATGTACTTATTAGAAGACCTTTGTCTTTTGGAATTACATAGTGGCCCAGTCACTCTATGATAGTAAATCAATTGTCTGGTAGAGAAGAGTTGATGAAAATAACATTAATTAGGGTCTTGACAGAGATGGCTGTGAATTGAGGTTTGAGGAACTGAGGGATAATGATGCTGTTATCACTGGCCTGGAGTGGATGGGGGAGAATGATACGATGGTGGGCTCTTGATGGGGCCTGGGGTGAGGGCAGGGTTCATGGGAGTGTGATGGCTGTGGTCAGGGAATAACAGACAAAGTCGTGCCTAGTGCTGGCTTTTATTGTCTGGACTATCTTACTGGATGCTTTAGAAAGATGAGAGGATAATTTGCTCACTGATAAACTGTTGCTGCACAGGCTTCGTTTGAAATAAGGAGAGATCAGCTACAAAATTGCGTAGCAATATAAGTTTATATAAGAGTAGATAGTAAATATTAAAAAATAATTTCATTATTAAATAAATGTACCTCCTGTTGGACTGTTTCATTGTTTTTTCCTTGTGATTTGGGATGGACCATGACTTCCTTCTCCCCAGACCCTTGTCATTGTTGCCTGCATGCTTAGAATAGACACCAGAGGGAAATGTACCAGAAGGTTTGCAGTGTTATCTATGGATAGAAGCATTATGGGTGATTTTTATTGTTTTGTTTTTCTCTATTTTCCAAATTTTCTGTTAGGAACATTAATTACTTTTGTACTATATGAAATAAAAGGCTATGGCAGTAACACAGTATTTTGATCTCTGGACATGAACATGTTGATTCTAATTCTGCCAGCTGAGGAGGCTGCTTCTTTACACAAATTGAACCAGTTGAAAGACACAGTTACATTCTTGTAAATGTGTCATATCCCTCTCCAGTACTCTAATTGCTTCCCTAAAGGGCTGAAACTGTTAAATTATCAAATGCTTAATTTACAGCAGGGAGTAATTTACTTACCATGTAGGATTATATCAAACAAACATGTCTTATAATTTGTATTAGAAATCTGGCCTGTTTGTGAAAGACCACCCCACTGAAAGTCTGATTTAGGTTTTAAAACCAACCAACAATCAAACAGAAAAATTTAAAAGGGAGAAAGTTTGCACTGTGTTAAGAAATTTGAATTTTGAAGCAAGTTAATATCATTAACTTAGTTTTAAAAACTGATTAAGAGATTGTTTTTAGCTCACTGTTAACATAAATATTTGTGTAGTCTCTCAATTTTTAAAAATACAGATCAAAGTCTTGTTCTTGCTTAGGCAAGATTCTGCCAAATTTCATATAGATATGTACATACACATATATGAGCATATCTTTTAAATATTCATAATTTATTTATATCATGCTTAATTTTAGAAACAGATTTGATGTGTCTTAGATCTACTTCCTATAGAAGGAAATGCGGTTGTTTTGCTTCTTCAAGCAAAGCTGCAGTTAGCTTATTCTTATTCATATATCGCAGCTTTTATTTACTATTTTTAAGCATAAATAGCCAGAAGTAGGATTACTGGGTCAAATCCTAGGTGTATTGGGTTGAGTTGTGGCTATTTCTATTCTTACAGAGTGAGAGTGTATTCCTCTAAGTCTTGCCCTGCTTGCTGGGTGTTGCTGCTTTTGTAAGTTTGTGCCAATCTCATCACTGAACAAGGGTATCTCACTTTTACTTAATTTGTATTTCTTGACTAGTGGTGAGGAAGAGCATCTATCTGTGGCCATTTATTTTGTTCTTTTGCCATTTGCCTAGTCATACATAACCTTTGCCCATTTTTTGATCCATTGCTTTTTCTTCCTATCAACATGTAGGAGCCTTATGTATTTTATGAATAATAACTTTTCACTGGCCATCTGGAGTGCAGTCCTTTTCACTGCATATAATTTTTTTTTAATGGTATCTTTTACTAAACCAAATTGTTTAATTTCTATCATCAGATATTTTCTTCTATGGTTTTTAGATTTCCTGCCCAGCTTAGGAAGCTCTCAGTTTATAAAATTATTTTCCTACACATTTTTTAGGTTTTAAATTAATCCATTATTTTTATATGTAAACATTTAACTCATTTGGAATTTTTTTTTAGAGTGGTCTGAGGTAGAAGTCCACCTGTTTTTCCCCAGATGCATGACCAATTGTGCCAGCACTGTTTATAAACAAATCACCTTTTCCTATTTAAATTTAAATACTGCCTTTATTCTGCCTGAAGTGCTCATGCATACTAGAAGAAACAATTAAAACACAAGTCCTGAAATATATACTTTATTCATCCAATTGGCTAATGCAATTTAATGGTGCATGAGATATGTTTTTTTTTAACAGTGTTCATATGTGCACATAGTCACACCCTCCCAGTATGACACCAACACCTTCTTTTACTAACTGCCTTTGAAATTCATATAATGCATGTTGTTCACTAGTTTTTATTCCTATACTTTCTGAATTGTAGTTGGTCCAGAAAAGGTATATATTTTTTACTACTGGATGTTGTTGGGCATAGTAGCCCATGCAGCATTTTAATCATAAATTTTTGTTGACACTCTATGAATTGTAAACAACAAAATTCATCATCTAAACACAGTAAGGAAGGGAGTTAGTATGTATTTACTGTTTATGTATTTCTTTAATTTAGCCTTATGCAGGTTCATCAGATATATGGTACACAATCAATTCAGTTTTGATTTAATGCTGTTTTATTATATATATCTGTGGTGGTTCAAGCAAATGAAGTTGTACTGGCAATCTTTCCAGACATAAATATAATGAAAAGTCATGAGATTTTATACACTGATCAAGATTTTTAAATGGAGAACCCTTATTTAATGGAATATTCTTTATCCTCTCTTTTAAGAAGGTAAATTGATTTGAGATTATTATTTACACTACTGTAGTAATTGATTTAATAGACTGCTGTCCCACAGATCTATATATTTGTATATATGTCCTTAATGATGCTAGAAATTAAGTAGGTATATATAGGATCTTTTTACTATAACTTAAAAATCTTAATTTTCTCTTTTTCTTTAATTCTGAAGATAACTAATATAAATAAAAGTATAATTAAATTATTTTTGATTATTTATTTTATCCTCAAGAACTTAGGAATAAACAAGATGAAAAACATGGCTAAGACTCAAAGTGAACATAAATGACTGTAGCTGGATTCTAGCTTTCCTCCTGGCATGATGTTCAGTTGTGTTGCTGAATAAAGAAGTTGTCTTCTTACCCCTGCATCTTTGTTCTGAGCCCTTGTGGTCATCATAACTGCTACACAAAGACAACCAGCTCTCCTCTTGCTGGACACATCCCAGGATCATTCCTCCCTCTCCCCATGAAATAAGGTGTTGCCTGGTGACTTGCTTTGACCTGTGAAATATGAATGAAAGTAACATGTTTTCTTCTGGGCTAAGCAAGCAAGAGCTGTGTGAGACTGCCATGTCCTTGTCCTCCTCCATGTGACCAGAGATGTTTCCAAGGCTAAAGGTACTGTCAGCCTGGTCCCCAGAGTTAGGATGACATGGAGAAGAGCCCCCTGCCACCTGTAGTGGACATGAAGTGTGAATTGGAACGAAACCTTTGTTGTTTGAGGACTTTTGAGATTTGGAGGTTCTCGTTACAACATAGCCTAGCTTATCCTTCTAGAATCAAGCCTCTTACTAATGTTGGGCAGCACTGAAGGGCAGTACGTACCTATTTAGGTTTCTTTCAAGCTCATTATGACACCCCCTCCACCCTGATTCCCATAGGGATGAGCACCCAGTGACCAAATTTATACATGTGCAGAGAGCAGCAGGCCAAGAGCCTCTGAGAGAGAGGGACAGGGATGGGGAGGAGAGAGGGAGGGGGAGGGAGAGAGTATGAATCTGAAGGAGAGGTTGCTGCTTTTGTTCCTGATTGCTCTTGTGTTTCTGGTCTTCATCCTTCCCGAGGATGTTGTGAGGCACATGTGTGTTATAGTAA
This sequence comes from Eubalaena glacialis, assembly GCF_028564815.1. Classification (NCBI taxonomy): domain Eukaryota; kingdom Metazoa; phylum Chordata; class Mammalia; order Artiodactyla; family Balaenidae; genus Eubalaena; species Eubalaena glacialis. Next base: position 107,417,330 of record NC_083721.1, on the reverse strand, counting down.
ATCCTCTCCTCCTCCCTTTTCCCCCTAAGATGGTTTGAAATGGGTTTCTGATAGTTAAAACCAAATTGGTTTTGGTTAATTGCAGGTGCTGCAACCCAGCCCTTTTGCCAGTATTCCTAGGAAGATTCAAGGCAGCAATTTCCATTTCCATTGGAAAGTCTGTTTTTGCCTTGGAATGAGGGTGTGCAGCTCTGCCACAGGGCCTCCTGCACAATGCACTAAAAGTCTGTTGATTATCCAAACAAAGCTAAAATAGTCTCTCTTTTTAAAAAAAAAATTATTTATTTATTTGGTTGTGCCTGGTCTTAGTTGCAGCAGGCGGGCTCCTTAGTTGTGGCATGCAAACTCTTAGTTGTGGCATGCTTGTGGGATCTACTTCCCTGACTAGGGATCGAACCCAGGCCCCCTGCATTGGGAGCTCAGACTCTTAACCACTGCGCCACCAGGGAAGTCCCTAAATTAGTCTCTTAATCATTTGAATTGGGAGGAAAATGGGTGTGGCTGATGCAATACAGTGGAAGCAGTTGAGTTTTGTGATCTGTCTCAACAATATCTGAGAAAATCTGAGTCTGTGACATCATAACCCACAGGATGTTATTACAACACTAATTTTGGAAGACTCGCATCGTATATAGGGTTTCTCATTAAAGAAAAAGGGATGCATGACATGTATACCACATCCAACGTAGAGTCACATGGTGGTAGGTTCCTTTCTGATACTGGGGGAAATTTTGGGGATTAGGTAGGAAGGGCATTGCCACCCTTAAGGTTAATTTCTATTAAGAAAGGCTAGAGGAATAAAGTATGCAGCATCCAAGTTGTGAAATACGTAATATCGTTTACTCTGATGACACACCCAAATCCCAGTTGCCTTCACAGAGAAGGCAAAAGGCGAAGGCTTTCCCGCATGGTGGCTATAAAGCTAAAAGTGTATTTACATCGAGCGTGTTAATTGTCAAATACTGTCTTGTGGCCAATGTTAACAACTACTGTTTTAAATTCTGGAGTAAAGTTGTGCAACCTAGGAAGAGAGCAGGGTGGTTGAATATAAATGAAGGGGGCAGGGTAAGAATTAGGATTAGGCTTGATATTTAGAGTTTTGTAAAACAACAACAATAGCAACAAATTAGAGAAAATTCATTGAAGTCGGGAGGGGTCCACCTAGGTCTTACACTCTTTTTATGACTGTTCCAACTGAAATAACATTTTATAGTTTAATTAATTAATATTTTCTTTCATCCATTTACTCAATAAGTTTTTGTTAAGCCCATACTTCATGCTAGACACTGCATAGATCCTGGGATTACAATAATTCAGTCTTCTTAGGTATTTTTGTCTAATTTGAATACAAAAGCTTTAAAAGTATAGTTTGCTAAAAAAAGGGTTTACTTAAATGTATTGCATTCCAAAAGGGATTTAAGGGGACTCAAAAATTATTTTAATTAGCTTCACTGTGGATTGTATTTGAATTAGTTAAGTCCCATTCATCAGAAGCAGTGCAGACTGCTGTTCTAAACTTCCAGACCTTTATGCTTGTCATCTAGTGAGATGAATAATGAAAATAGATACAGGATATTAAAAATTCACAGAAGAAAAAAATCTTTGTCCTGACAGTGTATCTCCCAGTAACAGATAATATCATATGGCTAAGTCTATAATTGAGATATATTTTAAGATTTACTTTTGAATAGGTAATGCAGGTGCATGCCACACAACTCTAGATATAAAATGGCGTACAATAAAAAGCGAATTTCCCGCCTTCCCCTCTCTTCTAGTTACCTAGCTCTGCTTGCTCAATGGCAATCACTTTTTTGGTCTGTTCTTCCCGAGATAGTTTATGCATTTTGCAAACATAGGTGCATGTGTGTATGTATTAATTTGTACATAAATGATAGCATACCATTATATATTGTTTTGTACCTTACTCTTTTGTTTATTTGTTTAATATATCTTGGAGACCATTCCTTATCTGTACACGTAATGCTATCCCATTTGAAAAACATGGTTTCATAGTATCTCATTGTAAGGATAAACTAGAATTTATTTACTAGTTACCTATTACTGGTGGGCTTAGGGTTAGGACATTTCATTTAAGATGAAAATCGTTTGCTTCTCTAAAAGAAAGTTTCAATAAGGATACCTGTATAAACATCCTACATATAAATAACTAGAAGTGGAGCTACCAAGTCAAAGGGTCTGTACACTTTAAATTTTGATAGGTATTGCCAAATTGTCCTACATGTATGTTGGGTCAGTTTACAGTCTAGCTAGCAATGTATGAAATTCCCTTATTCCCACACTGTCTTCAACACTGTGTTTCCAAATATTTTGATCTTTGCCTAACTAATAAGTTAAGTGGCATCTCATTATAATTTTAATTTATATTTCTCCTATAACAAATGAGGTTGAATATCTTTTCATATGTTTAAGATCAATTCATATTTCTTCTTTTAGTGAGGTTTCTGTTCCTATTCTCTGCTTTTTCTGTTGGTTTGTTGAGCTTTTAAATTGTAGGACCTCTTTATTAAAGAAATCAATTCTTTGTCTGGAATATGGGTTGCAAATATTTTTCTCCAATTTGTCATTTTTTTAAACTTTGTTTTTTTCAACAACTCAGAAATTTAAGATATTGGTCAAATTTATTGCTCTTTCCTTTTTATTGTTTCTAGATTTTATATTGTACTTAGAAAGGCCAAACCCACTCTGAGATGATAAAAAATTCTCCTGGGTTTTCTTCTTATGGTTTTATGATTTAATATTTTAGATTTACACCTTTGATCCATTTAGAATTAACCTTATTAGAAGGTGTGAGGTAATGACCCTGTGTTCTTATTTTTCCCACTGGCTGGCTAGCCAGTGGTCTCACAATGCAGTACTTTGTAAGATGGTTTTAGAATAGCGTGAGGAGTTTGATAGCAGTGAGAGCAGGTGGACAGGTTCTCTGGAGGATCCAAGTGATGAATTCTGACACTTTCCTTTGCCTGAGCGGTTTCTCCCTCCTCTTTCTTCCTGCTCCCACCTGGGCAGCTCTTGATTTTTGTTGCCCTAATTCCTGGATACTCCTACAAGGGTCTCCTACCCCCAGAGTGAATTGTATTAGCCTTCCTGCTCCCTGTTGGAAGAAAGGAATGAGTAGGTACAGAGCATGCATATGTCTATGTGGTGAGGCCTTGACAAAGCTGGAACTAAACCCAAGGTGCTTTTGAGGCTGGATGGTGCATATTATTTGACATTCAAGCTTCTTGAGACTGAGTATAGGTTGACTTCCTGGGGAGGTCACAGAGATGCTCTTTGAGATCAACGACCTCCTATATTTTTCAAGTCATTTTGCTGTTAATCGAAACAGCTGTTTACTGTAGGACATTGTTTAGAAGTTGGTATAATATATACTTAATGAATATGCTAGTGTTTCTATGTGTAAATGTATTGTTTATCAATACATGTTACTTGTTTTGGGTCTTTAATCTTCGCATAGTCTTTAGTGAATAGGGACTCTGAAGTCAGCACTAAGGCTGACATTATTTTTCTTGTGGCAGCAACTTTCTTAGGAAGGCATAGGTGATTTTTTAAAAAATTATTTGAAAGAAAGTTTGGCAGAAAGCATGGCATCTAGAAAGCTGAAGCTGGCACCAGGCTTAGTTCGCTCTTCTTTTCTCTTGGTAGACCTCCTCCTTGATCCCATGCACAGCCTCTCATCCCTTTGAACCTGTACCCTTCAACCTTCAACCTTTCTAACCTTCATAATGCCTGCCCTCCAACTTATTAAACACATTCAAGCTCCTCATCATTACAAAACAAAGATGTAAACCAGCCTCTCTCAGGCTTTCCAGACCCATTCTAAACTGGTGCACGCTCTCTTATCCCCCTTCTTATCCAGATTTCTTGAAGGAATAGTCTGCTCTTGCTACCTTCACTAGCTCACTCCTCAGCCCACCGTTGTACAGGGTCACCTCTACCGTACCATTAATATAACTCTTGTTTGGGTCAACGGTGACATCCTCTAGTTGCCATATCCAATGGGTGTTTTCCAGTCTCTATCATTATGGAACATTTCTGCTGGATTTGTGCATTGGGCACTACTCATCATTTCCTTCCTTTCAATTATGACTTGTTCCCCTCTTTCTCTGGGGGTCTCAAAGACCCTCTTTCTTTGAGAGTCTTTTTCTTTTAAAGTTGGTTTCTTTTTCCTCTTGCCACTTCTTAAATACCAAGTGTTCCCCAAGGTTCTGGCTTCAGCCATTGTTTTTACTGCTTCACATACTCTCTGTGGGTGATACCATGCACTTTTGGGGTACTAACTGTTGTATAATTGGAAACAATTCCTCTATCTTTATATTCCAGCAGATCTCCACCCTGACTCCTAGATTAAAAAATACAGCCCCTTACGGGGGCCCCACAGGTCCCCAAACACAGATGATGACTGGATTCATCATCTACACTTACATTAGCTCTTCCTCCTCCTTCATTCTCCTTCTGACTCAATACATCATCTTTCATTCAGTTGCCAAGAAGGACCCCAAACCAGAGGCCATATTGCTGCTCCTCTTTTCCTCACTCTTATATCCAGTGAAGCACTAGCTTCTGGAAATTTTAGCTCCCCTGTCTTTTATCTATTCCCTCTCCTCTGCCACAGCTCAGGTCTTCACCCACTCTTACCTGGACTATTATTAACTGAGCACTTCGATTTTGGTCAGACTTATTTTTCATAAAGTTCCCAGAAGTATCTTAAAAATATACAGTTGACCCTTGAACAACATGAGCTTGAATCCTACGTGTTCACTTATATGCAGTTATTTTTTCAATAGTAAATAGGTCTGTGGTTGGTTGAATCTGAAGATGTGGAGAAACTGAGGATATAGAGGGCAGACTGTAAATTATACACGGATTAACCCCCCACATTATGTCTATTACTGGTCACTCCTCTTTGGTGGCTCCTTGTTGCTTGTGGGATAAGGCCAGTCTTCGGGTGGTATCAAAGGACCCTCTGATCTTGCATGCCTACCTCTCCATCCGTCTCTTGCTACTCCTTCCCTGGCACTTTTTTCACATTCCCCAACGCTGTAGTTCTCTGGTCTCTATTCTTTTAGCCTCTGTTTCTTTGTTCAGGCTGTCCTCTCAGACCGTCCCCTTCTATAATTGCATGAAGTGATGTTTGATCTCTCCTGGGATGGCTCAGGTGTCACCCCCTGGGGAAAGTCTTGCTTTCTGTTTAGGTAGCCTTCATAGGAGATTCAAAATACTCAGTGCCTATGTAGTTGTCCTACTTCCTTTTTTTCTTCTAAATAATTAGTGTTTAAACATCTCACCCCCTATACTGGGCTTAAGGGCGGGGATAAATATTTTCATTTTGTATCTCCTCTGCTGAACGCAGAACTTAACACATGTTTTAACTCAGTCAATGCTTATTAACTTAATCTTGAATGAGTGAACAAATGAATGGTTGAGATTCAACAGCTATTTATACACAGATAAGCATGACATTGTTGAGTCAGAAAATATCTCAGGAAGAATTTTTTTATTAAACCATATATAAATACAAATTCGCATCCTTGCTCATATTTATCAAGAATCTGAAGCAGAGAACCTTAGAGAATTCTACATTCCTTTGCCATTCCATTTTTCCATTGGTCTGATTTTCTTTGAAACTGGTGTTTGTTGGAGACTGTTAAACATACTTGTGTCCTCTTACTGTGATGCTACTTAAAGATAGAGATTAAGAGAGGAATATTGGCAAATGTAGATTGGCACATTGAAGTGGCTTCTTTAAGATTTGCTTTCAAAGCTGTTCTAAACCATTTTGATGAAAAAGTTAACCACTTTTTTTGAACACCCAGAAGGCACAGATAGCTTACTCCACTACCAGGTGATATTACTTGAAGAAAGGGATATAGCAATTGTGGTACCTTTATGTGAATTTCTCTGTGGAGCAGTTACTCTATAGAGTGCTGCAGATCTTGAATTAGTGTGTTACCAGTAGAGTTTCTTAAAAGGCTATGTTTATTGGTTGACACTGTAATAACAGCACTGCATGCCCAGTGGCTGATATACAGTCTTTGATCATTGTTCCATATTACTGAACCTTCATCCACAATCAATCATCCAGCACAGTCAACTGCATTAGGAAATGAGGGCCAGCTTTTGTTCAGCAATGCATTTGATAAGTTCAATTTTCTAAACCCGGAACTAGGTGATGATATGGCTAGTCTGTGTTCAAGTGGAGAATAATTTATTGTGATTTTTGGCATGCAATTTCACCCCTGCTGGTCCAGAAATTCATTACATGGTGGAGGTGATTGCTAATCAAGATTTCTGGGCTCCACTCTCTCCCTGATAAGTCTTCTCACCCCTCACACTCTCTGTATTTTATCCCAATTTTCAGCTGATATCAGCATGGAGCAAGTCTTGCCACAAGTAATAAAACATTAGGGAGGGTTATTGATATTTTAAAATATTAGGGAATAGTTGTAAATCATGTAAATGATTTTCCTTTGTTTGGATTTTCTAATCATGACATCTCTGTAATGGGAATGTCTGAATCTGAGGCATTAGGGTATTAAAATGGTCCGTTATCTGGAAACCCATCTTCTCATTGGTCTATAAAAACTTGAAAGGTACCTTATCGTGCCTATTCCATAGCCATCCATTCTGGAACCATGACAAAGGGCAGCAGCGTAGAGCTAGTTGGTATGGAGCTGTGTTTGTGGCTGGCATGGCATTTGTAACTGGTATGGGGTATTTCTAGGGCATTGGGAAACATAGGGGAGAGGGGATGGATGAAATGGGATTTAGAGTGGAACCACACAGGAAAAATGTTACATGTGTTTTTGCTCTTAGTTATTTCACAATAATTATTATTAGAAAATAAAACTTGCAATATGGTATGTAATTCTGATACTTAAATTCATTAAAATGAAATTAATAGCAGTTAATTCATATTTCTCCCCAAACAATAGCATTTATATTTTTGTATATTTTGCACAAATATTACACCTTTTACTATCATCTTAAACAGCTATTTATTTTGCAGATTATAGAGTGTGACTTCTTTATACTTGCAGGGTTTTGTGGTTGTTCTGATACCTATGTTTTAGCAAAGTCTTAAGGAACAATGTTATGTGTAAATAACTGGTGCGTGTGTACATTCCTAATATGTTAGCTGTGTACCAAAATGTATATTATATTTTCATAATTTATTTTTAAATGCCTCCAGAGAGGGTTGCTGTTTAAAGAAATCCTTAGCAAAGGTTTTTGTAAAGCAAATTCTCACCCCCTAATCAGGATGTTTATGTGTTGGGTTTGCTGAAAGCAATGGATGCAGTTATATGTAAAATTCAAATAGAGTTTTAGAATCCAACAGAAAGCACTTAAGGATTGTGGATAAATTCCAAGGTAAAGTTATTTTGCTTCAATCCTCAATGAAATTTTATAGCACAGAGTGGCTTTTTCCACACCGGAAACTTATATAACATTATATACTACTTTACCTCAATTAAAAAGAAGAAAAGAACTCTGAAGTTGAGAGTCTATTTAGATAAGAACACATTGCCCCCTCTAGCCCTCTAGGCCTGGACAGTGGCTCCCTTACCCACAGAGCTGTGTGGCCTGTGCAGCGGGGCTGAGAAGAGCTCAGTCTGGATGTGAGCCTGTGACTTGCTGGGCCTCTCCTTCTACATGCAGGAGCAGCACTTCAGTTGTGGCAGCTCCAAGTTGAAATTTGAAGTCACAAAATGTTCAGGATGTTTTCTTTTCTCAAATGAAAATGATGTTTGCTCCATGTTTTACCCAACCTTGCAAAGAGATGTGCAGGTCAGAAACCAAAACCGTGTCCAGCTTCAGTCAGGAAAACCTGTGCCATGTCCTCTGATTGGCACTTTCCTTGGTCTCGCATTTCCTTAAAATACCTTGAGTTTGTGTGGATTTCTGGCTCCAAATCACAACTAAAAATAAATAAATCTACTCTAAAACATTTAAAAAACAAGGAAACTCAAACCACAGTGTGAACAAAAATGACTCTCACAAGGAGCCAGCTGACAATTCTTTCAGGTGCTTGTTACATTAGTAGGTGGCTGATTCCACCTCATTTGCCATGGCCTCATTTGGCAGGCCAATTAGTAGAGTTGCTTTCTGGGTAGGGCGAAGATGGCCTTGCTCCCTAACTCTGAGCTCACTTATCCAATCTTCATTGTGGCTACATTTGAGGATTTTGCTAGAGTTTAGAAAAAAGCTGATTTTTTTTTTCACACACACACACTGTATTTTATTTTTACAAGAGATAAATAAACTGACACCAAGCATTGTAAATGGATGACCACAACAAAAGCAACAATGATTGCAATTACCAAACACGAGACACACTCATACTATATCATAATATTGACATTCAGTCCAGTAATCCTCCACTGTAACAGCTCCTTTACTTTGCAGTGAAAATCGATTTGTATATTTTTTGCCTCTGAGTCCTTGTGGGATTTTTTATTTTTATTCAAACAGAAAGTCACAAAAATTATAATCAGCCTCATCAGTTCACTCAGTCCCATGTAATTAATTTTTTTTATCTTGATCTTTTGTTAGCACTTTTATGAGTTCAACAGTTTTCCATTAGAGTTCTAAAAATGCTTATTCATTCAGTTCAGCAGTATAGTCAGTTACCAGAAACCTGTACTTGTCAGAGTCTTTTCCATGAATTCCTTGAAGATGAAACCCTTTTATAGGAACATTTTTGCAAAAGCATCAGAGTACACCCAGAACTGTCTGTAAATTACAAAAGACTTAAAAATGACCACAGTTAAAGATTTGATGAAAGTTCATAATAATGCAATTGACAAGGAAATTTAGTTATTTCTGAGATATACATTTTAAAGTAATAACTAGAATTATGACTTATAACATTATACCAGAACACATAAGAGTTTTAGAAATTTCATGTAATGTCTGAAACATTTATATTAAGATATTTCCATACAAATAACCCAAAGAGAGTTTAGTATTAGTTGTTTTTTTTGTTTGTTTGTTTTTTTATACTGCAGGTTCTTATTAGTCATCAATATTATACATATAAGTGTATACATGTCAATCACAATCGCCCAATTCAGCACACCACCATCCCCACCCCACCACAGTTTTCCCCCCTTGGTGTCCATATGTCTGTTCTCTACATCTGTGTCTCAACTTCTGCCATGCAAACCGGTTCATCTGTACCATTTTTCTAGGTTCCACAAACATGCGTTAATATACGATATTTGTTTTTCTCTTTCTGACTTACTTCACTCTGTATGACAGTCTCTAGATCCATCCACGTCTCAACAAATGACTCAATTTCGTTCCTTTTTTATGACTGAGTAATATTCCATTGTATATATGTACCACAACTTCTTTATCCGTTCATCTGTCGATGGGCATTTAGGTTGCTTCCATGACCTGGCTATTGTAAATAGTGCTGCAGTGAACATTGGGGTGCATGTGTCTTTTTGAATTATGGTTTTCTCTGGGTATATGCCCACTAGTGGGATTGCTGGATCAGATGGTAATTCTATTTTTAGTTTTTTAAGGAACCTCCATACTGTTCACCATAGTGGCTGTATCAATTTACATTCCCACCAACACTGCAAGAGGTTTCCCTTTTCTCCACACCCTCTCCAGAATTTATTGCTTGTAGATGTTCTGATGATGCCCATTCTAACTGGTGTGAGGTGATACCTTATTGTAGTTTTGATTTGCATTTCTCTAATAATTAGTGATGTTGAGCATCTTTTCATGTGCTTCGTGGCCATCTGTATGTCTTCTTTGGAGAAATGTCTATTTAGGTCTTCTGCCCATTTTTGGATTGGGTTGTTTGTTTCTTTAATATTGAGCTGCATGAGCTGTTTATATATTTTGGAGATTAATCCTTTGTCTGTTTATTCGTTTGCAAATGTTTTCTCCCATTCTGACAGTTGTCTTTTTGTCTTGTTTATGGTTTCCTTTGCTGTGCAAAAGCTTTGAAGTTTCATTAGGTCCCATTTGTTTATTTTTGTTTTTATTTCCATTACTCTAGGAGGTGGATCAAAAAAGAGCTTACTGTGATTTATGTCAAAGAGTGTTCTTCCTATGTTTTCCTCTAAGAGTTTTATAGTCTCTGGTCTTACATTTAGGTCTTGAATCCATTTTGAGTTTATTTTTGTGTATGGTGTTAGTGAGTGTTCTAATTTCATTCTTTTACATGTAGCTGTCCAGTTTTCCCAGCACCACTTACTGAAGAGACTGTCTTTTCTGAATTGTATATCTTTGTCTCCTTTGTCATAGATTAGTTGACCATAGGTGTGTGGGTTTATCTCTGGGCTTTCTATCTTGTTCCATTGATCTGTGTTTCTGTTTTTGTGCAAGTACCATATTATCTTGATTACTGTAACTTTGTAGTATAGTCTGAAGTCAGGGCGTCTGATTCCTCCAGCTCCGTTTTTCTTTCTCAAGATTGCTTTGGCTATTCGGGGTCTTTTGTGTCTCCATACAAATTTTAAGATGATTTGTTCTAGTTCCATAAAAAATGCCATTGGTAATTTGATAGGGATTTTATTGAATCTGTAGATAGCTTTGGGTAGTATAGTCATTTTCACAATGTTGATTCTTCTAATCCAAGAACATGGTATATCTCTCCATCTGTTGGTATCATCTTTAATTTCTTTCTTCAGTTTCTTATTGTTTTCTGCATAGAGGTCTTTTGTCTCCCTAGGTAGGTTTATTCCTAGGTAATTTATTCTTTTTGTTGCAATGGTAAATGGGAGTGTTTCCATAATTTCTCTTTGAGATTTTTCGTCATTGGTGTATAGGAATGCAAGAGATTTCTGTGCATTAATTTTGTATCCTGCAACTTTACCAAGTTTATTGATTAGCTCCAGTAGTTTTCTGGTGGCATTTTTAGGATTCTCTATGTATAGTATCATGTCATCTGCAAACAGTGACAGTTTTACTTCTTCTTTTCCAATTTGGATTCCTTTTATTTCTTTTTCTTCTCTGATTGCCGTGGCTAGGACTTCCAAAACTATGTTGAATAATAGTGGTGAGAGTGGACATCCTTGTCTCGTTCCTGATCTTAGAGGAAATGCTTTCAGTTTTAAACCATTGAGAATGATGTTTGCTGTGGGTTTGTTGTATATGACCTTTATTATTGAGGTGCGTTCCCTCTATGCCCACTTTCTGGAGAGTTTTTATCATAACTGGGTGTTGAATTTTGTCAAAAGCTTTTTCTGCATCTATTGAGATGATCATATGGTTTTTATTCTTCAATTTGTTAATATGGTGTATCACATTGATTGATTTGCATATATTGAAGAATCCTTGCATCCCTGGGATAAATCCCACTTGATCGTGGTGTATGATCCTTTTAATGTGTTGTTGGATTATGTTTGCTAGTATTTTGTTGAGGATTTTTGCATCTATATTCATCAATGATATTGGTCTGTAATTTTCTTTTTTTGTAGTATCTTTGTCTGGTTTTGGTATCAGGGTGAAGGTGGCCTCATAGAATGAGTTTGGGAGTGTTCCTTCCTCTGCAGTTTTTTGGAAGAATTTGAGAAGAATGGGTGTTAGCTCTTCTCTAATTGTTCGATAGAATTCATCTGTGAAGCCATGTGGTCCTGGACTTATGTTTGTTGGAAGATTTTTAACCAAAGTTATAATTTCATTACTTGTGATTGGTCTGTTCATATTTTCTGTTTCTTCCTGGTTCAGTCTTGGAAGGTTGTACCTTTCTAAGAATTTGTCCATTTCTTCCAGGTTGTCCGTTTTATTGGCATAAAGTTGCTTGTAGTAGTCTCTTAGGATGCTTGGTATTTCTGCAGTGTCTGTTGTAACTTCTCCTTTTTCATTTCTAATTTTATTGATTTGAGTCTTCTCCCTCTTTTTCTTGATAAGTCTGGCTCATGGTTTATCAATTTTGTTTCTTTTCTTAAAGAACCAGGTTTTAGTTTTATTGATCTTTGCTATTGTTTTCTTTGTTTCTATTTCATTTATTTCTGCTCTGATCTTTATGATTTCTTTCCTTCTGCTAACTTTGGGTTTTGTTTTTTCTTCTTTCTCTAGTTCCTTTAGGTATAATGTTAGATTGTTTACTTGAGATTTTTCTTGTTTCTTGAGGTAGGCTTGTATAGCTATAAACTTCCCTCTTAGATCTGCTTTTGCTGCATCCCATAGGTTTTGGATCGTCGTGTTTTCATTGTCATTTGTCTCTAGGTATTTTTTGATTTCTTCTTTGATTTCTTCAGTGATCTCTTGGTTATTTAGTAACCTATTGTTTAGCCTCCATGTGTTTGTGTTTTTTTCCCTGTAATTCATTTCTAATCTCATAGCGTTGTGGTCAGAAAGATGCGTGATATGATTTCAATTTTCTTAAATTTACTGAGGCTTGATTTGTGACCCAAGATGTGATCTATCCTGAAGAATGTTCTGTGCGCACTTGAGAAGAAAGTGTAATCTGCTGTTTTTGGATGGAATGTCCTATAAATATCAATTAAATCTATGTTGTCTATTATGTTATTTAAAGCTTCTGTTTCCTTGTTTATTTTTAATTTGGATGATCTGTCCATTGGTGTAAGTGAGGTGTTAAAGGCCCCCACTATTATTGTGTTACTGTTGATTTCCTAATTTATAGCTGTTAGCAGTTGCCTTATGTATTGAGGTGTTCCTATGTTGCATGCATATATATTTATAATTGTTATATCTTCTTCTTGGATTGATCCCTTGATCATTATGTAGTGTCCTTCCTTGTCTGTTGTAACATTCTTTATTTTAAAGTCTATTTTATCTGATATGAGTATAGCTACTCCAGCTTTCTTTTGATTTCCATTTGCATGGAATATCTTTTTCCATCCCCTCACTTTCAGTCTGTATGTGTCCCTAGGTGTGAAGTGGGTCTCTTGTAGACAGCATATATATGGGTCTTGTTTTTGTATCCATTCAGCCAGTCTGTGTCTTTTGGCTGGAGCATTTAATCCACTTACATTTAAGGTAATTATCAGTATGTATGTTCCTATTACCATTTTCTTAATTGTTTTGGGTTTAATATTGTAGGTCTTTTCCTTCTCTTGTGTTTCCTGCCTAGAGAAGTTCCTTTAGCATTTGTTGTAGAGCTGGTTTTGTGGTGCTGAATTCTCTTAGCTTTTGCTTGTCTGTAAAGCTTTTGATTTCTCCATTGAATCTGAATGAGATCCTTGCTGGGTAGAGTAATCTTGGTTGTAGGTTCTTCCCTTTCATCACTTTAAATATATCATGCCACTCCCTTCTGGCTTGTAGAGTTTCTGGTGAGAAATCAGCTGTTAACCTTATGGGAGTTCCCTTGTATGTTATTTGTCATTTTTCCCTTGCTGCTTTCAATAATTTTTCTTTGTCTTTAATTTTTGCCAGTTTGATTAGTATGTGTCTCGGCCTGTTTCTCCTTGGGTTTATCCTGTATGGGACTCGCCGCGCTTCCTGGACTTGGGTGGGCATTTCCTTTCCGATGTTAGGGAAGTTTTCGACTATTATCTCTTCAAATATTTTCTCTGGTCCTTTCTCTCTCTCTTCTCCTTCTGGGACCCCTATAATGCAAATGTTGTTGCATTTAATGTTGTCCCAGAGGTCTCTTAGGCTGTCTTCATTTCTTTCCATTCTTTTTTCTTTAGTCTGTTCCACAGCAGTGAATTCCACCATTCTGTCTTCCAGGTCACTTACCCGTTCTTCTGCCTCAGTTATTCTGCTATTGATTCCTTCTAGTGTAGTTTTCATTTCAGTTATTGTATTGTTCATCTCTGTTTGTTTGTTCTTTAATTCTTCTAGGTCTTTGTTAAACATTTCTTTCATCTTCTCGATCTTTGCCTCCATTCCTTTTCCGGGGTCCTGGATCATCTTCACTATCATTATTCTGAATTTTTTTTCTGGAAGGTTGCCTATCTCTATTTCATTTAGTTGTGTTTCTGGGGTTTTAACTTGTTCCTTCATCTGGTATATAGACCTCTGCCTTTTCATCTTGTCTATCTTTCTGTGAATGTGGTTTCTGTTCCACAAGCTGCAGGATTGTAGTTTTTCTTGCTTCTGCTGTCTGCCCTCTGAAAGCTGATTTTTATGTGTGATTCTTAGCCTTATAGAAGTGAGAGAGCCACAGATACATAGGTGTGTGTGTGTGTGTGTGTGTGTGTGTGTGTATGTATGTGTTAACTGACAGTGTTTGGTTGTCTTAGGATAAGGCAATATGATTTATGTAATATTACTAATTAGTAATACTTAATAATAATATTACTCATATTACTAAGTTTCAGTATTACCTATATAAATATTCAATATATGTATGTGTGTATAGTTAGATAGATAATTTATAAAACAGAAAAAAAGCACTATGATAAAATAGTGGACAATTTAAATGAGAGGAAGAAAATAACAGTTTAAAGGCAATGTGGCCCCCTTTCAGTGGACTTTGTCTGGTGATGTGGAGGGCAGTGACCTAGACCCCAGCCCCTCAGGGTCATCCTGTCAGTTTGCAGAGAACCTAGATGTCCTTCCTGGTGAGGTCCTTCTCTAATTTCAGATGGAATGAGGAAACTGACCTCAAGTTGACAAATGGCAGTTTGTTTAAAGATCTATGAAATTGTGTAAAACAAGAGTTGCTATTCTAGATTTGGAGTTCATGTATGGAATTAGGTGTCTCTGACCCTTGAAATTATATTCAAACATTCTAGGTATTTGTATGTGTGTGTATTTCTGGGGATAGGTTTGTATGTGTGTGTATTTTTCTGGGCATGATTCTGTACTTTTTATTAGATTCTCAAAATGAAGTATGAATACTCCCTTGTTGGTCAAGCAGCGACGTCCTAAACCATTTAGGATTTTAGATCATAGGGATGGTAGATTGTATTATTGTTCAAAACTTTTCACTGCACCTCCCTGTTGGCCCTTTCCTGCAGGAGTTTTAGAGTCCTACTCCACTGATGTTGGAATTGGTCATCCGAATTGCTTTGACCAATGAAGGGTGAGTGGAGGTGACAAATGCCACTCCTGAGGAGCTTTAAGAGCCATTGCATTGTTCCATCATTACTCTTTTACCTCTGCCATGAGACTGACATTGTCTAGCCCAGAGAGGGGCTGTGCCTACTGCCTGGCTGGGGATGAAGATGCCAGAGCTGAATCTGACTCTTGAACATGTTACAGGAGGGAGATATAGACCATATTGTTGTAAGTCATCAAGATTTGGGGATTTTTTTTGCTGCTGGTAGCATAACTTAGCCTGAGCTGAGTGATCCAACAGGTGACAGCCTGAACTACATTCAGAATCCAACAGGGCACACTGTGATTTGGCACATTTAGAAGTGACACATTTTCCTATGGGTTCTGTGTGGTCTTTCAAGGTTTCCCCATGGAGTCAGAAATAAGACCTCAGTCTTGTGGTTAGTCTGTTAAGACTCAGAGAGTTCATTTTATTGGGCCAGAATCCTTCTCTCTGGAGGAAGAGAGCCACTCTGGGCCTGTTTGTTCTCTCTGCCCAGCAGCTAGTGTGTGCAGGAAAGAATTACTGATACAAGGAGTGTCTGAGGTCAGGAACAGCTCTCAAGCATAACACAAACCACCTAACACATTAGGTATGAATATATTGAAAGATTATGGGGTGCATATCATTTGTGGTGCAAAGTATAGTACAGATACATTTTCTAAAATGCTCCCTTACTCCAGGCATGACAAGGGTGAAAAATAGGTGTTACTACAATAGAGCACAATGAAAGCCCACCCACGAAAGAAAACAGATTTCAGAGGTGACTCATAAACAAAGTACTACCTTCAAGAAAATAAAGAAGCCATCCATTACCCCCACAAAGTGCGTAATAATAAGGACAAGCTCTTCATCACCTCATGTTTGTCGGTTAGAAGTCAGAACTCCCACACAGGAAACACTGCAAAACCTCATACTTTAGTCAGAATGGGCTGCATCTAAATCAAAGAGCTATTCTGTCTTCGGAGAGATTTATTCCATGCCCCAGATTCTTAACTATTGCTCCCATTAAGTAGTTTCAGTTTTTAACAATCTTTTGTTTAAAGAAATTCTGTACTAAGTTAATTATCCCTATTGACATAAAATGGGGAAAGTTGATGGACAGCTCATAAAAGATCTGCCCTGAAGCTTTTTACTCAGTGGAAAATGATCTAGGAAACTACATCACTAGAGTTACTAATAACCCAGGTGGAATAATAATTTCTTCCTAATCTAGTACATCTAAGAAAATGTTCAACTTCTTTTCATCACAGATTGTAAGACTTCATTTCCTTTCCTTTATGGTATTCATTCATTCATTCATTCATTGCCTACTCTTTGCCAGGGACTGTTCTTGGAGCTGGAGCTCAGCAAGACTCTGCCCTCAAGGTGGTTACATTGTAATGGGAGAAGACAGAAATTAAGTACCAAGAACAAAAACAAATAGCAAATGTAATATGTCAGATGGTGATAAATAGTCTGAAAATAATAAAGCAGAATAAGAGGAGATAGAGAATTATGTGCATGGGGTACTATTTTGTACAGGGTGGTCAG
This sequence comes from Eubalaena glacialis, assembly GCF_028564815.1. Lineage (NCBI taxonomy): Eukaryota > Metazoa > Chordata > Mammalia > Artiodactyla > Balaenidae > Eubalaena > Eubalaena glacialis. The sequence continues at coordinate 107,400,808 of NC_083721.1, read as the reverse complement.
GGCAGTTCTCACCAATTGGGGACATTTGAAAGTCCTGAGTGAAGTGAAGGACTAACCATGTAAGTGTCTTTTCGAAGAGTGGGAAGTTGGATTTATGTCTCATTTTACTCAGCTGTATTTCTGGGGAGTGGTATGTAAATTGAGTTTTATTTTAAGCATATTATGGAAACTTCTTATGACTTTTTTTTCTAAGTGAACCTCTCTCTAAAATGAAGATCTCATTGGTAAAACGAACAATTATGCCTTAAAATTATCTGCATCGTGTGTTCAAGTTTCCACACTGAATTCATTTTAAGTAGGTTACACAGGTTTAGGGTAAGATGTTATAGATGAATGATGGACACGAAGAACAGTTGGAGTGAAAATTCTTGGATATAGTTTTTTTTTTAAAGATATATTATTTTAAACTATGTATAATAATAAGTCAACAGTGTTGCATGGTTGAGGCTCTTATATTACCTCTTTGAATTAATAATCAGAATGTTTTATTATTGGCATATGCAAATCACATAAATACTTTCAAAATATCTGACAGCCCTTAAAAATTGATTTGTATAGTTGAGTTAGCATTCTCTTTGTACTTTTATGTACTCTGAGGATGTGCTGGAAATAAACGTTTTTCAAAACAAATGAAGACATAACTCAGGCCTCAGGAAGGTTATCACAATTTCCAAATAAAGGTGTTTAAACCTGGAAGACTGTGCTCTGCCCTTTAGTTTCACCCTTCCTGGATTCAGTGATTGTTTTGAAAAAAAAAAGAAACAAAACCTGTTTACAGAATATAGTGAATTATCAAACTTGTCATCATCTCATTTTAGTAACCCTTTGTATAATAAACTTTGACTTTATGACAAAAGTTGCATGATCTGGTGGTTGCGGTTCAAACCTTGGGGAATGTGAGCTTTGATTGCCATTGCTATTTTAGAACATTAAGGTGGTTGTTAATTGTAGAAGAGCACAACTGGTGTGAAGGTGAGCAATCAGTATAAGAAAATACTGGTCTTCACCCCTTTCACTCCCTGCAACCTTCCCCTTACCCCCTTTCAGTAGGTACAGTAAATGTCAGATGCTGAAGAGATAGAATTAGATCCATCCTTTTAGCATTTATGACCAGTGTCAGGATTGGACATTTTTGGAGGAGTGCTTGTGTGATACAGTCATTTTCCTCCCTTCCCCACCACAGAAGAATTCTTTGAATTATCCAGATCATTACACTCTTTCTGTGACAAGTTTACCATTTATAGCCTTCTTTCTTAGGGTTAAGTGAGATGGTGTTTTTGCATGTATTTTTTCTGTTGAGTTAAATAACACAGCTGTTACTTTTAATATGTAAAAACATTTGTCTCTTCATGGCAGAATGGTATTTTATAAGCAAAACATTTCATCTTTAATTTACAGGTGTACCAGACCAAAGCTCTTTGTTTTAAAAAAAAGTCCCAACTTGGTTTATTTCTCTTTTCTAAGAAATCTGTTTTCTGTTTTCTGTGTGTGCTGTCCCCTAAAGAGCTTATTTGTTCATATCTAGGCCTTGAAATAGGACTTGGCAGTATTATAAAATCAATGGATTCAGTTTAGAGCACCAAACACAATCCAGGTGGTTGAGATTGAGGGGTCAAGCTTTTATCCTGGTTCCATACAAGCTAGCTGGCTATCTGTGCTCCCTCTTTTCAACCTGCTGGATGCTTGTTTCTAAAATGAGTTTTCTTCTTGCACTCCTGACTTCTGTACCTGCTATATTAGTTTCCTATGGCTGCTGTAACAAGTTATTATAAACTGGACAGCTTAGAACAGCAGAAATTTATTCTTTTATTGTTCTGGAGGTTAGAAGTCTGAAATCAAGGTGTTATCAGGGCTGTGCTCTTTGACAAGGCTCTAGGGAAGAATCTTTCCTTGATGCTTCTAGCTTCTGGTGGTTTTCAGCAATCCTTGTGTTTCTTGTGTTGTACATGCGTTGCTCCAACCTCTGTTGTTATCACATGACAGTCTCCCTGTGTTTGTCTGTTTTCACGTGGTGTTCTTTTCTCTATATCTCTGTCCAAATTAAGGACACCAGTCATTGGGTTAAGACCCACCCTAATCCAATATGACCTCATCTTAACTTGATTACATTTACAAAGACCCTATTTCCAAACAAGGTCCCATTCTAAGGTTCCAGATGGGCATGACTTTTGTGGGACACTATTTAACCCAGGACACATGCCCAGGGCTATTTTGCCCAGAGCATATGCATGGCCAAATACAATCAGTACTAGTATAGGGTTTTTGCTTTTGGTAAATGTTTCAAATACACAGCATACTTTTCTTCTTTTGTAAAGTTTTTATTGAGATTTAACATACATGTAGAAAAGTCCATAAATTGTAAGTGAACAAATTTTAACAGAATGAACATAGCCATGTAACTACCACTTAGATCAAGAAATTGAGCATCAGCAGCAACCCAGAAGCCTCCATCATGCCTTTTCCCAGTCATTTTCCCCCCAGAATGACCTTTATTATGACTTCTATCATCAGCATGAATGAATTTTGCTTGTTTTCAACCTTGTGTCTGGCTTTTTGGCCCAGCTTTATGACTGTGAATTTCATCCATGTTGTGGTACATGGTTATGGTTTGTTTATTCTCTTTGCTGCATGGTGTTCCATCCTATGAATATGCTGCTACTATTTTCCCTTGCTATTGCTGATAGACATTTGAATTACAGTTTTTAAAAAATTACAAATGATACTTTGTGAATATTTTTGAGCATGTCTTTGGATGCACATATATATGTGTCTACATTAGGTACAAGCTTAAGAGTAGAATTGTTAGGTCAGAGAATATGTGATTATTTATTATTCGCAGATACTCTCAGTTTTCCAAAGTGGTTGCACCAGTTTACACTCATACCAGCAGTGTGTAAGAATTTCAGTTACTCCATATCTTTGCCAATTCTTGAATTTAAAAAAAAAAAAATTAGCTTTTTTGGTAAATATATAGTGAGATCGCATTGTGTTTTTTAAAACATATTTTATTTATTTATTTATTTATTTTTTTGGCTGTGTCGGGTCTTAGTTGCATCTTGCGGGATCTTTCCTTCTGGCGTGGGTTTTCATTGCAGCGTGTGGGCTTCTCTCTGGTTGTGGAGTGTGGGCTCTGTAGTTGTGGTGCACAGGCTTAGTTGCCCTGCGGCATGTGGAATCTTCATTCCCTGACCAGGGATCGAACCTGCATCCCCTGCATTGGAAGGCAGATTCTTTACCACTGGACCACCAGGGAAGTCCCTCACTATGTTTTTAATTTGCATTTTTCTAATGACTAATGATGTTGAACACCTTTTAATGTGTTAATTTGCCATTCAGATATCATCTTTTGTGTAGTGTCTTTTGCCCCTCATTTTATTGGATTTAGCTATCTTTTTTAATTATTGATTTATAACAGTATTTTACATAGTCTGGATATAAGTTCTTGTCAAATATTTGTAGTTCAAAAATCTCTCAGACTGTGGTTTGTTTTCTACCTCTTAATGGTGGCTTTTGATTGAATAGAATTTCTTAATTTTAATCAAGTCAGTTTACCTATCTTTCCCTCTATGGTGAGAGCTTTTTATACTGAAGAAATCTTTGCTTGCCCAGGGTCATGAAGACATTATCATATGTTATCTTCTAGAAGAGTTATTTTTTACCTTTTACATTTATACCTATAATCCATTTGGAATTGATTTATATATCTATGTGAAATAGAAGTCAAGGTTGTTTTTTTCCCATGTGTATATCTAATTGATCTGGCACCATTTATTGAAAAGATCATGCTTTCTCACTTTTATTGAAAATAAGTATATTGCATATGTGTGGGTCAATTCTTGGGCTTTCTAGTCTGTTCTATTTGTTTAACTTTGTGCCAGTACTATTTTGTTTTTATTACTATAGATTTATAAGAAATCTTGGCATCTAGTAGCATAAAACCTCCAAGTTTGCTCTTCTTTTTAAAGAGTTGTGGCTATACTCGGCTTTTTACATTTTAATTAAAAATTTTGAATCAGCTTGTGAATTTCCAAAGAAAATACCTATTAGGAGTTTAATTTGGAGTTATTGAATATACAGATTAATTTGAAGAGAATTGACGTCTTTATAATACTGAGTCTTCTAATCATTGAAAATGGTATATTTCTCTAATTCAGGGTTTAGCAACCTTTTTCTGTGAAGTGTCAGATAATATATATTTTAGGCTTTCTGGACCACATACAGTCTCTTATTCTTATTCTCCTCTCTTTTAGTTTTACAACTTTTTTTTTTTTTTTTCTTGGCCATGCTTTGTGGCATGTGGGATCTTAGTTCCCCAAGCAGGGATGGAACCTGTGCCACCTTCGGTGGAAGCGCAGAGTCTTAATCACTGGATCACCAGGGAAGTCCCAGTTTTACAACCTTTTAAAAATGGAAGAACCCTCTTAGTTTATGGGCACTAGAGAAGCAGGCTGCAGTTTGTAGTTTGCCGATCCTTGCTTTGTTGATTTAGGTTTTCTTAATATATCTTAATTATGCTTTGTAGTTTTCTGTGTAGAGTCCTTGCATGCCTTTCATTATATTTAGTCTTAGCTATATGGTGAGTTTTGCTACTATTGTAAGGAGTATTTTCTTTTTTTTTTTTTAACATCTTTATTGAAGTATAATTGCTTTACAGTGGTGTGTTAGTTTCTGCTTTATAACAAAGTGAATCAGTTATACATATACATATGTTCCCATATCTCTTCCCTCTTGCATCTCCCTCCCTCCCACCCTCCCTATCCCACCCCTCTAGGTGGTCACAAAGCACCGAGCTGATCTCCCTATGTTATGTGGCTGCTTCCCACTAGCTATCTATTTTACATTTGGTAGTGTATATATGTCCATGACACTCTCTCACCCTGTCACATCTCACCCCTCCCTCTCCCCATATCCTCAAGCCCATTCTCTAGTAGGTCTGTGTCTTTATTCCCGTCTTGCCACTAGGTTCTTCATGACCTTTTTTTTTTTTTTCCCCTTAGATTCCATATATATGTGTTAGCATACTGTATTTCTTTTTCTCTTTCTGACTTACTTCACTCTGTATGACAGACTCTAACTCCATCCACCTCATTACAAATACCTCCATTTCATTTCTTTTTATGGCTGAGTAATATTCCATTGTATATATGTGCCACATCTTCTTTATCCATTCATCTGATGATGGACACCTAGGTTGCTTCCATGTCCTGGCTATTGTAAACAGAGCTGCAATGAATATTTTGGTACATGACTCTTTCTGAATTATGGTTTTCTCAGGGTATATGCCCAGTAGTGGGATTGCTGGGTCGTATGGTAGTTCTATTTTTAGTATTTTAAGGAACCTCCATACTGTTCTCCATAGTGGCTGTATCAATTTACATTCCCACCAACAGTGCAAGAGTGTTCCCTTTTCTCCACACCCTCTCCAGCATTTATTGTTTCTAGATATTTTGATGATGGCCATTCTGACCGGTGTGAGATGATACCTCATTGTAGTTTTGATTTGCATTTCTCTAATGATTAATGATGTTGAGCATTCTTTCATGTGTCTGTTGGCAATCTGTATATCTTCTTTGGAGAAATGTCTATTTAGGTCTTCTGCCCATTTCTGGATTGGGTTGTTTGTTTTTTTGTTATTGAGCTGCATGAGCTGCTTGTAAATCTTGGAGATTAATCCTTTGTCAGTTGCTTCATTTGCAAATATTTTCTCCCATTCTGAGGGTTGTCTTTTGGTCTTGTTTATGGTTTCCTTTGCTGTGCAAAAGCTTTTAAGTTTCATTAGGTCCCATTTGTTTATTTGTGTTTTTATTTCCATTTCTCTAGGAGCTGGGTCAAAAAGGATCTTGCTGTGATTTATGTCATACAGTGTTCTGTCTAGGTTTTCCTCTAAGAGTTTGATAGTGTCTGGCCTTACACTTAGGTCTTTAATCCATTTTGAGTTTATTTTTGTGTATGGTGTCAGGGAATGTTCTAATTTCATACTTTTACATTTACCTGTCCAATTTTCCCAACACCACTTATTGAAGAGGCTGTCTTTTCTCCACTGTATATGCTTGCCTCCTTTATCAAAGATAAGGTGACTATATGTGCGTGGGCTTATCTCTGGGCTTTCTATCCTGTTCCATTGATCTATATTTCTGTTTTTGTGCCAGTACCAAACTGTCTTGATTACTGTAGCTTTGTAATATAGTCTGAAGTCAGGGAGCCTGATCCCTCCAGCTCCATTTTTTGTTCTCAAGATTGCTTTGGCTATTCGGGGTCTTTTGTGTTTCCATACAAATTGTGAAATTTTTTGTTCTAGTTCTGTGAAAAATGCCAGTGGTAGTTTGATAGGGATTGCATTGAATCTGTAGATTGCTTTGGGTAACAGAGTCATTTTCACAATGTTGATTCTTCCAATCCAAGAACATGGTATATCTCTCCATCTATTTGTATCATCTTTAATTTCTTTCATCAGTGTCTTATAATTTTCTGCATACAGGTCTTTTGTCTCCTTAGGTAGGTTTATTCCTAGATATTTTATTCTTTTTGTTGCAATGGTAAACGGGAGTGTTTTCTTAATTTCACTTTCAGATTTTTCATCATTAGTGTATAGGAATGCAAGAGATTTCTGTGCATTAATTTTGTATCCTGCTACTTTACCAAATTCATTGATTAGCTCTAGTAGTTTTCTGGTAGCATCTTTAGGATTTTCTATGTATAGTATCATGTCATCTGCAAACAGTGACAGCTTTACTTCTTCTTTTCCGATTTGGATTCCTTTTATTTCTTTTTCTTCTCTGATTGCTGTGGCTAACACTTCCAAAATTATGTTGAATAATAGTGGTGAGAGTGGGCAACCTTGTCTTGTTCCTGATCTTAGTGGAAATGGTTTCAGTTTTTCACCATTGAGGACAATGTTGGCTGTGGGTTTGTCATATATGGCCTTTATTATGTTGAGGAAAGTTCCCTCTATGCCTACTTTCTGCAGGGCTTTTATCATAAATGGGTGTTGAATTTTGTCGAAAGCTTTCTCTGCATCTATTGAGATGATCATATGGTTTTTCTCCTTCAATTTGTTAATATGGTGTATCACGTTGATTGATTTGCGTATATTGAAGAATCCTTGCATTCCTGGGATAAACCCCACTTGATCATGGTGTATGATCCTTTTAATGTGCTGTTGGATTCTGTTTGCTAGTATTTTGTTGAGGATTTTTGCATCTATGTTCATCAGTGATATTGGCCTGTAGTTTTCTTTCTTTGTGACATCTTTGTCTGCTTTTGGTATCAGGGTGATGGTGGCCTTGTAGAATGAGTTTGGGAGTGTTCCTCCCTCTGCAATATTTTGGAAGAGTTTGAGAAGGATAGGTGTTAGCTCTTCTCTAAATGTTTGATAGAATTCGCCTGTGAAGCCATCTGGTTCTGGGCTTTTGTGTGTTGGAAGATTTTTAATCACAGTTTCAATTTCAGTGCTTGTGATTGGTCTGTTCATATTTTCTATTTCTTCCTGGTTCAGTCTCGGCAGGTTGTGCATTTCTAAGAATCTGTCCATTTCTTCCAGGTTGTCCATTTTATTGGCATAGAGTTGCTTGTAGTAATCTCTCATGATCGTTTGTATTTCTGCAGTGTCAGTGGTTACTTCTCCTTTTTCATTTCTAATTCTATTGATTTGAGTCTTCTCCCTTTTTCTCTTGATGAGTCTGGCTAATGGTTTATCAATTTTGTTTATCTTCCAAAGAACCAGCTTTTAGTTTCATTGATTTTTGCTATCATTTCCTTCATTTCTTTTTCATTTATTTCTGCTCTGATCTTTATGATTTCTTTCCTTCTGCTAGCTTTGGGTTTTTTTTTGTTCTTCTTTCTCTAATTGCTTCAGGTGCAAGGTTAGGTTGTTTATTCGAGATGTTTCCTGTTTCTTGAGGTAGGCTTGTATTGCTATAAACTTCCCTCTTAGCACTGCTTTTGCTGCGTCCCATAGGTTTTGGGTAGTCGTGTCTCCATTGTCATTTGTTTCTAGGTATTTTTTGATTTCCCCTTTGATTTCTTCAGTGGTCACTTCGTTATTAAGTAGTGTATTGTGTAGCCTCCATGTGTTTGTATTTTTTACAGATGTTTTCCTGTAATTGATATCTAGTCTCATAGCGTTGTGGTCAGAAAAGATACTTGATACGATTTCAATTTTCTTAAATTTACCAAGGCTTGATTTGTGACCCAAGATATGATCTATCCTGGAGAATGTTCTGTGAGCACTTGAGAAAAATGTATATTCTGTTGTTTTTGGGTGGAATGTCCTATAAATATCAATTAAGTCCATCTTGTTTAATGTATCATTTAAAGCTTGTGTTTCCTTATTTATTTTCATTTTGGATGATCTGTCCATTGGTGAAAGTGGGGTGTTAAAGTCCCCTACTATGATTGTGTTGCTGTCGATTTCCCCTTTTATGGCTGTTAGTATTTGCCTTATGTATTGAGGTGCTCCTATGTTGGGTGCATAAATATTTACAATTGTTATGTCTTCTTCTTGGATTGATCCCTTGATCATTATGTAGTGTCCTTCTTTGTCTCTTGTGATAGTCTTTATTTTAAAGTCTATTTTGTCTGATATGAGAATTGCTACTCCAGCTTTCTTTTGATTTCCATTTGCATGGAATATCTTTTTCCATCCCCTCACTTTCAGTGAGACACTGTATGTGTCTCTAGGTCTGAAGTGGGTCTCTTGTAGACAGCATATATATGGGTCTTGTTTTTGTATCCATTCAGCCAGTCTGTGTCTTTTGGTGGGAGCATTTAATCCATTTACATTTAAGGTAATTATCGATATGTATGTTCCTATTCCCATTTTCTTAAATGTTTTGGGTTTGTTATTGTAGGTGTTTTCCTTCTCTTGTGTTTCTTGCCTAGAGAAGTTCCTTTAGCATTTGTTGTAAAGCTGGTTTGGTGGTGCTGAACTCTCTCAGCTTTTGCTTGTCTGTAAAGGTTTTAATTTCTCCATCAAATCTGAATGAGATCCTTGCTGGGTAGATTAATCTAGGTTGTAGGTTTTTCTCCTTCATCACTTTAAGTATATCCTGTCACTCCCTTCTGGCTTGCAGAGTTTCTGCTGAAAGATCAGCTGTTAACCTTATGGGGATTCCCTTGTGTGTTATTTGTTGTTTTTCCCTTGCTGCTTTTAATATGTTTTCTTTATATTTAATTTTTGACAGTTTGATTAATATGTGTCTTGGCGTGTTTCTCCTTGGATTTATCCTGTATGGGACTCTCTGTGCTTCCTGGACTTGATTAATGATTTCCTTTCCCATATTAGGGAAGTGTTCAGCTATAATCTCTTCAAATATTTTCTCAGTCCCTTTCTTTTTCTCTTCTTCTTCTGGGACCCCTATAATTCGAATGTTGGTGCATTTAATGTTGTCCCAGAGGTCTCTGAGACTGTCCTCAGTTCTTTTCATTCTTTTTTCTTTATTCTGCTCTGCAGTAGTTATTTCCACCATTTTATCTTCCAGGTCACTTATCCGTTCTTCTGCCTCAGTTATTCTGCTATTGATCCCGTCTAGAGTATTTTTAATTTCATTTATTGTGTTTTTAATCATTGCTTGGTTCCTCTTTAGTTCTTCTACGTCCTTGTTAAATGTTTCTTGCATTTTGTCTATTCTATTTCCAAGATTTTGGATCATCTTTACTATCATTATTCTGAATTCTTTTTCAGGTAGACTGCCTATTTCCTCTTCATTTGTTAGGTCTGGTGTGTTTTGACCCTGCTCCTTCACCTGCTGTGTGTTTTTTTGTCTTCTCATTTTGCTTATCTTACTGTGTTTGGGGTCTCCTTTTCACAGGCTGCAGTTTCGTGTTCCTGTTGTTTTTGGTATCTGTCCCCAGTGGCTAAGGTTGGTTCAGTGGGTTGTATAGGCTTCCTGGTGGAGGGGACTAGTGCCTGTGTTCTGGTGGATGAGGTTGGATCTTGTCTTTCTGGTGGGCACGTCCACATCTGGTGGTGTGTATTGGGGTGTCTGTGGCCTTATTATGATTTTAGGCAGCCTCTCTGCTAATGGATGGGGCTGTGTTCCTGTCTTGCTAGTTGTTTGGCATAGGGTGTCCAGCACTGTAGCTTGCTGGTTGTTGAGTGAAGCTGGGTCTTGATGTTAAGATGGAGATCTCTGAGAGATTTTTGCCATTTGGTATTACATGGAGCTGGGAGGTCTCTTGTGGACCAGTGTCCTGAAGTTGGCTCTCCCACCTCAGAGGCACAGCCCTGATGCCTGGCTGGAGCACCAAGAGCCTTTCATCCACACGGCTCAGAATAAAAGGGAGAAAAAATAGAAAGAAAGAGAGAAAGAGGGTAAAATAAAATAAAATAAAGCTATTATAATAAAAAATAAGAAAAAAATTATTAAGAATAAATTTATTAAGAAAAAATTTTTAATTTTTAAAAATAGATTTATTAATTTTTTATAATAAAAAATAAGAAAAAATTAAGAAAAAATTTAAGAAAAAAAATTTTGATTTTTTAAAATAAAAAATAAAAAAACTTATTAAAGAAATTTTTAAAAATTTTTTTAAAAATAGAAAATAAGGAAAAAATTATTAAGAAAACATTTATTAGGGAAAAAAAAAAATTTTTTAAGTAAAAAAAAAACGGACGGACCTAACCCTAGGACTAATGGTGAGAGCAAAGCTATACAGACAAAATCTCACCCAGAAGCATACACATATACACTCACAAAAAAAGGAAAAGGGGAAAAATTAATATATCCTACTCCCAAAGTCCACCTCCTAAATTTGGGATGATTCGTTGTCTATTCAGGTATTCAACAGATGCAGGCACATCAAGTTGTTTGTGGAGCTTTAATCTTCTGCTTCTGATGCTGCTGGGAGAGATCTCCCTTTCTCTTCTTTGTTTGTACAGCTCCCAGGGTTCAGCTTTGGATTTGGACCCGCCTCTGCATGTAGGTCGCCTGAGGGCATCTGTTTCCCGCCCAGACAGAACGGGGTTAAAGGAGCAGCTGATTCGGGGGCTCTGGCTCAGTCAGGCCGGGGGGAGGGAGCCGTACGGAGGAGGCGGGGCGAGCCTGCAGCGGCAGAAGCCAGCGTGAGGTTGCAGCAGCCTGAGGCGCGCCGTGCGCTCTCCCTGGGAAGTTGTCCCAGGATCACGGGAGCCTGGTCATGGCGGGCTGCACTGGCTCCTGGGAGGGGCGGTGTGGAGAGTGACCTGTGCTCGCACACAGGCTTTTTGGTGGCGGCAGCAGCAGCCTTAGCGTCTCATGCCCGCCTCTGGGGTCCGCGCTGATAACCGCGGCTCGCGCCCGTCTCTGGGGTCCGCGCTGATAGCCGCGGCTTGTTCCCGTCTCTGGAGTTCGTTTAAGCGGCGCTCTGAATCCCCTCTCCTTGCGCGCCACGAAACAAAGAGGCAGGAAAAGTCTCTTGCCTCTTCGGCAGCTGCAGACTTTTTCTCGGGCTCCCTCCCGGCTAACTGGTGCGCCAGCCCCTTCAGGCTGTGTTCACGCCGCCAACTCCAGTCCTCTCCCTGCGATCCGACCGAAGCCCGAGCCTCAGCTCCCAGCCCCCGCCCGCCCTGGCGGGTGAGCAGACAAGCCTCTCGGGCTGGTGAGCGCTGCTCGGCGCCGAGCCTCTGTGCGGGAATCTCTCCATTTTTCCCTCTGCGCCCCTGTTCCTGTGGGATCCGCGCTGATAGCCGCGGCTCGCGCCCGTCTCTGGAGCTCGTTTAGGCGGCGCTCTGAATCCCCTCTCCTTGTGCGCCACGAAACAAAGAGGCAAGAAAAAGTCTCTTGCCTCTTCAGCAGCTGCAGTCTTTTTCCCGGACTCCCTCCTGGCTAGCACCGAAGCCCGAGCCCCAGCTCCCAGCCCCCGCCCGCCCCAGCGGCTGAGCAGACAAGCCTCTCAGGCTGGTGAGTGCTGCTTGGCGCTGATCCCCCGTGCGGGAATCTCTCCGCTTTGCCCTCTGCACCCCTGTGGCTGCGCTCTCCTCCGTGGCTCCGAAGCTTCCCCTCTCTGCCACCCGCAGTCTCTGCCCGCGAAGGGGCTTCCTAGTGTGTGGAAACCTTTCCTCCTTCACAGCTCCCTCCCACTGGTGCAGGTCCTGTCCCTATTCTTTTGTCTCTGTTATTTCTTTTTTCTTTTGCCCTACCCAAGTACGTGGGGATTTTCTTGCCTTTTGGGAGGTCTGACGTCTTCTTCCAGAGTTCAGTGGGTGTTCTGTAGGAGCAGTTCCACGTGTAGATGTATTTCTACTGTATCTGTGGGAAGGAAGGTGATCTCCGCGTCTTACTCTTCCGCCATCTTGCCCCCAGTCTCAGGAGTATTTTCTTAAAGATTATTTTTCCAATTGTTTGTTGCTGTGTATAGAAATAAAATTGATTTTTAAATATTTACTTTTTGTCCAGTGATCTTACTAAATGTATTTATTAATTGTAATAGTTTCTCTGAGATTCCTTTGGAGTTTCTACACATAAATTATGTCATATGCTAACTATAGTGTTCTTTCTCTTGATTTCCAAACTTTATAGCATTTATTCATTTTCTTATATTACTGTACTGGCTAGGACTTCCAGTACAAGGTCGAATATAAGTGGTGACTGTGAACATCTTTGTGTTTTCAAGAAGGCATTTACATGTTACAGTTATGGTATTAGCTATGGGATTTTTGTGGATACTTAATTATGGTATTAGCTATGGGACTTTTGTGGATACTTTAACCAGATCAAATATGGTTCTTTCTATTCCTGGTTTGCTAAGAGTTATTTTAAAATTGTTAACGAGCATTGAATTTTATCAAATACTTTTTCTGTATCTATTAAGATGATTATATGATTTTTCTCCTGTGTTAGTTAATGTGGTATACTATAGTTTTCAAGTTATATTTTAGTTTCAAATGTTAAACTAACCTTGCATTTCTAGGGTAAACTGTATTTGATTATTGTGTATTATTTTTTAACATCTGTATCTGTATTGCTACTTTACTGGTGGGAATTTTCATGACACATTTGCCAGTAGTTTTCCCCCTTTTGAAACTTTTTTATATTGTTTTGATACAGAGGTTATGCTAGCCTCTTTTCTATTCTCTTTTTGTATTCTCTGAGACAATTTGTATAGTGAGTGAAGCTATCTTGGTCCCTCGGTTACAGCCTGGTTGCCAGTTGAGTACCGGTGACTGACCCCAGTCAGTGTTGCACAGAACAAATGAGTCATCTGAGCTTTGCCTGAATTCATGACCCACAGAAACATGAAATAGAATTAAATGGTTATTGTTTTAATCCACTAAGTTTTAAGGTACTGGGTGTGTGGAATTATCTCATTGTAGTTTTAATTTGCATTTTCAAAATAGAATAATGATTTCAGAAACTCTTCATGTACTTCTCTGCTAGTCATATATCTTCCTTGGTGAAGTGTCTCTTCAAATCTTTGGCCCACTGATTTCATTGGATCTTTTGTTATTACTGAGTTTTTAGAGTTCTTTATATACTTTGGATACAAGTTCTATATTCTTTCAGCTCCTTAAAGATGTTGTTCCATTCTCTTCTCGCTTTCATGGCTTCTGATGAAAAATATGTAGTCATTCTAATTGTTGTTCCTCTCTATGTGATGTATCATTTTTTTTTTTTTTTTCTGGATGCAGTTTGATTATGAAGTTTCTGGGCATGATTTCTTGAATTTATCTTGTTTGAGGTTCTCCAAGTCTCCTGAATCTGTAAGACAGTATCTTCCCCCCAAACTGAAAGTTTGTTCTTTTTTGTTTTTCAGTATTTTTTTCTTTGTGTGCTTTATGTAGGATAGTTTCTATTACTATATGTCTGATATTTTTACTGTCACTAATATTTTCTCCTCAAGTGTCTCACTGGCTGTTAATTCTGTCCAGTGCATTTTTCATTTCAGATTTTGTATTTTTTTATCCAGAATACCCATTTGAATATTTTCATATCTTCTGTTTCTCTGCTAATTGTGCTCATGTTTTCCTTTACATCATTGAGCATATTCATAAGATTTATAACAGCTGCTTTAATGTCTTTTTCTGAAAATTTCTGCAGATGTCTGTCATTTCTGGTTCTGTTTCTATTGGTCGGTAGAATCTTCTGTTTATACGTTGTATTTTTCTTCTTTGCCATATGCTGGTAGTCTTTGATTGAATTCCAGGCACTGAATTTTTTATTGCTTAATGCCAGATTTTGTTGTATTCCTTTGAAGAGTATTGGATGTTGTTTTTGCAGTCACAGATCAGTTTGATTCCTTTGAAACTTGTTTTTAAGTTTTCTTGTGGCAGATCTGGAGCAGTCTTTACTCTAGGCTTAATTTATCCCCCACTCCTAAGGCACAACTCTTTTGAATATTCTACCTAATGCTCTCTGTATTATGAAGTTTATCCACTATGAGTGATGAGAATGTGAATTATTCCCATTACTGTGTGACTTCAGGGACATTTCCAGCCTATTGGTTTCAGGTAGTTCTTTCCTTAGTCTCATGGAGTGTTACCCCAGGCATGTGCAGATCAGTAATTAGCTGCAGACTTGAGAGGACCCCTTTGAGGATCTCTGGAGCACTTCTGTTTAGCACCCTCCTCTCAAATATTCTGACCTACAAATTCTAGTCACTGTGGGTGATTTAAACTCTGATCTTTGTCTCTTTAACTAAATGAAACTATTGTGTCCTGTTTGAGTTTCCACTCTCTGAGCTGCAGTTTTGAAACTGTCTCCAGGCAGTAAACTGGACAATCATAGTACTTATCTCATTATTTCCCTTCTCTGAAAGATCACAGAGATTACCTAATTGTCTAATATCTGAAAAGTTGTTTTATGTAATTTCCCTAGTTTTCTAATTGTTTATACTAGGGCAATTCCTGTAGCAATTGATCCTTCATACATAAGTAAAATTCTAAAAGTAGACTTTTGAACATCTTTTATACCCAGAGCCCTGGGTTAGAGTCACAGGTTAAATACACCCCTAATTGTTTTAAAATGCATACCAAGTTGAGATATATCCTCTCATAGGTTATCTCTTTATTTCCTTTCCCCTCTCCTCAATTTTTGGTACTTTCAATTTGTGCATTCTTTCTGTAAAATTGATGGTGTTTTAGTATAAATGATTATAGATGCAGGTCAGAACTATTGAAGATCTTAGTCATTTCATGGCTGGACTATTGCATAGATTCCTAACTGATCCTGATTTTTTCAGTCTCACTCTCTTTTATTTCTATCTCCTCATTATTTCCTTAGTGATTTTAAAAATATGTATAATTGCAAACACCTACTATCTCTCCCTTTATTTCTACCTTGTCCCCAACCCCAGTCTATTCTCAGCCCAGAACTCAGAATGATCCTTTTAAAACATAATTCAGATCATGTTACTCCCGTGTGTCTTCCCTGTGCATATATAAATCCTTCAGTGTCTCCTTAGCTCACTCAGAATAAAAGTGAAAGTGCTTCAAGGGCTTTGAGATCCTACCTGATCTGGCCCTGTCTGACCCTATCTCCTGCTCTTCTCCTCTCACAGCCACACTAGCCACCATGGTATTATTTAGATACATCAAACAGGGTCTTGCCTTATGGCCTTCGAACTGACCATCTCCTCTGCCTTGAATACTCTTCCTTCAGATTTCCTCATATTTAACTCCATCATCTCCTTCAAGTCTTTGGTGGAATGTTACCTTCTCAGTGTTGCCTCCCTCGCCCTCCAATTTAATGATGAAATCTGACCCCATCATCCTCTCTTCTTCAACATTTCCAATCTGTCTTACACCACTCTATTTTTTTCCACAATATTTATCAGCTTCTAACATCCTAGATATTAAACATGTAGTTATTATGTTTAGAATCTGTTACCTCTTTCCCACTAGAATGTAAACTCTCCAAGGGAAGAGTTTTTCTGTTTTACTCTCTGATGCATCCCCAGAACCTGGTACTTAGTAAGTCCTTAATAAATATTTATTGAATGCATGTAAATCTGATGTCATTCTTTTAAGATGATTTAGTTATCAATGAGCATCCATAGGGTAAAGCCCAAACTCTTCCCAAAGCAGAATATATTCTTCATGAGCTCCTCCTCTTTGCTGTGTCCACCTTTTTAGCCTCTCCATCCCTCTACTCCCTGAATTCCACTCATACTTAATTAGCAATTCCTGAAACATTACTGGCTCTCTCACATTTCTTGGCAACATCTCAGGCAGTACCCATTGCTTTGTAGCCACTTTTAAGCATTAGAACACTTTCATATTCATATGTGAACAACCCAGATTTTATCGTCTAATTCACCGTCAAGCTTTTTCCCCTTCCCCTGCTAAGGATATCAGCCCAGGGACCTAGAGTGGAGAACGGAGTGTGGTTTGCTCTTTCATGCTGTATCCTTCTCCTTCCTGTGCTTCTGTTCTTTCCAGAGTCCAGTGAAGAAGGAAAGAGAAGCGGTGGAGTGTCTCATAAGTTGAAGTTGTAATCTAGCTGTTGGTGAGCTCTCTGAGGCAGATGCTCACTTGCATGTCACATCCTTTCCCCCTCTCATCTGGGACTCTGAGATGCACAGAATGCTAACGTAGGTTATATCTCCCTGACTGATTTACAGCAGGATGACCCACTCAGCACCTTTCTGTTGGGATAGTCTCATATTGGTAAAGCCTTCTTGGGCGGGAGTCTTTTAAGATGTCTTGAAAGAGATGCTGGATGTAAATCTTAGCTACACAAATACAGATCTGTTATCTAAAGCATAATTGTCAATACAGTTTATTTTACTGTTGCTCTTCTTGTCCTGAATGTGATGAAATTAGGTAGAATCTAAAGAATGATTTGAATATATGGACCTGACAGAAAAGTGGAAATAGTCCTGTGTGAGACTCAGTAAGTGATCTCTGGCTGGATACATTTCCAAACCTTGGTCTTCTTAACATTCAGATGAACAAGTATATACACAGTCATTCTACCACTGGTTAGCTGTGTGAAGTAATAATTACTTGATCTCTCTGGAACTCAGCTTCATCATCCATAAAATGATGCAGTTGACTTTCTAAGTTAATGTTTAGCTGTAATAGCCTATGATTCCCTTTGATTCTCTGTCTCCCTCTCTATTTCTTGGGTGCATCATGGAGATTGGGCTTTGCAAGGTTGAACTCCTTTGCTTTACTCTTTCCACAAGATGGCACTTCCAGCACTCTGAAGCATTGGTTTTGAAATTTTATATTGAATTATTAATGAAATACCATTAATGGAGAGTAAGCTAGAACATAGTGGGGAGGCAAAGAAGCATGAAGATGTCAAATAGGGAATAGCCCTGTCTGCCAGTGACAGGGTGGTCACTAGAGATGAAGAGAGGAGCTTGGCAGCGTGTACCAGGCATGCCTGCTATGGGTCTTGGAAAACAGAGGCTGCTCAGTAGAAGGAGGTGCTATATTTTCCTGACAAAGCTTCTGCCCAGAGAGAATGTACATAACTCAGCCCTGAGCCTTTCTATGAGCTCTGCCAAATCGGACAGGCAGGTAACAAAACACTGAAAAGAAAGTAATGTCAGTCCAGCCTAGCGACAGCCAATACTGCACCTTAATTACTCTACCTAGTGACAAAAGCTATTTATCAAGCTTGCAATAAAGTGGTTTTAAAGTCAGAAGTTTATGTGCCAGCCAGTCAGAGGCTGTAATTTTTGGGGCATTGGCTTAAAGGGACATAAACTTAAATGAAAACAAATTGGAGAGCTGAGCAACTTTACATATGCACAATATCTCCATCCATTTTGTCTTTGGTTCTTTCTAATTTCCACACCATGCCCTTGCACCCATGTTTCTAGTCAATCACAACATGTCATCCAAACCAAGATCCCACCCTGGAGCCAAAAGGGAGATGTTCAGTGTTAATTCATTTACTCCATTTACTCAACAAATATTTATTTTATTAAATGAGTATAGTTGAAAAGAAGGCTGAGGAGGCCTGGAGGAATTAATTCATTTATTCAACAAGTATTTATTGAATACCTACTGTGTACCAGATATTGACTGGGGAGCTAGGCATGATGGTGGTGAACAGGATAGCAGAGAACTCTTCTCTCATGGAGCTCACATATGTATAAATGAGAACATGTATAAATGAGGAAATATGGGTAGTGATAAATGACAGTGGTTGGAGGGAAGAATAGGAAGGCTAGAAGAGGCATGTGAAGATTGGGGAGCAGAGAGTTCTAAATGAAGGGAAGCAGCTTTTGCAAAAGCACTAGAACAGGAATAAACTTGGCATATCTGGTGAATGGAAAAATGGGTCAGTGTGACTGGAGCGAGAAAGAGTAGAAACAGACAAGATCAGAGAGGTAGGCAATGGCCAGGTCGAGAAGGGCCTTGTGGGCCAGGATGAAGAGTGTGTATTTTATTCTAAGTACAGTGTGGGCCATTGGAGAGTTTTAGGCAGGGAACTTGACCAACACTTCATTGAATGGGAAGGAGTAGAAAAGATTTTTGCAAAAGAAGAGGCATTAATTACTTAATAATTGGTTAATTAAAGAAGCATTTAGGGAGGACGTTCAAGATGGTGGAGGAGTAAGACGTGGAGATCACCTTCCTCCCCACAAATACATCAAAAATACATCTACATGTGGAACAACTCCTACAGAACACCTACTGAACGCTGGCAGAAGACCTCAGGCTTCCCAAAAGGCAAGAAACTCCCCACGTACCTGGGTAGGGCAAAAGAAAAAAGAAAAAACAGACAAAAGAGTAGGGATGGGACCTGCACCTCTGGGAGGGAGATGTGAAGGAGGAAAAGTTTCCACACACTAGGAAACCCCTTCACTGGCGGAGACGGGGGTGCCGGCGGGGGGGAAGCTTCAAAGGCACAGAAGAGAGTGCAGCAAGAGGGTTGCAGAGGGCAAAGTGGAGAGATTCCCGCACAGAGGATTGGTGCCGACCAGCACTCACCAGCTTGAGAGGATTGTCTGCTCACCCGCTGGGACGGGTTGGGGCTGGGAGCTGAGTCTCGGGCTTCGGAGGTCAGATCCCAGGGAGAGGACTGGGGTTGGCTGCGTGAACACAAACTGAAGGGGGCTAGTGCACCACAGCTAGTCGGGATGGAGTCCGGGAAAAAGTCTGGACTTGCCTAAAAGGCAAGAGACCATTGTTTCAGGGTGCGTGAGGAGAGGGGATTCAGAACCCCACCTAAACGAGCTCCAGAGACGGGTGCGAGCCGCGCTTATCAGCGCAGACACCAGAGAGGGACATGAAACACGAACGCTGCTGCTGCAGCCACCAGGAAGCCTGTGTGCAAGCACAGGTCACTATCCACACCTCCCCTCCTGGGAGCCTGTGCAGCCTGCCACTGCCAGGGTCCCGTGATCCAGAGACAACTTCCCTGGGAGAACACATGTGGCGCACCTCAGGCTGTTGCAACATCACACCGGCCTCTGACGCCACAGGCTCGCCTTGCATTCCAATTATAACTACCATACCCCTCCCTCCCGCCGGGCTGAGTAAGCCAGAGCCCCCGAATCAGCTGCTCCTTTAACCCCCTCTTGTCTGGGTGAAGAACAGACCCCAGAGAGCAACCTACATGCAGAGGCAGGGGCAAATCCAAAGCTGAACCCCAGGAGCTGTGTGAACAAAGAAGAGAAAGGGAAATATCTCTGTGCAGCCTCAGGAGCAGTGGATTAAATCTCCACAATCAACTTGATGTACCCTGCATCTGTGGAATACCTGAAGAGACAACATAACATCCCCAAAAGGAGGTGGTGGACTTCGGGAGCAACTGTAGACTTGGGGTTTGCTTTCTGTGTCTAATTTGTTTCTAGTTTTATGTTTATCTTAGTTTAGTATTTAGAGCTTATTATCATTGGTAGATTTATTTATTGATTTGGTTGCTCTCTTCCTTTTTTTATATATATATGTATATATTTCTTTTCCTCTTTCTCTTTTTGTGAGTGTGTATGTGTATGCTTCTTTCTGTGATTTTGTCTGTATAAATTTGCTTTTACCATTTGTCCTAGGGTTCCTTCTGTCCATTTTTTTTTTTAGTATAGTTTTTAGCGCTTGTTATCATTGGTGGATTTGTTTATTGGTTTGGTTGCTCTCTTTTTTTTTAATTTTAAATTTTTTATTTTAATAATTTTTTTAATTTTAATAACGTTATTTTATTTTATTTTTTTCTTTCTTTCTTTTTTTTTTTTTTCTTTTCTCCCATTTCTTCTGAGCCACGTGGCTGACAGGGTTTTGATGCTCTGGCCAGGTGTCAGGCCTGAGCCTCTGAGGTGGGAGAGCTGAGTTCAGGACACTGGCCTGCCAGAGACCTCCTGGCCCATCATAATATGTATTGGTGAGAGCTCTCCCAGAGATCTCTGTCTCAATGCCAAAACCCAGCTCCACTCAATGACCAGCAAGCTCCAGTGCTGGACACCCTATGCCAAACAACTAGCAAGACAGGAACACAACCCCACCCATTAGCAGAGAGGCTGCCTAAAATCATAGTAAGTTCACAGACACCCCAGAACACACCACCAGATGCAGCCCTGCCCACCATAAAGACAAGATCCAGCCTCATCCATCAGAACACAGGCAGCAGTCCCCTCCACCAGGAAGCCTACACAACCTACTGAACAAACCTTACCCACTGGGGGCAGGCACCAAAAACAATGGGAACTATGAACTTACAGCCTGTGAAAAGGAGACCCCAAACACAGTAAGTTAAGCAAAAAAAGAAGACAGAGAAATACACAGCAGGTGAAGGAGCAATGTAAAAACCCACCAGACCAAACAAATGAAGAGGAAATAGGCAGTCTACCTGAAAAAGAATTCAGAGTAATGATAGTAAAGACGATCCAAAATTTTGGAAAGAGAATGGAGAAAATACAAGAAACGTTTAACAAGGACCTCAAAGAACTAAAGAGCAAACAAACAGTGATGAACAACATGATTACCAAAACTAAAAATTCTCTAGAAGGAATCAATAGCAGAATAACTGAGGCAGAAGAATGGATAAGTGACCTGGAAGGTAAAATAGTGGAAATAACTATTGCAGAGCAGAATAAAGAAAAAAGAATGAAAAGAATCGAGGACAGTCTCAGAGACCTCTGGGACAACATTAAACTCACCAACATTCGAATTATAGGGTCACAGAAGAAGAAGAGAAGAAGAAAGGGACTGAGAAAATATTTGAAGAGATTATAGTGGAAAACTTTCCTAATATGGGAAAGGAAATAGTTAATCAAGTCCAGGAAGTGCAGAGAGACCCATACAGGATAAATCCAAGGAGAAACACACCAAGACACATCTTAATCAAACTATCAAAAATTAAATACCAAGAAAAAATATTAAAAGCAGCAAGGGAAAAGCAACAAATAACATACAAGGGAATCCCCATAAGGTTAACAGCTGATCTTTCAGCAGAAACTTTGCAAGCCAGAAGGGTGTGGCAGGACACATTTAAAGTGATGAAAGGGAAAAACCTACAACCAAGATTACTCTGCCCAGAAAGGATCTCATTCAGATTCAATGGAGAAATTAAAACCTTTACAGAGAAGCAAAAGCTAAGAGAATTCAGCACCACAAAACCAGCTTTACAACAACTGCTAAAGGAAGTTCTCTAGGCAGGAAACACAAGAGAAGGAAAAGACCTACAAAAACAAACCCAAAACAATTAAGAAAATGGTAATAGGAACATACATATTGATAATTACGTTAAATGAAAATGGATTAAATGCTCCAACCAAAAGACATAGACTGGCTGAATGGATACAAAAACAAGACCCATATACATGCTGTCTACAAGAGACACACTTCAGACCTAGGGACACATACAGACTGAAAGTGAGGGGTTGGAAAAAGATATTCCATGCAAATGGAAATCAAAAGAAAGCTGGAGTAGCACTTCTCATATCAGACAAAATAGACTTTAAAATAGACTATTACAAGAGACAAAGAAGGACACTACATAATGATCAAGGGATCAATCCAAGAAGAAGATATAACAATTGTAAATATTTATGCACCCAACATAGGAACTCCTCAATACATAAGACAAATGCTAACAGCCATAAAAGAGGAGATCGACAGTAACACAATAAGAGTAGGGGACTTTAACACCCCACTTTCACCAATGGACAGATCATCCAAAATGAAAATAAATAAGGAAACACAAGCTTTAAATGACACATTAAACAAGATGGACTTAATTGATATTTATAGGACATTCCATCCAAAAACAGCAGATTACACTTTCTTCTCAAGTGCACACAGAACATTCTCCAGGATAGATCACATCATGGGTCACAAATCAAGCCTCAGTAAATTTAAAAATATTGAAATTGTATCATGTATCTTTTCCGACCACAGTGCTATAAGACTAGTTATCAATTACAGGATAAAACCTGTAAAAAATACAAGTACATTGGGGCTAAACAATATGCTACTAAATAACCATGAGATCACTGAAGAAATCAAAGAGGAAATAAAAAAAATACCTAGAAACAAATGACAATGAAAACACGATGACCCAAAACCTATGGGATGCAGCAAAAGCAGTTCTAAGAGGGAAGTTTATAGCAATACAAGCCTACCTCAAGAAACAAGAAACATCTCAAATAAACAACCTAACCTTACACCTAAAACAATTAGAGAAAGAAGAACAAAAAAACCCCAAAGTTAGCAGAAGGAAAGAAATCATCAAGATCAGATCAGAAATAAATGAAAAAGAAATGAAGGAAACAACAGCAAAGATCAATAAGACTAAAAGCTGGTTCTTTGAGAAGATAAACAAAATTGATAAACCATTAGCTAGACTCATCAGAAGAAAAGGGAGAAGACTCAAATCAACAGAATTAGAAATGAAAAAGGAGAAGTAACAACTGACACTGCAGAAATACAAAGGATCATGAGAGATTGCTACAAGTCACTCTATGCCAATAAAATGGGCAACCTGGAAGAAATGGACAAATTCTTAGATAAGTACAACCTTCTGAGACTGAACCAGGAAGAAACAGAAACTATAAAGAGAC
This sequence comes from Eubalaena glacialis, assembly GCF_028564815.1. Classification (NCBI taxonomy): domain Eukaryota; kingdom Metazoa; phylum Chordata; class Mammalia; order Artiodactyla; family Balaenidae; genus Eubalaena; species Eubalaena glacialis. The sequence continues at coordinate 107,377,879 of NC_083721.1, read as the reverse complement.
CAATCACAAGCACTGATATTGAAACTGTGATTAAAAGTCTTCCAACAAACAAAAGCCCAGAACCAGATGGCTTCACAGGCAAATTCTATCAAACATTTAGAGGAGAGCTAACAGCTATCCTTCTCAAACTCTTCCAAAATACAACAGAGGGAGGAACACTCCCAAACTCATTCTACAAGGCCACCATCACCCTGATACCAAAACCAGACAAAGATGTCACAAAAAATGAAAACTACAGGCCAATATCACTGATTAACATAGGATGCAAAAATCCTCAACAAAATACTAGAAAATAGAATCCAACAGCACTTAAAAGGATCATACACCATGATCAAGTGGGGTTTATCCCAGGAATGCAAGGATTCTTCAATATATGCAAATCAATCAATGTGATAAACCATATTAACAAATTGAAAGTTAAAAACCCTATGATCATCTCAATAGACACAGAAAAATCTTTTGACAAAATTCAACATCCGTTTATGATAAAAACCCTCCAGAAAGTAGGCCTAGAGGGAACTTACCTCAACCTAAGGCCATATATGACAAATCCACAGCCAACATCATTCTCAGTGGTGAAAAACTGAAACCATTTCATCTACGATCAGGAGCAAGACAAGATTGCCCACTCTCACCACTGTTATTCAACCTAGTTTTGGAAGTTTTAGCCACAGCAATCAGGGAAGAAAAAGAAATAAATGGAATCCAAATTGGAAAAGAAGAAGTAAAGCTGTCACTGTTTGCATATGACATGATACTATACATAGAGAATCCTAAAGATGCTACCAGAAAACTACTAGAGCTAATCAATGCATTTGGTAGAGTAGCAGTATACAAAATTAATGCACAGAAACCTCTTGCATTCCTATCCACTAATGATGAATAATCTGAAAGAGAAATTAAGGAAACACTCCTATTTACCATTGCAAAAGAAAGAATAAAGTACCTAGGAATAAACCTACCTAAGGAGACAAAGTCCTGTATGCAGAAAACTATAAGACACTGATGAAAGAAATTAAAGATGATACAAACAGATGGAGAGATATACCAGTTTCTTGGATTGGAAGAATCAACATTGTGAAAATGACTATACTACCCAAAGCAATCTACACATTCAATGCAATCCCTATCAAACTACCACTGGCATTTTTCACAGAACTAGAACAAAAAATTTCACAATTTGTATGGAAACACAAAAGACCCCGAATAGCCAAAGCAATCTTGAGGAAGAAAAACGGAGCTGGAAGAATCAGGCTCCCTGAATTCAGACTATACTACAAAGCTACAGTAATCAAGACAGTATGGTACTGGCACAAAAACAGAAATATAGATCAGTGGAACAGGATAGAAAGCCCAGAGATAAACTCACACACATATGGTCACCTTATGTTTGATAAAGGAGACAAGAATATACAGTGGAGAAAAGACAGCCACTTCAATAAGTGATGCTGGGAAAACTGGACAGCTACATGTAAAAGAATGAAATTAAAACACTCACTAACACCGTACACAAAAATAAACTCAAAATGGATTAAAGACCTAAATGTAAGGCCAGACATTATAAAACTCTTAGAGGAAAACATAGGCAGAATACTCTATGACATAAATCACAGCAAGATCCTTTTTGATCCAACTCCTAGAGTAATGGAAATAAAAACAAAAATAAAGAAAGGGAACCTAATGAAACTTAAAAGCTTTTGCACAGCAAAGGAAACCGTAAAGAAGACAAAAAGACAACCCTCAGAATGGGAGAAAATATTTGCAAATGAAGCAACTGACAAAGGATTTATCTCTAAAATATACAAGCAGCTCATGCAGCTCAGTATCAAAAAAACAAACAACCCAATCCAAAAATGGTCAGAAGACCTAAATAGACATTTCTCCCAAGAAGATTTACAGAATGCCAACAAACACATGAAAGGATGCTCAACATCACTAATCATTAGAGAAATGCAAATGAAAACTACCATGAGGTATCACCTCACACTGGTCAGAATGGCCATCATCAAAAAGTCTACAAACAGTAAGTGCTGGAGAGGGTGTGGAGAAAAGGGAACCCTCTTGCACTGTTGGTGGGAATGTAAATTGATACAGCCACTATGGAGAACAGTATGGAGGTTCCTTAAAAAACTAAAAATAGAACTACCATATGACCCAGCAATCCCACTACTGGGCATATACCCGGAGAAAACCATAATTCAGAAAGAGTCATGTACCACAATGTTCATTGCAGCACTATTTACAATAACCAGGACATGGAAGCAGCCTAAGTGTCCATCGACAAATGAATGGATAAAGAAGATGTGGCAGATATATAGAATGGAATATTAGCCGTAAAAAGAAATGAAATTGAGTTAATTTGTAGTGAGGTGGATGGACCTAGAGTGTGTTGTACAGAGTGAAGTAAGTCAGAAAGAGGAAAACAAATACCGTATGCTAACACATATATATGGAATCTAAAAAATAAAAAGAAAAGTGGTTCTGAAGAACCTAGGAGCAGGATAGGAATAAATATGCAGATGTAGAGAATGGACTTGAGGACACGGGGAGGGGGAAGGGTAATCTGGGGTGAAGTGAGAGAGTGGCATGGACATGTATACACTACCAAATGTAAAACAGATAGCTAGTGGGAAGTAGCCGCATAGCACAGGGAGATCAGCTCGGTGCTTTGTGACCACCTAGAGGGGTGGGATAGGGAGGGTGGGAGGGAGATGCGAGAGGGAGGGTATATGGGGATATATGTATACGTATAGCTGATTCATTTCCTACAGCAGAAACTAACACGCCCTTGTAAAGCAATTATACTCCAATAAAGATGTTAAAAAAAAAAGAAGCACCTTTTCCTTTGAAAATGAGCTGTGGAATTCTGGAGTTCCATTGATAAAATCTCAAATATGTAGATTTGTAGGTGATGTATTGGCTTGTGCCAAAGCAATTCTCTCATTTCCCTGCTAAATGCATCTCCTGCTGTGGCAGCTCCCAGGTCTATTTTTTCTGCCAAGGACCCCATGGTGGCTATAAGTGGGAGGGGCCTGTGTGGACCAACTCAGGATGGAGTCTTCCCAAATCAAAGGTGATGGGGGATGCTAATCTATAGTCAGAGAGGATGGGGTTTCTTCAGGGTTTCGGCCTTTTAGGTCCATATCTTATTTCCACTGTGGGAAAGAAAGATACTCTTGGGCTTCTCAATAATAGTAACCATGAATGACTGAAGTACTGTTCCAAGTGCTTTATATGTAATACCTTAATTAATCCTTATAAATTCCACTGAGAATTTATTACTATTCCCATTTTAAGGAAAAGGAAATGGAGGTACAGAGAATTTGCCCACGGCGACCCCAACTAATTATAGGAGCTAAGATTCAAACACAGGCTGTCTGGCTCCAGAGTTTATCATTTTAGCCATTATGCTCTGCTGTCTCTCAGTCTAGCAGGATTTATGCTCCTTCCCTCTGTTATGTTGGTCTAGGAATCATAATGGGAGTGACAGAGAGATGGACACTCCAAGGGCAGTCATGCAGAGAATGGCAGAGTCCAGTGGCCAGCAAAACAACAGGGAGCTCCTGGGAGCCCTCCCTCACCTGAAGTACCAGAGCCAGGTGTGGACAGAGGTGATGGTGGGGGGTATGCAGGGTAGCATTCAGTGGTGAGGCTGAACTCACTCCTTACAGGTAGCATCCATTCTGATTGGCAGTGCTACGGCATACCTGTCATCGAATGCTTTGAATATTGCTGCTGGGTGTATGTTCCTCCCCAAGAGTCATGGCTGGCTTGGTGATAGACCCCTTGAATTGTCATGGACCTTCTTCTAGGCCAGGAGAAGGAGAGGGCCAGTTGTTCACCAGGGCTGTTCAGATTCTGCTGGCAAGTAGCAAACTGTAAGCCCCAGGGAAGCCCCTGGGTTACAGGGAGGGAATAGGTGGAGGGCAGCAGAGGTCCGATGAATAGGATGGGTGTCATCATGATCCAGGGCAGGATTTATAAAATTTGAGTAATATAAGGATTTCTTTTGAAGGAAAAATATTACAGCATATTTCCAGTGTTAAAGGAAATTAGTCTTATTATAGTATTACTTAAATATGTTCAAACAAAACTAATTGCAATTTCCTCATATTTTTAGCTGTTGTACAAGTATAAAACTGAAACAATTTAGTAAAACCAAACAGAAACCAAATTACAGAAGCAATACTATTCCAATTAGTGGCACTGATTTAACATGATGGATGCTGTTGTTTTGCTGAAACAGCCACAACTCATTGCATCTATGTGCCATTGACACTACAGGCTCTGTGGACATCGTGGCCTCCACTTCATGTGTCATGGGATGACTCAGTTATCTGTTATCCAGCTCCACTTGTCTAGAGGAACAACCGTGTGGCTTTTGCTTGTACAGGGGTGGTGATGTCCTTTGGCCTCCCCTGAGTGCAAAAACATTATTGATCTCTGCCCAACTCCTTGGTGCCAATGTGGTCATAATACCAAGCTTGGGTACCAATGTTGTATGGCACTTCTGGTGATAAAGGTATTGATTATACAGTTGATAAAGAATATGCTTATTTTGATTTTTGTTGAGATGATTTGGGATTGCACTCCACTGAAATGTAAGCTCTCTCGAGGGGCTTTGTTCTGCAGTCCACCGTATTCTTGGTGCTCAGAGTAGTGCCAAGAACAGCTCTGTCCAGTAGAAATATAATGCAGCCCATAAATACGAGCCACTTAGGTAATTTAATATTTTCTAGTAGCCACACTTTAGAAAAGTAAAAGGGAACAGGTGAAATTAACTTTAGTAATATATTTTATTTAATCCAGTATATTTTAAATTGTGATCATTTCAACATGTAATCAACATAAAAATTACTAATGCAGGATTTTATATTTTTCTTTTTGTGTGAAGTCTTGTGTGTATTTTACATTTACAGCACATCTCAATTCAGACTAGCCACATTTTAAGTGCTCAATAGTCTCATGTAGCTAGAGGCTACTGTGTTGAACAGTGCAGGTATGGAAGATAATGGGTGCTCAATGAGTGAAGTAAGTCAGAAACAGAAAAACAAATACCGTATGCTAACACATATATATGGAATCTAAAAAAAAAGGTTCTGATGAGCCTAGGGGCAGGACAGGAATAAAGACACAGACGTAGAGAATGGACTTGAGGACACGGGGAGGGGGAAGGGTAAGCTGGGACGAAGTGAGAGAGTGGTATTGACATATATACACTACCAAATGTAGAATAGATAGCTAGTGGGAAGCAGCCGCATAGCACAGGGAGATCAGCTTCGTGCTTTGTGACCACCTAGAGGGGTGGGAAAGGGAGGATGGGAGGGAGACGCAAGAGGGAGGGGATATGGGGAGATACGTATGCATATAGCTGATTCACTTTGCGATAGAGCAGAAACTAACACACCATTGTAAAGCAATTTTATTCCAATAAAGATGTTAAAAAAAAAAAAAAAAAAAGACTAGTGCTTGATGTGTTAAAGAGCTTTCAGACGTTCAGGATACTGTTTTCAGAAATGCTGGTGGTCCCTCTTATATTCCAGTGGGGGGAAGCAGAAGAAGGTGGGGCTCCAAGTTGTTCACCTCTCACTTGAATGATTATGACATCCTCCTATCTGGTCTCACTGCGTCCAGCCTTACTCCTGTAATTGTGCTCCCCAGGACAGCCAGAGGACTTTTTCCTAAAATGAAAAGCTTATCAGACTTCCCTGGTGGCACAGTGGTTAAGAATCCGCCTGCCAATGCAGGGGACACGGGTTCGAGCCCTGGTCCGGGAAGATCCCACATGCCGCGGAGCAACTAAGCCCATGCGCCACGACTACTGAGCCTGCGCTCCAGAGCCTGCAAGCCACAACTACTGAAGCCGCCGTGCCTAGATCCCATGCTCCACAATAAGAGAAGCCACCACAATGAGAGGCCCATGCACCTCAACGAGGAGTAGCCCCCGCTCGCCGCAACTAGAAAAAGCCCGCGTGCAGCAACGAAGACCCAAAGCAGCCCAAAATAAATAAATGAATAAATAAATTTAAAAAAATTACTATATATGTATATATGTGTGTGTATACATATTAAAAAAAAAAAAAGCTTATCAAACCACTCCCTTGTTTAAAAAAGTTCCAGTGGCTCTTCTTAGACGTTAAAATAAAGTCCAGGTTCGTTAGCATGGATTACAAGGCCCTGGATGCTCTGACCCTCACCCTTTTCTCCAGTGTACCCTCTCCTGCCATCCTCCTTGAGCGTCCTACCCGAGCGACACTGTCCTTCCACATGGCAGACCACCTTCGCCTTTGTGTCTTTGTACGTGCCAATTCCTATGCCTGTGACTGTCCTTCCTCCACTCTCCTTCCCCTACTCATTTCCTGTATATCCATCAGGTACAGGTTAAAATGTCACTTCCTCCAGGAAGCCCTCCCTGAACCCCCTGCACTGTCTGGCTCTCTGAGTCCTGCTGCTGTGCACTACCCTAGTTGACTATTCCTCACTCTCATCTCTCATAGCAGATCCCCCTTTACAGGAGCTGTCCCCTGCTACCCTTTGAGACCTGCGATAACTTAGGGAAGAAGATGACTGGTATGGATCATGGAGTCCTGGGGGATTTTATTGTTGTCAGAAAGTATGGCCAAAAGTCTTGGGAGAAGAGGAACAGACATTTCCCACCTGATTTAAAACTATGCATTATGGGGGGCTTCCCTGGTGGCGCAGTGGTTGAGAATCTGCCTGCTAATACAGGGGACACGGGTTCGAGCCCTGGTCTGGGAAGATCCCACATGCCGCGGAGCAACTAGGCCCGTGAGCCACAACTACTGAGCCTGCGCGTCTGGAGCCTGTGCTCCGCAACAAGAGAGGCCGCAATAGTGAGAGGCCCGCGCACCACGATGAAGAGTGGCCCCCACTTGCCACAACTAGAGAAAGCCCTCGCACAGAAACGAAGACCCAACACAGCCAAAAATAAATAAATTAATTAAAAACTATGCATTATGGGCAAGGCTTAATTAAAATGCAGAAATCCTATTCCTCATGGCAACATTTGGCAATCCCTTCCCTCTCATCACTGAAAGTACCAGAGGATTATTCAAGGGGGGCTCAGCCACTAAATGTATCCTTCCCTCAATTGGGAGATGTTGGTCAATGGAAAACTTGTGACTCGTCTGTCCTTGAGTATTGAGGGTTCCTCCCAGGTCCTCCCCTCTTCAATTAAAATGACTCCCACAGTAATTATATTTGGTGTATGTATCAGCTAGACCAGTGGTTCTGAACCAGAGGAGCGTCTCAGAATCACTGGGGAGTTTTCCTGAAGTACATCTGTCTAATATCAGTCCTCCCCCAATTTCCCTCCAGACCCATGAATCAGAATCTCTCAAGATGGAGCCCAGGAATGCATATTGTGAACAGGCTTCTCAGCCAACTCCCATATTTAGTCTCTGGTTAAGAATCACTGAGCTGGCGTGTAAGAAAGGCAAAATAGTTTAAAACCAAAGTCATTGCAGGTTATGACGGGTGCTTCTTTAATGAGGCGCTATAGGGGGACTAAGGGTGGTGACATTTCCTACTCCAGTAGCACAGTCTGGGAGAACTATTAGCCAAGGCAGTAATGGGCCACCTGTAGGAAAGGTGAGAAAATGCCATACCTGAGTGATCAGGCTTTATTTGTTCCTTGTGAGCTCATAATCTTAACTTTTTATTATTGCACAGCTGCCGACTCGATTTTACAATGCAAATAAAAGTCTGATATATTACGACACTTTGCATTTACTGTTCACCATATCTATTGAGATGAAATAGTTTATTAAAAATTGTTCTTAAACCACATTCAAATGCCTGTTGATAAGCAAGTTAATGTAGTAAGATCTGATATTCCATCTTCCTTTGGCCACGGAGCTGTAGAGTCGAGGATAAAAAGTGGTGCCTCCTCTGTATTTGGGGACAGGGGTTGGAGGAGACCCACAGTGTTGGCTATCACAGTGTTTTTTATTCATTCAATAGGTACTTATTGAGGCCCTGTAACAGGTCCTGTTTCTAGCAGTAAAAGAAGATCCAAGCCCCTGCCCTGTGGAGTTTACATTTCAGTGGAAGAGACAAAAATAAGCAAAATAAATAATTACTTATATTAACTATATAGTGCTAGAGATGTGATAATTGCTATGGAGAAAAATAAAGCCTGAAAGGAGGATAGGAATTCTTGTGTGTGGAGTGGTAATGGGCAGAGGGTGGTGGTGGTAACATTCGAACATAGACCTGAAGGAGAAAAGGGGATGAACTGTGCAGGTATCTGGGGGTAAATTGTTCCACATGGAACAATAAGTGCAAAGCCCCTGAGGCAGGCAGCAGCATATTTGAAGTGTCTTCAGAATCACCAAACAGTGAGGATAGTGTGGAGAGAAGAGGGAAAGCAAGGTAGAAGATGAGGTTAAGGAGGTAACAAGAAGCTACAGCAAGGAGTTTTGCTCTTACTCTGAGTGAGACGAAAAGCCAGTACTCACTTTTGAGCTGAGGTATAGAAGAGACAACTTAATTTCAAAAGGATGACTCTGCTGGTGGATGGAAACTACCCTCTACACGAACCAAGGTGAAGCAAGAAGACACTTTAAGAAGCTGTTTCAATATCCCAGGTGAGTGATAGAAGTAGCTTGGACCAGGGTGGCAGAAGCAGAGGTGGAGAGAAGGGGTTAGATTCTCAATATATTTTATAGTCAGAGCAGGGAAGATTTGCTGAGTACGGGTGTCAGAGGGAAAGGAAAGAGTCAAGGATGAAGCAGGTCTCTGACCTGTGTACCTGGAGAGAAGAGTGGCAGTCACTGGGATGAGGAGGATCATGGGGAAGCAGGGCAGGACAGTGCTCAGAAGTTCAGGAATTTGGTTTAGACCAGTTTACAAAAGCAGGTTGTGGTTCCCTTGCAGCACTGAGATTGCTACTGCACAGAGTTACTGATTCTGAAGTCTAATGCTACTTGTCATTTCACTAGCTCATGTCAAGTGACAGTTTTTGTTGGTCATTTTCTTGTGGGAAAGAAATTAAGATTCTCCAAAATTTTATTTCCCAATCTACAATTTTTCCTTAAAAAGAAAACTCTTTTTGACAATGTTTTCTTTAAACTTTGTATGATTAATTTCTTAACCCTTAATTTGGCTCTTTTCTTTGTGTCTAATTAAATAATTCATCTTTCTTTTCAAAGTTCCTGCTTCCAAGGAACTGGATTAACTTCTCTCTTAAGTCATTGCTTTTAAAAGAGAGTGGTCCTACTCAGCTTTTTAAGTTGCAAGAAACAGATTCACTCATGTTATCCTAGTGATAAGAATTCATTGTAAGGATCACCTCTGGGGAGAGGGATGGGGGTGGGATTTTTTTTTCCACTTGATTCGCTATTATATTTTTTGCATATATATATATATATATATCATAGAAAGAATGTAAGACTGCAGTTGAATAAATACATAAAATATAAACAAGTACATGGGCTCACAGTGACACTAAAAATAAAATAAGAAAAAACTCATTGGTCACCATTGAAGGTTGCTAGGACACCAACTCAATATTCTGAAAACAATAAAATGATAAAGAAAAACAATCCAGCATTTATTCTCTTTCCTTGTCTGCACCATATTTGAATTTAATCAACTGTTAAGGATTTGTTAAGAATTCCTTATAGAAGAATTTCAGCTAAAATGCAGAAGGAATTATGAAATCATAAATAAATGCATCTAGGCCATATTAATCAGTGGGTGGTAAAACCATTGAGTGAAAGGCAGATGTACCGCTTCATGATGGATAGACCAGGCTGACAACACCTGAACCCACTGATCCGTCAATCTCAGCATCACTTGAGGTTGGATACTTAAGGGGATAGGTGTATAGGGGTTCAGTGTCTTGTTCTATTTTTGTGATGTTTGAAACTTTTCATAAGATGTTTTTAAAAGACAAAAATATGTTTATACATACACAAAATTTTTATTTTTAACTACAGATAGGATCATACTCTCTATATGGCTCTGCATTTCACTTTTATCCACTGAACTGATTTTTGTGGGTTCCATATTGCTCAACTTACTGGTCTCTGGACTTTATATAGGGTGGCTTTGCTGAGAGTTTTTATTTATCAAGACTGGTCGTGAGTATAGGAGCTCAAATGATCAGGGACAGACAAGAACATTTCTTCCGAGACAGACTTGTGAAGTGCACTCTGGCAAGGACCTCTTGAATCCTAAGAGGTAGAAAGAAACTTTAGGTGAGAAGTGTCAGGGAAACAAAAGTATTTGAAGCTGTTTCCCTGAGCAGAGAAGGGATTCAGACTGTCCATAATGCCATTTGGTGTATGTAACATTGGGAGCTGCTTCCTGACCTTGGATCTGAAGCCTCCTCCTCAGTGTCTCCAGCTGTGCTGGCAGTCAATCAGTTTAAACCTCTTTTCCCTGCGTTCAATCTCCAACCTCAGCAGTTCTTCCTAGAGAGTTTGAATCTTTAGGTCTGGAGCCTGACATCCCAGAGGGTATAAACATGGCCAAACACAGGGGGCTTCAGCAGTGGACGCATATCTAAAGAGGTAGGTCTGTTGGGAGGTGTTCTGACAGGTAAATGGGGCAGAGCAGCCTGGTATGTGTGGAAAGAGCATGAACTTTGGAGTCAGGCCTGGGTTTGAATGGTGGTTTCTGTGTCAGCCGTGTGTCTGTGGACAAGCCATTTAATCTCTCTGCGCTTCCATTTCACCCCTTTGTAAAATGCTGACAAAATTCCTCCTTTCTGTGGCTGTGATAGGGCTCCGTGACGCTGTGTAAGCTGAAGCCTGCGGCAGTGCTTGGCACTTGGCAGATGCTTTACAAATGCCCAGTCTCCATTTCTCTCTTCTAAGAACAGGGCTGCTAGCTGTACCAGAAATTGTGCTACAGAGATTGGAGCCTAGGAGATTAAAGTCAAGCATCTTGGTTGGGTACTGAGAGACTGGGCTATGTGGACCGAAAGCTGGTTTCTGAAAGCGACCAGATCCAGGGTGAGGCTTCTCAGAGCTGAAGACCCTGCTCAGAATTTACCACCATTTGCCATATTGCTGGCTCCATTGCGTTTGTCTGTCTTAGCCAGGAAGCCCCAGAAAGATAGGGGCCTGGAAGTCTCTTGCTCTCTGTGCTATCCTTCACTGCCTCACATGCCACAGGGACTTAATAACTATCTGTACATGAGTGAATTAGTGTTCATGGAAGAAACTCTAGCAAATACAAATCAGAATAGGAAAACTCACCCTTAACCTAATCCCCTGTTACTAACATTATGGGTTTTATCCTTTGGGTCCTTACACTTATAATTTACAAAACTACGGTCATACCGTTTTATAATGTGCTTTGTGAAAATATGTTTTGAACATTTTCCCAAATCGTATGTGGTTTCCTATAAAATCATTTTAATGGCTGCATAGTAACTTTTGTATATACATACCACGATTGTTTTTGGGCTTCCCTGGTGGCGCAGTGGTTAAGAATCCGCCTGCCAATGCTGGGGACACGGGTTCGAGCCCTGGTCCGGGAAGATCCCACATGCCGCGGAGCAACTAAGCCCGTGCGGCACAACTACTGAGCCTGTGCTCTAGAGCCTGCGAGCCGTGACTACTGAAGCCCGCATGCCTAGAGCCCGTGCTCTGCAACAAGAGAAGCCACAGCAATGAGAAGACCGTGTACCACAACGAAGAGTAGCCCCTGCTCACTGCAACTAGAGAAAGCCCACGCACAGCAGTGAAGACCCAATGCAGCCAAAAATAAATAAATAAAATAAATAAATTTATTTTAAAAAATACCACGATTTTTATAATGAATGAATTCCTTGTCTTTAGACATTTAGGTAGTTTGTGCAGTATTTTGCTGGTATAAACAGCATTGTAATGAACATCCTTGCAGATAAATCCTAGACCAAATAACTGATTAGCTTCTCCATTTGAATACCAGTTTCCTTTTACTCTTTTTTTTTTTTTTTTTTGAGATAATTGTAGATTCACGTGCAGTTGTAATAAATAATACAGAGAGATCCTTCAGACCCTTCACCCAGTATCCCCCAGCGGTAAGATAACATATTGCATATCTGTAGAACAATATCATAATCAGGAAATTGACACTGTTACAACCCTTCAATACCTATTTTAAGTTTTTTAGTTTACCTTGGCCAGACACATGTTGTAGACACTGTTGGTGAGTTCTGGTTTTTCATTTCAAAAGCATGTATCTTTCTTCTTCTGTCAACCACCCTCCTCTGCTTTTCCCCTTCCTCAGCTGAGCCCTGTCTCCTAGTTAGCCTGCCTTGATGGCTCTGTTCCAGCTGTCTTTGCACAGGTGCCTGAGATCTAGATTCTCAGAATTCCAAGCACTAATGTTCTTCAGAGCCCCTGTGAAATAAGGTCAGAGACTATTTCTTCTGCTATCAAACTGTAGCCATCTGTTGGTTTCTACTCTTAATACCAAAGCAGATAACGCCCAGGGTATCAGAGCCGGCAGGCATTATAGATACAGTCTGCTGCTAATCAAATTCACTAATTAAAACTATGAGCCAGGCTGTAAGGTTACATTTCCTTTGTTCTTATTTCAGATTCTGTATAGTCACATTTTATATACATATGAAAGTGTGTCTGTGATGTATTAATAAAATTTCACCTTATGCACAAGTGAAATAACACAAATATTTCAAAGAAAAAATATCAAGAATTGTGTAATTTCAAGGATAATATGGCAGCTTGAGTGAAATAGTCACTGTGTTTACCTTTTGCTTGATGGGGATCCCACTTTAGCCCTGGAAATGGACAAACCCACCGTGCTTTGTCAGAACAGGAACTTCTGCAAGTGATGTTGGTTACTGTTGTGCCTTTATCTGAAAATTCACTGTTAGTATAATTGAGTCTTTTTTTGTAATCATAAAATAATATCATACATGTATTCATTAATGGGTGGTACTGATGCTGGTGCTAGTTCTAAAAATATGCCTGAAAACCAGTAACTAGAAAGGAAGGTAGATGTGATTAAACACTATTAAGACAAACATGTGCTAAGATACACTGTGCTTTTGATTTCAGAGAGAGCACTTCATGAAATATTATAGATAATGCCAAGGAAATAAAAGACTGCCTTAAAGCAAAATATGCTATAGTGGTTGTAGATTTATGTGCCAGCATCTTCATACATTATATTTATTCCATTGGGAAAATTAGTTGTGAATTATGCAAGTTTTGATTTATGCAAGGTCTTAAGTAATTTATCCCTTACATAAAATGCATCCCTCTATACTGAATTTACTTTGTACTTTGCTCATGATTCAAGTGCTGTGTACATTTAAGATGGGAGTTTGAAACTTCTTAGTCCTAGTGGAATTGAATTTCTTTTTTATTTTTACAATTTATAAATGAAATTTTTAAGTCAGTTGCTTGAAATTCAAGGATACATTCTCAAAGAAACAGTCATTACACAGGAACTCACATTTGTTGATTACCTACTATATATGTGTCAGCACTTTACATATTAGTTCTATTTTAATATAGTCCTTGCAACAACTCTGGTGTCTGTCACCACCTTGAATTTGTAGTAGAGGCTTCCCAGAATCAGAGAGGTGAAGTCACAGGCTCCACAAAGGTGAGACGGCTAGGATTCAAATGTCTGATTCCAAAATCTGTGTTTTGTCTGAGAGCCCATGGACTCTTTGGAAGTCGATATATGCCCTAAAATTATAAGCAAAATTTTGTTGGCCTGTGTATTCATTTTTCTGTGCCAAAGGCTCACGGCTTTCATCAAGCATCTAAGGGGCTTGTTAATCCCTTCTAGTGTTAAACACTCCAGAACCACACCAAAATCCCTCCTAAATGACCCACAGAGCCTTACTTAACCCTAACCACATATTAACCTTTGCAGTCAGCTATTTTAAGTGTTAATTTAACATTAACATCTTTAGGAAAATATTTCACAGTGTGCAGCTACTCTGGAACCAGGGTTTCTCTCTGCCCAGCACTTCCTCTTGACAAGCTGGAGGGTAAGATAAAATCTGTTGGCTGCAGGACAAAACTCATGATGAGCCTCGAAACCCTTTTGCCCCCTGGGTTTCTAAGGGGTCCCAGACCTATCCTCAACATCGCGCTGGGCATCCATGCAGATGTACAAGACTACTCAAATGAAAATCCATCTGGTTTCCTATCTTCATTTGTTTTTCTCTTGTGGCATTTTTTCACGCATCATGTTGTCTTAAAATAGTTATATTTATGCCTCATCTCCCCATTCGAGTTAGAAGGCTCCTGAAAGCAGGAGGCATATTTTGTTTATCTTGGGGTTCCCTGAATGCCCAGGATCCTGTGTGACAGGGACAGAAAAACACTAAAGTGTCAGATTCACAGCAGGCTTTCTGTCCAGGTCCTGCTTCCTGTGGAGTCTTCTTTGCCTGCTGCTGTGGCTCCTGGCCTTGGTGGGGTAGCTGTGGTAATAGGTGGAAGGTACAGAATAGCGATGGTGGGGTAGAAGGTCAACTTCAACTACCTGGAGAAAAAAAGGAAACAATCAAGGGGCTGGAAGAAAGGGGAGGGGGTGTGTGTGAGGAAATGAGGCTGAGGTTCAGTGCAGGCTTGTTGTTTGAAAGGAGAGTGAGGCGATGGAAGCCGCTCTGACAAGAGGGCTCTCTGGGGAGAGAGATGGTGAAGAGGGTCATGGAAAATTATTCTGTGAACCTGTGTGTCCTCCCCACCCTCCCCCCATGCTTCTCTCCAATTCCCCGAATTCCATTGATCTTCAAGGCTTTGGGGGCTAGGCTTCCTGTTACATTTAAATGTGTAGTTAGGCTCATCCTGATCGGGGACATGCAGATTTAAGTTAATCACACATATCTTTTAAGAGCAGAGTAAATATTGAACAAATGAGCAAATTGATTAGGTTGGGCTTTCTTCGAAATGTTTGCATTTTCTTCAAATTTGAACTTAACTGTAAAGCATAGCATTTTCATAAAATTTAAACAATGTTGAAGTATGTAAAATAACAAAGCTTCCCCTACCCTTCATCTCCCTCTCTCCTTTTCCCATTCCAGGTAACCTCTGCTAATAATTTGAATTTGCTTATCAAACCTCTTTGTACAGTATTTGTCTTTCTATGAACAAAGCCCCACAGAGTTTGGAGAAGGAAAAAATCTCTTCTGGTAGTATGAAGTCTAAATAGTGACAGCCATAGAATTTCTTCACCCAGTTTGACCAGAAAATGTAATTGCTTCTTCTGTCACACTTGAGAGACCACTTGTATCTCCCTTGCAGGAAACCATCTGCATGAGTAGGTCTGAAGTTCAGAGGGTATGAATGCAGAGCATCACATAAGAAAATCTCTTAAGTCTTCGTTGCCCTCTCCTGACCACACAGAAATTGACTTTTCCCTCTGCCATTCATTTGGTTAAGCTACGGCTGCTCTTATGGCTGTTTTTCCTTCCTTCCTTTTTTTGTTTGACAGTGTCCTTTCAGTCAAAACATCTTAGCAAATGCTTTTCTTTGCTAAACTTCCCAAGGCCATGTCAAAGAGAGCACCAGGAACATCTGAAATAAAAACAGCTTCTGTCATGGTGTTGATGCTGGCTGTAAATCAGCGCATTCTCGAGGTTTACAAACCATGGCTGACACTCATCAGGGGCTGCCCACATACTGGGGTGCAGACTTCCTTACCAAGTGGCATGCTTTATATTCATAGATTCCTAACACTGTCCCTGAGGCCTTTATGGAAGCACACATTTGCATTGTCTGGGCTCTTGTCTTGTTTCAACTCACTGCCTACATCCTTGTGGGGTCTTACTCTGTGTTCTTGCCTTAGGTCCTTTGAACCTGCTTTGTCCTCCTTGGAATGCTCTTATCCTGCTCTCTCTGTCCCCTACTCCCATGCCCTTTTTGCAGGGCCCAGCTTAATGTAATTCCCTCAGATCCTCCAGATCAGGTTAGCTGTCTTTCCTGTCTCTCCTCCCTTCCTGGTATTTTGTACTTCATCCAACACTCTTCATGCTTAGAATTTCTGGTCGATGTCTCTTTTCCTTACTAGGAGGCAGCCTTCATGAGAGTGGGCACTGTGGCTATCTCCATCACAGCTGTATCGCCAGTGTTTTGCCCAGAACTTGGCACAGAGGAGGTGCTCAATAAGTTGTCAAGTAATGGAATGAAGTAAGAATAGGGTTTTCCAAACTTGGTTAATCAGAATCACCTGGAGAAACTTGCTTGCAATACAAATTCATGGGCTCCTCTACCATAGAGATTCTGGTAGCAAGTCTGGGGTAGGGTCTGGAAATGTGTTTTGTTTTAAGCACTAAGTTTGTAGTAATTTGTTATGCAGCATAGAAAACTAACATAGTCAGCAATTGATGGAATGATGCTGTATAACAAACCACCCCAAAATTCAATAAAAATTTATAATGATAAGCATATATTCTCATGCTCATGAGTCTGTAGGTGTACTGTGGCATGGCTAATGTAGGCTGGGCTCAGTTGCTGGCTATGGGTTATGTTGAGGTCTGCTTCACATATGTTGGGCTGAGAGGCAGCAGGTTCTCCTAATGGTGATCCACTGGTGCTCAGGAACCAAGTCAAAATGTACAAATTCATCTAATACATATACTTGTGTCACAACCCTAACATTTCATTGACCAAAGCCAGTCATATGGCTTTCCAACATCAACGGGAAATGAATATTTTCTGATCAATAATAAAAAGTATAAAAGTTTGTCTGGCCTCTTAGTTTTGTCTAAAGTGTCCTCATATATACCATCTCATTCTATTCTCCCTGAAATCTTATGAAGAAGGCAGAAGAACTTTTTAAACTTTATTTTCATTTGAGGAGAGAAGGGCTCAGATTGGTTAAGTGAGAGTCTTACTATCAAATGGCTGGTTTCTGTCAGAGATATGACTATAAGGAAAGTCTTTTCCACTTTTTGTCTAGTGCTCTTCCCATGGCAGGGTTGTCTGAGATATAGTCGATCTGTGTTAGTAGTGCATAACAGCACTCTAAGTGTTTTAAGAGCCATGCAAGTATTTTAAGCCATTCTGAATGGTTCACTTCCCTGAATGCCCTGATCCCTCATCCCAGGTCTTTGTGCTGGTCATTCCCTTGTCTGTAATGGTTTTCCCTACTCTTCCCAACTCACAATGTTCCTAAACCTAACACCTTTACTTACTGTTCAGCTCTCTGATCTCAGCTTAAACTTGCACTTCTTCGAGAAACCTTCCTTGGCTTATGCTTTTTCCATCTTCTCCCATCATGCCCTCCCATCATCTCTCTATTGTAGCTGTTAACTCACTGCGTTAGTTACCTGCCTGCCCCCTGGACTGTCAGTGCCCTGAAGATAAGAGCTATGCTATGCCTCCTTTTCACTGCCATGCATTACAGCGTCTAGGACGTAGTAGACAGTAGTGTTTGTTTACTGATTGATTAATGTTTTCTTCTTGTGGTCTCAGAAGCCACAGATGCTACTATTTATCTGTGAGTGGCACCCTGCTCTAATGCTTTTATAGTATTGTTTTATTTTTTGATACTTTGCATAATCTGGCTTTTTTCCCCTCCCACTCAATTGTTAAATAAAACCTGGATAATTCTTAAGAGCGAATGGGGCCAACTAGCAATTTTTAAATAACTTGTGAAGTATCCTAGACAAAGAATAATAGAATGTTTGGTGCTGGGTTTGGCATGAAAGTTCAGCTACCCTGTTCTTGGCAAAAACCAGGGCCTTAGGCCAGATCATGAAAGTCCTGGAAGGTCACATTCAGACATTTAAACTCTAATCTGCAGGCACTGGGGAGTCACAGTGCTTTTGAGAGGTGATTGACATGGTCACATGAGTGTTCTAGGGAGTTCTAAATGGATGAGCAAGGGTGAATGAGGGATATCCATGAGAAGCTGTTGTCCTGTTAAGAAATCCTGTTGGCTTAGACAGGGTAATGGTGGTGGGAAAGGAGAGGAGAGAGAGATTTAGAGATAGTGAAACACACTTACTAGAACTTGGTGACTTTTGGATAGGGATGTGAAGTCCGGGCCTGCCTGAGGCATTTTGTGTTCTGCTCAAAAATAAGAAGCCCAGTCCAGAAATCTGTGACCTAAAGAGAACAGCTCTCATGTGTAGTGCAAACAGAATGGCCTTTGGAATCAGAGACAAGTTACTTAACCTCTCTGAATTTCAGAATGCACAATGAGGAAATCAAAATGTCCCTCAAAATCAAATGAGATAGATATGTAAATGGCATCAGTGGGTGGTAACCAACATTAAACATTCTGAAATATAACTCCCCCCCGGCCCCCCAAACTTGTTTGTATCTATTAAAAGTCTACTTATCCTTCATGGGTCAGCTGAAGTTGCCCATCTTCCCTGACAACTCCCACCTGAAGTAATTCCTACCTTAATGCCCAGAGCATTGTTATCTGTATCTGTCACATGGTGCCTTTTAAATTTGTTTTGTTTTGTTTGCTTTGTCTTCAATAGCTGATCGAATTGATCATATGCTTTACACCCGATGGATTAGTCCAAGATAGACATTCTTTTGCTTTATTCCTTTTTATTCCTCTCTACCCCTCCAGCAACCATTTCAGTGTGTTTTAGTATATGTCTTTTTGTTCATATGTATTCTTGCAGACTGTCTCTTGTGGTTCTGTGAACATATATTTTTAATTTGCTTAAGTGATACTGTGTTCTACAACTCATTTCTGTCTCTTTCCTTTTCCTGAGGACTGAATTTTAATGCTCCATTCATGTTGCTATGGTATACTTCTCATTCATCACGTCGGCAGCTGCACACTATTCCATGCTGGGCATCCCTCACATTTTACCTAGGCATTTTTCTGATGTTAGACACCGGGATGGCTCCAACTCCCTTTGTCATAAGTGATGCTGCAGTGAACATCCTTAAGCATGTCCCCTTATGGCAGTGGTTCTCAACTGGGGATGACTTTGCATCTCCAGGGACATTCAGCAATGTCTGGAGACATATTTGATTGTCACAACTGGGGGAAGATGCTACTGGCATCTAGTAGGTAGTGCTCCTAAACATCCTGCGGCACACAGGACAGTCACCACAGCAAAGAGTTATTCGGTCCCACATGTCAGTAGTGCCGAGGTTGAGAAACTCTGCCTTAGGAGCACCGGAGAGGATTTCTTAGGACCGATTCCCAGGGGCAGGCTTGTGGGTTGCGGTGTATGTGTGTTCTCGATTTGAGCAGGTAGAAAGAGACAGGGCTGGCTGCACAGTCAGAGCTCCCACCACAGTTCCCAGGCCTTCAACACCCCACATCCCTGCCAGAACTTGGGTTACCCAGCTTTAAAATTTTTGCCATCTAATATGTATGAAATGACATTTATTGTGGTATTAATTTTCATTTTTCTGATTATTAAAGAGTTAGTGACACTTTCATTAACTTCTTGGGAGGCCAAAATAACACATAGTTGGAAAGCTGGGAACCTGCTGTTTTGCCTTTTATGAAATTTTTACCTGGTCTCTCTGAACATCAGTTTTCTTATCTGTAAAATCTGGAATAAAAATAGTAACCTACTCATAGAGTTATTGTTATCCCATTATTATCTCATTGTCATAATAAATGAGACAATAAAAATTAAGCTTTGTCTGGCACGTAGTAAGCTGAATAGCACTAAATGAAAGTGCTATTATTTTAATGATAATATAATATGATACCTTTCTTACTTAAATTATATACCTCCCAGTACTTGACACATAAAAATGCTCCATACGGTGTTATCGAGTAAAGAGCCAAAGGCTGAAGGAAGAAGAGAGGGAGGGAGGAGGAACAGGTACTCTTACAATCTGGCCCACCTTAGAGCTGGTGATGTATGTCTTCCACAGACGCTGTAAATCTCAGGGCAGCCAAATTCAAGGTTACAAAAGACAACTCCATTCCTCTCATTTTCTGATGATAAACAGTCACAAAGACAAGAGTTTGCATCTTAAGGGCACTTCCTATTTATTAAATAAATGCCTACCAAGTTCAATGCATTTCATATACAAACATGTCATTCAGTCCTCATGACAGCCCTGTAAGGTAGATCGTTTTATCCCCATTTCACTGGAGCTTAGGTAATCTGCCCAAGCCACCTCTTTTCATAAGTAGTGAAGGATTTGATGTTGGGACTTTCTGATTCCACTTGGCCATGTTTCCTCTGGTTGAATTTAGGTGGGTTCTCAGAGAATATGTACTTTAGATGTGCAGAAGCTTACATCACAGAGAGCATGGCTGGAGGAGTCCCACATCTCACATTCTTTCGTTTACTTGCAAATTTATCAGATGTGTCTGTGTGCAGGTGGTCTCTGGGGAACCTTGTATGCAGAAGCAAAGGTGTGAGAATTTCTGAGTGTTGTGTTATGAGCTCTTCTAGGGGCTCCAGCAAACAAAATACAGCAGCAACATGGTGTGTACTGTAGTCAGTATTCTAATTCTGCTGTGGTTTGTACAGCTATGCACATGATCTCTGAGCTTGGTCATGAAGCATCTCAGATTCAGTGCAAATGCCATAAGCAGCTTAGAAGTTGAGATGAATACTGTGCCAGGTTTGTACTCCTGATCTTCGAATTCCCTTCACAACTGGATTTATAAAACACCTTCATAATTCTGGTGTTCTGATGGAAATACTGTTTGCCTGATCTCCATAAAAATTGACTTCAGGAAAGGTTAATTCCGGGTTATAAAAGGACTAAATCTTTTCCTTAACAAGCTTATTTCCTGCCTAACAAATATAATGAGCTAATTAATAAACACGAGCTCAATTTGGCCACTCCTCTGAAGCTGGGAAGTCAGAGTTTTACTTCTGAGAGGTACAAAAGGACAAGGAGAGCTTCATTATTAAGTGCTAAGTGGAGTCACCTTCCTTTATAACCGCTCCTCTTATCTAAAGGCCAGAGCTCAGATCTGACACCTGGGAAGTTGAGAACTTGGTGACAATACCAAAAGGAAAAAGCGATACTTAATTACTTTCTTGTACCTATCAGTTCCTCAAGGAAGGCAGGCCCCAGGATACTGGTATCGACACCCCGAAAATGGTGTCTTTGTGCTTCTCTTTGATAACTATAAAATGCGCTGACATGTTTCACTGCAAATTACTTCTTAAACCATTAACCATAACCTAATAAAGAGACGTTTGACAGAATAAAATGGGAGAGGTTATTTTTGTATAATGAAAAAACATGAGTTGATGTAAAAATACAGTGTGACACCTCCTAGAGAATGGACTTGAGGATATGGGGAGGGAGAAGGGTAAGCTGTGACAAAGTGAGAGAGTGGCATGGACATATATACACTACCAAACATAAAATAGATAGCTAGTAGGAAGCAGCCACATAGCACAGGGAGATCAGCTCGGTGCTTTGTGACCACCTAGAGGAGTGGGATAGGGAGGGTGGGAGGGAGTGAGATGCAAGAGGTAAGAGATATGGGAACATATGTATATGTATAACTGATTCCCTTTTTATAAAGCAGAGACTAACACACCATTGTAAAGCAATTATACTCCAATAAAGATGTTAAAAAAAAAAAAAAAAGTACAGTGTGACATAACTTTGCTTCAGCATCCAGCATGTGCCAGGCAGGCTCCTCCTTAGAATGGATTCAGCATTTTTGAATCTTTTGAGAGGTGATCTAGGAGGAACCACAAATTTGGTTTTAGCACAGGATTTTTTGAAAGACCCAAGTAGTAGGATGGCTCAAGATATAGGTAATGAGGTGATAATGTAAACCTTCCCCACAGCATGGTAGCAATGCTGTTACTGCTCACACTGCCATGGCTCATCGCAATCTGTCTATGTGAAAGCCACCATCAGTGGAGGGGATAAGGGAGGCTCCTGGGGCCGAAGTGAGCAGAGGGGCCCATGTGAGCAAGGAATGTTCATTCCTTATCTGGCACAGCTTAGCGCCAAGTCACTATGTCACTGGGGTCAAGTGAGGACATGGATTGGAAGGGCCCTATAGCCTTGTAGAGTAATTGTCTGGAAAGCCCTTGGAGATGGACACAGCCACACAGGAGGTGCTGCCCAGCAGGTGGTGTGGAGCCTGTGAGGCTGGGGGTGGGGAAGTGGGATGGGCCACCCTGCTGGCCGGCAGTGGGGGTCTCACATTATAGAAAACCCCTGCTGCCACCACTGCCATCCTTGGGTGCTATACACTGGAGGTGGCACCCTGGGCAGAATACAGACAGGCAAGAACCGTAGCAGGGGACTACACGTATGGCTCAGGACTGATCTGACCCACTCATGTGTCCAACATGAGTGAGAGTCACCGCCCGATCTCCATGTCAGCACTTTTTCACAGACCAATCTTGGGTTATCCCAAGGAAGAAATACCCTGCTGGCCAGATCACTCTCTTGGAACTGGAGCTTCCCTAAGACAACCGGATTGTTGGAGCTCTCTGAATCATCTGGGGGACTCCCTGTGCAGACCCTGGGGATAAATGGTCTGAGAGTACCCTGAAGGGTAGAAATGGGAACTGGGGCCCCTGTGGTGCTGGTTCAAGTGCAGAAGATGGCACTGCTGTCTCTGGCATGTCCCAGGCAGCAGAGGAAGATGCTTCTGCTGACTGATAGCCATGTAGGACCTGGTCCAGACCTAGGGTGCTCCTCCAAATCATGGGGGAACCCTGAGGCCTGGGTCTAAGGTGCAATGGTAGAGGGAGCAAAGGGTGCAAATGAACACAGCTGGAAGAGACTGAACACTGGCACCACTGGAGAAACCTGAGAAGGACGGGGGCAAGAATGGGTGACCTTTCAGTCTGGATACTCTTTGACCCACAGGCTGCCCTGCCAAGCTCTGGGCTACTTTGAAGCTTGCATGTTGCCCCCAGGGTATCTTTGACAATATGCTCTGACTCTGTGTATTTGCTTTTGGCTTTCTTCTTCTAGCAGTACCTAAAGTAACCTGTTTTTGCTTCCTCCATTCACGTATTCTTGGCCTCGTGATTGCACCTCCATTTTCTTTTAAATAACCAGCTGTCTCCTCCAACTTGCAGTCCACAATGCTAGAGCGGGGTTCAGGAAACTTGTTCTGTAGAGGGCCAGGTAATATTTTCAGCTTTGTGGGTTGCGTGGTTTCTGTTGCAACTACTTGACTCTGTCCTGGTGGGGTGGAAGCAGCCATAGATAGTACATAAATAAATGGGTGTGGCTGTTCTCCAGTAAAGATGCGTTTATGAAAACAGGCTGGATTTGGTCTTCGGGCCATAGTTCACTGACCCTTGCCCTAGAATCTAGGGTCTGAAGCAATGGCTTTCAAATGTTTTTGAGTATAAGTCACAGAAAGCACGTATTTTACCTTCCTACCTGGTATATACACATATATAATTGAAATAAAAGTTTCATGAAACTCTCCTTATCTTTCTACTTTTGATATACTCTAAACTATTCTATTCTGTTTTGTCCCATTCTATTCCATTCCCTTTTATTCTGTTCCATTCCATTCTGTCTCATTAAAACATGCTAGTCCTGACTGACTAATGTGATTTCATGACCCACTAAAGGTTGCAACCCACCAGTTTGAATGACAGTGCCCTGATGGGGCTGACCCCACTGAATGGTCCAGGAGTGGGCTGTGGCAGTCAGCACATTGTTTGTTTCTACCCCTGGGCCCTTCTCCCATCCAGTCAGCTAGGTATTCTGAGTTTATTTCCTTAGGGAAGGAATGGTCTACTGGTCTGCTTTGAGAAAAGAGTCAATTCTCGGCTTTTGGCATACAATCTAATTAAATGCAAAATTTAAAGACAAGTTCTGACCAGGAAAATGCTTTGCAGGGCCCAGTGCAAAATGACATTGTGAGGTTCTTTGTTAAAAAAACAGGTTTCTTGATGACAACAGCAGAGCATTAAGCCAAGCGTGGAGCCCTTATAAGCACCAGGCCCTGTGTGGCTGCACAGGGCCCACACACATCAAGCCAGCTCTGTGTGGAGACAACATGGTGAGTTAGACAAAAACTCCTTGCCAAGCTGGGAGGAGGGAGTGAAAGGAGAGGATGTGAGGGGAGAGAGGAGAGGATGAAGGGTCTGGGAATGGAGTGATGTGTGGATCTGAGTTGATTCAAGTCTCCTAGCTTCCATTGGGCACTTCTGTGAGTGGAGCCTGAGTCAGTGCTCTGGGATCCGGTCTCCACCTGGGTGAACACCAGGCGTTCCCTGCATGGCTCAGCTGTGGGAGTTGCTGTTTCTGCAGTATCAGATGGAGACTTCCCTTCTGCAGTAACCATGTGTCGCTGTTGGCCTTGGCCATGTAGCAGGAGAGATGCCCATGTGAGCTGGAGGTAGGGCTTGGTCCTCCTCTCACTTATCACTTGTTGGCAACAGCTCTCTAACATTCCTGGTTGCTACTGAGCCCTGAGATGCAGGAGGTGCCCTGCTCACCTAGAGGAGTGGTGCCTGTGTTTGGATGGGTGGGGTCTGTATTAGTTTGCCAGGGTGTCCGTAAGAAGGTGCCACAGGCTAGGTGGCTTGAATAACAGAGATGTATTGCCTCACAGTTCTGGATGCCAGAAGCCCAAGATCAGGGTGTTGGCAGGGCTGGCTTCCTTCTGAGGGCTTTGAGGAAGAATCTGGTCCATGCTGCTCATCTGGCTTCTGGTGGTTCGTTGGCAGTCTTGGGCATTCCTTGGCTTCTGCTGCATCAGTCCCATCTGCCTTCGTCTTCACATGACGTTCTCCCCGTGTGCATGTGTGTGTCCAAATTTCTTCTTTTTATAAGGACACCAGTCAAATTGGATTAGGGGCTCACCCTACTCCGCTATGACCTCATCTTAACTAATTATACCTGCAATGACCCTATTTCTAAATATAGTCACTTTCTGAGGTGCTGTGTGCTAGGACATACATTAGTGTATCAGTTTTGTGGGGTGGGGACACAATTCAACCTGTAAAAGGGCCAAAAGAAACGAGCTTGTCTTTCTCCCAAGCTACCACAATAGTGAAACATACCTCTATCAACACTTAGAACAGTAACCCCAAGAGGGACTGTGGCTATGGGTTATGTGCCCAGCAGTTACTTGTAACCCCCCTTTCCTTGCCCACTTCCCACTGCAGAGGCTGGTATTACCCAGATTCTCAGCTTCCCCTTGCAGTTAGGGGTGGCTGTATGACCTAGTTCTGGCTAGTGACATGTAACGGGTGGTCTCTGGGAAAGGTTTTCTTCCCAGGTGAAAGGAGAGAGAGGCCAGTGGAGAGAGATTTTTTTTTTCTGCTCTTGGAATGTTGCTGTGTGAGACTTATGCTTGATGCTGTTCTAGTTTTCTGCCACCAAGAGGGAAAGGTCAGCAGAATCACAGAGCTTCACACCCAGCACTGTGACCTGCCTAAGCCCTGGACCAAATAAGGAAAGTCTTCCTCTGCACTGTGTGATATGTGAGGTATTTAAATGTCTGTATTGTATTAAGACAGTGTTGGCTGGGTATTGCCACTTGCAGCCAACAACATGCCAACTTCTATAGAAGTTCTGCAAAAAATGGTTAAATAGATTAAGGAAAATGTTGAATATTATCATTTCTCTCAAAGCATTATAGTGCATGAAAACAAATCAAAGGCTTTACGAAGTTCTGTTAACCCCAGTGTTTCCTAAATATTTGTAACTATGAGGCTTCTCTCGTCCATCCTCTCCCTCTCCCTCTCCCTCTCCCTCTCTCCCTCTCCCTCTCCCTCTCCCTCCCCCTCCCTCCCTCTCCTATGACATCTATTGATGTAACCATTGTCTTTTTTAGTATAACAGATCTTGATGGAGCTCAGTTTGGTTAAAAGTATGATATCAGATATGCTCAAGCTCTTTACCGAAGCCAAAGTTTCTGACTTTTTAATGCTCCCCATACCACCTCTGTAAATTACCACCTCCAGCCCATCCCTCTTCTGAGAACGGCAGCTCACTGCCTCCACCCCACTGTGCCTCAAGGAACAGGTTGGCCCCCAACTCGTGGGGCTGACTCCACTGAGGAGCTCCTCATGCCCCTTGGGTGATCTTCCTAGATGAAGCAGTGACCTCTCGCCAACTCATTTACCATCTCTCTCTGCTTCTCTCAGAGACAAGCAGAAAAATGTGGGAGCCAGAGGCTGCACTTAAACTGTCAGCTACAGAAGAGCCATTGTCGCCCTGGAGCTAGCGGAGACTAAATTCGGGGAGAATGTATGTGCTTCCTCTCTGGGAGACAGAATGCAGCAGATGGCCTATTAGCCAGAAAGGAGTTTCATTAGCATCAGCTGAAACAACTACAGAAAAGCAGCTTTGGTGAAAACCACTTGCAGCTTCCAGGGGGGCTTAGTTGGTTGCATACAAAACGCCTACAATTTCCTATCTTATGCTTTGTCATTTCTGGGCTAGCAAGGTGGAGAGTGAAGACAGCTTACGGTGCTTTATGTTTGTATTATGTTACATGTGTACAACTTTTTTTTCATCTGTTCCTTAGGGACAGTTCTCTTTGCTATGCCCTTATCACAGAGAGGAAAATCTACCTTTTTTTTCACCCCCTAAGACTACCAAGATTAGAATTTGCCTCTTGTGAATTGCTTAGTTCATTGAAGGGGTACCTTCACAGAGACAAATATCTTAATAACTGCAGAATGAAATTCACACACCTCGCACAACAAGACGCACTGAGTAATGGATAGCGACTCTTGATTTTAGACCAACCAGACACTAATGCCGGGCCTCTTACATGTGATTTTTCAGGAAGTGACTTGAATTTCCTAAACCTCTCTGTCCTCATGTGTAAAGTGGGAATGATAGTATCTGTCCTGACCACTCTGTAGCATTGTTGTGCGGATTCCATGGAGAAGGCTGAGCTACTCATCTTATTTATTCTTGTATCTTTAGCATTGGGTTTGTTCCCTGGCATGTGGCAAATATTTAATAAATGAATATTGAATGAAAGGAGAAGTGAATGTGTAAGGGTTACTGTTTCCTATGGCACTTCCAAATCTTATTCCTAGCATGTATAGAAGTTTGCAATTATAGATGTAGTTGTTTGGTTTGTGAAATTACTTGTTTAATATTTTGATTTGACACTTGCTTAACTATAAAATCACATACAAATATAATAACAATAACAAAAATAATACTAATATTTTTTTTTATTTTAACACAGATTATCCAGAATCTAGATAATTAATTAAAATAGAAGTTAAAAGATTGCAGATTCCTTCTCTCCTGTTGTAGTCAGATGTTTGTCATAGTACAGACCCAGACCAATTCATGCCTTCTTTCCTTTCATAGCCCTCTCTGTTCATGTACAGTATATGGAATTTACAGTGTGTATAAAAGCTTCCAGAGGTTAGGTTCAGAAGATAGTAGGGATAACAGAGTAACTGTTAGGATACACAACTTCATACTTTTGAATGATCATGAAAAGAAAGTAGTGGCAATATTTCTTATTGACATGAAGGTGGAGGTTCTTGCCTTTTGTTTATTAAGGTACATACTGAGCAAATATATACACTAAGCACCTTCTAGGCCAGGCAGTGTGCTAGTTGTGGGGAGAAAATGGTGAGCAATACAGATACTCTTGCCTCCTATAAAACGTAGAGTCTAGTGGGGGGGGGGGTAAATACTAAACACTATTTGTACAAATAAGTCTATACATATAAATTATACAAATATACATTATATTATATCCAGTATACATATAAGACATATATGCTAGGAAGGATATTTAAATAGTGCAATTAGAAATGATAAGGGAAAGAGAGATTTAGGTTAGGGGCAGAGAGGGCTTCTATCAAAGAATAGAATAAGCTGAGACCTAAATGATGAGTAGATGAAGCAGGTAAAGAAGAGGGATAAGGGCGGGAGAGTGCAAAGGCCCCGAGGTGGCCACGTGACCTGCAGCATAGAGAGCAGGTGATACACGGTAGAGGTAAGTCTGGAGAGGTGAGCAGGACCAGGTGATGCAGAGCTTTGTATCAAAGTGAAGGACTTTAGTGGTTTTTTTTTTACATAGTTTTCCCCCAGCTTTGTTGAGATAAAATTGACGTATAACATTGTGTAAGTTTAAGGTGTACAATGCGATGATTCGATACACATATATATTGTGAAATGATTACCACAATAAGGTTAGTTACACATCACCTCACATAATTACCTTCTTTTCTGGTGAGAACATTAAAGATCTACTCTCCCAGCAACTTTTAAGCATATAATACAGTAATGTTAATTATAGTCACCATGCTACACATTAGAGCCCTAGGACTTATTCGTCTTATATCTGGAAGTTTGTATACTTTGACCAACATCTCCCCATTTCCCGCACCTCCCAGAACCTGGTAACCACTATACTACTCTCTGTTTCTATAAGTATGGCTTTTTCATCCTCCACGTGTAAGTGAGATCATAAAGTTTTTGTCTCTCTCTGTCTACCTTATTTCACTTAGCATAGTGCCCTCAGGGTCCATTCATGTTGTCACGAGTGGCAGGATTTCATTCTTTTTTATGGTAGAGTAATATTCCATTGTATATATATATATACCACATTTTCTTTATCCATTCATCTGTTGGTGGACACTTAGGTTGCTTCCATGTCTTGGCTATTGTGAATAACACTGCAATGAACATGGGAGTGCAGAAATTGCTTTGAAATACTAATTTCATTTCCTTTGGATATATACCCAGAACTGGAATTGCTGGATCATATGGTACTCTTATTTTTAATTTTTTGAAGAACCTCCATACTGTTTTCCACAGTGGAATTGGTACATCAATTTACATTCCCACCAACAGTGTACAAGGGTTCTCTTTTCTCCACATCCTCACCAACACTTATTATTTGTTGTCTTTTTGATAATAGCCATTCTCAAAGGTGTGAGATGATATCTCATTGTGGTTTTATCTTAACTGCAATGAGAACCTGTTGAACAGTTTTACATTTTTTAAAGATTGTGTTGACTGATGTGTGGAGAATGAATTAGGGTCAAGTGAAAGTGAACAGTTCAGAGGTTATTGTTGTAAATCAGACAAGGGATGATGGTGTTTTGGAGGAGACAGGTGAAGGTGGAGAAAAATGGAGGAATTGGAAACACTTCGGAGGAAGTGTCTCTAAGTCTTGTTGAGGAATTGGGCATTTGGACATTGGAGGAGATGATGGACCATGGAAGACAATAGATTTTGGGTCTGAGAAATTGGTTGGATGGAGGAGCTACTGGATGAGAAGTGATTTGATGGGAAGATTTAGAAATATGAACTCAGGATAACCTTTCTTTCTTTTTTTTAAAAATTAAGGCTTTTTTTTTTTAGAGCAGTTTCAGGTTCACAGCAAAATTGAAGAGACGGTACAGAGATTTCGCATATATCCTCTGATGCCACACATGCATGGCCTCCCCAGTTTTGAACATCCCCCACCAGAGTGGTACATTTGTTGCAGTTGGTGAACCTACACTGACACAGCATAATCACCCAAAGTTCATAATTTACATTAGGGTTCACTCTTGATGTTGTACAGTTTATGGGTTTGGACAAATGTATAATGACATATATCCATCATTAGCATACAGAGTATTTTCAGAGTATGTCCTAAAAATTCTCTGTGTTCTGCCTGTTCATCCCCTGCTACCCTCCTCTCTGTCCCCATTTCCACCCCCACTGCCAACTCCTGGCAACCACTGATCTTTATACTGTGTCCGTAGTTTTACTTTTCCCGGAATGTCGTATAGTTGTAATCATACAGTATGTAGCTTTTCAGATTGGTTTCTTTCACTTAGAAATATGCACTTAAGGTTCCCCCATGTTTTTCATGACTTGATAGTTCATTTCTTTTTAGCACTGAATAACATTCCATTATCTGGATGTACCACAGTTTGTTTATCCATTCACCTACTGAGGAACATCTTGGTTACTTCCAAGTTTTGGCAATTATGAATAAATCTGCTATAAACATCCATGTGCAGGTTTTTGTGTGGACATAAGTTTTCAACTCATTTAGGTAAATACCAAGGAGCATGATTGTTGGATCATATGGTAATAGTATGTTTAATTTTGTAAGAAATCACCAAACAGTCTTCCAAAGTGGCTGTAGCATTTTGTATTCCCACCAGCAACGAGAGAGTTCCTGTTGCTCCACATGCTTGTCAGCATTTGGTGTTGTCAGTGTTCTGGATTTTGACCACTCTAATAAGTATGTAGTAGTATTGCTTTAATTTGCATTTCCCTGATGACATATGATGTGGAGCATATTTTTATATGCTTATTTGCCATCTGTATATTGTCTTTGGTGAGGTGTCTGTTAAAGCCTTTGACTTAGTTTTTTTTTTTTTAACATCTTTATTGGAGTATAATTGCTTTGCAATGTTGTGTTAGTTTCTGCTGTATAACAAAGTGAATCAGCTATATGTATACATATATCCCCATATCCCCTCCCTCTTGCATCTCCCTCTCATCCTCCTTATCCCACCCCTTTACGTGGTCACAAAGCACCGAGCTGATCTCCCTGTGCTATGCGGCTACTTCCCACTAGCTATCTATTTTACATTTGGTAGTGTATATATGTCAATGCCACTCTCTCACTTTGTCCCAGCTTACCCTTCCCCCTCCCTGTGTCCTCAACTCCATTCTTTATGTCTGCACCTTTATTCCTGTCCTGTCCCTAGGTTCTTCAGAACCATTTTTTTTTTTTTTTTGGCCTAGTTTTTAATTGGGTTTTTTGTTTTCTTATTGTTGAGTTTTAAGAGTTCCTTGTATATTTTGGATAACAGTCCTTTATCAGATATGTATTTTGCAATTGTATTCTCTCAGTCTGTGGCTTATCTTCTTGTTCTCTTGACATTATCATTCTCAGTGCAGAAGTTTTTACTTTTAATGAAATCCATCTTATCAATTATTTATTTCATGGATCCTGCCTTGGTGTTGTATCTAAAAGTTATCACTATACCCAAGATCATCTAGGTTTTTTCCTATGTTCTCTTCTAGGAGTTTTATAGTTTTGCATTTTACATTTAGGTTTGTGATTCATTTTGAGTTAATTTTTGTGAAGGGTGTGAGATCTGTGTCTAGGTTAATTATTTTGAATGTGGATGTCCAGTTGTTCCAGCACCATTTGTTGAAAAGATTACCTTTGCTCCATTGTATTGCCTCTGCTCCTTTGTTGATTATATTTATGGAGATCTACATCTGAGCTCTCTGTTCCATTCCATTGATCTATTCCTCTATTATTTCACCAGTTCCACACTGTCATGATTACTATAACTTTATAGTAAGTTGTGAAGTCAGGTAGTGCCAATCTTCCATCTTTGTTCTTCTTCAATATTGTGTTGACTATTCTGGGTTTTTGCCTTTTTATATAAACTTTAGAATCAGCTTGTCAATATCCACAAAATAACTTGCTGGGATTTTGATTGGAATTGTATTGAATCTATAGATCAAGTTGGGAAGAATTGACATTTTGACAAGTTGAGTCTTCCTATTCATGAGTATGGAAGTATATCCTTTCTTTAATATTTAGAAACATATCTGGATTGTTTTTCAGATTCAATTTCTCATATTTTCTAAGCAGC
The DNA here is from genome assembly GCF_028564815.1 of Eubalaena glacialis. NCBI lineage: Eukaryota > Metazoa > Chordata > Mammalia > Artiodactyla > Balaenidae > Eubalaena > Eubalaena glacialis. The sequence continues at coordinate 107,346,432 of NC_083721.1, read as the reverse complement.
TACAGACTATATTTATTGAGAAGGGAAATTTACATTTTATTTTTAAAAACAAACTTGTTTATTGGTTATGTTATGTTTGTTAGTACTTGTGATGCAGATCTTGAAACAGATAGGACTATATTAACTACCACACATTCAATCTGTTGAGCTATGTCAAGAGAAGTGTGGGGAAATCAGTTACACTTCATAATGAAAGCAAGTCTACTTGGCATTGACAGAGTTGCTGGTTAGATTTCTCATGTTATGAGAGATAAAGAGCAATTAAAGTGAAAATTTCTATTTACCCCTTCAGAATGTAAGGAAAATCATTAAGAGCCAATCATATTGGAAGATTTTTCACAGTGGGAGGAAAGGTTGAAGGCAGATTAAGTGTTCAGACCTGCCAGAATCATTCAACAGAATCTTTCCATACTTGGCAGCATTAAGCAAATGCCAATGGACTCCATTCATATAAGGAATATGGTACTTATTCCTTAGCTTTTGAAAGGGGTTCACAGCCCCTTTCAGTTCCACTAAAATGTTTACTTTGATGAAGAATGGTTTATTTTAATTCCTAGGCCTATGGAATTAAATAATTAATAAGCACCTAAGATTAGTGCTTATTTTCTTGGTAGGGATAAAATACATATTCTTATGTTTCATAGAAGATTTAAAAAGATTTTACTTGAACAAAACCCATCTAACTATTTAGTGTTGGGGGCAAAGTGATAGATTCAAGAGATATCTTAAAGAGAATCAGGTAACTTCATTTCTTTGCTTGAAGTGTTAATCTGAATCAAATGACATTGAAACACATTGCTAATCATACACTGAAATGTCAAAATTGGATACCAATCACCAGAAATTCCAATATCAACATATTTTGGATCATTTAGTGAGTATATTCCAAGTTTCCCATTTGTGGATTATATGTCAAAACAGTTCCAAAATATCAAGCTTAAGATCTACTCTTCACCTATTGTTTATGCAATGCAAAAGTTAAATCATTGTGTAAAATATTACGTTGCTTTAATATTCAGTAGGGAGATATTGAGAATGCCATGCACATTTAAAATCTCTTAAATTATTTGACATATGAAAATCCATCTGTGTTACTGTTTATATAAAAAAGCTTTTCCTAGTTCCTTGGCAGTAGCAATTAAGCTTCATTTTTCATGTCAAAGCTTAACAATCACAAAATATGGTGCTTGTACTCAATAAATTTACTTATGAAGAATACTGAATCCTCCTTGATCAATTAATTATCTTTGAAACCCTCCTCCATGGAATTTAGAAATTTCAGATTTATAAAAGGCTATTTAAGAAATAATAAGGTTAGGACAGAAAGAAAGAGAGTAAAGTTGTAGGACGTTAAGCCAAGGTTAAAAATAGTTTTGCAATTCATCAGTCCTTTACTGAGAGTAAGCAGAGGTGATTATACTCAGAAATGAGAGAAAATATTTATTTCATTTATTATCATTACCTGGATATATTTGTTTCCAAGAGTTGCTGTAATAAGGTACTACAACCGGGTGTCTTAAAACAACAAAAATTTATTCCTTCACAGTTCTGGAGGTCAGAAGTCTTAAATCAGGGTGTTGGCAGGGTTGGTTCCTTCCTGAAGACTCTATGAGAGGATCCTTCCTTGCTTCTTCCAGCTTCTGGTGGATTCAGGTGTTCCTTGACTTGTGGTAATAAAACTCAAACCTCTGCCTCCATCTGTACAGGGCTTCTCTCCTGTGTTTCTCCTCTTCTGTCTGTGTTTTTGTTTCTTACAAAACACTTGTCATTGAATTTAGAGTCTACCTGGTTAATCCAAGATGATCTCATCTAGAGATTCCTTACTTAATTACAGCTGTTAAAACCATTTTTCCAAATAAGGTCACATTCGCAGGTTCTGGGACTTCAGACTTAGAGATATCTTTTTGGGGCCACAACTCAACCCACTGCAATTGATTAAGAGCATCTTATAAATGTTAATTTTTTGGTTTTGATAATTGTACTAAGATGCTAATATTAGGAAATCTGTGTGTGTTATTTTCATAACTTTCTGGTAAGTCTAAAATTATTTCAAAATGGAAAGTTAAAAAAAAAAGAAATAAAGCTCCTTGAACCTCACTTCAAACTTACTGAATCCCAGTCTCCAGGGGGAGGAGATGTGCATTTAATGTTAATAAGTGCTCCAGACTTAATAATTAATAATTAACTTAATGTTAGTAAGACTCCAGTAGACTCAGAAATTATAATTCCCCTTTTAGAGAAAAGAAATACAGCATAAAATAAGTGCCTTTTTTGTCCAGCATTGGTTACAGGAGATTTATAGGTCACAATTCAGTATATGGTTTTTACAGATGAAAGTGGATAATGCCCCTACCAGAGTTTGCATGGTGGCCCTGGGTTTGTCTAAGAGCTTGTCTAAGACTAAAACTCCAATGCTGCAACATATTTGAGTTTAACTCCTTTATAAGTGTTCGTTATTTTAGAAGTGCTAGAATCTACTCCATAATCTCTTGTGCAGTGACTTATGCTTACTTTGTTTCATGTCATGACCACTGATTGATTGTTTTTGGGGTGGGATTTCAACCATTATAGAGAGAAGTGTGATTCTGCTTTATTCTAGTTCCCTAATGGTAAAATTTTCAGTTTAGATGTTTTGAACTGCAGCCTGTCTGGTACTTAGTCCTTTCAACAACCTGATTCACTGATTATTGCAATGATTGCTTCTGCAAAGTTCCTAGTTGGAAAGTGAAAGAGTTTAAAACTCAGCCAGCTGCTTTGTGAACTTGATATTAACTGATGATCAACTGATGTTTTTATTTGAATAACTGAATTTCTGTGTGTCAATCGACGGGTAGTTCTGGTGTCTGCAAGCTAAGCTTTAACCTGCTCCAAAGGTGTGCACCATCTAAGTACACTGCCCATTTACAACCACCTTAAAAAGCCCTTGTCCACAGAAATAGAGACACAGAGGTAGAGAACAAATGTATGGACACCAAGGGGGGAAAGCAGGGGGCGGGAGGAACTGGGAGATTGGGATTGACATATATACACTAATGTGTATAAAACAGATAACTAATGAGAACCTGCTGTATAGCACAGAGAACTCCACTTTGCTGTACAGTAGAAACAACACAACATTGTAAAACAACTATACCTCCCCCGCCCAAAAAAAAATTATCTCTGACAAACTTATGGTTACCAGGGGGGAAGGGTGGGGTGGAGGGATAGATTGCGAGTGTGGGATTGACATATACACACTACTATATTTAAAATAGATAACCAACAAGGACCTATTATATAGCACAGGGAACTCTGCTCAATATTCTGTAATAACCTAAATGGGAAAAGAATTTGAAAAAGAATAAGTGTATGTATATGTGTAACTGAATCATTTTGCTGTGTGCTGAAACTAATACATTGTTAATCAGCTATGCCCCAATATGAAATAAAACTTTTTAAAAAACTCTAAAAAAAAAAAAAAAAAAAAAGAAGACCTTGTCCAGAAGAACAGATAACACAAGAAATGTGGTCATGGTCACTCCACAAAGCCCTTTCCAATTCCTGGATGAGACCACCAAGGGGAGGAACCTCTGCATCTGTGTAGACTGATGTGGGAAAACTGGCCAGAGAAAGCATATAAATACTAAAAAGCTTCCAGTACTACATCAAGGGATAAAGTGAAAGAAGGGAATAAGGTAATTTTGCCTGTGTAGAGATGTGTGGATGCATTTTCTTTATGGAGCATGAGTTTAGTACACAGCTAGAGTCTTGCAAGTGAGGAGAATACATGCAATTAGAATAGTAGATATGAAAGGGGGTCTGGTAGAGAGAAAGAGAGAGGGAGAAAAATTAGGGTAAAAGAAAGCAGGGAAGAGATGAATCCTCCTGAGTCAGCCTGAGATAAACTTAAGACCTTCAACTGTATGCACCTTTGAACCCTGCTCTTAAATTTCAGCCATAGGTTCATTACTTACTGATATATTTGATCTATTTGATCACTTCTAATATCCCAGCTTGACATGTTAGTTGTTTTAAATTGCTAGGACACAAAGTTAAATCCTGTGTTTGAAGAAAACCAGCAGAAGGCTTCATAATTCTCCTCCTGGTACTTAAATGCTAATCAAGAATTCTGCACTCCAACGCAGATTACAGGTAACAGTATTTTACTCACATATATTATGCTGATGTTGAGCCTTCTTCCTTGATGTTTATGAGCCCGGAGTTGGTGGTGTCAAAGTCTTTTCCACAGTAACAGCCTAGGATACTACTGGGAGAAACTTATGGGGATGTCTGTTAAAAACTTCACTTTTCAGTGCCCATTACAAAATGATGATGTGTACTAATTTAGGATTGAAATTAGATTATGTTAACATTTTAACATTTTGGCTATGAATGTTGGCTTCTATAAAAATGATTACTTTTATATTTTGAATCACCTCACATTAAATGTCATTTTCTATTCATTCATTCTTGTAGCACCCCTCCCCTCCTCTCCACCTGTCATAGTACTTTGCATACGGTAGGTGCCCCAATAAATATTGGTAAATGTTTAGTAAAAAAAACAAAAAACAAAAAAACAGTGGTAGTAGAAAATTTTTGAAAACTTTCTCCTACTACAAAAAGATCATATTTTTACAGAAAGAACAAGTAATTTGCTTTTAGATAGTCATAAAACTAACATTTACTATGAACTTATTACATTCCAGATTACATTGTTCCTAGGCAACAATGATGAATGGGACCTGGTCCTTGAGCTTACAGTCAAGTTAGGGAGATGGCTGGAAGTACAGAGCTGTCACCAACTATGGTGCTACTTACATATGTCTCTAGTTTGCTCAGTTAATGCACTCTCCCCACTTCCTAGGATAAGTGTGGGCTTTCCGCATTACTACCTGTTCAAGACCCCCTGCCCCTATGGCCTTATGGATTTTCTGGAGTGTGGGGAGGTTCGATGGGATGAGAACCAAGTAATGTCTGCTGGTATGGGGGTACTGGGCAGTTGAGGGTGAGGTGAGGAGAAGGAGGGGAGAGGAGAAGGACATCCTCTCTGGTGCAGAAGAGGGATCAGGTGGTATGGACCTTGGGTGCAGGACCTGGGAGGCTCTCCTTGAAGATGAAAGTTGAGCTGTCCTTGGGCAATGACTCAGTTCCAACATGACTTCCATTGGTTCTCAGGCCTCAGAGACCCCAGCTCTTTCCATCTCCTTTGCCCCAGTTGCTCCCCTTTCACCTAGTCCTCTTGAGTCCTGCCCTTCCCTCTGCCATACAAATTCTCCTCTATTCTCTTCTTCCATAACAGAACTTATTGGCAAGACATCTCCTACCCCCCAATTTTTTCCTAAAACTTCCCAAGGTCAGGAATCAAACCTTCAAAGGGACTATATTTCCTTTCATTCTTCAACTGCAGCAAAAGAGGAGAAGACAGAACATTTCCATTTCCATATTAAAACAGATTAGTACATTGATAATCACACACTTAGACACAAATAATTATGGTAAGAAGCCAATGAGCTTTAGTGGAGGCAGATGGAAAAGTCCATGAGGGCAAAGAGGAGGGAGCCAGAGGTGAGTGCAGCCTTCCCTGGGGGGAATGATATTGGAGCTGGGTCTTGGCAGGTGTGTGGGATATTTAGAGAGAATTCCAGGTGGAAAAAAGACTTACATGGAGCCTCAGAGGAAAGAGCTTTGGGCAGCCTGGGGTGGATTCTGTGGGGGAATGGTGGGCGCTGAGTTAGGGTGGCTCTGGAAGAGCCAGATTGTGATCAGCTGTGTAAGATGTGCTAGGGAGTTGGGTCTTGACCTTCCAGGCAATGGGAAACTATTACCTAAATCTCACAGAGGCACCCATCCCTGCCCTCCCTCTAAATCAGTCTAGATGTTAATAGCATTCCTTAGCCTCACAATAAATTTGCGGTCATCCTGCCAACTTGGGCTCACCCCGAGAAGCTAGTGAGCAGCTGTCATCTAGTAAATGAACCACACGTTTAGCAGGAAAGGCTCTGCGTCCTCTCATTCCTCCCAGCCTGTCTAGTTAGTCAATACTTGTATATCAACAGAGAGCTGAAGAAAAAGAAGGGAAGATAAATTAAAGTTGTTGAGTAAGATGGAACCTTCAGATTCATGGAGGCCTTAGAGGGAAAAGCAAAGTCTAATCGACATTTCTTATCCTCTTGGCTTGGCTCAGGTGATGAATGAAAGTGAATTGATGGAAACAGATGACAATGACTGGTGCTCACAGATTGATGAACTCCTGCCATGCTTGTCCGCTCACTTTCCTGAAAAATGAGGAGTTGGCTTCACTTTTTCCTTTGTTTTCCTCTTGCTGTCAAATAATTTTAAAAAATCATTTAAAAAAATGGATTAGAGTTATCACTTGTCCTGCCATGTTGGTCAAGACAGTAAGTTTAAATCCAAAAATAGTTTTAAGATTTAAGTAATCCATTTAGAAGTAATGCTAAAAAGGTTAAAATTTACCAGGAAAGACATACAAACATTAAACTTTTACCCTTTTAGGATATCAACTGGGTGGATATTTATCCTTTTAGGTCTCACTTTATCTACACAGTTTCTGTCTTGAAACCATCCTGGAGCCTTGCAGGCCTGACCTGATGTATTTACTGTGGTGAAGCTTCTGTAAATCTCGTCTGCTGATGGGCACAGCCAGCAATGGCCTAGGTGAGTTATTATGTATGTGAGAGTGAAAATGAACTGCTCACTTGAAGGGCACAAATGTTGGGAGTTACCCGAGGGCATTTTGAAAATGGCAAGTGTCTGTAACTGTGATTTCAAAAAGGACATCTCATTTAATTAAAGGCAATAGGCATCACATTAAAGTTGTAAATCATGTGCATGGAATTTCATTTAGAATTCTGGCTGAAATTTCATTTAGGGTATTTACCTGGACATTTGAATCTGGGTGGTGTGAGAGATGCCTCTAGAGTCTATTTTTAAAGGCAGTAAGCCATCCTCTTCCATTTTAGTAACTCCTAAACTTTCCTGACAGAACTTCTCCCCAGCCTTCCCTCTGCTGTTGATTTCTGCTTCTGATGGTTGGGGGCCAGGTGCTGTCAATGTTAGGGTGAAGGCAGACATGTAGTCAACTAAGGGCCATCATTGGTGGTGGTGGGTACGAAGCCTAGGGGTAAAGAAAGAGGTATTGCTGTTTCTGTTTTTCTTTTTTTCCTTTTCCCTTCCATGTTCTTTCCTTTCTTCTTTCTTTTTTTCTGTCCTCTGCCACTTCAAAAACAACATTTATCAAATAGAGTGAGGGAGACCTGATTTGTAATTCACATAGATTCATGATGGTTTTGTGGGCCTTGGGAAGCTGAGATTCATAGATTGCACTAAGGTCTTTTACTAAAAAGGGTAGGCAATTGCTGGGGTGGGGGAGTGGTGTCATTGCAGGTTCTGCCCTTATTTAGAATCCTGGCATCTTAGAATCTCACATGCCTGGGCTCACACTTGCCATTTGGATTCAGTAATTTTGAGTGGGTGAGCCCAGAAATCTGACTTTTAAGCAGACATTCCAGGTGATTATTTTTTAATAGAATGTTTATTTATTAAAATTTTTATTATCATAGAAAAATTCAAGTAGCCACAAAAATAAGTTGAGTAATGAACTTCCATGCATCCATCACCCACTTCCATCAATTATCAATATTTTTCATTTCATTTATGTACCCATTAAAAATTTTTCCCCTATATATTTTAAAACCAATCCAGACAGCAGGTTATTTCATGAGTAAATATTTAACTATTCATCTCCAACAACTGTTTTTGTTTGTACCTACGACTATGGCATGTCATACCCAACAAAATTAGTAATTCTATAATATTAATTAATACTCAATCCATTTTCAAATTTTTCTATGTCAAAAATGCCTTTCTGTGGTTGGCTTGTTTAAATCTATTCAAACTAGGGTTTTACATTGCAGTTGGATGGTCTTTGTCATAAATCTGTTTATTCTGTGTGACTCCCTAGTTTTTTAAGACATTGATTTGTTAGAGACCTTCTCCAAATTTAATATGCATGTGAATCACCTGTGGATCTTGTTTAAATGTTGATGCTGACTCAGCAGATCTGAGTTAGGTCTGAGATTCTACATTTCTAACCGTCTTTCAGGTGATGCTGAAGCTGCTGAGGGCTAGGGAGACAGGGGGCCATACTTTGAGTAGCAAGGCTATAAGAATATCCCACGTGCTGGATTTGGCTGAGTCCACCCCTTGGTGTTGTAGAATTTGTTCTAACCCCTGTGTTGTCTGTAAATGGGAGTTAGATTTTAGATATAGAGGCTTGATTTAGATTCAGTTTCAATTTTTAAAAATTTGGCAAGAATTTTTTAGTACTTGAAGTCATCTACTTCTTATTGTATCATATATTTTATCATATAAAGAGACATGCAATGTTCTATTATTCCATTTTTAGTGATGCCAAGGTTGATTAATGGGTTAAATCAGAAGTGATTCTGATTCAGAAATTCCATGAATGAGAAAATGAGAAACTGCCTTGAAATAAGATTTTGGTTAAAAATGGTGGCAATATCTTCTGTTTATTATGTGCTTATTATGTGTCAGGCACTATTTTAAGTATTTAAATATATTAAATTACTTCATTCTAACAATAACCCTAGGAGGTAGGTACTATTATTAGTTCCCCATTTAAAATAGGGAAACTGAGTCTTGGAGGAGATGTTAACTAACTTGCCCAAGATCACACAGCTAGTAGCTGGCAAAGCAGGATTCAAACCTAAGCAGTTGGGTGCTATTTGCTGCCTATCAATTAAAATACGAAAGTCTTGGGGATGAGGGTAACTATTGTTTATACCACCTGACCTGACTAGTTGGCCCATTTATATTCTGCAATCTGGTATCAATTTATACACATTCATATAAACAGATTCCCCTTGTCTTTTCCAGAGTAGGTTTTGATAAGGGGGGAGGAGAAAGATGGCAGTGAAGTTGGAAGTGGAAGAATAAATAGGAAAGAATTAAGCAAGAGGGTAGGAGAAGCAGAGAGGAAAGGGGGACACTCAGTGCTGGGAAGGATAGGATATAGGTCACGTCTACCTAATTCAAATCCGTTGATAGCTCAGACCATGCCCTGACCTGCTGTGTAAATTAACCAACTGCAAAGTTAGAGGGAACACAGTCCACACAAGACCACTCTTACTTCTGGAATTAACTGTGAGTTTGGAGGGAGTTCCCAAACCACCCTCATGTTTGATAACTTTCTAAAGGGACTCACAGAACCGACTGAAACCATACTTGCATTTATGGTTTATTACAGGGAAGGTTACAGATTAAAATCAGCCAAGGGAAAAGATGCACAGGGAGGGCAGAGTCCAGGAAAAGAACCCAACATGGAACTTGAGTCATCCTCTCCCCATGGAGTCAGGATAGCATTATTCTTCTGGCATCCACGTGTGATAATACACATGGAGTAGGGAAGCTCACATGAGTCTCGACATTCAGAGTTTTCAGGGGCTTCCATCATGCAGGTGTGATTGATTGCTCACAGGGTTGGTCTCAGTCTCTGATCTTCAGCCCTTCTGGAATTTGACTAGCACCACTGATATCAAAGCCTCAATCCTAAAGCGTAGTGTTAATACCTAATGTGGCCAGCCTCCACCCTGTGGCTATCTGGTGTGGCCAGCACTTACTCAAAATCACATTGTTGGGCTATCCTATGTGATCCAAGGCCAAGGCAAACAAAGATACTCCTATGAGACATGACATTCTAAGGGCTTAGAGATTATATCCCAGGATCCAAGGGCAAAGGGCAGACCTCTTTTTGGGCAAGGTTAAATTTTTTACTATACACCTATCATTATAGCAGGAGAGGAGGCCATAACCTGCTCTCCAGGGGTACCACTTGGGGTTCCTCAGGAGCCAGTTCATCCTCCTTAGGGAGTGAAAGACCATTCTTGGGCTTGTTCCAGAGTTAGCCTAACACATGTGGGTGGGGAGAAGATGAGCCGTGTGAGAGGAAGGATTTTCCTTCTTTGTGTCCCCATTCTGTTAGCACATTAGGCAAGTGGTGTGTGTAAACATTGGGTGAACATTGCATATTCTATATTTAATAAGTTAATTTTTCTCAGAGGGCCTGAGATACTAAGCCAAAGAAAACCAATGCCATAGTTGATCTTAGCAAAAGTGATGAAAAGAAATGATTAGGCTTGAGTTGAGGGATTATAAAATTAATGGACATTGTGGAATCTTAGTTTCCTACTGAACCCTCAGAAAAGTGGTGATGTTGATTTTACAACTGGAATTAAAAAGAACTCAAGGTCACTTAACTCTTCCTCTTGCCTACTAGAACTTCACTTAATCATCTCAGGCAGACAGCAACCTCTCCTAATTACAGAAACTCTCAGGGGAATCTGTTAGATGGGGTTTTTTGTCACCCTATCAGAGATAACTGCAAAAATGTGCATTAACCATAGGCCATTGAGCAGATACCCCACTGCCTGCTAGGGTAGTAGCATTTCGGCACCCAGATGGAAAGTTTTATCCTAAGCATCTGCCTTTGACCAGCGGAGGGAGCTTTGATGATGGATGCTTACCAGCAGAAACCTTGTTTTACTTATCTGCATTCTCAATGCCCAGCCCAGGGCCTGGCAATCAGTAGGCATCGCCTGAGAGCCTTCAAAAGGAACCCTGAACATAATGGTTCCTATGTAAAGACCTGCTGTGTCCAGGTTAACCTTAATTTGGAAAACTCTTTTTAAAAACGTATTTTATTAATTACTTAAGTAATCCAGACTATGCAGAAAAAAAACAAATGGACAAAGTTAAAACAAAACAGGAAGCCTGTCATGGCATAAAATGTTGGGAAATAGTTTTAATTTGTTCTCAAGGTGCTGAAGTATCACTGAAATAATAGCCAATTGAGGGGCTGATGGGAAGAAAAAGAGGAGAGAATGAAAAAATTAATAACATAATGAACATAATAGAATTATTAATAAAACTTATTAGCTTAATTAGATTAAAATAACAATTATTATTATTTATTTATTTTTAGTTCTAAGAAACCTATTAAGTGATAGGCATTTTAGCCTTCTTGGTGCTTTTATTAAAAAAAATTTTTTTTGGCCTGGTGCCGGAAGAGAAGACGGGCCCTCTCTCTCGGCCTGGCCATCTTGTGGGAAGAGCTGAAGCAGGCGCTCTTGGCTCAGCGCGGCCCGCTGCAATCCGTGGAGGAACGCGCCGCCGAGCCACCATCATGCCTGGGCACTTACAGGAAGGCTTCGGCTGCGTGGTCACCAACTGATTCGACCAGTTATTTGACGACGAATCGGACCCCTTCGAGGTGTTGAAGGCAGCAGAGAACAAGAAAAAAGAAGCCGGCGGGGGCGGCGTTGGGGGCCCTGGAGCCAAGAGCGCAGCTTAGGCCGCAGCCCAGACAAACTCCAACGCAGCGGGCAAACAGCTGCGTAGAAGTCCCAGAAAGACCGCAAGAACCCGCTGCCCCCCAACGTCGGCGTGGTTGACAAGAAGGAGGAGACGCAGCCGCCCGTGGCGCTTAAGAAAGAAGGAATAAGACGCGTTGGAAGAAGACCTGATCAGCAACTTCAGGGTGAAGGGAAGATAATTGATAGGAGACCAGAAAGGCGACCACCTCGTGAAAAACGATTTGAAAAGCCACTTGAAGAAAAGGGTGAAGGAGGAGAATTTTCAGTTGATAGACCGATTATTGACCGGCCTATCCGAGGCCGTGGTGGTCTTGGAAGAGGTCGAGGAGGTCGTGGACGAGGAATGGGCTGGGGAGATGGCTTTGATTCTCGTGGCAAACGTGAATTTGATAGGCATAGTGGAAGTGATAGATCTTCTTTTTCACATTACAGTGGCCTGAAGCATGAGGACAAGCGTGGAGGTAGCGGATCTCACAACTGGGGAACTGTCAAAGATGAATTAACAGAGTCCCCCAAATACATTCAGAAACCAATATCTTATAATTGCAGTGACTTGGAGCAATCAAATGTGACTGAGGAAACACCTGAAGGTGAAGAACATCCAGTTGTGAACACTGAAAATAAGGAGAATGAAGTTGAAGAAGTAAAGGAGGAAGGCCCAAAAGAAATGACTTTGGATGAATAGAAGGCTATTCAAAATAAGGACCGGGCAAAAGTAGAATTTAATATCCGAAAACCAAATGAAGGTGCTGATGGGCAGTGGAAGAAGGGATTTGTTCTTCATAAGTCAAAGAGTGAAGAGGCTCATGCTGAAGACTCGGTTATGGATCACCATTTCCGGAAGCCAGCAAATGATATAACATCTCAGCTGGAGATCAATTTTGGAGACCTTGGCCGCCCAGGACGTGGTGGCAGGGGAGGACGAGGCGGCCGTGGGCGTGGTGGACGTCCAAACCGTGGCATCAGGACTGACAAGTCAAGTGCTTCTGCTTCTGATGTGGATGACCCAGAGGCATTCCCAGCTCTGGCTTAACTGGATGCCATAAGACAACCCTGGTTCCTTGTGGACCCTCCTCTTTGAGGCTTGCATGCTTAAGGATCCCAAACGACTAAGAAATTTAAAAAAAAAAAAAAAAAAAAAAGACTGTCATTCATACCATTCACACCTAAAGACTGAATTTTATCTGTTTTGAAAATGAACTTCTCCTGCTACACAGAAGTAACAATATGGTAGTCAGTTTTGTATTTAGGAAATGTATTGGTAGTGGGTATGTTTTCATAATTTTCAGAGATTATGCATTCTTCATGAATACTTTTGTATTGCTGCTTGCAAATATGCATTTCCAAACTTGAAATATAGGTGTGAACAGTGTGTACCAGTTTAAAGCTTTCACTTCATTTGTGTTTTTTAATTAAGGATTTAGATGTTCCCCCTATTACAAACTGGTTTTAAATATTGGACATAATAGCAGTTTTAATACCTGCTTTGCATTTTCACACATGGTCAACTGGGACATGTAAACTTTGATTGTCAAATTTTATGCTGTGTGGAATACTAACTACTTTATGTATTTTAACTTAGTTTTAATATTTTCATTTCTGGGGATAAGGTCTTTTTTCACTTCTCATGATAGCTGTTATATATGCTAAATCTTTATATACAGAAATATCAGTACTTGAACAAATTCAAAGCACATTGGTTTATTAACCCTTGCTCCTGCATGGTTCATTAGGTTCAATTTATAATTGATTCACAATTTCAATTACATTTACTTTTAAAATATGTCACTTTCCCATTTTAAAAACCAATCTAGACACCTTACTGGTGAAAGTTGTTTAAGCTACTTATTGTTGATAGACACATACTGTCAAGTGAAGTAGTTTTATGGGTGTTGGGTTTTTCCTCCTCCAATAGGGTGGGTGGAACAAGTTAATTTGGCTAATGCATAATATTTAAACTGCTCTGTAAAGTAAGTGGCCGCTCAGTATGATTTGTATGTGTGAAAGGTCCCAAATCAAAATTGTACGTCCATAATCAACCCTTCAACCCTTGTTCTAAAGAAACCAAAGGGCACTGGTTAGTATGGTAAGGGGGGGGGGTATGTTAATTTTTGGAATTTGGAAAGCAGACAGCTTTACTTTATAAGGTTGGAACAGCAGCACCATCCATGAAATACAAACCAAAAATTTTACTGTTTCTGAATTTCCTATATTGCTATTCATTTTGGTCTTAAGTTGATAGATTCCACAGAAGGTGATAAGTATCTTTTACCTCTTCCTCCGTTAGAAAATTAGGTTAATAATGGATTTCTTGATCGAGAGCATCACCACTGACTAAAATGTACATGGAGAGAATAATCAATAAACAGGCTTTCTAGGAAAAAATAAATAAATTAATAAAAATAAAAACAAATTTTTATTGAAATATTTCACATGTAAATGAAATCATACAGTATTTTTCTTTCTTTGTCTGATTTATTTCACTTAGCATAGTACCCTCTAGATCCATCCATGCTGTTGCAAATGGCAAGATTTTTTTTATGGCTTAGTAGTATTCAATTCAATCTTTTTATGGCTTAATATTCATCTTCTTTATCCATTTGTCTCTCTATGGACACTTAAGTTGCTTCCATATCTTGGCTATTGGAAATAATGCTGCAGTGGACATTGGAGTGCATATAACTTTTTGAATTAGTGTTTTTTGTTTTCTTTGGGTAAATACCCAGGAGTGGAATTGCAGGATCCTATGGTAGTTCTATGTTTATTTTTTATTTATTTTTTAATTTTTTATTTTTTGCTCTCTGAAATTTTATTCTTACATAACCGTAATTACTTACTAATGGATATATGTGCCTGTTGGGCACTGCACAACTTTTTTAAAAAAATTTTATTGGGATATAATTGATTTACAATGTCATGTTAGTTTCAGGTGTACAGCAAAGTGAATCTGTTATACAAATACATTCATCCACTCTTTTTTAGATTCTTTTCCCATATAGGCCATTACAGAGTATTGAGTAGAGTTATCTGTGCTATACAGTAGGTCCTTATTAGTTATCTACTTTATATGTAGTAGTGTGCATGTGTCAATCCCAATCTTCCAACTTATCCCTCCCCCCTTACCCCCCAGTAACCATAAGTTTATTTTCTACATCTGTAGATTCCATATATAAGCGGTATATGATATTTGTCTTTCTCTGTCTGACTTACTTCACTCAGTACGAGAATCTCTAGGTCCATCCATGTTGCTGCAAATGACATTATCTTGTTCTTTTTTATGGCTGAGTAATGTTTCATTGTATATATGTACCACATCTTCTTTATCCATTCCTCTGTTGATGGACATTTAGGTTGCTTCCATGTCCTGGCTATTGTGAATAGTACTGCAATGAACATTGGGATGCATGTATCTTTTCAACTTATGGTTTTCTTTGGATATATGTCCAGCAGTGGGATTGCTGGATCATATGGTAGCTCTATTTTTAATTTTTGAGGAATCTCCATACTGTTTCCACAGTGGCTGCACTGGTTTACATTCCCACCAACAGTGCACAAGGTTCCCTTTTCTCCACGTCCTCGCCAATGCTTGTTATTTGTTGTCCTTTTGATAACCATTCTAAAATATGTGAGGTGATACTTCATTGTTGTTTTGATTTGTATCGCTGGTGGTTATTGTTGTTGAGATTCTTTTCATGTATCTGTTGGCCATCTATATGTCTTCTTTGAAAAAATGTCTATTCATATCCCCTCCCAATTTTTTAATTGGATTGTTTGTTTTTTTGATGTTGAGCTGTGTGAGTTCCCTATATATTTTGGATATTAGCCTCTTATTAGATATATTGTTTAGAAATATCTTCTCCAATTCAGTAGGCTTCCTTTTCATTTTGTGGACAGTTTCCTTTGCTGTGCAAAAGCTTTTTAGTTTGTTATAGTCCCACTTGTTTATTAAAAAATTTTAAAACAGTTTTATTGACATATGATGCACATACCATACAGTCCACCCATTTAAAGCATTAAATTCACTGTTTTTTGATATTTACAGTTAAGTGCAACTGTCACTGCAATCAGTTTTAGAATATTTTCATCACCTCAAACAGAAATTCTGTACCCTTTAATTATCATTCCCTTGTCTTCCCCTGCTTTCTCCAGCTCTAAGCAATCACTCATCTCTTTTCTGTCTCTGTAGATTTCCCTGTTTTGGACATTTCATATGATTGGAAGCATATAACATGTGGTCTTCTGTATCTGACTTCTTTCACTTAGCATGAAGTCTTCAACATTTATTTGTGCTGTAGCAGGTATCAATACTGTATTTGTATGGCTGCATAGTATTCCACTATAACACATTTTGTTTTCTATTTATCATCAGTTGATGGATATTTGGGTTGTTTCCATTTTGTGGATATTATGAATAACATTGCAGAAAACATTCTTGTACAAGTTTTTGTGCGGACAGATGATTTCATTTCTCTTGGGTATATACCTGGGAGTGGAATTGCTGGGTCTTATGGTAACTCTATGTTTAATTGTTTGAGGAACAGCCAGACTATTTTCCAGAATGGCTGCACTATTTTACATTTCCACCAGTAGTGTATGAGGATTCTGATTTGTCCACATCCTTGCCAAAACTTATTTTCCATTAAAAAATTTTTTTTTCTTATTATAGCCATCCAAGTGGATGTGAAGTGGTCTCTTATTGTGGTTTTGATTTTCATTTTCTTCATAACTAATGAGGTTGGGCATCTTTTCATGTGCTTATTGGCCATTTGTATATCTTCCTTGTAGAAATGTCTATTTTTTTATTTTTAATATTTGATTCTCCTTAAGCTTCACCTGAAAAATAAGGTTGTAATGCCTAGTTGTTAATAGAACTAAGTGAACTGGTACATATAACCATTTAGTTTGTGTCCAGCTCTTAATTAATGATTCTAATTATTGTCATCACTCACAACTCTGAACCTCTGTTTCTTCATCGCTGTTGTCCTGAAAAATCTGTGATATTTTTCCTGCTATACCACAATTATAATATAAAAGTAATCACTGGCATTTTACATTAAATCATATTCTGTGCTAAGTCCTAATGAATAGATTTATTTGATTCCTGCAAGCTGCAGTCTTGATATCTGATATTGACCCTCCCCAGCTTGAAGAGTTAATGAGAGTGAAATCGAGGACATCCTGGAATTCATTTGGAGGCACAGTGTGTAAACCTCAGATTCTACATGTTACAAGGATGGTATTAAAGGCCTGTAACTGGAATGTCACACCAAGAAACCTCAAGAATTAAGTATAACAAGAGTTAAGTAAAACTGTAGTCATAGTTACAGATGGAAGAACAATGCCTAGCACAGCTAACTTTTGTAATAATAAGAATAATCACTTGCATAGCACTTACTTTGTGCCAAGGCCTGTTATAAGCTATATATAATACACTTATTTAATCTTTACACAAAATGTGGAGTAAATGAAATGAACAAATACTTAATTACTGCTTCCCCTGGGCCAGGCCCTGTGCTAGATGCCAAAAGGACAAAGCTTCTACTGTACACTGCAGTCCTTGAAAGAGGGAAGTGACATGGCTCAAATAATCCTATCAATGAATGTAGATTACACTGAGATGGGAGCCATGGAGGAATGGACATGGTGCCGTGCAAATGCATGCTGGAGGGGGATTACTCTTCTGGGGAAGTAATAACTGAGCTGAGAGATGAAAGGAGTTCATTGGTTGGGGTAGAGGAGTGAGATACCAGAGGGAAGAGCATGAGCCAATGTCCTGTGGCTGGAGGAAGCAAGGTGAAGCTGAGAAACTGAAAGGTCAGGGTGGCTGGAGTACAGAGAGCAAGGGGAGAATGCCATGAAGTGAGCAAGAGCCCTGTGAGCCTCAAGAAAGATTTTGGTCTTTATTCTGACAGCAATAGGAAATGATTAAAAGATTGTTATTAGGGGGATAACATGACTGGATTTCTGGTACTGTGGCTGCAGTGTGGGAAAAAGGGAAGGGGGCTGAAGAGGACTGGGAAGACCAGCCTAGACAAAGACTTAAGTGAGCAAGTTGGACAGGCCCATCTTAATAAGGTGGATGACTCTGCTGGCATGATTCACCTTTGTAAGGCTTAGGTATTCATCTTCCCAGTCATGCTGTGGGCTGTCTTCCAGGTGCCAGCCAGCATCTGACCGGAAAAATTAATTTTCCGGACACATATGCATATGCCCCAGAGACAGAGCATGGAAATACTGAGCTCATCCAGGATTCTATTCTGTTATAAATCTTACAATGCCTGAGATATAGCTCCTCTCTTGGTGCCTTTTTAGCCCTAGGCATCCTGCAGGACCTAACTTTGAGTCCATCTTTTCCTTGATTTCTTTTCCCAACTCTCTGCCCCCTTTGATCTCTCCTTCTCTGAACTCCTATTGGATTTTGTAATCTATTTCTAGTTTGGGTTTTGCAAGGTCAGGGCTTAGAGTCTTTATTGCAGTTGGACCTCCTGCTGTCCCCAGGTGAATATACCTTTTTATGACCTCATGTTTCCAACAGCTGGGTTCTCCACAGGGAAAGTTAACTGCGAGGGATAGCAGCATCTATTTCCACTAAATGATACCCAAGAACAATAAACATTAGAATTACTTTTATTAGAATCACCGAACATAGCTTCTAGCTTATATGAATAATCATTGAGTTTAGATAGATAATTACCACTACCATTGAGATAGAGGCTTCCCCCCGCCACCCCCACTTTTGGTCTGTTCTCAATGCTGTAATGTGAATACCTAGAAAAGTGCCTGGCACATAGTAGTTGCTCAACAAATGTTAGCTGAATGAATGAATGAGTGAATGAATAGCTGAATGAGTAAATGGAGAACTTTCTACATGTCAAGTACTGTTCTAGGTGCTTAACTTGGATAATTTCCCTTAACCCTTATAGCAACCCTAGGAGCGGAGTTTATTATTATCCCTTTAAGTAGTGCTGTCCAACAGAAATATAACATGAGTCACATATGGGATTTCAAGTTTTATGGTATAGCTACATTTTAAAAAGTTTTAAAAGGGTAAAATTAATTTTATAGTCTATTTAAGTTATCTAAAACATTTAACATGTAGTCAGTATAAAATACTGATGAGATATTTTGCAATTTTTTGTGCTAAGTTTTTGAAACCCAGTGTGTATCTCATAATTACAGTGCATCTCTGCTCAGAGTGACCACAGTTCTAGTGCTCAGCAGCCACATGTGGCTCCTGGCTACTGTACTGGCAAGCAGAGCTCTAGAACTTAGGATGGTTATTTCACCCAAAGTCCAAAGTTAGCAAGTGGCAGAACTGGACTTCAAATCTAGGCCACTTGGCTCTACACTGTCGTCTTAATCACATGCATGATGCTTTCTAATGAGCTACCTTTAAGGGCAGACTTAAGAAACACTTAGATATAAGGCAACTTATTAATCCTTAATCATTATCAGGTTTCAGTCAATATAACCCGGTAATTCTCTGAGGCATGAACATAAGGTATTCTTCCGGTTTCTGGTGAAACTTTTCTCTCGTTGGCCTCCTCTGGGGCTTGCTGCCTGATCTAGGACTTGAGGCCACCTTTCTGTAAAAGCCCTTCCAAGAGGATACCTCAGGTCTGATTTCTCTCTGTGATAGCTACAATGGTACTAACGGTCTGTTCACTTTGCTTAGACCATTGGGAGAAAAGGAAAGCATTTTTCCCCCCCCCTCAGGGTCCTTTATTACAGAACAAGTGATTTACCTTGAGAAAGCAAATAACATTCCAACCTGTGAATTCAGAGTTAATGAAAGCAGTCTCTGTCTTTGGAAACAGTAGTTTGCAAATCTGTTCCAAGGAGTTCTCCCAAAGAGGGGGCAAGGGCCAGGCTGCTGTCAAGATGCCAAGCCACAGCCCCCAGCCCTCACCCTGATACAAAGGATCATGAGAGATTACTACAAGCAACTACATGCCAATAAAATGGACAACCTGGAAGAAATGGACAAATTCTTAGAAAAGGACAACCTTCCAAGACTGAACCAGGAAAAAATAGAAAATATAAACAGACCAATCACAAGCACTGAAATTGAAATTGTGATTAAAAATCTTCCAAAAACAACAACAACAACAACAACAACAACAAAATCTTCCAACAAACAAAAACCCAGGACCAGATGGCTTCACAGGTGAATTCTATCAAACATTTAGAGAAGAGCTAACACCAATCTTTCTCAAACTCTTCCAAAATATAGCAGGGGGAGGAACACTCCCAAACTTGTTCTACGAGGCCACCATCGCCCTGATACCAAAACCAGACAAAGATGTCACAAAAAAAGAAAACTACAGGCCAATATCACTGATGAACATAGATGCAAAAATCCTCAACAAACTACTAGCGAACAGAATCTAGCAGCACATTAAAAGGATCATACACCATGATCAAGTGGGGTTTATCCCACGGATGCAAGGATTCTGCAATATATGCAAATCAATCAATGTGATACGCCATATTAACAAACTGAAGTATAAAAACCATATGATCATCTCAATAGATGCAGAAAATGCTTTTGACAAAATTCAACACCCATTTATGATAAAAACTCTCCAGAAAATGGGCATAGAGGGAACCTACCTCAACATAATAAAGGCCATGTATGGCAAACCCACAGCCAACATCATTCTCAATGGTGAAAAACTGAAACCGTTTCCTCTAAGATCAAGAACAAGACAAGGGTGCCTACTCTCACCACTATTATTCAACATAGTTTTGGAAGTTTTAGCCACGGCAATCAGAGAAGAAAAAGAAATAAAAGGAATCCAAATCGGAAAAGAAGAAGTAAAACTGTCACTGTTTGCAGATGACATGATACTATACATAGATAATCCTAAAAATGCTACCAGAAAACTACTAAAGCTAATCAATGAATTTGATAAAGTAGCAGGATACAAAATCAATGCACAGAAATCTCTTGCAATCCTATACATTAACAATGAAAAATAAGAAAGAGAAATCAAGGAAACACTCCCATTTACCATTGCAACAAAAAGAATAAAATACCTAGGAATAAACCTACCTAAGGAAGCAAAATACCTGTATGCAGAAAACTATGACACTGATGAAAGAAATCAAAGACAATACAAACAGATGGAAAGATATACCATGTTCTTGGATTGGAAGAATCAACATTGTGAAAATGACTATACTACCCAAAACAATCTATAGATTCAATGCAATCCCTAACAAATTACCAAAGGCATTTTTCACAGAACTAGAACTAAAAATTTCACAATTTGTATGGAAACACAAAAGACCCCAAATAGCCAAAGCAATCTTGAGAAAGAAAAATGGAGCTGGAGGAATCAGGCTCCCTGACTATGCTACAAAGCTACAGTAATCAAGACAGTATGGTACTGGCACAAAAACAGAAATATAGATCAATAGAACAGGATAGAAAGACCAGAGATAAACCCACACACATATGGTCATTTTATTTTTGACAAAGGGGGCAAGAATATACAATGGAGAAAAGACAACTTCTTCAATAAGTGGAGCTGGGAAAACTGGACAGCTACATGGAAAAGAATGAAATTAGAACACTTCTTAACATCATACACAAAAATAAACTCAAAATGGATTAAAGACCTAAATGTAAGGCCAGACGCTATAAAACTCTTAGAGGAAAACATAGGCAGTACACTCTTTGACATAAATCACAGCAAGATCTTTTTTGACCCACCTCCTAGAGTAAAGGAAATAAAATCAAAAATAAAGAAATGGGGCCTAATGAAACTTAAAATCTTTTGCACAGCAAAGGAAACTATAAACAAAATGAAAAGACAACCCTCAGAATGGGAGAAAATATTTGCAAACAAAAAAACTGACAAAGGATTAATCTCCAAAATATACAAGAAGCTCATGCAGCTCAATATCAAAAAAACAAAGAACCCAATGCAAAAATGGGCAGAAGACCTAAATAGACATTTCTTCAAAGAAGTCATACAGATTGTCAAGAAACACATGAAAAGATGCTCAATATTACTAATCATTAGTGAAATGCAAATCAAAACCCCAATGAGGTATCACCTCACCCTGGTCAGAATGGCCATCATCAAAAAGTCTACAAACAATAAATTCTGGAGAGGGTGTGAAGAAAAGGGAACCCTCTTGCACTGTTGGTGGGAATGTAAATTGATACAGCCACCATGGAGGACAGTACGGAGGTTCCTTAAAAAACTAAAGATAGAACTACCATATGACCCAGCAATCCCACTACTGGGCATATACCTGGAGAAAACCATAATTCAGAAAGACACATGAACCCCAATGTTCATTGTAGCCCTGTTTACAATAGGCAGGTCATGGAAGCAACCTAAATGCCCATCGACAGACAAATGGATAAAGAAGATGTGGTACATATATTCAATGGAATATTACTCAGCCATAAAAAGGAATGAAATTGAGTTATTTGTAATGAGGTGGCTGGACCTAGAGTCTATCATACAGAGTGAAGTAAATCAGAAAAAGAAAAACAAATACCGTATGCTAACACACATATATGGAATCTAAAACAACGGTACTGATGAACCTAGTGGCAGGACAGGAATAAAGACACAGACATAGAGAACGGACTTGAGGACATGAGTAGTGGGGGAGGGGAAGCTGGGACGAAGTGAGAGAGTAGCATTGACATACATACACTACCAAATGTAAAATGGATGGCTAGTGGGAAGCTGCTGCATAGCAAAGGGAGATCAGCTCTATTCTTTGTGACGACCTAGAGGGGTGGGAGAGGGAGGATGGGAGGGAGGCTCCAGAAGGAGGGAACATGGGAATATATGTATACTTATAGCTGATTCACTTTGTTGTACAACAGAAACTAACAACATTGTAAAGCAATTATACTACAATAAAGATAAAACAAAAAAAAAGAAATAATTACATTTATACCATTTAGTGCTCGGTCATTGTTCAGCTTTCTATTGCTGTGAAACAAACAACCCCCAAATTTAGGGACTTAAAACATCCATTTTATTTAGTTCGTGATTTTGTGGGTCAGGAATTTTGGAAGGGCTCAACTGGGTGATTCATCTCATGGCTGGGGAGATACCTACTTCCAGGATAGCTTCTTCATCCACGTCTGGTGCCTCAGTACTTCTTAGCCTCTCTTTCCTTCCACGTGGCATCTCATCCTGCAGGGTTTCTCCAGCATAGCTTGGGCTTCACAGAAGGGTGGTTTCATGGTGATTGCTATTCTTGCATGGTGATCAGCTTCTAAGAGGTAGGATGCAGAAGCTGCCAGGCCAGTAAAGGGCTGTGCTTGGAACTGGCACAGTATCACTTCTGCCATGTTCTGTTAGAGCAGTCACCAGGCCCATCCAGATTCAAGGGGGTGGAGAAATAGATTCCACCTCTTGAGAGGATATGTTGAGGTCATATTGCATAAGAGCATGTGGGGTGGGAAATACTGTTGCAGTCATCTTTGGGAAATACTGTTGCAGTCATCTTTGGAAAATACAATCTGCCAGTTATATGCCATCTTGGGTGGTGTCCTTTTGTCTCATATTTGTCTCTTTTCTACCATTGAGGTTACAAGAATCTTCATATACTTTCTTTTCTCTTGTTTTCTGTAGAAGCCAACAGCCCCATAATAAACACTAACTAATTATTATTGATTTGCTGATAAAGCATCCAAAGATAAACTTATATTTGAAAATTTAGGAAAAATATAAATATTTTTATATTTATACTTTACATAAAAACTAGTTTTAGCCAAGTAGTTCACTTAGTTTCCCAATTTAATTTTGTTTTTCCCTTACTGTGCCTGCTCTTCTTACTCCTTCCTAAATCACCCTTCTAGACTCATATTATAGCCATCTCTTTCATGAGATCTTCTCCAGTTAACTCAGCCTGTGTGATCTATCCATTTTCTCTATCCTAGTCATTTGTGCTAATTACGAAGGTATTTTCTCTCAGTTCCAAACCCACCCTTCTATACCCTGCTTTGTGATATTGAGCCGGCATCTTGCAAACTAGATTTTTCTTCTGTAACTGTCTTCCTATTAGGTTCCATAATAGGGGGACACCAGAATGTAGGAATGGGAAGGAATGGACTTGCTTTTTCCTGTTTGCTTGTTTTTTCTGCCCAGTCCTCAGCAATGGTTGCTCACCCTGGCAGCAGTAGCGAGTTCTAGTTTCCAGATCAACTATCCACAGTGTGGTCCCTCAGGTGCACAGTGTCCTCTCCCTGGGAATCTGTATCCTAGCTCCACTAGGCCACTCCTCTGAGCTCCTACTACCAGCCCTGGAGGGTAGTGTTACCCCTCCCAGGGGTCTAGGTCTCAGCTCCATGGGTCCTCTTCTCTAAGTTATCTGATATCCCAACTCCTTCCTCTTATTCCTCAGCCCTAGGGATGGTAGTTGCTTCCTGAATTTACTATCTCTGTGTTACAGCTGCATTCCCTTTTTGTTTTCACCACCTTCCAACACCAATCTCTTTTATTAAATTTTCTCTGCTGAAATACCTAGAGTGGTCTCTGTGTTCCTGACTGGACCCTGACTGGTGCACTGTCCATAGTCTCGATTTGATAATTGTGTACTGCTTTGTGACATGTTCTATAACTGCCCTGAATTGTTATTGACATTTTTAACTACTATTTTCCCACATTGTTCTTGCTTCTCCACTTTATATTTTAAACTCCTTGAGACAAGAGACCATATCTCATTGGTTCTTTGTGCTTTACGTAACATGTATTTTACGTGGTGTTTTGTACTTAGTGAGTGTTCCTGGCTCATAGTAACTGTGTAATAAATGTTTATCAAATTTTTGAGTGGAGTTGGCAATCCAGGATAGCAGATGTGGAGTCCAAGGCAATGGTCAGGGCAAAGGGATTGATCGCTCATAGGGATGGAGATGTATCCCAGCCAAGCTGTTATTAATTGTGAGCAGCTGGTGGATGCGACACCATTATAGGATGGTTGCCCCAGGGTTGTGAGTTTGGGAGGTCACATTCTGTGTCAGCTGAAACACTTTAAACCAATATTTGAAAACACTAGCTTCCTTGAAGTAATTTTCCCCTCCAGTTGAGGCATTTCTGGTTGACAGACTTCTAGATTACTGAAGTCCCATATTTTATTTGTTCAGGTTAGTTTTGAAACAGCTTGTTTTGAGTACACCTCTCAAAACCTTTTCAAAACCTGAGTACACCTTTTCAAGGTTGTGAAAATCGAACTTATTTAATTGAGATATTTAAATTTGGACTATTGAAGTGGATGTGGGATGACTTTTGCTTTGATGTTAGTGACATTGTTTTTATATGAACTTAAAGAATAAGGAAAAAAACTCTTTACAGTTATGTTTAATGGTCTTCTTTCAAGACAACATCTGTGATTGTTTATGTTTCAGCATTTTATGGTAAAGTGGAAATTACCTTGTTAAACTGGTTTCTATCTTTCCCCCAAGCAACCCAAACTTTCTGTTTTGTCAGAGTTTAATTTCTCCAAAACATTATTTTCCTGTGTTGAACTTCCAAAGCCTGTTTTTTGTTTTTCAGTTTCTCCAAGGCTCTCATATATTTAATGGAGTTGACTGAACAGTTAGTTAAGTCCTACCTGATTCTTGACTTCGCTTTGCTCACCTCGCTGTGAGTTTTAATAAAATGTATTTAATCATGTGTCAATGTTTGGGTAATGGAGATTTTCGTGATATCTTTTACTTTCTTTTGGTCAAGCAAATGTATTGGTTAATCTATGACATCGGATCACAAGATAGAAGGCATCAGAATGAACTTTTCTTATTTCTTTCTTGTTAATGGTTCTTGTCTAGACATATGTGTCATTTGGAGAAGGATTAATGGCCACATTAGCATCAACATTAATTGTAAGCCCAGTCCCCTGAAGAGGTGCCTCTCTGCTGAGTATCAGAATAAGCAGTTAAAATTATAAACTCTAACCCACATGGCTTTCTTGGTATTAAAAAATACAAATTTAATCATCTCTTAAATTTGGCACAATTTAAGGATCATGTTTTGTTTCATTTTGTTTTAATTATATTTTAACTTGAGGAATTACGTCCATGAAACAAAACTGATTACCAATCATCAATATGCAGTTTTATGCAGTTGACTACACAATCGTCCCAGCACCTCTTCTTTTTGCCTGGAAAGGTGATTCATTTTTTGTGTTCATAAATAATTTCAATGCTTTAATAATGTTTAGTACTTTCTGATTTTAGGATCTGATTTAAAATAAATCTAATTTATTAAATATTTAGGGTGCTTACACAATTGTTTGTGAATCAGGAATTAGTAGTGTATCCATGGAGGAGTAAATCAAGGCACAGAAGGAAACTCTATGGGCTGTTTTAAAGTTAAGAAGAGATAGATGCCTTTATAGCTTTCAAAAGTGTTTGAAAATTAAATGTTTGATTTATAAGGGCTGTGTACACACAGGACTCAAATTATTCATGTATCATTTGGAAAATGCAAAATGCTTAATGTTCTGACATTATGTGATAATTGCTATTCTAATATATAGTGTCTATTAAATCTTTCTGGGAGTGGGTGAGGGTGGCATTGATATACAGGAGCACATGCTTCGTGTGCTAGTAAGTCATTCTTCCGTTGAATTAAGGCCAAGGAGAGAGCAGTGAGTGGAACTTAAAGTGATGTTACAGTATCTGGTACTGTTCTAATCAAGAAAATATGTAGCAGTGCTAGTGAAAAATGGGTAGAAACACAAAAATCCACTAAGGAGAAAATGCAATCAGAGATTTATCAGTGATGCTTTGTGCAAGGTTTCCAGGAATCATGGTCATCACTCAGGAGAGTTGCTTTTCAGGGTTGATGTTATCTTAATTCTCTCTTTTGTGTTGGTACCCCTCTGGTGACATGTATTAGAATCACTGCTCTTTGAGGGTGCTTATTCATTAATGAGCTAGAGTCCTCCTGGCTCTATCACTAGCCAGCTGGGTGAACTTGAACATGTGGCTTCACTCTCTAAGCTTCAGTTTCCATAGTAGTCATAGCTTGTAGGATTCATATGAGTAAATGAGATAGTTCGTGTCCAGCACCTAGCATTGGGTCCGGCACACAGCAATCACTTGATACTGTTGCTATTACTGTTTACCTTCTGCAGATACCTGCCCACAGTTATTTTGACAAAGATTGAAAGGGTGCATTGTCAAAGGGACTAGGGAAAGAATTAAGGAAGGACTACAAAATTGGTGACTTTATCCCCATAATGCCAGTGTAGCAAAATGGAACTCTTCAAGTAGGCATGAGGATGTAAAATGCCCAAACCAAATGTGTGTAGGAACTGCTTGGCTAATTTCAGTTCTTCTTTTTGAGTTGTAGAAAGGAGCTCCAGATGTACTTTTTTATGTACTCTGGCCTCTTCTGCAGAACTCACTTTCTGCCCTTGGCAATATAGAGCTCAGTACATGGGGGAAGGGGAAGTGCTCCTTAGCTATAATCAGTCTCTTTTCTTTTCTGGAAATCAGAAGTCAAGGAAGCGGGCAGTACATCTCAGTTTAAGAAGATGCTATATGAAAGTGTATTGGGGGTGTCGGGGTGAGGAGTAAGAGGGGACAGATTAGGCTAGATATTCTATGTCAGTATTAGGATGATGAATTCATTAAGTATCTTCAAGAATAAGGAGTATTTACTCTATTACTTACAATATAGGAGAAAACCCAAAGATGGGAAAAAAATCATGGATCCCTTGTTCTTGAGGATCTTATCACCTAATGGATATAGGGTCTGAGAGGTTCCAGGAGAGAGGCCATCACACACACACACAGAGGGAATGACCTACCTATGGATGAGGGAGGTCATGACACTACTCACACCCATCTGGATTTCTTTGTACTTCTTGCCCCTTCTTTGTCCTTTGGTGCCAGGATTGTTGAAGGCCTGGCATGTTGGTCTAGGCTGGTGCTAGAGGGAGAGAGACCCCAGACTCCAGTGGAGCAAAGGTTACTAGCAGATCTCCTAAAACAGTGGCTCTCAAACTTTTTATCCTCAGGACCCATTTCCACTCTTAAAACTTATTGAGGACCTTGAAGAGCTTTTGCTTATGTGTTGGATCTGTTGACATTTACCATGTTAGAAATTAAAATTCATTAATTCACTTAAAATAGTGCTAATAAATTCATACTTGTTAACATTAATAGCATATTTTAAGCAAAAAATAATTACATTTTTCAAAACAAAGTTAGAAGAGTAGCATTGTTTCACTTTTTGTTTCTAAATCTCTTTATTATTTTTTATTTTTTTGGCTGTGTTGGGTCTTCGTTGCTGCACGCGGGCTTTCTCTAGTTGCGGCAAGTGGGGGATACTCTTCGTTGCAGTGCACGGGCTTCTCATTGTGCTGGCTTCTCGTGTTGTGGAGCACAGGCTCTAGGCATGCAGGCTTCAGTAGTTGCAGCACGCGGGCTCGGTAGTTGCAGCATGTGGGCCCTAGAGCACGTGGGCTTCAGTAGTTGTGGCGCACGGACTTAGTTTCTCCACAGCATGTGGGATCTTCCCAGACCAGGGCTCGAACCCATGTCCCCTGAATTGGCAGGTGGATTCCTAACCATGCGTCACCAGGGAAGTCCCTAAATCTCTTTAATGTCTGGCTTAATAGAACACAACTGGGTTCTCAGATTGGCTTCTGAACTCAGTCCATTGTGATCTCACACATTAAGTTGGCTCTGGAAAACTCCACCATACACTCGTGAGAGGATGTGAGTGCAAAAGGCAAGTAACATCTTAGTATTAACATGAAAATAATTTTGACCTCACAGACCCCCCTGTGATGAAGCCTGGAAAGACACTCCTTTAGCTAATTTCAAAGGAGGGAAGAAGGGGGGTTATTACCTCATAGTTTGGGGACCTTCAGGAAATTGGCAGCCAGTGTCAGGGCTTGGAAGTAGGGCCGTGGCTCTAGAATCACAGCCCTGATTCTGCCACTTACTTACTAGCTGTGTGACTTTGGAGTTATTTAACCTCTTATGCCTTTAAAATGGAGCTCCTGAAAGGACCTGGCTGTAACGGCTGTTGTGAGTCTTAGTGAGATAATGTAGTTAAAGTGTTTAGCTGATAGTAAATGTTCAACATTAGCTTTGTTTCTTTGGTGTTTATCACCATTAAGGTGACAGTCCATTATGAACCTGTTTCCACATGTACCAAATGAGGCTGTTCTGGATGGTCCTGAAATGAAGATCTCAGCCGGCTCTAACATTCTCTGATTTTGCTCTGAAGCCTTCCTTTCCCACATTAGATGTGGGAACTAGCGGGGAGGTATATACAATTCTAGTGGTAAGAAAAGCACTTATTTTTCTGGTTTTTGTTTTTCCAATTTTTTTAAATTTATTTATTTTTGTTTTTTTGGCTGTGTTGGGTCTTCGTTTCTGTGCGAGTGCTTTCCCCAGTTGCGGCAAGCAGGGGTCACTCTTCATCACGGTGCGCAGGCCTCTCACTGTCGCGGCCTCTCTTGTTGCGGAGCACAAGCTCCAGACGTGCAGGCTCAGCAGTTGTGGCTCACGGGCCTAGTTGCTCCGCGGCATGTGGGATCTTCCCAGACCAGGGCTCGAACCCATGTCCCCTACATTGGCAGGCAGATTCTCAACCACTGTGCCACCAGGGAAGCCCCTTTTTCTGTTGTTTTTGATAATTAACCACCCTTCCCTCTACCTCTCTCCTGCTTATAAATCTACTAAAAACTTTCAAGGGCTTTAAGAATAAAACTTGGTGAAAAAAATTGTTGTTTTCTTGGGAAAAATTAAATTTAGCTCTTTCATTCGGAGCCAATATAGATAACAGAGCAAAGAGAAATTTAAAAATTTGTTTCCAGGTCCCATGGTGGTTTCAGGTCAAAGTCATAATAGGGTTTATCTCATGTCTAAATTTAATTGAAGGGTAAATGAAACGATGCTGAGAGATTTTGCTGACTCCTCAGTTTACAAAAATACACAGAGTAGGTAATGGACTTTTAATGGAAGAGGAAAGTAAGGAGTCTGGATTCATGGAATGGGGCAGAGGAGAGAAAACGGGTGAAAAAGCATTTTGAAAAGGCAAACATTAGACCTGCAGTTTGATTGAGGACCCAGATCAAAAGAAATCAATACAAATGCTTTGGTTTATTTTTTTTCCCTCCATTTTCACTTAAGTACCAGTCTCTAATACAGTGAAACGCAGGAGCAAACATTAGAAAGGAGATAAGACGAATGGTCTCAGAAGTAATAGGAAGTACAGTACGTGTTGTATGCTGCTTAGTTTAAGTTTACCGGAGCCTTGCTACAGAGCCCTGAAGCAAGGCATGAAGATTTGCATATGAGGACTTCATTAAAGGGGGATTCTTAGAGGATATCTTGAGAACATCACAGCTAAAACACTATTGCTTGATGTGGGCTTGCAAAGACCTTACAATAGCAAGGCTTGACTTTGGTGTGAAAATGTGCTAGAATTCAAATCACAGAAACTTGTGTTGATAGCAAGAAATAATATCACGATTGGCAGACACTATGGAATAATGCTAAAATTTTATACTTAGAGGTAACTGTTAGGATAGCAGCTTCAGAGTTTATAGATAGAATTGTTTACCTGATATGATATGATATTGGTAATTTTGATACTACTGACATTACTAGAGTGATGCTTAATGTCGACTTTTCTATCGAAAGCCATTTGATACGATAATGGAAAGCATGGGTCTTGTAGGGTGAGAAACGAGCTCACGTTGAACCAGCAAACTGCTTCTGACAAAGACGGATGTGTTTGTGCTCAAGGGAAGAGAATAACAGCTATAATCAGAAAGATTGGGAACTCTTTTACTTGTGGTAATCACTGGAAAAATGAATGATATTTTTCATCTTTTTCAAAAATATGTAGATCAGAAGGAGCTGAATCTGGTTTGTTGCCATTTGTGACCTAAAAAAATTATCTCTTGACCTTATCCCATATGGAACTAGAAGTCATCACTTGCAATTTGTTTCATCATCAAAGCTGTTATCTGCCTGAGTCTCTCATCTATCTCAGAAAGTATATGGAAAAAAACCCTAACATGGCAGAGGGGCACACATGCACCCCATGGGTCCTTCTTTTTGTGCTGAGCAAATATGTTTCCAATTCTGGCCCCAGACAGTTCTCCTGAACTGGAGACACTAAAGCTCTGGCTTATGCTTCCAGAGATCTGGGTCATGGTTCTGTGGTTACCTGGTGCTATGGCAGGTATGTGCCCTGATAACTGTGTCTGGGATCAGGCATCCAGGCTGGTGTCCATTAAAATGGAAAGGAGGGATGAATGGTGAGAGAAGCAGGAAAGACTTTTCCCTCTGGAGGACTGAGTGAGTTGATCTGTGTGGCAGACAGACTTCTGTTGATGCTATTGGAAGATGCCTAGCATTTTCTGGGCAAATAGTAGGTGCTCAAGTAACAGTTTGATTGAAGTCCTCAGATGGTACAACAGAGGAGGACACACTCATGTAATATGTTCCTCTGATGATTAATTCAGAGAAAAGGCTGCAAACTGGTTTCTTTTCTCTGTTTACACACTAGACAATCTGCTTTGGAAAGAAAATGGTGGCATTTAAATTCCAATACTGTCTGTCCTTTGCAATAATTGGCACTTTAGCAAAACTCTGCTGAAATAGGAAGGATTGTAAGAATGTTTACCTCCTTGAAACTGGTGGAGAGAATTGAGAGAGGAGGGTTTCCGGTATCGACTTCAGCATGGATTTGTGAAAGTAGCTTAACTTCTCTGTCCTCACTTTTCATCTTTCAGAAATGAGATGCTTCCTTTTGGGAGATATTGCTAATGCTCACCCATATCTAGTTCTTTTCACCTTTTGGGTGTGTAAGAGGTTTGCACTTTCCAACCCATTTTACAGTTTGGTGGGACCATGAGACCAGTATTGGCCAATGATTTATAGGCAGAAGTAATGTGTGTCATTTCCCTAGGAGAGCATTTCATTGCTAGTGGGAGACCTCCAGCTTTGTCTTGTTCATGCTGCTGCAACCAGGAATGTTCCAGATGGTGGAGCCTCCATCAGCCTGGGTACCAGTGAGAAGATATGGAGCAGAGCTCTCTTCCCACCATCACCTGTATCAACATCAATGCATTCTGGACATATAATGTGAACAAAGAAGAAAGTTTTGTTTCAAGTCTCTTGGATATGAAGACCAGTAGTCACCACAGCATAACTTAGTTTATTCTGACTGATACATGCCTATTGCTTGATTCTTTAACTTGAGGATTATTTCATTAGTTTTTATTCCTTTTTCAATACACAGGCATCTGGTTCTCAGGCTTTAGAGTACATCAGAATCATATCCTGCTGGTTCAACTTGCAGATTTTTGGGCCTTATTTCCTCAGTATATCTGGTGAGAATTCCAGGAATCTCCTTTTTAAAAACAAAAACAAAAACAAAAAACCAGGGTTTTTACATGATTCTGATTCAGGAGGGAAGACCACACTTCAAGAAATGTAGTAAATCTGTACCATGCTATAAAGATTCTGGCTATTATTTCTCAAGTTCCCCTAGACAGACATGTTCAGATATTAGTAAAAGGCTAAAGGCATTTAGGGCAGCAGTAAGTGTAATGAATATCAAATTCACCAGCTCTGTTTCAAGGCTGCATGAAGCAGAGATAAAGTGAAGACACGGAAGTGGTGATTAATAGACCTGACCACTTTCTAGATGAGAATTCTAAAGATTATAAATCATTTGGAAATTGAAGAGATGACCTGGAAAACAAATCAGAATTAAGAAATATCAAGTCAGAAATGGATTTGAAGAAGTAAAAGTAGAAAACATTGAGACATTTCCCTCACAGTTGATTTGGGAGGGAGGTGGAGAGCAGGAGCCACGGAGACATTAGAGCAGGGGGAGGAGGAAGCTGGGTTTAACTCCACTTGTGGGCTTTGTTCTAGACCTAGATCTCTCAGTTTGACTCAACATCTTGATATAGTACAGCCATTTACAAAGATTATGGTTTTCTATGGATCCAAAGGAGGTGTTCTTTGACCCTCTAGAGGTGGGTTTTACTGAGTTCACAGAAGGAACTTGCTCCTCTAAATTTTGAAATAAAAGAATTTTTGTTAAGATAATGATTTTATTCCTTTCATCCACCCCCAGCTATCTATCGTTTCTCATAGTACTGGAGAGACTATAGACCTGTGTGCTATAGCATTGCACCAATTCCATAGAATCATTTAGCGATCCTTCCTCTTGTAGTTTATCATGGGTGATGGGATGACTACTCGCAACTAGTAAAAGTAGCAGTGGAGACAGAGCAGGCTGCAGCATGGTGTCTCCAGGCAGTGTGGTCTTTCTGAACCTGTGGGGTCTACTTGCTCCAGAATTATGTCTAGAGAAGAAAAAACTTCCCAAAGCAGAATCATCCATTAGCAATGCAGAGGGGCTTATCAGGGTTTGGGTAGAAAGAAGTAGGGATAGTACCCACCTAGGACATTAAATCAAGGAGACAGCCTAGCGAAAACGGAGGTGGTTCTGCCTGCTGATATTTGAGGTGTCCTGAAATCATGGTCTTATACATTGAGCCCCTCATCTTCCCCATCCCCTGTTATCTTCAGGGAAAATCACATGGGGTCCACTTGTCCCCACCATATCGATATGCTGCTCAGTGTGTCCTTGAGTGATTCCTTTTCCCATGCAAGGTTTGCTGTTCCTTGTAAACAAATGTTATTTGTATAAACATTTGAGAAGAGGGAGTAGAAGTAGTAGGCAGCAAAATTTGCTTGGGTTCTATACTGAGTGTTGGCTTGAGTCCTTCACTCTGCACCCTCACCTCTACCATGAAGGGGTTCAGAGTATAACATGCCAAAATATACCATTTTGTCATAGGATTATTTTGAGCTGAAGGCAATTGATTAAAAGCTCTCTGCCTTCCCCCTATCTGCTTGAGAGTAGAATATAAATTTCCCTTATGAAGGTGTCTCCCCCCACCACCATTCCTCATACCAGGAAGGGAATAACAACCTTATCACTGGAGATGGATGACACCAAAAAAGAGTCTATATAAACAAACCTTACTAAATAGTCCTTATCTTCTATCAGTTTCCCCATATATTTGCCTTCCCATAATTTGCTGCCCCTAGAGGCTCAAAGTCCTCTTCTTGTCACTTCTCTAAAAAATTATTGTTCTTTGCTAAGCTGCTATATGAGCAAGTTCTAACCATCTCTTTGAATTACTCATCACTGAGTGCTCCTGTGTGTATGCACGATGCACATGTTAATAAATTTCTGTTCCTTTTTCTTTTGTTAATCTGTCTTTTGTCAGTCTAACACACAGGGCCCCAGCCTGAGAATCTAAGATGGGTAGAGGAAATATATATTTTTCCTCCCCTGTAATGCCATATCCTCTTTTTTCGTGCCATAATTTTAATGATTTTTAACTCATGTAATCTAGAAGGAAAATTTTTGTTGAAAGGGAGAGAAAGCCAAATCGAACTAGCTTATGCAGAAAAAAAAAGTGAATGTGAGTGCACACGTATGTTGTGTGTGCATGCGTGTCTTTGTTATATACCTGAATAGTCCAGGGGTATTTGTGTTCAGTATGTCTGGATCTATGTACTCAAATGATGTTGCCAGGAACCTGACTGTGCTTTCCTCAGTCCTGCTTTCTCTTGGGTTGTTTTTATTCTCAATCAGATTCTCCTTAAGAGTTAGCAAATATTCTCATGACTTGCTTTTTTCTAGATTAGTGAAATCAATGGAAGGAGAGTACTGATTTCTCTGGAATTCCAGCATAAGTTCTAGGGCTGACATCTGTTGGCTGTGACTGGCTTGTCTCGAGTCACATCCCATCCTTGAACCAGTTACTGTGCGTGTTCAGGTGGACTCTGCTAATTGGCCAGGCCTTGACTACATTCCCACCTGAACCATATGAAAGAGACAAGGGGAAGGAGTGGTTCCCCAAAGAAAAAATCCAAATAGTCTTACCAGAGAGCGCAGAAATAGCCTCTGGAAGCCAAAACTCAGAAAACTGTCCACAGCAGAAGGTATATTGATATCTCCTGGCTAACAGTGAAATTTGAAGTTTTTAGGTTCTAATAAGCAGGTGAGACTTGGGTTTACTTCTTTCTCATTCACTTTATCAACCAGTCAGTTTATGAGAAGATAAAATCTAGTTTTCAGGAGTAACATTCTTTGTTTGACCTGTTTTAGGAGACAAGAGGGAATTTGCATAATAGGATTAATGTTGCTTCTTATTAGTGCCACATAGTCTAAAGCTCTTCAGGATTCCTATTATAAACTTCCATTTTACTCTAATATGCAAACTTGCCATTTTTGTCAATGAGAGGTACATTGTCATATGCACAGCTCAACACATATATCATTTTATATTTGGTGCAAGACTCTTTAGTGCTTTTTATAATGAAAGTCACTGGTTGTTCTTAGAGGTGTAAAGCAAAGTTCACCTTGAATACATGTACCACAATGTTCATTGCAGCACTATTTACAATAGCCAGGACATGGAAGCAACCTAAATGTCCATCGACAGATGAATGGATAAAGATATGGCACATATATACAGTGGAATATTAGCCATAAAAAGGAACGGAATTGAGTGATTTGCAATGAGGTAGATGGACCTAGAGTCTGTCATACAGAGTGAAGTAAGTCAGAAAAAGAAAAACAAATACTGTATGCTAATACATACATATGGAATCTAAAAAAACGGTACTGATGAACCTAGTTGCAGGGCAGGAATAAAGAAGCAGATGTAGAGAACGGACTTGAGGACACGGGTTATGGGGAGAGGGGAAGCTGGGACGAAGTGAGAGAGTGGCATGGACATATATACACTACCAAATGTAAAATGGATGGCTAGTGGGAAGCAACCACATAGCACAGGGAGGTCAGCTCGGTGCTTTGTGACCACCTAGAGGGGTGGGATATGGAGGGTGGGAGGGAGGCTCATCAGGGAGGGGATATGGGGATATATGTATACATATGGCTGATTCACTTTGTTGTGCAACAGAAACTAACACAACATTGTAAAGCAATTATAATCCAATAAAGATGAAAAAAAAAAAAGTTCACCTTGATATTGATGAAATTTCACTGGAAATAACTGCAGAGAGGTTTTCTGTGTTAGAATTCTTTACTTTCTTAAGTTCAGTATTAAGAAGATGGGCTTTGGTGAAACCCCAGCCATCCACTGAATGAGTAGGGTGACCTTGGGCAAGTTACTCAGCCTCGTCTGTAAAATGGGATAATCAGAGGACCTCTCCCTTAATGTGGTGTGAGGATTAAGTGAATGCAGGTAAAGACCTTAGAACAGTGTCTGGCACGTTGTTGGGATTCGATAGATGTTACCTATTCTAACCTTTTAGATAGAGATGACCTGAATTGTTAGTTCCTTTCACAGAAGTTCTTTATTGGACAATTTTACGTGCAGGTTGAAGGTAGGAGCTAGTGGTTTGGGATTTGCAGACTAAATATTTCTTACCCCATTCTTTATAAAAACTTCCAAAATGGGACGAAGTTTTAAGTAAAGGAAACTCTAACTTCTAAATGGTTATAGTTATCATGAAAAAAAGAAAAATAATTATAAAAATTGTGAAGAAAACAAAATTAATTCTCCATTATTGACAGATTGTAAAAGCCTAGGCATTTAAACACGTAAGTAATTG